>NC_135719.1:17259754-17859754 GCF_964656455.1 Halichoerus grypus | reverse complement strand
TAAATGACACACTGGACCAAATGGACTTCACAGACATATTCAGAACATTCCATCCCAAAGCAACGGAATACACATTCTTCTCTAGTGCCCATGGAACATTCTCCAGAGTAGATCACATCCTAGGTCATAAATCAGGTCTCAACCAGTACCAGAAGATAGGGATTATCCCCTGCATATTTTCAGACCACAATGCTTTGAAACTCGAACTCAATCACAAGAGGAAAGTCAGAAAGAACTCAAATACATGGAGGCTAAAGAGCATCCTACTGAAGAATGAATGGGTCAACCAGGAAATTAAAGAAGAATTAAAAAATTCATGGAAACCAATGAAAATGAAAACACAACTGTTCAAAATCTTTGGGATACAGCAAAGGCAGTCCTAAGAGGAAAGTATATAGCAATACAAGCATTTCTCAAGAAACAAGAAAGGTCTCAAGTACACAACCTAACCCTACACCTAAAGGAGCTGGAGAAAGAACAGCAAATAAAGCCTAAACCCAGCAGGAGAAGAGAAATAATAAAGATCAGAGCAGAAATCAATGAAATAGAAACCAAAAGAACAGTAGAACAGATCAACGAAACTAGGAATTGGTTCTTTGAAAGAATTAACAAGATTGATAAACCCCTGGCCAGACTTATCAAAAAGAAAAGAGAAATGACCCAAATCAACAAAATCATGAATGAAAGAGGAGAAATCACAACCAACACCAAAGAAATACAAACAATTATAAGAACATATTATGAGCAACTCTATGCCAGCAAATTAGATAAACTGGAAGTAATGGATGCATTCCTAGAGATGTATCAACTACCAAAACTGAACCAGGAAGAAATAGAAAACCTGAACAGACCTATAACCACTAAGGAAATAGAAGCAGTCATCAAAAATCTCCCAAAACACAAAAGCCCAGGGCCAGATGGCTTCCCAGGGGAATTCTACCAAACATTGAAAGAAGAATTAATACCTATCCTTCTGAAACTGTTCCAAAAAATAGAAATGGAAGGAAAACTTCCAAACTCATTTTATGAGGCCAGCATTACCTTGATCCCAAAACCAAAGACCCCATCCAAAAGGAGAATTACAGACCAATATCCCTGATGAACATGGATGCAAAAATTCTCACCAAAATACTAGCCAATAGGATCCAACAGTACATTAAAAGGATCATTCACCACGACCAAGTCGGATTTATCCCTGGGCTGCAAGGTTGGTTCAACATCCGCAAATCAATCAACGTGATACAATACATTAACAAAAGAAAGAACAAGAATCATATGATCCTCTCAATAGATGCAGAAAAAGCATTTGACAAAGTACAGCATCCTTTCTTGATCAAAACTCTTCAGAGTATAGGGATAGAGGGTACATACCTCAATATCATAAAAGCCATCTATGAAAAACCTACAGCGAATATCATTCTCAATGGGGAAAAACTCAGAGCTTTCCCCCTAAGGTCAGGAACGCGGCAGGGATGTCCACTATCACCACTGCTATTCAACATAGTATTGGAAGTCCTAGCCACAGCAATCAGACAACAAAAAGAAATCAAAGGCATCCAAATCGGCAAAGAAGAAGTCAAACTCTCACTCTTTGCAGATGATATGATACTTTATGTGGAAAATCCCAAAGACTCCACCCCAAAACTGCTAGAACTCATACAGGAATTCAGTCAAGTGGCAGGATATAAAATCAATGCACAGAAGTCAGTGGCATTCCTAGACACCAACAACAAGTCAGAAGAAAGAGAAATTAAGGAGTCGATCCCATTTACAATTGCACCCAAAACCATAAGATACCTAGGAATAAATCTAACCAAAGAGGCAAAGGATCTGTACTCAGAAAACTATAAAACACTCATGAAAGAAATTGAGGAAGACACAAAGAAATGGAAAAAATTCCATGCTCATGGATTGGAAGAACAAATATTGTGAAGAT
The DNA here is from genome assembly GCF_964656455.1 of Halichoerus grypus. Taxonomy (NCBI): domain Eukaryota; kingdom Metazoa; phylum Chordata; class Mammalia; order Carnivora; family Phocidae; genus Halichoerus; species Halichoerus grypus. The sequence goes on along the minus strand of NC_135719.1, from coordinate 17,857,818 downwards.
GTCAATCCTACCTAGAGCAATCTACACATTCAATGCAATCCCCATCAAAATACCATCCACTTTCTTCAAAGAAATGGAACAAATAATCCTAAAATTTGTATGGAACCAGAAAAGACCCCGCATAGCCAGAGAAATGTTGAAAAAGAAAAGCAAAGCTGGCGGCATCACAATTCCGGACTTCCAGCTCTACTACAAAGCTGTCATCATCAAGACAGTATGGTACTGGCACAAAAACAGACAAATAGATCAATGGAACAGAATAGAGAACCCAGAAATGGACCCTCAACTCTATGGTCAACTCATCTTTGACAAAGCAGGAAAGAATGTCCAATGGAAAAAAGACAGTCTCTTCAACAAATGGTGTTGGGAAAATTGGACAGCCACATGCAGAAGAATGAAACTGGACCATTTCCTTACACCACACACAAAAATAGACTCCAAATGGTTGAAAGACCTCAATGTGAGACAGGAGTCCATCAAAATCCTAAAGGAGAACACAGGCAGCAACCTCTTCAACCTCAGCCGCAACAACTTCTTCCTAGAAACATCGCCAAAGGCAAGGGCAGCAAGGGCAAAAATGAACTATTGGGACTTCATCAAGATAAAAAGCTTTTGCAAAGCAAAGGAAACAGTCAACAAAACCAAAAGACAACTGACAGAATAGGAGAAGATATTTGCAAATGACATATCAGATAAAGGGCTAGTATCCAAAATCTATAAAGAACTCATCAAACTCAACACCAAAAGAACAAAGAATCCAATCAAGAAATGGGCAGAAGACATGAACAGACATTTTTTCCAAAGAAGACATCCAAACGGCCAACAGACACATGAAAAAGTGTTCAATATCGCTCGGCATCAGGGAAATCCAAATCAAAACCTCAACGAGATACCACCTCACACCAGTCAGAATGGCTAAAATTAACAAGTCAGGAAATGACAGATGTTGGCGGGGATGCGGAGAAAGGGGAACCCTCCTACACTGTTGGTGGGAATGCAAGCTGGTGCAGCCACTCTGGAAAACAGTATGGAGGTTCCTCAAAAAGTTGAAAATAGAGCTACCATATGATCCAGCAATTGCACTACTGGGTATTTACCCCAAAGATACAAAAGTAGGGACCCGAAAGGCTACGTGCACCCGATGTTTATAGCAGCAATGTCCACAATAGCCAAACTGTGGAAAGAGCCAAGATGTCCATCAACAGATGAATGGATAAAGAAGAGGTGGTATATATATACAATGGAATATTATGCAGCCATCAAAAGGAATAAGATCTTGCCATTTGCAACGACGTGGATGGAACCGGAGGGTATTATGCTGAGCGAAATAAGTCAAACAGAGAAAGACATGTATCATATGACCTCACTGATATGAGGAATTCTTAATCTCAGGAAACAAACTGAGGGTTGCTGGAGTGGGGGGTGGGGTGGGAGGGATGGGGTGACTGGGTGATGGACACTGGGGAGGGTATGTGCTCTGGTAAGCGCTGTGAATTGTGCAAGACTGTTGAATCTCAGATCTGTACCTCTGAAACAAATAATGCAATATATGTTAAGAAAGAAAAAAAGAAGAAGAAGAATGTAGCAGGAGGGGAAGAATGAAGGGGGGGAAATCGGAGGGGAAGAAGAACCATGAGAGACGATGGACTCTGAAAAACAAACTGAGGGTTCTAGAGGGGAGGAGGTTGGGAGGATGGGTTAGCCTGGTGACGGGTATTGAGGAGGGCACGTTCTGCATGGAGCACTGGGTGTTATGCACAAACAATGAATCATGGAACACTATATCTAAAACTAATGATGTAATGTATGGGGATTTACATAACAATAAAAAATTAAAAAAAAAAAGAAAATACTCAAAAAAAAAAAAAGAAAATCATAATTTACAGTCCTCTACTAACTCTTCTAGATTCTACTCACTATTACCACTTCTGCTGGTCTAGATGGTTTGTTTGTTGAGATGATCCCCTTATCCTTGAGGGGCTTTAGACCCTGGGTCTGTGCTTTTATCAGAGTGCAGTTAGGCTAATTGCTTTTTTGTAGTCAAACCTGGATATGGAGGCCCCAAGATCTCTTGGGCTCTAAATGCATTCCTCTCTTCCTTTATTATGTAGAGCAATCCCATTTTTCATGATGATTAGGCTATTACCCCACCAGTAGAGTAATTTATTTCTTTGCCTAGTCTACCGGTGTGAGAAGCCCAATATGACCATGCAGCAGTTATAGCTCTGTATTAATGGAATTCTTACTGTTAAATCATTCCTTCTCTGGGATACAAGCCTTCTAGATCTGTAGAACCTAAAATTGTTGGGGAGGAAAAATAATTACCATACAACAGTCATTGGTTTAAGTTGTTGGTGATGGATAGTACCATAAACTTGTTACACATTATCTGTCAATATTCAGGCTAACAGCTTCGGGATGATGTGTTATATAATATGACCAGTGGATCCTGCGGTTATATGTCCATTGTAGTTCTCTGTGCTATAAAGTGGGCCACTTGGTCTGGGACAATGTCATTGCATGATCCCATGGCGGTGGTTAAATAAATAGTCTGTGAGCCTCTGGACAGTGAGACATATGGACAAGAAAAGTGAACCCATACCCAATGTACAAGACAGTTCTAATCAAGAAAATTCTTATTTTCAGGATGTAGATAGACTGGTGTAATCCTCTTGCCGCTAAGAAGATGGGTGGTCTCTTTAAGGGATGGAGTTACATTAAGGGCTAAATGTTTATTGCTGCGGCCACCAGGCCAAACATTCAATAGCTAGATCAGTCTTGGTAAGATGAAACCCATACCTCTGGGCTCATGCATAGTCTATCATTATGACTACTCAATTCATGGCCCCATTATGCATACATTAGAACAGCTGAGGATAGAGGCTGGTTTATAGCTATCGAATAAATCATCCTGTCAACGAAGCCATTTAGTGTCTCTCCTGCAAGTGGATGGTCTCTGGTGGACCTGAATCTGTGATACATAGATCCTCATGCTTTGTGCCTACTCTTGCAGCACCATACCTATGCATTTCCCGGGGTGGTAAGGATGATCTTGTCAATAAATGGTGCTGGGGCAACAGCATATCTCTAATAAATGATTGATTGTCTAAAACTAAAATAATAAGGTATCTTTCATTTTTAATATATGCAAAAGTAAAATGCCTGACAGCAATAGCACAAAGGGTGAGAGGAAATGGAGATATCTTCATGTAAGTTCTTACATTATAAGAGATGTTATATACTATTATTAGAAGATAGAGTATAAGATAAAGATGCACATTTTAAACTTTAATCACTAAACTATAAAACAAAGAGGAATTACTAATAAACCAATAATGAAAGTAAAAAGGAGACATGACAAATAGTAAATTAACTCAAAGGAATGCATGAAAAAAACAGAAAGGGAACAAAGAACAGCTGTAAGAAATATAAAACAGGTAACAAGATGGCAGATTGAACCTAAACACTTAATAATTGCATTAAATGGAGATGTCTTAAATACCTCAAATAAAAGGTAGATATTGTCAGACTGAATTAATAAGCATGATTTAACTATGTACTCTTTAAAATAAATACGCTTTACAGGTAAAGATAGACATATGTTAGAATCAAGGAATGCAGTAAGACAGACAGCACGCAAACACTAATCAATGGCGCGTTCCTGCCATAGGGCCTTTACACTCATTGTGTCCCCTGCCTAGAAGTCTCATCATGAAAATCCCCATGGCCAACTATCTCACTCCTTTGAAATCTTCTCCCAAATATCATCTCAGTGAGGACAACTCTGGACACCCCTTTGTTAAAAAGTGGAAACCTAACCACCATCTCCCCCTCTCCCTCAAATGAATGAATTCTCAATTCATTTACCCTACTCTATTGTTATTTTCTATAGGGCTGATCACCACCTAATATACTATTTGCTCATTTATTATGATGATTGTTTATTGTTTGTCTGTCCCCACAGGACAGAAGCTCTGTAAGGCCAAAAGTCTTTGTTTTGTTCACTAATGTTATCCCCATGCCTACAATAGTGTCTGATGCACAGACAATCGACTAGTATTTGTTGAATCCATGCTGAATTAAAGTAAAACGAATGTGACTGAGGGTTCTAGAGGGAAGGGGGGTGGGCGGATGAGTTAGCCTGGTGATGGGTATTAAAGAGGGCACTTTCTGCATGGAGCACTGGGTGTTATGCACAAACAATGAATCATGGAACACTCCATCAAAAACTAATGATGTAATGTATGGTGATTAACATAACAATAAAAAATTTAAAAAAGAATAAAATGAATGCGAATGGGATAAAAAAAAAAAGTTGAAGTGACTATATAAATTCGGATGAAAACTTCAGGAAGAGATAATGACCAGGAATAAAGAAAAACATTATGTAATGATAAAGAAGCCAAGATATCAAGAGGACATAATAATCTTAAATGTGTAAGTACCTAATAGAGAGCCTCAAAATACATGAAATAAAGCCTTATACAACTGAAAGGAGAAACAGGCATTGTGTAAAACTATAGTTAGAGATTTTAGCTCCTTTCCCAGTAATGTATAGAATAAGGAGACAAAATCAATGAAGAGAAGGAAGACTTGAATAACCTGACAGAACACTCCAGTATGAGCTATAACCACAATGAGATACAACTACGCACCAACTAGAATGGCAAAATTAAAAATGAAACAAAGCAAAGCCTTGCCAAAAGTTGTTGGTGAGGATGTTGAAGCGGTTAAAACTCTTAGTTACTGCTGCTGGGAATGCAACATGGCACAATCCATCTGGAATTCACTTTGACATGTTATTCTTATAAATGTATATATAAATGTAGATATAACCAAGGACACAGGAGTCTCACACCTATTTTTTTACCCAAGAAAATAAAAATGGGTGTCCACATAAAGACTTGTATATGGTTTTTCATAACAGCCTTATTCAAAATAACCCAAAGCTGGAATAGCAAAGATGTCCAACAGGAAGTGAAGAGATAAAAAATTGTGGTATATGGATTGGAGTGTCCTTTGACCATAAAATAACACAGAGTACTGATACATACATACAACAACATACATACAACATACATACAACACCATACATACAACACCATATAATAACATACAACAACATAGATGGACTTCAAAAATGTTATGCTGAGCTGGAGAAGTCAGACAAAAAAAGATGGCATACTCTATATTTCCATTTACATGAAACTCTGGACAAGAACCAGCAATGTGACAGAAGTGGATCGATGTGCCACTGGGCATGGGGGTACCGCAGGGGAATGTGGGCAAAGGGGAACGAGGAAATATTTTTGGTGTGATGAAATGTCCTGTATTTAGATAAAGTTGATGTTCACATGACTATATGTATTTTCATAAATTGTTGAACTGCACACTTAAAATCGGTACATTTTATTGACTACAAATTAAACCTCAGTAAAAAGAAAAGCAAACATTCATCTGGAATAGAAGATAAATCACACAAGAGGGCATTATGTAATCAAGAGTATAAACAATCACAACTACACGTAACAATAGGGATAAGTCCCATACACAAAATATTGAGAGATAAAAGCTAGACATTGAAGAGTGTGTGTTCAATGATTTCAATGATATAAAGTTCAAAACATTGAAACTGAATCTCTGCTGTTGGATGTTAGAATGGTGTTAACCTTTGAGCAGTGGGTGGTAATAGGAAGGGAGCCCAAGGAGGATCTGGGTTGTTGGCAATTTTCTATTTCTTTTTTTTTAAAGATTTATTTTAGAGTGGGGAGAGGGGCAGAGGGAGAGGGCGAGAGAGAATCTCCAGCAGACTCCCTGCTGAGCACAGAGCCTGAAACGGGACTTGATCTCAAGACCCTGATCTCACGGCCCTGAGATCATGACTTGAGCCAAAGTCAAAGGTGCCCGGGTAATGTTCTATTTCTTAATTTACAGTGTCAAATGCTGGCATAAAGCAAAGTATGGTTAAAGTGTTATTGACAAGGCAGAACAGCAGGAAAGCACAAGCATTGCTGATGGAAATGCAAATTGGTTTAGCCATTCCTGAAACCTTTGTTAGTTTCTAAAAAGTTACCATACACTTACCAGGTGACCCAGACAACCCACTTCTGGATATGCATCCCAGAAAAATGAAACTTATGTTAAATCAGAAACTATCCATGTATGTTAACTAACTGGAATTTAAATAAAAACCAAAAAATAAAACCTCTCCATGAATATTTGTAGCAGTATTAGTCATTGTTGCCCATCCCTGGAAACAACCCCCATGTCTTTCAGAGGATGAAAGGATAAGCAATCTGTGTTACATCCACACAATGGACTACAACTCAGGACTCAATACGAACGAACTCTCGATACATGTGACCATATAAATAAATCTTAAGGGAACTGTACTAAGTCAAGTTTTCTCAAAATCATGGCTCTTGACTTTTCTGGAGGCTGGATGATTTGCTATGGGCCTATCTGCTGTGTTGTAGGCTTTTCAAGCACATGGCTGGCAATCCCACCCCTATACATAGGAGGCAGTAACGTTTTCCCTTTCCAACTCATAACAATTAAAAATGTCTGCAGACATGGCTGAATGTCCTGATTGAGAATCATGTTCACCCTTTTGACTGAGTGAAAGAATGTAGTCTTAAAAGATTACATATTGTATGATTCCATTTATATGACATTCTGGAAAAGTGAAAAATATAAGAACAGAGACCTGATCAGTGGTTGCCAAGGGTTAAAGGTGGGGAGAGTCTGAACACAAAGAGGCAGAACAGGGGTATTTTTTGGGGTGTTGGAATTGTCATGTACCCACTGAGAAATGCTGATCTGTGCCTCCATAGATAATAAATATATAATAATAAGTATATTATTGCTAAATATAGTAGAGTACATAATTTTAAAAATTGAAGAAGTGAAATCAAACTAAACAAAAGCAAGTATGGTATAAACGGAAAAGAATATTTTGACTTGCCAATCACGGGGTGATCTTGGCAGAAGGGTTTTCAGTGAGGGTCAGAAGAGAGGCAAGGAGGAGTCATTTTTGTAGGATGCCCCATGAGTTCAAGTTAAGGAGAATGGAAGTCACAGGGCCCGCCCTGTTAGAAGTGCATGGTATGGTCCTTGACTCTTGCTCTATGGGGAGGCTGTAGAGGAAAAGCAGAGACATAAGCCAACATTCCTAATAAGGCTGAACACAGAATGCAGCAGGTAAATTCCCTTATGCTAAAGAGGGCCAGGCCCAGTGTGAAACCTGGGTAAACTCACTGGGGACATTCCCCATGGCAGAGGTATCCAGAAGAGTTCATCCTGTGCCCAGAGTGCACCGTGTGTCCTAGCCTCTTACAGGAGGCTGGTGTGCAGCCACACTGGGGGACTCTAACATAGAGCTACTGGGCTGGGGGTTCCTGAGTTGCACTCTTCAGAGGTACACCCTTACACTGTCTCACCAGAGCCCACAACTCCTATTTTGGGGTTCTCTCCACTGAGTCACTTGGAGTATTTCGATGCCCTGCACTCTAAATTTTGCAGTGGCTAAAATTTTTCTTGGAGCTCCTCTGTTCTGCTATCTGGACAAGAGTCATGTCTGTTCCAGGGACCTTCTAAAGGATCCCACCAGAGAAATTGAGTTGCGATGACCTTTTCCAAGACCACAAAGTGTGGGCATATCTGATCTCCTGGGAGCAGAGTATGGTCTCTGGATTATTTGATTTCATAGGTTCATCATGTTCTGTTCTCCATTTATTTTCTAGGAGACCACCTGGAGATGCATAGGGCAGATGATACGCAGATTGGAACATGGAACAAGGAGGTGAAAAACAGACTGTATCTTGCAGAGAATGGAGATGTCAAAGGTCAACTAGATCTTTGGTCAAAGGGCTGGAGGTCAAAAATTAGGTTGAGTTATGGAACAAGGCAAGTATGAGGAGCAATGGGAAATGAATATGTGGTATGGTCCGCATGAGCAAAAGGAGAAACAAGCAGTTTATTTTATTTTATTTTTTAAAGATTTTATTTATTTGACAGAGAGAGACACAGCGAGGGAGGGAACACAAGGAGGGGGAGAGGGAGAGGGAGAAGCAGGCTTCCCACCGAGCAGGGAGCCCGATGCGGGGCTCGATCCCAGGACCCTGGGATCATGACCTGAGCCGAAGGCAGACGCTTAACGACTGAGTCACCCAGGCACCCCAACACAAGCAGTTTAAAGTTTGGTATTGAGACCTAGAAAACCCAGACTAAAGGTAAGCCAAGGTTTGTCATCACAAGAAGGGGAGGACTACACAGGCAGGAAACAGAACTCAAATGAATTTCAAAGGAGAGAAAGTCACCACTTAACCCAGGCAGATTTTTGACCCAGAGCCTTGCTGTGTAAATGGAATTCTATTTCCCAGGGACCTCTGAAGCCAGGACTGCTCAGAACATTCACTTGCTTTTGCAATTGGAACATTAGAAGTTGACATCAAGATGGCAGGGACTCTTGTAACTTTCTGTAAATTCCTAAGACCCAGGGGATTCATAGGACAGCTAGAGCATATATGAAAACCCACTGAGCCTTTCCTTTTTCCTTCAGCTTAATACTTGTGAGCCCAAACAATCCAGATTTCAAAAAATATTCAAAATTGCTATTTCCTTTAGAACATATTCAGGACATAGGCTGAGCCACCCAGGTGCCCCCACTTACAGCTCTTAACAGCTCTCTGTAAATATGTTCATTGGTATGCCAGTCACCTCATGAGTTATCAATGTGGCAGTCTTCCTCTGTCCGTCCGATTTATATCCATATCCCTAGCACCTCGCACAGAGCTCAGGTTATAGTAGATACTCGACTGATATTTATTGAATGAATGAATAATTGAATGATTCTTTTCTAAAATATACCAGAACGGACAGGGAAATTATTTTTAACATTTTGCACAGTAAAAGCTTTTAAAACTCCTGACATCCAGACTCCACCCAGAACCAGTGAAATCAGAACTTCTCAACTGATGTTTGGGTTGAGCCCAGGCATCGGTATTTTGTAAAGCTCCCCAGGTGATCTCAAGGTACAACCAAGGTTGAGAATCACCTCCATGGCAATGGTTCTCAAAGTGTGTTCCCAGGACCAGCATTAGAATATTACTCTCATCTTATTTGGAATGAAAATTCCTAGGACCCACCCTATACTGTAGAATCAGAAATGGCAGGGCTGGGGGGATGGAGGGAGTTGACAACAATCTGTGTTTTAACAAGGCCTCCCATGATACAAAGTCAAGTTTGAGAAGCACTGTCTTAGAGGTTTACTTTAAATAAGTTATAGAGACTGTGTGTGAATGAATCCCTCCCACCTTTTTCTTCTAATTTGATTCTGGCCCCTATTTCTTGCATATGGCTGTGCTTGCAGACAAACAACAAGCCCCTTTTAGTTGAAGATTTTTTTTTTCCAATCTAGTTTGGTCTTATGATCAACATCAACTTATGGTAAAATAGCTTACCTATTTTATGTGTTTTTTTTTTTTTTCAATCCCTAAAAAAACCAGAGAAGTATTCTCATGGCTATTTTTTCAAATCATGGAAGAGAAATGAGCAAAACCCAACATACATGGAACTTGTCCCATATGCCAGGCATGGTGCTGAAGTGCCCCATCATCTTACAATAAATCTAAGACATCCATCCCACAGAGGAGGAAAGAAAGGCTGGAAAAAATAGGATGAGTCCACAGGGACACAGCAGAGATGTGAACCCAGATCTGTCCTACCATCCGGTCGTTCTCAGGATTCTCATGACCCCCATTTTGTTATTTTGCCCATAATCGCATACTTTTCATGAGGAAAATCAGCTGCTCTCAAGAATCCCTGGCTAGCTCTCGAACAGAGGTGGTCACTTTGAGCACATGAAGTACTCACGCTGTTTCCTGCTCATTTGCAGTGGAATACACTCAGGGCTTTCTTTTTCTCTAAGACCTTGGAAAGAAACATGGTTTCACAATGCATCTAGGGTTAAAAGGACAGTTTTCTTCTAAAATGTCTACTTCTCTGAAACTCATACGCTTTGTTCCAAATCTGTGGTCTGAATTCTTGGATTCATTATTCACATGGTTCCTTTTTGAATCGTGAACCTTAGTAAAGTTGTACAGGCTCTGTGCTAGGCTCTGTGGGGGACCAGCAGTGAAAAAGACAGACAAACCCCACTTGCTTACCTTCAAGAAGAACCGTATATATAAAACTAACCAATGAAGACACTAAGTCTAGATATTATGACTGTATTATCCAGGGCAATAAGATAAGAAGAGGACCTCTATGAGTTCAATTCTATAGTGTCTTGTGTGTACGTCTTAAGAGGTCTTTTGAACAGAAAGATCTTTGAACCTATGCTTCTCTATTTTAGTTTTTTGGGGAACCGGTATGGATGGTGTTTATTTTGGGAAATAGAGTAAATATTCCCAAGTTTGGAAGAGTCAGCCTATCAGAAGATGCAAACCCAACATTCCATTTCTAAAACAGGACACCTCAATCATCAGACCTCTTTCTCTGGGGAATGGCCGGCAAGCGTCTTCAGCAATTATACCAGTCAGAGGAGAAATTCCCATGACTTCCGTGGGCCATAAAAATCTGATACCGTCAGCAAACTGGAAGGCATTTCCAGTGAAGGTGGCTTCACATACAAAAGCAGCAGAACTGAGTACCACAAGCTCATGGCAAACCGCCAGGCCTGTTCCAGGACCCAGCCCTGCTCAGTGATGCTTATTCATCTGGGAGACTAATCCTAAATCTCAAATCCAAGCTGTGGGGCAAATAAGGCACCCAGGGGAGACTTTCTGTGCACCTGAGCACTCAGAGACACGCTCCACTTGCAAACATGTGAAAGAACCTGAAAAAGTAATCTTTTTTTAAGTCTTTAAAACATGAGAGAGCTTATTAAGACAGGGAGAAATTGCTAAGCCAATATGACAGAGAAACTGCTTACGTGGATAGGTACATCAACTGGGAAGAAAAGTTTGCCCTAAGGGTACTTGTCAAGCCCAGAAATTTTTAGATTTCCTTCTGACAGCCTAAGGGGGCAAAGGGGATAGAAATGACAGGTTTGGCAAGGTCTTTTTTTTACAGTAATGGAACTGTTCTAAAATAAGCTTATTGTGATGGTTATATAATTCTTTATATATGCTAAAAATTCGTGGACTTGTACAATTAAAATGGATGAATTGTATGATATGTGAATTGTATCTCAATAAAGGTTGGGGGGGAACTCAGTGAAGTGAGATCACTTTCTATTTCAGGGCAAAGTTAGGGGGAATCTGTCTTCTAGAAGCTGGCTGGCCTCCCCCTTCCCCACCCCAACTGATCTGCTCTGGTTGCCAGGCACATGTTTACCTTAGAGACAGAGCACCCCCCCCCCCCCAGGGTTCTGAGCCTTCAGTTGAGACCCATAGAACACTGGCCCTTGGAGGCAGAGCTGTGGAGCCCTACACAGCCATGGAGGGCCTGCTACCTGCCATCAGATCCACTTTCCAGTTGGTCCTAGAGCCCCTGTGGGGTGCCCTGCTGCTGATTTCTGAAAGCTGGAGACTTGTTGCAGTTCTCCATGAGTTTCCCTGGGAGATGCTGGCATATATTGTAATACTGGTTTTGACAGCGAAGAAACGACACATTTGGAGAAGTGTGAAGGTGCTAGGCAAAAGGTGTTTGGCCCACGCTAAAGTCTGTGGAAAAGGTAGTGGGAATGTGGGACCGATGACACAAGCTGATGATGCCCTAGGGCTGCCCGGGGTGGAGGCCAGTCTTCCCACATTACAAACCTTATGCTTCTCAGCAGTAAGTACTAACCGTTGTAGGCTGGCACTTCAGAACACCATTGACTTTCTGAAAATGGCGCAGAAGACCCAGCCTCCTAAACTTTCCCAAGTGACTGGTGATAGACCCATCTTAAGAACATCAGAGAAGAATGGAAAACAACTTTGGAAGGAAATAATGGATGATTTGAATGGAAACACTCACGTTCTAGAGAGTCCGGAACTGCTCGCCCAAGAAATGGCGAGATGGAAGCAGAGACTCCAGGAAATGGAGCAGGAGAAAGAAAGGCTAGAGCAGTCGAACGCAGGAATGCAGCGGGCTCTGAAAGATAAAGTCAGCCAGTTAATACCACTGGGTGCAAACCTTCTGAAGGCCATCCCCTGGCCTGGTCTCCTTGGAGATCTCTTGGGTCACGTCAACTGGGAAGTCAAGCAAAAGAGGGAAGCAGAAAAGGACAATCAGCCCATCCATCGGTCAGAGGGTGATCTGAAGGGTGTCACTGACGATGCTGATTCCAATGTGTCCCTTCAAAGTGCTGAAGAGAAAAATGAGGAACTAGCCAGACAACTGTGGGAAGAAAAGCGAATGAATGAAGAGCTTATGGGACAAATAACAGATCTTCGAGCCAAGGAAGCCTCTTTGCAGAGGGAAAATTCACAGTTTCAAAGTGAGATTCAGCAGTTGAAACGGAAGCTTCAACTTCTGCCTCAATTATATCAAGAATACACCAGGGAACTTGAGAGATAATCATTGGAGAAGGAAGCGCAGTGCTCAGACATTGAGAAGAGTCTTTCCTACACGTGTGGAAACATCGAGTCCGCAACTCAGATTCGCAACTTCTACAAGAAGATGGCCGAAGACACCCGCAGAGAACTGGAGGAGAGCACCTCGCACTAAAAGGACATCCTCTTCTATGCGAATAAAGTCCAGGAGAGCTGGATGGCAGCTGTGCTTACCGAGCGAAAAGTCAAGGAGCTAAGGAAAGAAAATGATCACATCAGGCATATGTTGGCCAAAGCGGAGTTCAACTTCCCGCCTTTCCCAAGTGGCCGTTTTGCTCCTGCTCCCCCACAGGCAGCCCACGGAGGCCCAGAAGTGTCAGGGGACCCCCTGGATCATCAGCACCCCCAGGAAGGAGAAGAGCCAGGCCGCGAGGGCCCACGCATCCAGGGACACCCGCAGGTTTGACTGAGCTCACCGCAACCCGGTCCTGAACTCCCATAACCACGGCATAACATCTGCATGTGTTTTCTGTCTTTGAAGTAGTTTTGACTTATCTCTTTTTGGTTTAGATACTGCTATTTAATTGATATTACAATTGCTTTTATTCAAGTAGATTTAGCATTATAGTTTTCAGATAGTATTTCTCCAGTAAAGTGTAATTTCCTATAATGCTTACCAATATATTGTTTTCACATCATCAGACCCTCTAGAATTAGATAATCTTAAGTATTGTATTTTGATTTAAATTAAAGATCCACAATTACTTTAACAACTATTGAAATTTGGCATGGATACAAACATTTAAAATAACATTTTTCTATGGCATGAGCATTTTTGTATGCCATTTTGATACTCGGGAGCATGTATTAGAAGTGTGTACAAGTAATTTAATATATATCTGAATAAATTTTGATTTAAAAAAATTGGAAAAGAAAATCCCCTATTCCAACTTCATAATATTTTGATTAGACTAGCTTTAAATTCATAAATTAACTTATCGTAGTTTAAGGTTTACAATTTTTTTCTCCTCTTGTTAACTTTTCTAAACGTTTTTCTTTTGTTTAAGATATTGTTTGCTCTTTAGACGTTTCTAAATTTTATGCAGTGAAAATGAAGGTTTTCCCTTGGTGGCAAGCAAACACACACACACACAGCCCACCATGCCGATTACAAGGCACCCTGAGTCGGTATGTCAGGAACAGAGGATAATATAACAGTAAAGAAAGCTGCAAAATTGTAAAAAAATTTTAAAGAAAGAAAGAAAGAAACCATGCTCACACAATTTGTATAATATACCTAACTCATATACACACAAAAGGAGAGTTGCCCAGAAAGTGAGGAAAAAGCAGGGGGAGACTCCCAGATGCTAACAACAGGGGAAGCTCTTCCCAGCCCTGGGACTGCCTGGAGGGAGAAGGGGGGTGAAAGTGGGGGGCTGTCCTCAAGGAAGACAAAGATTTGCAGTAGGTACACATGACAGCCACCAGAGGGCGAGGGAGCGCAGAGCAGGGAAGTGCAGGGCAATAACTTGGAGAAGGACCAGCACACTTGGGTCTATACAATCTAAAGTGTGTGTGTGTGTGTTAGTGCATTAATTCATATCCGTTTATTTAGTACAGGCAGATCTCGTGCAGATTTAGTTCCAGGCCACCACAATAATGCAAATGCCACCATAAAGCAAACAATTCAATAATTAATATTTTTCTGGAAGTCATTTTTTTTCTGGTTTCCCAGTGCACACAAAAGTTATGTTTATTACACTACACTGTCATCTAGTAAGTGTACAATAGCATTATCTCTAAAAAAATAAAAATTAAACCATGTTGAATTAAAAAATATTTTCTTGCTAATAAATGCTAACCGTCGTCTGAGCTTTTAGCACGTTGTAATCTTTTAACTGATGGAAGGGTCTTGCTTCAGTATTTGCTGACTGATCAGGGTGGTGGTTGATAGAAATCTGTGGCAATTTCTTAAAAGAAGACAACTACGAAGGTTGCCGCCTCAGCTGACCCTTCTCGTCACAAAAGACTTTGCTGTATCGGGCAGCGCTGTGGAGGGATGTGAAGAAATTGGAGCGCTGTTGGGTGGGAATGTGAAACAGCATAGCTGCTGTGGAAAACAGTGTGGAGGCTCCTCCAAAAATTAAAAAGAGAGATACCATATGATCCGGTAATCCCACTTCTGAATATGTATCGCCCAAAACTGAAATCAGGATCTGAAAGGGGTACCTGCACTTCTAGTTTCATAGAGCACTATTCTTAGTAGCCCACGAGAGAAAGCCATCCAAATGTCCACCAACAGATGGATGGATGGGCTCAGAGAATATGGTATAAATGAGTAAAGAAAACGTAACATTATTCTTAAAAGAGAAGGAAATTCGGTCACACGCTACAATATGGATGAACCTTAAGGATAGTATCCTATATAAAATAAGCCAGTCTTACACACACACACTCACACACACACACACACACACACCAGATATTGTCTGATGCCTCTTATATGAGATCTCTAAAGTTGGTGAAAAATAAAATAAAAAATAGAGCAGTCCAACTCCTACAAACAGAAAGTGGACCCGTGGCTGCCATGGGCTGAGGAGTGAAAGGAATGGGTGGTTATTGCCTAGGTATAGAGTTTCAGATTTGCAAGATTAAAATTTCTAGCAATCTCTTGCTCAACTATGTGAATTTAGTTAATAATACAATACTACCAAACTTAAAAAGAATTAAAAGAGTAGATTTCATGTGATGTGTTTTTTACCACAATTTGAAAAAAAAAAAGAAAAGGAAATGTGAGTTTTGGGATTTGAGTGGTGGGGAATTAGACTTGAATTCTGTCTCCGACCAATGACTTCACCTCTCTATATTTCGGTTGAAGGAGTTGATCTAAATAATTTTTAAAGGTTCTACCCAGTTCTAAAATCTAATTGCTTTATAATTATAAAGAGAATATCTTAGCCATTGACTCTAAGACAAAGACCTTTATAGTACAAAATGTTGACCTCCTTATCTTCCAAAAAATCCCTCCACTACACCTTGTCAATCGTATCACAAAGACAATCAATTCACATTGGATGCTCAGTGATCAGCATCTCACTAAAGTAATTCATGCTGAAAACAACACGATAATAACTTGAAAAAGGACAATGTTTACCTCAAGCCGAAGGAGGACCAAATTTTAAATATTCATATTATGCTCATTATATTTTTGATCACTAATCTTTACTGGATGTGTATGAGAAAGATGAGAGCAAAGGTCATTAGAAGAAAGAAAATTATCTCTGAAATGACCCTGATATCAGGTGAAGATCATCTGAATGCAGGAAGTACTAGAGGGATGGAAAGGAAGGAGCAGAATTACGACAGGTTGAGGATGGAACTTGGTTGGTATTAGACAGCAAAGGATCAGAGGATTTTCTAAGGTTTCAGTCGGGAGGGATGGGGGTAACAATGAAACAAGCAATGTTTGTAGAAAGGAAGGTGCCTATGTCGAAACACACAGGAGAGAGATTGGGTCCTGGGATGAAGAGGCATCCTGGGGAGACTGCATGGGTACTTTTACATAGTGTTTGAAGAGAGACAAGAGCAGCAAGGCCTGGACCGATCCTTGGGGGACAGCGGCAGTTAAGCCAAAATCCTCACACTTGCAGCAGGTGTCTTAGGTGTTACAGAGTGTAATGAATAAGAAAGCTTATGAACGAGGAAGAAGAGGCCCTGGCAGGGGTGTAAACAGGGAGGAGGAAGTAACCAAGACAGAGAAATGAAGCCAAAGGGGCCAAGGGTGAGACAAAAGAGCGCCCTGCAGCAGAAGTCAGAGGAAGGGGCTGGTGGGGAGGTGTTGGTTAGTGTATCTTTGCTGCCAGAAAGGTATGGGAAGGAGGACATCCAAAGTGAGAAAATTCCTGAAAAGGCAGGAAGGGAAAGATTTCCAGGCTCAGACGAGAGAATCAAGTTTGGAAATCGAGGCGGGAACGGTGGAAGGATGAGTGTAGAAAGGTTATTTGCTGGAATGTATGGCCACAAGCCACAGCAAAAGAACTTTGCCAGCTCAAGTAGAAAGGAATTTATTTGGAAGGCTTTGGGGCAACTCCCCAAATGCATACGAAGACCAGATAACCAGACTCGGCAAGAGGGCTGAACCAAGGGACACTGGGCCTAAAAAAGACAGGTGAGCTCCAAGCACAGCATGAGCTTGGGTTAGGCCCCATCACTGGTACTAGACACGTACCAAGGACACAGGTGTCATCTGGTCTCCTCTACTGTCACCTCAAAGCTCTGAAATCCCCAACTGTCCTCCCGAGATTCAAAAGCCCGGTGCCAAGTGTCTTCTTAGCTAACCCTCCATTATCTGCCCACTCTCCCCCCGCCATGACTTCTAAGAGCACCTGACTATTCCGCTTTCTGAGACATACTTGATGTCCCACCAGATACCCAGGGCAGACATTCTTTCCAAAAATAAGGCTCTTACAAAAACAAAATTAAACAAATGAACCAAAAGCCTCATACAGTCAAAAGTAGCCAAAACAAGAGACACTTGTCTACCACTTCCCACCTCGCCAATTCCCAGACCTGCATTTCAAAACCAAAAGCTAAACAACGTATATGATGCAAAAGTCTTCTGCCTCACATAAAAACAGTCTGCCTTTGTACCGCCGAGAACACTCTACTTCCCAGAGCAAGCCATTAAAATCTCTCCACTCTATCCAAGCTCCAGCCCCAAGACCCCCGACTGACACCCTTTCCTTTGGTTTGCATTCTCTAGCAAGCTTGTTCTGGTATTTTGCAAACCACAAAGCAGTGACAAAGTCCGACAACACTAATGCATGTATAAACTTGGTGGAAAGAGATTTAAAAGGAAGTTAAAACACTGACATGATACAATAAGGAAGGAAACTCTGGGTAATGGCTTTAGTTCTCTTCTCTGTGGCAGGTCTCCGCTGTGGGTAACATCAACGGCTTCCCTACAGCAGAGGCCCGTACACGTCTACTTTGCCTTCAGCTAGCACTTTTGCAGCTGGGGACACTTAATCCTCGGGGTGAGCCTGTGACCCTCAATGTCACACATGAAGATGTCGGCTCTGGGTCATCCTGCGTGTATAGGGTTACAACAGCCTTTCAGAACTGCCTTTCACTAACTTTTTCTTTCTTTTTAGAACATCCTTTGGTTTTATATCGGGCAAGAGCAAAAATAAGATTACTTGATAGTAAATCGCCCCTACCGTACAATTACAAAATGCTGCTCTTTAGCGCATTGTAAGATTTCAATACGCAGCCAGCCTATTTCTGATTTCTTCATGGGGACTAATGTGATATAATAATAAAGATGGCTGTATCCCCACCAGGTAATTCAAATCCCCACTTAAATCCTCCACAAGTGGCCCCAACTTTCCTCTTGTCAAAATAAAGACTAAGATGCAAGATGGTTTAAGAACAAATGAAAACTCCATCTCCTTCAACCGAACTGTAGCTCTATCTGTTTTAAATAGTAAGCAGTATTTCCCTCTGATTAAACCATCTTTCATTTAAAGAACTATTTCACACTTGAAATTCTCACGCCATATGCAACTGTTATGGGATAAATTGCGTTCCTTCAAAATTTATGTTGATGTCCTAACCCCAGGTAACTCAGAATGTGAATGTATTTGAAGTAGGGCCTTTTAAAGAGTGATTTAGCTAAAATGAGACAATTAGGGTGAGCCTAATCCAATCTGACTGATGTCCCAATACGAAAAGGAAATTTGGACACACAAAGGGACACCAGGGACATATACACAGAGAAAGAAGGCAGTCATTTGTAAGCCAAGGAGCAAAGCCCCAGAAGAAACCAAAGCTACCTCTACCTTGATCTTGGATTTCCACGCTCCAGAACTGTAGGAAAATACATTTCTGCTGTTTAGCCCCCAGTCTGTGGTACTTTGTTATGGCAGTCCTAGAAAACTCATACAGCAACCCGTTCAAAGAGACCAACTGAATTATTAGTAAAGAAAACAGTGTATGAATTGCCATCTACTTTCATCGGTGTTTTAAATATTTTTCCCATGTCATGAGTGGATGGATTTTGAATTTCCCAGTAGGAAAACATACTTGAAAAGCCTAATGGCAAATCAGTTGTAAAACGTTTTTGCTGTGTCGGGGCAGGCAGTAAGGACTGTCTTCGAAGTCCCCAGACTTACTTTATGAGAAGGCCAGATAGATGCTGGCTGCTTGCATGACTGTGTCCCTCGTTAAGTGATCTGTGTTGTTTTTCTTTCAGCAAAGGCTGTATTTGTTTAAAAGACATGATCTTGACTTCCAAATTCAAGTGACCATTTCCAGATAAGATTCGTAAGTGTCCTAGGTCCACTGCCCCCACCTGAGACTCTAAGACAGGGAGTGTTGTACCGGTGACGTATGAATGAAGCAATCCCAAAGGCAAATTAAGTCAGAAGATCAGGAAAATAAAAAGGAGGAAGCCAAATAAGGACATGTCTTCAAGCAACGTTTTACAGATAATCACTTCAGGTTTATCCCACGATGAGGATCACTGGATCATGAGAGTATAATTTGCACCTCAGCCTTGTCCTGACCCAAGGCAACAGCCATGGAACTTTCAAACTCCCAAATCCATCAGTCACTGGCTTAGGGGATAGGAAATTGCCAGACTGTACCAGGCCAATCCTTTGGGGGGAAAGAAAGAGCTTCAGATGCTGTCTATTGGAGCAAAAGCGCCTCAAAGTCATGGGGCCCCAAAAATAAAACAAAAGGGACTTGAGGAGGTCTGGTGGGAATACCAGCATTACACATCACAGTAAACACCGAACCATTCTGTTTCTTCAACTCATCTGTAAGATTATGGGTCGTATTCTGGAAGGTCACCCAGACTTTTGGAGTCTGCATTGCTTTAAGAACTTCAGCCTCACTCAGATTTTTATTAGGCCCAGATATTCCTATCATTTCTACCATGCCCTGCCTCCTATTCCAGGCATTCCTTCCTCAGGGAACCCAGCTGAAATGAGCTACCTGAGCTCTAGAGTCTCTGTGTTCCCTCTCCCTCTGCCCCGCCCCCCACCTTCTTCTCAAACCTTCTTTACCCGGCCCATCCTCTTTCTGAGGGTCTCTCTCTCTCTCATCACATCCTTCACTCCTACTCTCTGATGTTCTACATTTTTCTAGACTCTTGGTTGGATTTCTTTCAGCACTGTGCTGGCATCCTTATTGTAATCTAGTTGACAAACAAGAACAGTATCATGGGCTGATTTTCGCCAGGGTCTCAGAAGAATGTGTGCTTTCTCCTGCCACCCCGGGCTGGGTTGAATTAGGACTTACATTCCTGTCTCTGTCACGGCCTCCAGTGGGAGCATTCAGGGTTTTGCAGTCTGAAAAGTCCCTTGATTTCTTGGCCTTTATATTGACTAATTGAGAACTTGGCTTAATAGGATACAGCAAAAGTAGGCATAAGAGAAATGTGAGTCATATGCTGATACAATTTATCTGTGCCTGTGGGGCCTGCTTAGGCCTAATCTTTACATACTGCTTGGATACGGTGATGCTTTGCTGAATGGAATAGATACACAGGTCATAATGAGTAACTCAGGGCCTAGGGTCACCTGGTTTTCCATAACCAAGAGTTCTATTTTTATCAAGGGCCAATATCAACCCCAAAGCTCTTTCTTTTTTTTTTTTTAAAGATTTTATTTATTTATTTGAGAAAGAGAATGAGAGACAGAGAGCATGAGAGGGAGGAGGGTCAGAGGGAGAAGCAGACTCCCTGCCGAGCAGGGAGCCCGATGCGGGACTCGATTCTGGGACTCCAGGATCAAGACCTGAGCCGAAGGCAGTTGCTTAACCAACTGAGCCACCCAGGCGCCCCCCAAAGCTCTTTCTGTAGAAGAGAAGAAATTCCTGCTAAAAAGTAACTTGACTAAATCCTCAGCGGTCTGAGATTCTCCTCTTGGGGTTTGTCATTGTCTCCTCCAGTATCTTGATATACTTCCAAAACTTTAAGTGCCATTTATTGGATCTGCTTAGACTGCAATCTGGACCGTCTAGGGAAAATTGTTCTGGATCCCATTCCAATTGGGACACTGTATTAATTTTCTAGGGCTGTTCTGTTGTAACAAATTACCACAAACTCGGTGGCTTCAAACAGCAGGAATTTATTCTCGCACTGTTCTGGAGGCCAAAAGTTAAACATCAAAGTGTTGGCAAGGTTGGTTTCTGCTAGAGGCTCTGACGAGAATCTGCTCCATGCTCCTCTCCTAGATGTTGGTGCCTGTGGCAATCTTTGGGGTTCTTGGCTTGTAGATGAATCACTCCAATCTCTGCCTCTGTCTTCCCATTGGCCTCCCCTCTGGGTCTGTTTGTATATTTCCCTTTTCTTATAAAGATATTTATCATTGGATTTAGGGTACATGTGTTTATAAGGATGATCTAAATCTAGGATGGTTTCCTCTAAGATCCTTGACTTAATTATGTCTGCAAAGACTCCTTTTCCAAATAAGATAACATTTACGGGTCTTGGGATTTAGGGCGTGGACATATATTTCAACCCACCACAGAATTATTTCTGATTACTGAGTTATTAGCTCTAAATATCCATCCAAATCTAACATATATTCTTACTAGTATACAATACAAGGTGGAGGAAACAAAGGAAACCTGTCTTTTACTTTGGAAAAAAATACCCCAACATCTCTAAGACTATGAGGTAGTAGGGTTTTCACAGAATTTATGTCCCTTTCCATGACATACATAAGTTTTACTAAGGCCAAAGAATTTTCTTGTTTTCATATTCTAGCAGCTCATGTCACCAGTATATTTGGCCCATGTAATATGTTATGAATGAGTGAGACAGTCATGCCTCTGTAGACTAAATTGTGGCATGGAGCCGAACAGTTGAAATAATTCTGAGGTAAGATGGTTATGACATGCTGTTAGATATCTACCTACGTAAAATAAACTATCCCAGTGGATCAACAGGAGGACTTTCATTGCTTTGCTCCTCGAAAGAGATCACCTCCAAATAATAAATGCAATTGGAGTTGCCACCTGCTAAGCTTTAACAATTCATTTTCATTCTCCAAGACCAATCCAAGATCAGTTGACCTGGCCAAACCTGAGAGTTAAGTAAAAACAAAATAGAAATCACCATCCTCACATCTTGAGCCCTACTTAATGGCCATCACCCAATGTGATGAGCACTGGGTTTTACACACAACCGATAAATTATTGAACACTATGTCTGAAACTAATGATGTACTATATATGTTGGCTAATTGAATTTAAATAAAAATTAAAAAAAACATGATCCTCATATTTTCCCAGGAAAAAAATTTTTGGGGGGTAGCATTAAATTTAGACATTTCTCCATAGAAATTGTAGTATCTTTGCATTATTAGTTTGATAGCTAAAGGGAGCTCCATAGGCTTCAACTTGGCTCTTCTTACCTTAATAGCTCTTGTATCAAAATCTGGAGGCCAGTTTTTCCAGGATAGAGGGTATACATAGCAACTACATGCTCACCAACCAGATAATTGATCACAAAAGGGTTTGTGATCTACTAAAACTATGAGAAGCATTTATGAATCAAGACTCCATTTGTTTCTTGACCCTTGTAAGACTCTATTATGACCAGTGCAAAGCAATGGTACACTGAGATCCCAAGAATTGATGTTACATATAGCCAGTGTCCAGTGACCCTCGGAAGATTTGAGTAGCTCATTCACTTTAGGGGGAAAAACAAAAAAACCTGCTACATAGCTGAAGGGAAGTTAAATAAAAGATTTAATATGTGTATTTCTGACTTCTTTTTTTCAAAACCTCAAAGGTACTCAATCTGAGAATCAGGCAGTGAGGTATGACATTTTGATCCAAATTCTATTCTCTCCAGACCAGGAGCTACTATTCAAATATAGGAACCACGGGAAAGGGGATTTCCACTTTGGAGAAGATGGACTCTTCCCAATATTTTTCAATATGGACTCTTCTCAATATTTTTCTCTGTTCCTCTTACTAAGTACAACTAAAAATCCTGGATGTCTTCTCTATTTAAAGGAGAAACAGAAAAATCCACAAATACAGTAGGAGACTTCAACACCCCTGTCAACACTTGATGAAACAACTAAACAGAAAATCAGCCAGTATAGAGAATACAAGATACCCTCAACCAATAGGATCTAATTGACATTTATAGAATACTCCACCCAGCAACTGCAGAACCCACATTTTTTAATTGCCTGTGAGACACATACCAAGATAGACCATGATCTGGGCCATAAAACAAACCTCAACAAGTTTAGAAGAACTGCAGTGATACAGAGTGTGCTGTCTGACCACAACAGCATTAAACTAGAAATCACTCATGGAAAGAAAACAGGAAAATTTTCAAACACTTAGAAACTAAAAACGCACTTCTAAATAATACATGGATCAAAGAGGATGTCTCAAGGGGAAAAAAAAAAACAAAAAACATTAACCTGCATGAAATTATGTAAACCCCTCATTCCTTCTTTTAAACCCTCTGGGGTATGAGGGCAGCTGTCTCATTCTATCTTTCTGGAAGATTCCATGCCCAATGAGCCTTCGAATGGTAGAGACACCATGGCCCCAATACTGACTCTCAGTGGGCACTTTTTTCCATATTACCACATGCAATAATTACACCAGTTATTTAAATATTTAAATGTGGCTTTCAGAATCCTGTTTCTTAAGAGAAAAGAAATTTGATTATCTTCAGCCACACCTCAGCCAGATAGACAACCCCAGATAGCCACTGCTGTTCTATCCCCTTAGATTATACTGCCTTCAAGACACTCCTGGATCCCACACTGTAGATCACTGGGTGTAAGGACACTTGGTTTCATACAGTGGAGTAGAACTCTGCCTAAGGAGACTTGGTAACTTCCAGAACTGATGGGAAGCTGGGTAACCAGGCTTTGAAACTCAGCTAGGACGAGGAGAGACCAGACAACAGTGAGTATAAGCATCTTCTTCCACAGAACTATCCTTTTAGGACATCTCCACCAGCAACACTCTCACTAGACCTCAACATCATCATTGCAGGACTCTTGATGTTGCCATAGCGCCCCCCCACACCCGAATAATGGTCCAACTCTCTCTACAGGACACGGCCACTCATTTAGGAATAAACGTCCCAGACAAGAACATCCATCTGGCCCCCTTGCCACCAAGTCAGGATTCACAACTGCATTTACTTGCTTTCACCCTAATAATTATGCTGTCTTGTTTCCCAAGGGTGGCCTTTAAGATCTCGGTAAATTAGAAGTGGGGAGGTAAATGATTGGTGGATAGAGGAGATGAAATTGATGGGCTAAAGAAGGTGGATTAAAAATAATCTATTATTAAATTCTTTATTTGCCTCTACCCATTGATTAGCAGAAGGGATGGAATGCCCAGGCCAAATTTTATGGTGAAATTTACTGTATTACCTTCCTGAAAAGACCAGGAGTAGATCTGACTTTAATTGATAATTAATCAAGAGTTCAACGGTCCAGACCTTGGTTTTTGTCTGCTTCTCAGAATCCATCCCCTCACCTACACCTCAGACTCAGTCTTCTACTCCACATGGTGACAAGAAACCTGCTGCTTCCCTGGGGTCCTGGTCCTCTCAGCTTTAAGCCAAGTAATAAGAGGAAGAAGGGTCTCAAGGGTGTCTTTCATTTGAGTTCAGCAAACCCTCAGTGTTTCTCACTATGTTAGCCCCGGACACATTCCCTAAACCCTAACCTGTCACCACAGTCAATATGATGTTCTGCATTGATTGGCCAGGCTTTTGGAGGGATCTAGAGCAAGATTATAAGTAGAGGCCCATATAGTATATATCAAATTATTTTAAAATTATAAATCAAATTACATGTTAAATAAAATATATTCTACCTCTTAACAATATACTTTAACAATAACCTGGGAGGAAGGTCTGCATTTAGAATTCTCAGACTCCTTAGAGGCCTGCTCTGGAATATGGGCATCATGGAAATGCCCAAAGCCTGATGAATTCTCTTTCCTTTCTTGGCTCTGGCCTACGGCCTGATGATTTCTCTTTCTTTTCTTGGCTCTAGCCTGTAGCCATATGTACACATGTGGTCACTCTGGCATGCACATCCATACTTGGTCCACAATGCCACAAACAGCTAGCTATTAGCCACCCAGGTGAGCACATACCAGCTGCCTTGTCTGCCTCAGGAGAGGGAAGAGGCCACCATGTGACTTGGAAGCAGGTGACATGTTTAGGCAGGTCATTCTGGGATCCTGGATAATTAGATCTAGAACATGGACAAAAATGGGAAGTGGAGGGTCCTGTTGGGCATATCAACTGGGCTCAGTGTATTCTCCACAGTGCAGATGAATATGATGCAGGAAGGCTGATGCAGGACCCAAGATAGGGTCCTACTTGCACAGATCTGGGGGCAGTGCTGAGCAGAGGGTCAGCTTCTTGTCCTTCCTTCTAGCCAGGAGTGAAATCAACACCACAGGAAGCACAGGGCCATTGAATGAAGACCTAGGAGTGGTCCTCCAGAAAGAAATTAGAGATCGCCCTCAGACTTTGGATAAATGGATATCGGGTGGCCAGGAAATAGCAAACGCCGACTGCACGCATGACTTTAAATAGGCTTTAAAATTGGACAGGTGTTTTTGGCTCCCACTTTGTTGCTCTTCTGGGTCCACTGTGGGTCAGTTTGGTTTCCTTCCAATTTAAATTTCACTGCTTGCCTCCATTAGCCCCGTGCCTTTCTCTGCTGCGCCAGTGATCCCGGGCTCTGACCCAGGCAGAGATTCCACTGGACTCTCTCATGGAACATCACCCCAGCCACAGCCCATTGCCTCTCATCCGGACGATCGTAACTGCCTCCTTGTGGGTCCGGTTCTCTGAATCCTGTTTTTTCCCTCACCCTTACAACCGACACTCTACCCCTCACTGCTGCTGCCTTCTATCAACAGATATTTTCCGTTCTGTAGTCAGAGCAAGAATCTTTTAAAAATAATTTGTAAAAACCTAAATGTTGCACCTGCTATGAAGACCCCTAGCCCTCAGGACAATGCTGCCCCTCAGTGTGGTTGGCAAAGCCTGCATGGTCTGGTCCAGGTTAACCTCTCCTCAAACACCTCTCTCCGCTCTGCCCCACGGGCCCTCCCTCCCCAGTTGTGGGGGATTTCTTTCACTTCTTTGGATCTCTCTCTCTCTCTGTCTCTCTCCCTCCTTGTCTTGACTCGCTTATCTCCATGGTTTCACAAAGTACTTTCCCTCTCCCAAATCCATTTACATCTCATTCCTTTTACTTTAATTAAATAAATATTCATCATCCTTTAGCTTTTAACATAAAAGTAATAACCTCTGGGATACCATCCCTGACTCACCAATACAGGGTGTGTTCCCCAAATGCAGAACCCCACAGAGGATGCAGCCTCATGGCAAGTCAGATCATGTGTATAATGACACATTCCTAAATTAGGCAAATTCATGAGGAATGTCACCTTCAGTTCTCCACAGAACTCTATGGGGTGCTTGGTTTTATTACTGCTTGGAAGATGGGGACTCTGAAGCCTGAGGACTCAGGGACTTCTCCAAGGCCAAGGCTACCTAGGTGGCAATGGGAGGTGCCAATTTTCTCTCCAAATACCATGAACATCAGCCTATTATTTGCATCCCTGGTGTGTCCCAGCCTTCCCGACAGTAGAGAGATCATGGTTTCCGTAATTCCTAACACATCCTCCTTAAAAGCCCAGGCTGGAGCTGGCTGAAGCTGCCAAGAAAACAGCCAATTAGTGCTCTGTTTGGGGTTCCTTTTCCTCTGTATTACTGCACTCCTTGAAGACTCCTTCCTTTGTTTATCCACTGAAGTTCAGCACACCCCCTGGGGCTTGCTCTAACATGGAATCATAATACTTAGTCCAAAATGACAATTCTATTATAATTTCACTTTTATCTCTGGAGATGCCAAGACACCTTGCCAACACTCAGTCTGTACTTTTGTCTGAAGATGGGACCAACTGTGGGAGGAAGTGGGAAGTCCCTTTATGGAAACAAATGTTGTAAAAGAAAATTGGTATCTGGTTCCTGTCCCTTGTGCATGCATATTATGTGGGGGTTAACTGAATGCACTTGTAATTTATAACTCTATGCTGACAGATATAAGCTTGGCAAAGGCAATTTTAGGACGGGGAGAGGGATGATTGTTATATCTGGAGTGCTCTATGTCTAAGAATTTGATTGTAAGTCAACTTATGCATGGCAATCAACTTGGAATGAAGGGTTTCATGGGTTGTAGGACTTCCGGTGATAAAGCTGGGACAGTCCAGAGCAAAATAAGATGCGCTCGTTGCTTTACCTAACACAGATACCAGCTACGTACCAAGGTTTGGCAAATGACCTGCCACCTATTTTTGTAAATGAAGTTTTATTGGGTTACAGCCATGCCCATCTAATTATGAATGGTCTATGGGTGATGTCCCACTACGCTAGCAGAGCCCAATAGCTGTTTAGAGGGAGACCATATGGGCCACAGCGCTGAGCATACTTGCTACCTAGCACTGCACAGAAAAAGTTTGTCACATCCTGATCTATATTTCACTTAGAAAAGATCTTGAAGACGATGGATGCAAAGATGTCTAAAGATTTTGGGGCGCCTGGGTGGCTCAGTCAGTTAAGGGTCCTACTCTTGATTTCGGCTCAGGTCATGATCTTAGGGTGGTGAGATCAAGCCCCAGGTCAGACTCCACAGTCAGTGGGGAGTCTGATTCTCTCTTTCTCCCTCTCTCTCTGCCCCTTTCCCCACTTGTGTGCTCTCTCTCTCTCAGATAAATCAATCACTCAATCAATCACTCAATCAATCCTAAAAAAAAAAAAAGATGTCTAAAGTATTCATCAGAGATAACCAAACCCACATTCTTTCACTTTATGATCAACCACCATAAAATGGCTTTATATAGTGAAGTTCTGATACAGACATCCAATTACTCCTTAATAAGAGGGAATGCTAACCTTTCACCAGAAAGACCAAGAGAACAGTTGCTATTTTATCTAAAACGTTTTTTTCTGTCTAGGTTCTCTTTGTCCTGGGATTTAGCTTCCTGCTGTTCAGGATAGTTTGCAGATCTATAGAATCTCTCAATGCTCAAAGTTGGGGTTTTTTTCCTTAATTTTATTAAGTTTTTAAATTTTAATTCCAGTAAAATCATCATACAGTGTTTATTAGTTTCAGGTGTACAATATAAGGCTTCAAATACTCTATACATTACTCAGTGCTCAACATGATAAGTGCACTCCTTAATCCCCATCACCTGTATCTCCCAACCCCCACCCACCTCCCCTCTGGTAACCATCAGTTTGTTCTCTATAGTTAAGAGTCTGTTTCTTGGTTTGTCTCTCTCTCTCTCTTTTTTTCTTTGTTCATTTTTTTTTCTTAAATTCCACATATGAGTGAAATCATATGGTATTTGTCTTTATTTCGCTTAGCATAATACTCTTTACCCTCAGCCGTGTCATTGCAAATGGCAAGATTTCATTTTTTTAAAGATTTTATTTATTTATTTGTCAGTGAGAGAGAGCACAAGCGGGGGGAGTGGCAGGCAGAGGGAGAAGCAGGCTCCCCACTGAGCAAGGGGCCCAATGGGGGACTCGATCCCAGGACCCAGGGATCATGACCTGAGCCAAAGGCAGATGCTTAATTGACTGAGCCACCCAGGCATCCCAAGATTTCAATCTTTTTATGGCTGAATAATTTTCCATTGTATATGTATACCACATCTTCTTTATCCATTCATCTCTTGATAGGCAATTGGGCTATTGTAGATAATGCTGCAATAAACACAGGGGTGCATCTATCCTTTTGAATTAGTGTTTTTGTATTTTTGGGGTAAATACCCAGTAGTGTCATCACTGGATCATAGGATAGTTAGAGTTTTAAATTTTTGAGTAAATTTCATACTGCTTTTTACAGTGGCTACACCAGTTTTCATTCCCACCAACAGAGCACGAGAGTTCCTTTTTCTCTACATCCTTGTCAACATTTGTTGTTTCTTGTGTTTTTGATTTTTCAATGCTCAAAATTTTAGGATTTTTTTTAAGTAGTCTCCACGCCCAGCCTGGAGCTCAATGTGGGGCTCCAACTCATGAGATCAAGAGCTGAGCTGAGATCAAATCAGATGCTTAAACAAGTGAGCAACCCAGGTGCTCCAAAGTTCTAAATATCAAGTTTTTAATGTATAAATTTCTATAGATGATTGTCTCCCAAAGCTATTCCTGCTATGATGTTGACTGCTTGCTTTGTATATAAAAATGGACTCTAGAATTGGACTCTGGTTCAAATTATAGCTTAGCCACTCACTGGTGAGTGGTCCTGAGTAGGTTCAACTCCTTGGGACCTCAATTTTCTCATCTGCTTAGTACAAATCCTATTATGGTATGTTCAAAGAATTAATGTAGCCAGAGTACTAAGCACCAAAGTATACACTCTAAGCATTCAATACATTTATCCTACTGTTTATTAATATCACCATTATTAACAACTCCTTAAATCATTACTTGGTCTATTATTCTGAAGTTATAAACTTTTACTTCCTTCTTGGTGCCTGTATTAGTCAAGGTTCTCCAGAGAAACAGAACCAATAGGAGATAGATAGTTAGATAGATAGATAGATAGATAGATAGATAGATAGATAGATAAATAGATAATGATTTATTATAAGGAATTGGTGCATGGAATAGTTCAAAGGCCTGAGTGTTGGTGGTATAGATTCTGGGTCAGGTGTGAAGGTCTGAGAACCAGGAGCACTGAGGGCAGAAAGATATCTCAGCTTCAACTGTCAGAGAGAGATTCAGACATTTAAGAGTTTGGGTTGAATGATGCCTACCCACACTGCACAGGGACATTTGCTTTAGTCAGTTCACCTTTTCAAATGTTCATCTCTTCTGGAAACATCTTCACAGGCACACCCAGAAATAATGTTTAATCAAACATCAAACACACCCAGAAATAATGTTTAATCCTGTGGCCCGTCAAGGTCACTCATAAACTTAACCATCACAGCGTCCAAACTAGAACACATCCCCTTCTGGACAAACAACTGAACACAGTGGTAATACCTTCTCGCACAGATCTTCCCGAGTAGCACTTGCTCAGAGACATTTGTGTTGAACGTGTCGGGACCCACTCTGTGGGCTGCACGTACACCGGGGCCCCTTGAGGCATCCCATTTCCTTCATCTCTACAGATGACCCCTAGAGTGGTCAGTTTGTCTCCTGGCCCTTTGGCCCCTTTAGGTCCTCACCCCCTCAGGTGCCCTGCGCCCTCAGATCTTCTTTCATATCCTGATAGGCTCCTATGCCTGCATCTCTGTTCTATTCTGTCTCCAGCACCCTTGGCCAGCCCTGGCTGCAGGGCTTCGGGGGGCCTCCCCATCTCTGAGCTCCTCTTTGGGGCATCTGTGTCCTTCCCTGGACTCTGAATTTTGTCCTGCCCCGGGCCTGGCCTTCAACTGTTGCCTTCAACTGCCATCAGAATGTTCTATCCTTAAAGTTCTCAGGGGTTGGAGCTGGGGCTCTGCAGCCGGGGGGACGACAAGACTTGGGGCACAAGGTCCAGGCTTTTACCTTCTGAGTTGGCTCAACCTTCAGTATGCAGTAACCACACAGCAATGCACGGTGATTCGATTTTCTAACCAATTTTTTACCAACTTTTCAAGGCAGTTATGCCTGCCTGCCTGACCCCTCTGGCCTGGTTTCACAACCTCATTGGACTCTCCCTGCCTTAGCTGAGAAGAACCGTCTCGTGGGTACATTGGCAGACCCAGCTGAGGGAAATTGGGGGCCAAAGCGCTTCCTGACACCTCACTTGGCCCGGCCCCCAAGGCAACTCTGACCCTAGGCTGCAGCTGTCCCAAAGCCGCTCCCACTCCAAGCCTGTAACCACCTCTGCTTCTCTACCCCACCAAGGCTAGGGCCAGGCCTTGAGGGGGAGGGCAGGCCATGTGCATAGCTCAAAGAGACAGTGCAAAAGTGTCACTTAGAGTGGCTTCCCCTTGGTCACCAATGTGTTTATCTTTAAGAAATATGAACTTGTGCCCCTTATCTCCCCTCAAATCACTCAGGCTTAGCCAACTCTCTTCTGGGCTTCTGTCTCAACTGGGAAAGTTGGGGCTTCCTCTCTTATTTGATTGTGTCTTTAAGTAAACCCTGATGGTTTGTACCTGGGAGCTAAAGGCCCTTCCAATGCAAGCTGGCTTTGGGCCCCAGGTCTTACTCTGGCCACTCTTGGTGCTTCTGGAACTGGGCATCGTTTGTTCTTCTCTCATTCATTCATTCATTCATTCATCCATTCGTTGATTTAATATCTGTTGAACACTGATGTGCCAGGCACTAGCTAGGTACTGGGGATACCAAAAGTGTCAGGCAAACAGAAACGGATGCTCACCCTTAGAGAACATCTAGTCTAATGGGCCACCTCTGTGAAGGGGACACCAGGTTGCAGGGAGGTACGTGAGCTAATGGTGCAATCTGAGGCTGGAGACAAAAGCCAAGATACCATGAGAATTTGCAGACCGAGTTTAAAATTTTAGTTTTTGTCCTAGAAGCCTTGGGGAGCCATGGAAAGATTTTAAGCAGAGGAGAGACATGGTCACATTTGGGGTTTTTTGAAAAAGACACTAGTAGCTGTGTGGAGCACCAGTAGCAGAAGGGGAGTGGAGATCAGTCAAGGAGCCCCTTGGGCAATGCTGGTGGCTAGGATTGGGAGTGCTTAGGGAGAAGTGGTGGAAAATGTAACCTGTGTGGAGGGGGATGGCAGACCATGGGGGTAGATTGCTGAAGGGGTTTGGGGAAGCCGAATGCAGACGCTGGAGGAGGGACACAACTGTAAGATAGGTTTGGAGCATATTGAGTTGAGTTGCCTTTGAAGGGAGGGGATATTCGGGTTGGTAGCTCCTGGGAGAGAAGTGGCCTGGAGATAGCCATTGGTGAATTTTCTGCTTTATGTGGTTAAATTCCATAGGAATGGCAGAGCTAGCCAGGGAGAAAGACTACAAAAGTGAGGGCACCTTGGGGGCAGAGAGGAGGATCTCTCAAAGGAGGCTGAAGAGGAACAGCCAGAGAAGTAGGAGGGACGCTGGGGAGTTGTGGCATCACAACTTGAGAGAGTATCTCTGTTTTCTCTCCACAACTATTTGCCTTCGTGACAAACACATCTCCTTCCTCCTGAATGTGGCACGTAGGGAGCAGAGTGGGAAACCAGGGCTGATGCCCTCTAGGAGGGGTATGCAGGTGCTCAAAGTCTGGGCAGGAGGGCCAAGGAAGTCTCTGGCAAACTCCATTAGATTTGGTGGCAGGGACAGGTACATCTGAGAATCGGGGACAGACATGGAGCAGCTTGTGGAAGTTCAAGGCTGGGTGGGAGCATTTTCACCTTCTACAGGTCCATGAGTTCAGGGACATTATAAAGAAAGGGAACAAGGAGACCAGGGGGACAGGAGATGAGGAGTCTCTTGGGAGGTTGTGGGGATTAAGAAACCTGATTTGGGGGAGATTGTCAGGGGGGAGAGCAAGGCCAGCTTCCATGGCCTGTTTGGTCTTGAGATAGGGAGAAGTGCTTTTTCTTCCTGGCATGGGCATGTTTCTTAGAGAAGCAAGAAGCAGGAGGAGTTTGCACTGTTAAAGGTAAGAGAACAGTCAGCAGGGAGGAGAGGGTACCATAAGGAAAACCAGTGAGGCTTTGGAGGTCCCTGAAGGGAACAGGTCAAGGATACAGGATTGTTATTCCAAATGTATGTGAGCTCTGAGAAAATCTCTGAAGCCCATTCAGACTTATTAGAGCTGCTCAAAGCATACAGAGCATAGAGCATGCACAGGGCCCAGAGAAAAAGGGTCAGTGGAGAGGCAGACTGAAAGAAGTCGGGAGGGTCAATGTGGGCCACAGGTTAAGACAACCTCAGCAGATAGAGGCATCCCATCAGGTCCCCTCCACCACTCTCTGGGCCAGCATGCCACAGCTAGTGCAGGCAGCCTCCTTCAACCCCCGCCAAGGCACTGGGTCTGGCCGCCATTTTGTGCCTGGCTTTTCCAGATAGCCCCCAACTAGAATCCCTCATGGTAAAGCCCTAGGGCATAGAGGCAGGGCAGTCCTGCCAAGGTGCAGGCTTGAGGCCATGGCCAGAGAGAGGAGGTGGGGCGCTGGGGGGGCGGCAGAGCAGAAAGAGCACTTTCAGACCCCCTTTGGGGTGTGGCTTCCTCATGCCTTCCAAGGCAAGACATATGTTGGGACAAAGAAATAGGTTTTCAGGGGGAAACAGGAAACTCAGTTTGGGTACCAGAGGTGGCCACCATTACCCTGAAGGGATAATTTTGGAGTGGTTCTCCCAAGGATGGGGGGTGGGCAGCACTGCACCTCCAGGCCTCGCTTTCCCCACTTGTAAAATGGGGATAATAGAATAGTCTCTACTTCAGAGAGTTGTTGAGGGTTCTGTGAGTTAATTTTTGTTTAGAATACCTAGAAAAGCCAGACACATCACAAATGCTGGTAAATACTATCACAATTTCACGAGGCATTTTCCAATTACATGAAATTCTTGGACTTTGGGGCCACAAACTACATCTCCTATTGATGTGACTCTATGCTGCTCAAAAAGTAGGCATTCCAATTTAATGATTAAATAAATGATGATAAGATTCAAATTTAAGATTACATATTAGGATCCGTTTGAAGAAATTGTCCATGAATGCTTATTAGAGTGGAAAGGGTAAAGAGTAAGGTGTCAGAAGACCACAAATGTTTGTTCTAGCATCTTCCATATGCTAGACTTCAGTGACCATATCATGATAGAAATGGTACTTACATTAGCAGAGCTGATGACTCTGTTGGGGAGACAGACACAAGTTTAAAAAATAATTACAAATTATGATTAATGCTATGAAGGGGAAAAACCCCAATGGTAATAAGAGGATGGAGGGTACTTAACTTTAGGTCATGAAAATCTCTGATAAGTTGACATGAAGCCAATGATCAGCCACTCAAAATTGGTTATGGAGGTGTTTGGGAGGTGAGGAGAGCATTCTGGATTGGAAAGTGAGTTCCTTTTCCAATTAGGTAATCTCAGGGAACTCTGTGAGCACTGATTTCTACATTTTTAAAATGAGGATAAGCCTACTTATCCAACTGACCACAACAGAGTTGGTGTGAGGATAGAATGAAATGATGTGAAAGAATTCTGTTAACTATAGACAGATGCACAGACAAAGAATCCATGAGGAAAGATCTCACTGATCATTTCCTTTCACTTTTTCTATTCATTAAATTTGGTTCCTGTGTATAACATGACTATAGTACACAGAGGTTTCTCTGGGAGGGGCAGTGGCTGAAGGTCATGTTGAGAAGACATGACCTTGGTGTCATGAATAGCAGTGCAAGGAGAGAAGGGTGTGGAAGGGAGACAAGGGTGATTCTCTGGACAGAAGATGGCTGAGCTGAGCCGCAGGAGGTGAGCGGGGAGAGTCTAGGTTTTTGTAAAGCTGAAAATCTGGAGAAAATTTTAGTGGGGGATGTTGGTACGTATTTCAGTGTTCAGGAAACACAAACTCTTCTGGGTCCCATCCTGGGGGAATGTCATAGTTAATGTTACTTAATCTTTGCCAAGCAGCCATTAAATTCCAGAAACAGAGAGGCAGACATTGCTTTTCCCTGGGTGCTCAGAAATGTGACTTCCATCCAGTAGATCATCAACAAATGTTTGATGCATTGAAGGATACTCCAAAATGGGAAGTATCCGAGGAGAGCACTGCCAGGCTGCCCTGCAATTTCTGGGCTATAAGGGAATCCCATGGGATCAGGATCAAGACTTTCACATGCACAGGGAAGCAGGACAAGGGCTACAAATGAATGAATCCAGGAAGTGTTCTGCCCTGGGGAGAAGCATCTCCCCAGGCTGGACAGTGGGGCATCAGCCATTGCCATGTTTCCCCCTTCAATCTGCAACCCATGGACTATGCCACGTTGCTCATTATGTCACAGTGTCACTGTAGACATGGGCGACCAACCAGCCAGTGAGTCTGCACCTTCTGAGTGGCATTTTCTGACTGTCACTGTACTGGTGGTTTTGGAGAAAGAAACATCAGTTGAAGTTGCCTATAGCAAGACATAGCAAGGTCACATCCTGATAAAGACATTTTCTCAGCCCCGCTGTTCATCTCAAAAGAACAGAAGTGCGAAGCAAACATTCTAGTGGAGGAGCTCTCAGGTGGCCTTCAGGTGAGGGGGTGAGATAAGAACCCTCTGGGAGGGAAGGAGGCAGCAGGGAGAGGGAGAGTCTGTTTCATCCAGGAGGGGAAGGTCAGAGGGAGAAAGGTACTGATTTTTGGGATGCCATGGGGTTCAGGTTTTCTATAGCCTTTTTGAGACTATTCCCTGCTGAGTTTGGACCCCATGTTCAAGGCCACTTCCAAAGAGGTCCATGGAAAACACCTTCTCAAGCTAAGAGAGACTTTGACTCTTGAAACTGTAAATGCTAATTTTTATGAATGGCCTTGTATAGGTAAAGAGGAGGGACGAAGGAAGGCATTTGGAATAGAAAAGTATAGAAGGGGCCAAGAGAAACTAAGGGCTTTGAATAAGAGGGAGGGGAGAGTTGGGTCAAGATAGATCAAGAGTTTTGAGGAGCAGATTCCTAACATCTCACAGAAGGAAGCCAAACTTATTCAGTGTTAGCAGAAATGACAGACTGGCAATGATAATCAGGAGGAGGGTCAGGCATGAGCTTCTCTCTGCTTCCTGCAGAGGTAAGGAGAAGCCAGGAGGCCAGCTCAGAGCTGCTTGGTTTTGTAGGGGAGCACATGCAGGGACAAGGGGCCCAGACGCAAAGGGTTTGACTATTTCTTATCTTCCTCGTGTCTTTTTTTCCATTAACAGCCACCTGTCAGCAGTTCACGGGCAGGCTCCAGACTCAGCAGGAATGGAGGGAACTAATTGCATCTCGTGGAAGGAAGCCCTCACATTGCCAAGTGGTCAGTTCTCCCGGAATGGATCCTGGCATTTGACACAATTCCAGTCAAAACTGCAATAAGTGTTTTTTGAACTTAGAATGATATTTCTAATATTTATTTGGAAGAGTTTATTCTGGAGGAACAAGTAAAACTCGCACGCACACAAAATAAGTAGCAAGTAGAAGCTTGCATTGTTAGATTTTGAAGCATATTTTAAATCTAAAATCATTTGAACAATATGAAGCTGGTGGCCAAATAAGTCAATGACAAAGAATAGAAAGCCCAGATATGGGTTTATTTTTGCCTTATCTGCTTTTAGAGGAGTGGCATTTCCATTTAGGACATTGAGTAATAGAGACGCATCACAGTTTGGAGCAAAGCAAAATGTCCCATTCGTTGCCATTGTGGTGCAAAGACGGGGATGAGGGTATCACCAGCCAAGAGTGCCATTTTTCTTCGGTCCCAAGTTCCCCTTTGTTTCATGTCAGTTCACATTGTATCCAGTTGCTTAGCCATCTTCCTTTTGGTATTGAATGCTTTTTATAGCTGGAAGCCTGAGATCTGTCCAAGTTCTGTGAATGCTGACTTGCTGGTGCTCTCGGTTTTCTTTAAAGGTGTGAAGACAAAGGCGAAGGAGGGCAGTGTGAAGCCTCTGACATCCAG
Organism: Halichoerus grypus; assembly: GCF_964656455.1. NCBI lineage: Eukaryota > Metazoa > Chordata > Mammalia > Carnivora > Phocidae > Halichoerus > Halichoerus grypus. Next base: position 17,821,716 of record NC_135719.1, on the reverse strand, counting down.
CAGTGCTGGAGGAGCGAATGCAGTGTCTCCAGAATCACTTGTGGCTACTGCAAATGCTTTTCCTGTTTTCTGAAATTCATCCAATCTCTTTCTAGCCCACCACCAACATGGCCACCCTCTAGATTATCCTTGAGCATCTTGAGTCAGTGATTTTACTGAATAAACGTGGCATTCCAAGTCAGTGAGTAAAATGTAAGTCATGCAATAATCGACCCAGAAATCACCGAATTATTATTATTTTTCAATGAGTAATTATCGAGTGCCTTCTTGGGGGCAGGCCAGGCAAGGTTCTGGGTGCTGAAAACCAGCATGTGAACAAAACGTCTTTGCTGTCCCAGGGAGCAGTGAGTTTCTAGGGAAGGAGAGACACAATGGACTAAGAACCAACCAACATATAACTGGATAGGTGGCTGGTGAAATGAAGAAATGAAGGGGAAATGAAGAAAAGTAAATCTGCCTCTCCATCATATTGTAATATGTGTCTGCATGTGCTTGGGAATTTAGTAGGCGAACAGGACAGTGTACCTTTGCCATTTTTAAACAAGTCCTGGGTGCCTAATCAAATCATTCTTGAACCATAATTTATGTGAGTGCCTCCACTGGGGAGAAGCTGGAAGGGGTGAGGTTAAGAGGGACTTTATGTGTCTTCATGACTTTGCAGGCAACAGAGACGATAGCTCCCGAGAACATTACTCCTCAGCTTGCTCACAGGGGGCGGTAGCCGATGTCTTTAATGGAGGGCCTCTCCCTGGAACATGACTGAACTGGGTACCCTTAGGGGATGCTGTGATTGCTCTATTTCTATAATGTCCAGTTGTTGTTGGCTTTAAGATGAAGGGTTTATACATCCTATTTTTATATATAGGGGTCTGCTTGCTTAGAAGTTGAATGTTGCATGATCTGGGATAAGCCAACTGAGAGGACAGAACTTGCCTCAACTTCTAGGCGGATCCTTGAGTTACCGAATATGAGTATACTGGGAAAATAGCCCCAGGTCGGCTGGGTCTCTGACCACAGGGTTTGAAGGAAACCCAGGCTATTTAAAAAATAATTTTTTTTCTTTAGAAAAATGTGTTTACAAATGTGTGCTCTGAAAAAGGAGATTTTGGTCGCCAGTGGAGACCACTCTGTTCCAGGGCCTCAGATGGCCTGCAGTGTGAAATCAGCCTTAACTCTAGAGCTTCACTTCTGCCCAGCCAGGACACCCTCAGCTTCTCTGTCAGCCGCAGGGAAAGCAGTCTTGTTTAGTGTTCTTTATTTTTTTACTCACAGCCTCCTGTCCATTGGGTGACAGGAAAAACACCAACTTGGGTTTTGTGTTATTTACATTTTAAGATCCTAATTAAACTCCATCTGGTGCTGTTTATGGAAGGAAAGAGGCCTCTGATAAGTACAGCTGGGGAGGAGATTTTCCAGCGCTGCTGTCCTGTTGTTTTGCTCACTTTTTCCCAACACAGAAGACCGTCTGCAAGTGATCAGAGAAGTGAAAGGAATCTGAAGACAAAATACGTCTTCAGAATTTCACCAAGTCTTTGGATTTGAATGGAGATAAATGAATGACATGGTATGGAACTTGAGACCCCAGGAGATTCTGGAGCATCTACAACTCACTGCCTCTCCTTTAAATGCCCCCTGTCCTTCTCTTTCAGCTCCAGGCCAATGCTCATTCATGGCCCAACTGAAGAGACAAAAGGAAAAAGTATCTGTGATCAGAAGTTTGGGTCTTTAGATGGGGGAGGAACCCGAGAAGACATTCCACTGATATCCTGTTTTTCACAGACTAATCTGAGGTCTATTTATCCCCATGACACACCTGTGTCTTCTAAGTGATCAACACTGGTCTACAGATAATGTGTCAGAAACGCATGTTGTTGCAAAGGACAACCGTTTCTTTTCTTGATGGCCAGGGACATGTGGGGCTAGGATCAGAACTCTTTGGGTCTTTAGTATCCTATTTTTTTTTTTTTAAATATGGACTGGATAAAAGTTAAAAATAAAGGAGAGTTCTTATTTACTCTGTGGGTGAATTCTCCTACCTGGGCCTGGAGGTCGAGCCACATTTTCTGTTCATCTCAGGGTCTCCGGAACTGTGTTCTGTAACAGGTGAGGTCACAAGTCTGTAGGAAGCCAGGCAGCCATTCAGATAACTGTGACACTTGATGGGATGTGGTCACGAGTGTCCTCTGTGGAAGAGGATACTTACCTGGTGATGTGGAAGGAGAACACCATTGGAAAGTCATTTGATGATGAAGCTGAGTATCCCCTTCCCAGTCAGGAGAGGTTTATAAAATGCTTCGGAGCCTCTTTCATGAGGCATGCAGGAATTCCAGAGGCAGGGTCACCTGACAGTGTTATAAATATGACAGTAAGTGGGAAATAGTGGGTGAAAATGGGAGCTGGTGGCCGGGGGGCATAGGAAGGATATAACAGGATAAAGTTGGGGAGTATGGAAGGACAGCAGGCACTGTGGTCAGGAGGCTTCTGAGGGGGATGTTTGAGATCGATAAGAGCCTAGGGTTTCTTGGAGCAGGTGTAGTTAACAATTTTAAGTGATATGATCCTCAGTTTGAGGATCAAACACATCATTCTCAAAGTGCCTGTGTGACATGTTCACCCTTCACCTCACTTCCTGACCTGGCCTACCACCATTTTCCAAGGGGACTCTTCTTATTTCTGGTTGAGGCATGAGGACAATAGGTACTTCATTGGAGCAGAGGTTTTTGTGTGTGTGTGTTTTGAAGCTAAATATTATCAATCCAAACTAGATTGTTATAAACTCAGGAGATCAGTTGTAATCTGCATGACATTTAAGAAATAACTAAATATCTAAAATAAGTATATAGATATGTATATTCAAAAATATATAGAAAATGAAGAAGAGAATCAAAACCGTTCATAACAACAAACTCAAGGAAACTCCAAAGAATATGGTACTGAAGTAGACAAATACAAGGCATACAGAAATCAAAAAGAAAAATGACAGAAGTCCTTATCAGTAATTACATGTAATGGGTTAAACTCTCCAAAATGCAATGACTGATGGAATGGAGGGAAAAACCAAGATCCAACCTTATCTTGTCTACATAAAACTTGCTTCAGATGTAACATTGAAAAAGGATGAAAATGAAAGTATGAAAAAGATGTATATAAGTAGTAATAAAAGAGAGGCATGGAGTCTATAATATTTAAAAAAAAACTAGACTTTAAGTCAAAAACCCTTACAATAGACAAGGGCATTATATATTAATAAAGGTGAATTTAGCACATTTTTATATAATTTGAAAACATAATAGAAAATATTCCCTAAATGGGGGGCACCTGGCTGGCTCAGTGGGAGAAACATGGGACTCTTGATCTCGGGGTCTCTACACCAGATTAGGTGTAGAGACTACTTAAAAATAAATAAACATTAGGAAAAGAAATCCCCTAAATATAAGAGTAAATATTGACTGAATTGAAAGAGAAACAGTTTTATGATAATATTTGAAGACTTCAAGAACCCAACTTCAAATGGAGAGGACATCTACACACCAAGATTGGTAAGGAAAAGAGGACAGGTAGAGCAGTATAAATGTACTAGACCTAGTAGCCAAAAAAAAAAAAAAAAGTACTACATGCCAAAGAGACCACCTTAAAGAGTTTCGAAGTGGCTGATCGACAACTGGTTAGATGATTCTTAAACCTTTCAAGAGTATAAATGAGTCAAGACAGGGATTTTGAAGGAAATTTTTTTGAGAAGTTTTTTTGAAAACTTTTCTGAGAACACTTTACTTCCTCATACAGAGCAAGGAGTGTGTGTGTGTGTGTGTGTGTGTGTGTGTGTGTGTGTGTGTGTGTGTGGTGTTGATCACTTCAGGTCAACAAAAACGTAAAAAACTTCATACATGTCACTTTCAGTAAGAACCACTCCTCTATTTGAGTAAAGGGCGAGAAATGAGCTGGGCAGGGGTGGGTGGATGAGCTGATCCACAAAGCAAGGTGGCTGCTTTGTATGCAGAACACTTCCAGAGTGTGTTGGGGCAAAGAAAATATTTCTGTGGACTGGAGGTGGGACCTGTGTGAAACAAGATGTGAGGTTGTCTACGGACTCATTTGAAAGGCCTCACTGTGAAGGGAACCGGAACTCAGTGGAGAGAGGATGAAGGGGGTGCTAGCTTCTGGGGGACCACAGAAGGAGTAGATGGGCCACCTGAAAAAGCCAAGCATCTGAACACATGAAAGAAAGTGAGAGACCCCTCCTGATGGTCCAGAGATGGATTCTAAGGGATCATGAAAATGTCCCATCAGAGAATGAATCAGGTAAAAACATAAGCTACGCCCAGAACACAAGGGCACCTTCTCACAATGCCAGGTCAGTAAGAACTTTCCTTATTTCTCCCTCTGTTTCATCCAGCCAACTCTGGAGGGGTCAGCACTGCATGTATTTGCAGAGGGAGGGGTGAACCAGGAAAAGGGAAGGAGCAGAACACCATTGTCCTGTCCACGGGTTTCTGCCTCACTACAGGCCCTGGCTAGGGGTGACGGGGGACGGGTGTCAATACGGATGAAGACTGAAATGTAAGGTATTCTATGAAACAACATTTTAACTTCTGGAATGAGACTGTTTTATGACAAACTGACCACATGACTCTGTGTTACTTAAGAGTGACCACAAAAGTCATGGGATGGCTGACTTTTCTTGATGGGATAGTGAAAAATGACCCCTCATGAAAGAACTAGTGTGAGAATTTAGTACAGTTCCTTTGTGATTGAGTCCAACATCAGATCTTGGACTTACACATTTTGATGACTTCTCAGTCTAAATCTTTCTGTGAGCTTAGAAATACCATTGCAAAGTTCATTGAAGAAGAAAGGAAAATTGCAGGAAAGAATAAATAGGTGAAGCTTAACCTGCCAGAGGGTATGTAAACATCGTAAATATTTACAGAAACTGAATACCGCTGCAAGGACCCAAGGATGGTTTGGCGAAACAATACTGATAGTGCAGGGACAGAAAACAGCTTATATGACAATTAAGGATATACAGATAATAGCACAAACTAGAAACAAATTGCTCACTGTAAAGTGCCAAGATGAATGGTTAACTATTTTGAAAAACATAAATTTGGATCTTTCAGAAAATAAACTCCAAATGATTAAATACTTAAATATAAATAATGAAGCTATAAAATATTAGACAAACAAGTGATGAATTTTTTTCCAGATCATTCAATATGAAGCAATTATAGCAGATATAAAGGAAAAGGATGCTAAAATTGACTTCATTGAAATATTTTTGTTAAACACACTACAGTCAAAATTGAGAATATGGTGATACTTAGGTTTCTGCCAGTATGATGAAAGAGGCACCTAGACAGTCTCCGTCACTGAAAACAGAAATATTGGACCAAATATATTTTTTTAAATTCCCAAATGCATACATGATGACACAAAATATTGAACGTAAAGCAAAAATAAAATGAAAGTGGTACCTTTGAAAAGTAAGTGGAACTCATTATCTGGCTTTTATTTTTAAAGATTTTATTTATTTGGGGAGAGAGTACAAGCAGGGGGAGGAACAAAGGGAGAGGGAGAATCAGGCTCCCTGTTGAGCAAGGACACCCGCCTCCCAATGTGGGGCTCGATCCCAGAACCCTAGGATCATGACCTGAGCCGAAGGCAGATGCTTAACCGACTGGGCCACCCAGGCACCTCTATTATCTGGCTTTTGATTTAGGTGTTGGCTTAGGCATTGCTTGTATAGTTTCAAATGTCATGGGTAGGACTCAGTGCTCAGCATCCATGCAAGTTGGAGTTCTGAATAGGAGACACTCTCCATACAGTTGGGATTCTAAAGAAATATATCATTTTAAGGGCAAAAACCCACCTCCCACATCTGCAGGGGAGTGCAAAAAATAACCATGGGAGATAAAACTTGGAATAAAATTGAGGAGATGGGAATATTCCCTGAAAAGTTGTAACAAGCTAGACCTTTTGCCTGTTTACTGCCTCCCAAACCTGCCACCTGAGAAGTATACAAAAATCTCAATTTTCTCAAACTTTAGCTTAAGTGATTCTGGCAATTTTCATAAATGCCTGGCAGAAGCAAACACTGATTCCATCTGGAAGAATTTATCCTCATTCTCGATTAAATTCTGGAAAAAAAATCAGCCACTCACAAAAAAAATTACAAAACGCACAAAGAAATGAACTCCTTGAGTGAAAACCAGCAGACACAGAGAAACATCAGATTCTTGAAGATTTCAGATATTGAAATTATCAGATGTGATAAAAAATCTGTTTAATTTCAAAATATAAAAGAACAACCTGAAACTGAATACAGAACAAAAAGGTTTATAAAAGAACCAGATATTATAGAAGTTAAAAGTAATTGAAATTTGAAACTCAAGGGTTAGATATTTCTGCTTTCAGTCAAAATTGAGTGACAGGTACCAGATTTTTATACTTTTCCAACTAGAAGACCAGGCAAAACACATGAAACAAGTTTTTAGGCATTGAGCAATAGGCAGAAAGGACTCCCAGCCTCAACAAGGATTGGAATAATTTGGTTCCCATCAAGCAGAGTGGAAAGCCCTTATGATACATGAGACATCAGATAAATCCTCAAAAGGGCATCACCTTAATAATGGATCTAAATTAATGCTAGACTAAAGGCTACCCTGCACTTTCCCTAACAAAGCCTAAAAGCAAGTTTTGAAAGGATGCAACTGATTCCAAGAAACCTAACTGTGAACCAGAATACAACCTGTGAAATTTATTTATTTTTAATTAATTAATTATTTATTTTAGAGCGAGTGAGAGAGAAGGAGGGGGAGTGGCAGAGGAAGAGGGAGAGAGAGAATCTCAAACAGACTCTGCACTGAGCACATGGAACCCAATACAGGGCTTGATCCCACAACACTGAGATCATGACCTGAGCTGGTATCAAGAGTCTGGTCGTTTTTGATGTAGCGATCCATGATTCATTGTTTTTGTATAACACCCAGTGCTCCATGTAGTACATGCCCTCCTTAATACCTATCATGTTGACTAACATAGCAGGATAAAAATTAAAAAAAAAAAAAAAAAGAGTCTTGTCGTTTAACCAACTGAGCCACCCAGGTGCCCCCTACAATCCACAATATTTACAGGAAAAAAAATTCGGCAACCAACAATTTAAATTTTATAATGTCTGGCATCCTATCAAATTTAACAGGCATGTAAGAAGCTGGAAAATATGAACCATAGCCCAGATAAAAGTCATTGAGTAGAAACACATCCCCAAATGACAGAGATGATAGAAATAGCAAAGAAGGACAATGAAAACAGCGATGACACTCCACGTGTTCAAGAAAGTAGAGGAAAACATGAGCATGTTGAGGGGAGAAATGGAAGATAGAAAAAAGACTCATATGAAACTTTAAGAAATGAAAAATCTCTGAAAGGAAAAATTGTAGACTGGGTGGGGTTAATAGAAGATTAGATGCTGTGGAAGAAAAGAACAGTGAACCTGAATACGTGGTGTTAGAGACTATTCAAAGTGAAATACACAGAGAACAGATAAAAGACACCTTCCTCCTAAAAAGGGAACAGAGAATGGTATGTGGGAAAATGCCAACTGGTCTAAAGTATAACTAGAGTCCCAGAAAAAGATGGGAAAACTATAAAAAAAAGTAAAAAGATATTTCCCATTTTTGATTACTTAAAAGAATATTTTTTAAAAAGTAACAATGCACTGTTAGGTTTACAGTATATAATTTTTAAAGATTTTATTTATTTGAGAGTCAGAGAGAGAGCACGAGTCGGGGGGGAGCAGAAGGAGAGGGAGAAGTAGACTCCCTGCTGAGCAGGAGCCCAGTGAGGGGCTTGATGAGGGGCTCGATGAGGGACTCCATCCTGGGACTCCGGGATCATGACCTGAGCTGAAGGCAGATGCTTAACTGACTGAGCCACCCAGGTGCTCTGGTTTACAGTATATATTTAAAGAGGTGACAGCCATTGCATAAGGGTAAGAGAGCAGAAAATATACTGTTGTAGGGTTCTTGCATGATAAGTGATGTGTTATAACATTATTTAAAGATGATCAGTGCTAAGCTAGAGATGGACCCTACAGCAACCAAAAAAAAAAAAAAAAAAAAAAAGTAAAATCAAAGAGCCAAAGGTGAGAAACCAAAAGTGGAGATAAATGGCATAAAAATAGCAAAAGAAGCAGGGAGAGAATAAAGATAGAAACAAAATGCAGACAGAATAAATAAGAAACAAATAGCAAGATGACAGATTTAAGGTCAACTATATTAATAATTACATGAGCTGTAAATGATGTAAACACTCCAATCAAAAGACAGATAGTCATGGATTAACAAAAACAATGCCTGATTATATGCCGTTTGTGAGAAACACAGTTCAAATATAATGATACAGATAGTTTAAAAGCAAAAGGATGGAAAAATATATCCTGTGCAAACACTAATCAAACTACTGGGATTGGTATATTAATATCAGACAAAGTAAAATTCAGAACAAGGAATATCACCAGTGATAAAGAGGACCATTTTCATATTGATTAAGCAGTCATCTCATCAGGATAATATAACATCCCAAATGTGCATGCTCGTAAGAACAGAGCTTCAAAATACATTATACAAAAACTATTAGAACTGAAAGGAGAAATAGATAAATCCATGATTATTGTTGGAGATTTCAATACTAATATTTCAGGAACTGAATGAACAAGTAGACAGGGTATCAATAAGGATATGAAGACTTGAACAACCCCATCAACCAATGTGCTCCAAGTGGCACTTATAAATCATCAAAACCAGAAAGACACACATTAATTTCAAGTGTACGAGGAACATGCCCCAAGATGTACCATAATACTGAACAAAACACCTCTCAATAAAGTTAAGGCATTGAAATCATACAAAGTGCATTTTCTGCCTACAGAACATGCAACTACAAATAAGAAAGGAAAAGATGTCTGAAAAAAATTCTCCAAATATTTAGAAAGTAAACAAAATTGTTCTAAATAAACCATGGGTCAAGGACAAAGTCACAAGGGAAATTTGCATTTGTTCTGAACAGAATTAAAAAAAAAATACAACATATCAAAATTTGAGGTATGGAGCTAAAACATTTGGAGAGAAATGTGTGGCATTGCATACTTATTGCTATGGGCTGAATTGTGTCTCCTCCCCACCGCCCATTCCAATTCATAGGTTGAAGTCCTAATCTTGTATACCTCAGAATTTGACCATATTTGGAGATAGTATCTGTAAAGAGGTAATTAAGCTAAAATGAGGCCATTAGAGTGGGCCTTAATCCAATAGATCAGTGTCCTTGTAAGAAGAGGAGATTAGGACACAGCCACACAGGGGGAGACCATGTGAGGACATGGGGAGAAGACAGTCATCTGCAAGCCAAGGAGAGAGGTCTCAGAACCAACCCTGCTTACAGCTTGATCTTGATCTTCCAGCCTCCGGAATGGTGAGAATATAAATTTCAGTTGCTTATGCCACCCACTCTATGGTCCTTTGTTATGACAGCTCTAGCAAAACCAATATACTTTTATTAGAAAACAATGAAAGGTTCCCAAATCAAAGATCTAACTATCCACCTTAAGAATATAGAAATAGAAGAACAAAGGAAACCCAAAGCAAGCAGAATAAAAAAAGAAATATTATAGGCAGAGATCTATAAAATAGAAAAACAATAGGGAAAAATCAATAAACCCCAAATCTGGTTTTTTGAAAAGGTAAATAAAACTGATAAGTCTAAAAACCAATAAAACCAGAGCTGGTTCTTTGGAAAGAAAAATAAAACTGATATAACACCAGCCAGGGTGATCAAGGAGCAAAATTAAAAACTCAAGTCAATATCTGGAATGATAAAACATTGACCGAGATCCTGCAAAGAGTACAGGGATAATAAGATAATACCATGAACAACTTTATGCCAACATATTCAACAACTTCTATGAAATGGACAAATTCTTAGAGAGATGCAATCTACCAGAGCTCACTGAAGAAGAAATAAGTAACCTGAACAGTTTTATATCTATTAAATAATTGTGAATTTATGGTGAAAAACCTTCCTACACAGAAAATTCTTGGCCCAGAGGGGCTTCTCTGTCTCCTTTAGTGAACAATTCTACACAAACTGTTAAGCAAATAGAAGAGGAGGGTACAGCCCCTCACTCACTTTATGAGGCCGGCATGACCTCAAGACCAAACAATATCAATCCATCACAAGAAAAGTAAACTACAGATTGATTCCCCTCATGGACATAGATGCAAATGTCCTTAACCAATTTTAGAAAATCAAATTTAGCAATATATAAACAGAATAAGACATCATTACCACGTGGACCTCGTGCCAAGAATACGTGCTTGGTTTAACATTCAAAAAAACATTGTAATTCATCCTATTAACAGAGCACAAAGAAAGGTCATCTCCATAGATACTGAAAAAATTGATATAGTTTAATATAGATTCATGATAAAAATTCGTAGGAAACTAGTAATAGAAGAGAACTTTCTCGACATGATAAAGGATATCTATCATAAAATCCCTACAGCTAACATCATACTTAATGGTGAAAGAGTGAATGTTTTCTAAGACTGGTAACTAGATAAGGCTATTCATTCTTACCGTCACTTTTATTCAATATTATTCTGGAGGTCCTAGCCAGTGTAGACCAGGCAAAGCAAGGAAATAAAAGTTAAACAGACTGAAAACAAAGGAATAAGACTGTCCTTATTCACAGAGAACATAATTGTTTATGTAGAAAAACCTAGGGAATTTGTAGAGATATTACTAGAATTAATAAGTGAGTTTAGCAGGGTCCCTGGAAACAAAAAAATCCATTGTATTTCTACATACTAGCAATGCACAATCAGAAATGGAAATTAAAAAAATATTTAAAATATTATCAATATATAAAGCACTTAGAGATAATTTGACCTATCCGTATGTTCTTGGTAACCTCAAAGTCCCTGCACGCTTTTTCAAAAATAAAAGTCAAGAAACAAATTCTAAAATTTATATGGAAAATGCAAATCACGTCGAACAATTTTGAAAAAGAACAAAGGGGAGAAAATGTCACAATCTGATTTAAAGACTGATTCTAAATTTATAGTAGTCAACAGTGTGCCATTGGCATAAGGATAAACATAGAGAAAAATAAGACACAATAGAGATTTTAGAAATAGACCTACTCATTTGGTTAATTTTTTACAAAGTTGCCAAGGTAATTTAATAGGGAAAGGACCAATTTTTTGGCAATGCTTACTTGAACCATTGGATATCCATATTAAAAAAGTGAACCCTGGCTCTTATGTCACAGTGTGCACCAAATCAACTCAAAGTGGAAAACAAATCTAGATATAAGAGCAAAGGTCCCAAAACATCTAGAAGAAAACAGCAGATTTTTTTGTGATCTTGGAGTAGTCAAAGAACTCATAGTTTGGACATAAAACCATAAAAGAAAAAAATGGTAAGTCACATTTCATCAAAATTAAAAACTTTGGTTCCTAAATAGACATTGTTAAGAAAACATAAAGGCAATCAATAAACCGGAGAAAATACATGCCAAACAATGAACTACTTGTATGCAGAATAAATTAAGAACATTTACAGCTCAAGAAAAGAAAAACATGATTAAAAAATGGACAAAAGTTTGAATTCACATTTCACCAAAGAAGATGTACAGTTGGAAAATAGCCCCATGAAAAGATGCTGAACATTATTAGTATTAGGGAAATGCAAAATCAAACCATAATGAAATGGGGTGCCTGGCTGGCTCAGTAGGTAGATCACGTGGCTCTTGATCTCAGGTTGTAAGTTGGAGCCCCACATAGGGTGTAGAGATTACTTAAACTTAAAATCTTAAGAAAAACCCCATAATGAAATGAAATACCACTATGCATTATTAGAATGGCTAAAATTAAAATGACTGACCACAGCAAGTGTTGGTAAGGCTATGTAGCCACAGGAATTCTCATACATGACCGTGGGAATGCCAAATGGCACAGGCACTCTGGAAAAACAGTTTATTTACCCAATGGAGATGGAACCATGTGTTCACACAAAGATTTGTACTTGAATGTTCAGAGCAGCTGTTTTCATAATAGCTAAAAACTACCAAACCCCCACATGTTCATCAATGCGTGAATAGGTAAACGTGTTGTAGTATAACAATGAAAAGGGATTCTTCTCAAATAAAAAGGTTAAGAGGAACCACTGATATACACAATGACATAGATGAATTTCAAAAGCATTATGGTAAGGAAAAGAACATGGACACAAAGAATATATATAGTATGTGAAATTGTCCCTTTCTGTGAAACTCTATCAAAGCCAGAATGATAGTGACGGAAAGCAGATCAGTGGGCTTCAAAGCATCAAAGGGCAGAGTAGGGGATTAACTGCAAAGGGCCACAGATTTTTTGGTGGTGATGGATATTCCATAATTCTCATGATTGCGGTCACACAACTGTGTACATTTTTCAAAACTCACTGAAAGATGCACATGCAGTAGGTGAATCTTACTGTGTATAAATTGTACCTCACTAATGCTGATTACATATACACATGCAGGATAGGCTGAGATCTTGCACTATAGGTCTTACTCATTCAAGTTTCAGAAGGAGAAGAGAAAAATCAGAGAGCATCAATATTTGACATGGTTAACAATTTTCAAGAACTTTGAAAGACATCAATGCACAGTGAGAATCCAGATGAATTCTGAGCAAAAGAAAACAAACCAGCATCTAGAAACATCTTAGAAAAATTAGATATTACCTAAGACAGAGGAATCTTTAAGAAGCATGAGAGAATGTATTGAATATCTTGAATGACAGTCGGACTTCTACTTAATAACAACAGAAAAAAATATAAGTTTGTGGGCTATGGAAAAGCAATTGACAAACTAGAATTATATACCCAGCAAAATATCTTTTATAAAAATGGCGGACAAATGAAAGATGTTTCATACAAACATAAACACAAACTTTTTCCCCCTAATAGACGTATCCTAAATTAGTAAACTATCAAGAACATAACATAAGCAGATAGAAAATGACCCCAGGTGGAAGATTTGAGATATAAGAGCAAATTAAGGGTATAAAAATATGTGGCTTAATATAAGCAATCTTTGACTATGTAAGAAAATAATAAAACCCCGTGGGACTAGACAAGGAGAAAACTAGAACATTCTACAGTAATGGGAGAGGAAGTGTTTTGTGAGAAATTCCTGCATGTGTGAGCCAAGAGGAATAAACAAGAATGTTCATGACAGCAGTATGTGTAATAACAAAAGTTGAAAATAACTCTAACTCCATCAATAATAGGATGGATGTGTGTATAGTCATATGATGGCATATTTTACAGCATGAATTATAGCTAAGTGCAGCACCCTGGTTGAACTCCAAGAAAGTAATATTGAGGTACAAAAAAAAAAAAAAAAAAAAAAAAAGAGCAAGTGATAGAAGAATATATACTGTTATCATTCACGTCATTAAAATTTAAAAACATGCAAAATGAAATTGCCAGTATGCATATAGACAATGTGGTAAAATGATTCAGAACAGCAAAATTCAGCATAATGGCTACATTGGTGAGGAAGGAATGGACAGTATCTCAAAAGCACCAAAAGGGATTTCAGAGACCATTTTGTTGTTCATTTTCTGAAAGTAGGAGGTGAGTCCATGGGTGTTCTTTAGTTTAGGGTTCTTTGTCTCTTATCCGTATTTTGGGTATATACATATCCTATTTTGTTAATCAATTTCAAATGTATTTATTTAGTTATTTTTAAAAATTTTATTTATTTATTTGTCAGAGAGGGAGAAAGAGGGGGAGAGAGAGAGAAAGGCAGGCAGAGGGAGAAGCAGGCTCCCCGCTGAGCAAGGAGCCAGACACGGGACTCGATCCCAGGACACTGGGATCATGACCTGAGTCAAAGGCAGACGCTTAACTGACTGAGCCACCCAGGTGTCCCTCAATTTTTAATTTAAAAGTACCAGGGAATCTGGAACATTCAGATGTCGTTTCCAATGTCCCCAATTACCAGATGGGGTGCACTGTGGTTTAAGGTTGATGAAAAGATGACGTGAGTAGAGGCCAGATCAGTGCAGGAGAAGCCCCTGGGATGGGGAGGAAGGGCTGAAGGAAGGTGAGGAGATGGCAAGGAGGGGCCTTTCAGATTAAATTCTATTTTGGTATAAAACCCCTGTAAGAATCAGTGACTAGTTTCCATCTTATAATGGAGCTAAAGTCTAAAATACAAGTGGTACAGTGGACAATTGTAAAAGCCAAGAACACTGAACTCAGAACATTCTTGTATCAGAAATGAGTACATGGAGGTCCTAAAAAACCCTTATCTATCTTCAGGGTTAAGTCTGCAAAAACACGGGTAAGGATCAAATTGTCCCACAAAAGCCGGCATAGTGCTTCACAATCCAGCTGTTTATCCTTTCCCTCCGGTTCACTCCCTTTTCCATAGTTTCCCTCATGCATATTTGCCAGGTATTTTTATCATAAGTTCTATTTCAAAATTTCCATAAATTTTAATACCTAAAAATGAACATACTAAGATACCACTGACCACTAGGACCAGAATCATCCAGTAAGGGTGGGAATCCCCTCGACATTATGCTGTGATGCGCCCCTTCACAAGCTTCTTGAAATCCCCTGCCTGATCAAGCTGTTCTTTTTCCTTCCTTGCCTACTTTTATAGGTACTGAGAGATGCAGTGAGCTATGTAGACCATTTCTTTTGGATGAAACTTTCTTTTCAGCCTAGCAATCTTCATTAAATCTTAGCCCAGCTGAAGACTTCAGGTAATTTTCCCTAAATACTTTCTTTTTTTTTTTGTCTAGAAAATCATCATCCATGTAAGTTTTATTTTTATTTAATTCTTTTCAACATATGTTATATGGCATATATCGAATTCTATGATTATAATCCACGAATTCACTCCCTTAAAATAAAAAACTCTTTTGTATCTTAACTTTGTTGATGGAAATCTTTGTCAAGTGTGTTTTGTACATTCATGCCTGCCTTCTTAAATAGAATATAACATAACTTGCGATATTCTTGATAACAGGAGGTCACGGTGATGGACGTCAATCAGGTTTTGTGCTGAGTGATTCTAGAGCTTTTGTCCTTGTACACATATCCCCATTGCTGTGCAT
Organism: Halichoerus grypus; assembly: GCF_964656455.1. NCBI lineage: Eukaryota > Metazoa > Chordata > Mammalia > Carnivora > Phocidae > Halichoerus > Halichoerus grypus. The sequence continues at coordinate 17,806,546 of NC_135719.1, read as the reverse complement.
CTTCAGCCTGCCATTATATGTTGATTTTTCTTTTTCCCTGTTATATTAGGCTGTTAGCTATTATATAACAGCTTTCCTGACTCTCTATAGTTTCCTGCATTTTGTGTGTGTTGATCAGGAAGCAAGGCAACTTGTTAGAATTAACGTATAAACTAAGAGTAAATAGGTTATGAAGGAGGGCCTGCTTTTTCTCATTCAAATATAGTGGAAGCTATATTAGATTTTATCTTGGATCCTTTCCAGAGAACATTTTCTAAGCTTCTTCTGAATAAAATATATTAACATCTTAGGAAGGTGAAATTTTGCACAGAGGTTAAGGGACCTTTGGAGCTAAACTCTGTGGCTTTAAATCCTGTGAATTTGGATGAGTCACTTACTCTTTGCTTCACTTTCCTCACCCCTAAAGTGGGCATAGTAATAATATCACTGCATAGGATCTTTATGAAGATCAGTCAAGCGAATCTTGTTCAAGTCAAGTTCATCAAGCACGGAGAACATTTCGGGAGCTAAAATTCTATGACTTAATCACTTGCAATTCAGAAACAAGGTTGATTACCTTTGTAGGATAGCCTATGAAAACTTTCTTAATTGACGCTGTTGCTGAATTACGGCACCTGCCATCGGATACAGTTTAACAGTCGCTTGGTGGTGCCGTCGTTTTATACAGTTTAACAGTCGCTTGGTGGTGCCGTCGTTTGAGGTTGCAGTTTGCAGCCTTGGGGACATTTCTCTATCACAGAGGTCACAGAACCACCGACTCCTTCCAGTAGCCTGTGGAAGGGGAGGTTAAGAATCATGTGGGCTTGGGCGCCTGGGTGGCTCAGTCGGTTAAGCGACTGCCTTCGGCTCAGGTCATGATCCTGGAGTCCCTGGATCGAGTCCCGCATCAGGCTCCCTGCTCGGCGGGGAGTCTGCTTCTCCCTCTGACCCTCCCCCCTCTCATGTGCTCTCTCTCATTCTCTCTCTCTCAAATAAATAAATAAAATCTTTAAAAAGAAAAAAAGAATCATGCGGGCTTCACACTGGACATGAACACTGAGGCTACCTCTTTGTGGGCCACCTGGAGGAGGGGTTGATTACGCTGTGTTTTGAAATGTTGTAGAAGCAACAGAGAGGAAAGCAATTCCCAGGTTGCCATGAAATTTGGGGGTTAATGGGGAGAGAGAGAAACCCCCCTCCCCCCTCCCCTGTCCCAGGCAATGTGCTGATTCTATGAGGTGGTGTATGGGATGGGCCAGCACACGGCAGGATCTCAACAAATGGTGGTTTATTTTCTCCTTGGAGGCATCAGTTCTAAATTTATTATTGTGTGGAAATAAAATGAAGACATCAGGTTTATGAAATGGCGAGGTTTTCTGTTGAAATTTGGGTGGAATGCTGCTGAGCTGTCTTTGGCGAAAAAAGCAAGGCTGTGCTGAAGTCGTCCTCAGCAGTGATTCAGCTTGGGCTAAGCCATTTTTGTAAGTGGCCACACTGGCTGGCTGACAAGTCCATTGGCATGAGGAGACTGGGGGAAATGGTAAGAAGCAAACATTGTATCTGATGGTGCAGCTTCTTTAGCCTTTTGGGGGAAGGTTGAAAGCAGAGGCTTTGGTTCTGTCCTGGGCAACCCTCTCTCTCCCTGAGGCTTCCTTTGCCTGCGGATTATCAGCAGTAGGGGGTTCTTGGTGACTTTTAGGGCCCCGGCTCCTCTGAGAGCACTGGTCTCCCTCCCCACCCTCATCACCATTTTTCTGGGGCTGCTCTGTGTTCGCTGGGCCTCCTGCTTCCTTCAGATCCCAGCACTGAGGACTGCCTTTAGCACGGCCCCGATATCTATCAGCGGAGAGGTCCCTGTGAAGGCTTCTCTCTCCTCCCGGGGCATCTGAACCCCAGAATCCCAGGGACTCCGGACATAGACCTGCCCGCAGGCAGGTCCCTCTGGTCCCTCTCCCAAGGCCGCCCAGGGCTGACAGGGCTGCCTGCCCAACTGGGAGAGATTTCCTAATTCAGACAAGCTGGCTGGTTCACATCTGCAGGTGCGAGGCTGGGGGTGGTGAGCTCCCGGCGCTTTGGCACAGACACTGCTTCTAAGGAGAGGGGTGGGTGGGGGCCGGGAGGGGGCAACTCAATCACAGTGCAGGAGGAGGGAAGAGGCTTTTAGTCAAAGTGCCAGTCACCGGGGGCAGCGGATAGCATCGCCTGCCAGGTCTGCTTACATCCCCCTGCCTCCCCCTAAGCGCTTCTGAGAAGCCGGCGGATACCAGAGAAGGTGGTCCCAGGGAGCGGGGCAGGCAGGGCTGGCCGGGACACAGGGGAGGGAGGAAGAGGGAAGGGGCACAGTAGGACTCCAGAGACAGCGTTTGGTAGTTTTGCTTCAACTCATTCCCTTGAACAGAGATGGAATGGCTTGCTTCGCGGGAAACTGGGGACACCCGAGGAATGAGCCATGTCTTTGAAGGACAGAAGGTTCTCTTTCTTCTGGGACAGATCATGCCCATTTTTGTGGCTCCCCCCCCCCATGTCTCAGCTACCCCAGTCGTTGCTCACATTTGGCTTGCCCTTGCTAGAAAATGTGTGGGACCTTCTCTTTCCTTCAGTCAGCAGCTGGTTACTGAGGGCATCTGAGAGCCAAGCTCCGGCCACAGAGAGCGCACCGAACCCTGTTGCAAACCCCTCTCCCCTGGGAGGCGAAGGAGAGGGGGGCTTTGGGGTTCTGGGCGAGTCTGTTGAATTCTCTGTTCATGGATGTGGAACTAAAGCAAAATGCCGCTTACTGTCCATGGGGTCATCTTTCCCCAAAAAGCAGGCTTTTTTGTTTTTTTTTTTTTTTGAAATGGAGTGTTTTCTCCAGGCCTAGTGCTGATTAAATGCTTTGTATGCATGATCTCATTGACCCTCACCGTAATCCTACCAGATGAGCATTGCTTTTCATCTTCCGTTTTGCAGATAAGGAAACTGAGGGCTAGAGAGGTTAAGTCACAGGCATAAGGTAAGTGGCGTAGCTGAGGTGTGAACCTAAGCTTTCTGACTCTCAAGCCTCTTGACATGAAAGTGTCATCGAGTTAGTATTTGGTATCTGTCACCAGTTGTGACAAGTCCCCATGGCCTCTTCTTCATTCAGGCATCTTCCTAAAGTAGCTCCACCATCTGCCGGTGCTGGGGACGGAAATGTGTAAGGGGAAGGCTCTGCCGAGGAACATAAGCTTCTGGCAGGGAGCTGAACCCAGCACTACGACCGCGGAAAACCTCAGTGCTATAGGAACACGGAGGAAAGAATGTTGACTGCCCAGGCCTATGAGTCAGGGTGGCTCAAGGAACCTTCCAAAGAGCCACAGCATGGCCAAAGGCCTTGCAGGGGGCCGGGAGGCAGTCTGTATGGGGGGATCTGGGGTGGGCTGCATGGAGCCCTATCAAGAAGGGTCCCCCCCTTTGCCAGGATGGGGGTTCAACTTTAACAAGTGTTCTGTGGGGTTTTAGGTGCGGAGGGGATTAGATCACATAGGTGTGTGTGGCTTACCTCACTGGATGGGCCCTTCTATTTCCAGACACCTGTGTGAGTACTCCTTTCTCCAACCTTAATCTCTTTCCAGGTGATTTTTCTTCCTAGTCTCTAAGTTGGCAGTTTCCTCCAAGGAGAGAAGGACATGCCCTGGTAGCTCCACACCTGCGCGGGGGTGCATGGGCTGTTGAGGAAGGAGAGCCTGGGCAACCGTCAGGCTGACTCGAGCCCACAGGGCTGATAAAGCGCAGAGGCTTCTGAAGAGTTCTGGGTGAGGTCTCCTTGGCCACACCTGAAAATGTTTCATTTTCCATGCAGGGAGGGTTGTTTGTTCCCCCCCCCCCCCCCACCATTTAAAAAATGCCACATGTTGAGAAAATTTAATTCAGGCCGGGAAGAGCTTGGAGATGAAATCTCAAGGCTTTGCCTAAGGATTTGTCTGCATGGTTTCTACAAGACAAACCATTATAATTATGTATGGACACCATCTGTGGAGCCTTGGAAATTCTCTTCTCCATGTGCCCCATTAAACTGGGGAGGCACCAAGGCCACCCTGATCAGAAATGAAAATTATCAAACATCATGTGCAATTTTAACAATTATTTTGAATGATTCGTGTTGTTCCTTCGGTGACACCCGCAATCCTTGTGGCTACATGGACTTTGAGTCAGTTGGACCCAGTTTTCTCCACCATGACCCGATTGGCATGCGGGCTGGATCATTCCTTGTTGCAGGGGCTGTCTTGTGGATTGTAGGATGTTTAACAGCCTCCCTGGCCTCTACCCACTAGCCACTGGTAGCAGCACCCCAGCCGTGATGATGAAAAGTATCTCCACACATTGCCGGTGTTCCCCAGGGAACAAAGTCACCCGGTTTGAGAACCACTAGTTTCACCTAGATTCTAAACCTAGCCACTTTACTTCTCAGTTGCATGGTCTTTGGCAAGTTACCAAAACCCCAAGAAGCCCCAGTTCACCCTCTTGAAAACTGGTGATCAGTGTGTCTGCCTTTCAGGGTTGCTGTGAGTTAATGCTTGTCAAATGCTGACCACTTCACTCAGTTCTCAGGAACGCGAAGTCTATCTTCCCCACCCCCAACCCATGGTGTAGGAACGCTTTCCGTCATGCATATAGGGCCTCCGAAGCCTATGTACAGTGAAATGGCCAGATAGAGCTATGTAAAATACAAAAGGGTGGACTCCCTCTTGACAGGCAAATAATTTGCTGGGTGAATCTACTGTTTGTGTTTCTAAGGCTGAGTGTCCCATTGGAGGCGGGCCACTGTAAGCTGCCCACTGACCCCGGTCTGCTCTAAGCTGATTTGCACACTCCTAGTTGCTGCCATCCTCATTCTTCCTTGTCTACTTTCCACAGATTCAGTGCCAGAAGGTATTTTTTTTTTCTTCTTCTTCTTTGGAACCTTGTTCTCTATGTTCTTCCTTCCCTGCCCCCTCTGGCTTGCACAGTGCACAAATGGTTAAGGGCATTCGGCTAGGCTGCCTCCCCAGTCCCGGTAGACTACCTTGGAGGGACTGAATGAAATTGATAGGACTAACATTACATCGCTCAAATCCCCAAAGAAAGAGTAGCTGGGCGGCGAGAAGGAATGACCGCGGAGAAAACAGCTGTGAAGGGCAGCTCTTGGTTTATCTTTCATGGAAAGAGAGACATAATGAATTCTAAATGAAGAGCAACAAGAAACAGAGTAGTTTATCAGTCTGGCAGGACTTCTGCAGCCCAAGTGGACGCGTTAGGAGTTCTGACTGCTGTCTCCCTTGCACGGAGTCCTGGGACCCTCTGTGGGTCCGGCCATGTTCGGGGAAGCGTGTTTGCTGATCTCGCAGAAGAAGGCCATAGAAAGGCCTGGGAGTCTGCCTGGTGGTGGTGCTGGCATGGCCGGCTCAGGCCGTCTGCGGAGGGTGGGCCCTACGTACGCAGGGTCTGCTTGCAGGTTAGGCCCATACATGGGGATCCACTACTCAGGGTCTGGCCTCGGAGGACCACGCAGGCCTCCTCTGGCTCCTTTACTATAGCTCTTCCCCCCTTCCCTGTGTGTGCCTCTGTTTCTCTCCAAAACCTGGCGTCTGCAAGGCTCTGTAAGGGAGGTCATGAATTTGAGAAGGGGTTGGACTTGGTTGGCCAACTGACCCTAACTTGAAACTTGGCTCATTTACCTTTTCAGTAAGAGACCCTCAGCAAGTTACTTCATCTCCTGGAGACTCAGTTTCTTAACCTTTAAAACGGGGGCAAAATAGCAGATAACACCTGGGAGAGTTTTCGTAAGTTTCAGGCATAAGGCACACCGAGTCTAGGCTGCTATGGCTCAGTGCACTGGCCCAGGGAAGGAAGCTGCTATTATTATTGGCCAGTGAGAAGTAAGGCTCCGTGCGTGGAACAGACTCGAGGGTTGTCACCGGGCCAGAGTGGGGACACGCGTCCGTGTGTGCTGATTTGAGAACTGTGCTCTTTCTGTCAGACTGCAACTGATAAACTTTAGGACACAAAAGCGCCAAGCAAATGGGCCCATTGTGATGAGAACACAATGACATCGTAGAATGAGGTTTCTGCATCCCCACCCCTTATATGTGCGGATCACCACCCGTAGCCTACTTTATTCCAGATTCTCGGCACCTGGTCAGGTAGCAGCTCGTATGGAGGCTGGGAGTGTTTCTTCCACCAGCCCTCGGGAAGCATCCTCGGGTTGGGGACATCATTGGTAAGAGAGATAAGATCCCTCACCAAGGCAAATTGGCTCACATATAAATGGTGCGTTTGATAGGTGGTAAAAGCTAAAAACCACATCATTAAAATTGCATGAAATTAATGATCCACCTTGGGTCATGAAAGAGTTGAGGAAAGTAAGTTTCAAAGTTGATTGAAAACCATTGTTTTGTCTCCAACAACTCTTCCATTGCTTTAAGGTTCTTGGATCTGAAAAGGCATGGGGGTAGGGGAAGGAGGTGATTGCTGGAGGTGGTGGGACCTGATAGCAGTGAATGTGAATAGGGACAGTGGGACCTGTAGGGTGTGGGGTCAAAGCCTGCAGCTGGGCAGAAGGATCAGGGTGTAGCCTGGCAGAAAGAATATGAGCTTAGGAGCTACAAACTTGCATGGATTGTAGAACTTTGACTCTGCTACTTGAGGGCTGGGTGGCTTTGCTCTGTAGCTTGACCTCTTTGAGCCTCAGTGCTCTTATGTGCAGAATGGAAAAGTAGCACCCATCGTCAGGACTGCTGGAGGAATGGGGTGAGACTGTAGGTGGCTGGGAGAGTGCCTGGTGGGAAGCAGGCTGTGCTACAGTGAGTGAGGATCACGGCAGCTCAGGATGGAATCAGATGCCTTGATGTTGCCTGGCCCTTCCCTTCCCCGTGAGGCAATGGGCACAGCACCTTACAGTTGTTACTTATGTGCTCCTGTGAAAGGGGTAGATAAAGGGTTCTCCGGGAGCTGGTCTTTCAGGTGTAGGAAGATAGTTGTTTCGGATGTCTTGGGGACCCAAGCCTCCATTTTATCTGGCCTCTGCTTGCATCCGTAAATGTTCCCTCTCTCCCTCCTCTAGATGTGCTTGTCTTCAGTCTTTCTGGGACGTATTAAGCTTCTTGCTCCAGTGTCTTTGCACTTATGAACCTCTCTGTCTGGAGCAGTCTGTCTTGGATCCACGTATATATTTGACTCTTTTAATTAGGCTCCAGCCTGCCACCTCCTCAGGGTGTCTTCCTTGACGATAGGGCTTAAAGTAGCCTCCACTCTCACCCAACCCCACACCCCCCTTCACTTTGTTGCATCACTCTGTTTAATTTTCTCTATCTCTCACCGCTTTAGGAAATGTCTTGTTTATTCATTTGACTCTTCCCTCAACTAGATTTTGAGCCGTGTGAGCTGGGATCTTGTCTGTCTTTTCCATCCATTTGTCTCTAATGTCATTGTTGAAGAAATGAGCGACGAGAAGCATGAATGCTGTAGCCAGTGGCTTGTCATGCCTTGGCTGTTGAGTGGCCCCTCCTTGGGCGCTGGTTTCAGTCTTCCATGGGAGGGAAGCAAGGAGGGTAGTGTCACAGTTCGGCGGTAGGCATGCACTAGACACTGGGTGGGGAGGTGTGGCAATAACTGATGGGGGATAGAGAGAGAAGTGTGTGTATTCCTCTCCTGCCTGGATCCAAGAGGCTTTTAATATCCTGCTATACTAGAGTCCAAGTCTGTTCTCTGACTTGAGGGATGAGATGGGCCAAGGGAGAAGAGAGTCAAGGGCCACAGTAGGATGCTTTCCCTGAGTAGAACTGCCAGATGTAATGAATGAAAATGTAGGGCATGTGGTCAGATTTGAATTTCAGATAGGTAACAAGTAATTTTTTATTATAAGTATGTCCCAAATATTGCGCCCTCCTACTAAAAACCATTCGTCGTGTGTCTGAAATTACAATTTGACTGGGCGTCCTGTATTTTTTCTGGCAACTTTATTGAGGAGTCTCACAGACATTTCAGGGTCTTCTTGCTCAAATGCACTGAAAGGGGCTGCTCCTCTGGGTTACCTCAAGGGCATTTTCCAGTAGTAGCCCTGGGGCATTCTTTTGGGCAAGTAGCTCCAGGGCCAAGCCCTGACATGGAGCCCTCCAAAATGGCTAGCTGTGAGGGGGAACGCCTTCTAGGAGCTGTGAATTCTGCAGCTTTCTTTCTGGGAATTGCCCACTCAGGGTGTTATGTCAACCCTCCTTCCCCCTGAGCGTGTGACCATCACATTCTTGCTCTTGTGACGCTGTGTGGCATCTGCCGCCATGTCTCCTCATGAAGCCCTGGTTCTCGTGTTCATCAGACGTTCTTTTTGCCCCTCTCCCCAGAATGGACCTTATAGATTTGACTCAAGGTTTGTGTTTCATATTTAGATGCTTCCTAAGGGGAGAGGAGGAACGGAATCAGCCCGGACTTGGTCACCTTCATCTCCACTCTGAGCCTGGGCCTCTGCATTCCCATCCAGCTCTCCACTCCCTTCACCCAAACTGCCTTTGCACTCACAGGTTTTCCCATGGTTAGCCCTCAAGGGCTGTGGGGCTTTATGGAGAAAGCCATCCTGGCCAATGCTGTGGACTGGAGTTAATCTGGCAGAGAAGAATATAACTGTTGTCTGATTGCGGTGTGGTTCTTTGCCCAGTTCCAGGTGGGGTAGAAATGTTAGCAGGTTCCCCTCTGGCAACCAGAGTCATTTTCTAAGGCTGGTGTTTGCTGCCTTGGCAGACCCAGTTCCCACTAGGAGAGAGCTTGAGACCTTAAGTCTGGGTGGCTGGTCCTTCTGCGTCTCAGGAAGTCACATTACCTCCCAGCCTTGGGGTCGCAGGCTTTGGGATTGGTCAGCCTGGAGTCCACATCTTAGTCGTGCAAACTGCTAATGGTGAAAGCAGCCCCTCCACAGGCAACCTAGCTTATACTATATATTCTAAGAGCTAAGATCTCATCTAGTGAAAAATACCCTTAGTGTTTTATTCCTCTGAACAACTCCCATGACTGGGACCAGCTATGTAATTTCTGGGGGCCAGTGCGAATGAAAATATGGGCCCCGTGTTAAAAAAAAGTATTAATGATTTCAGGGTGCCTGGGTGGCTCAGTTTGTTGAGCCTCGACTCTTTTTTGTTTTTAAAAGATTTTATTTATTTATTTATTTGAGAGAAAGAGGGAGAGCACGCGCACTAGTTGGGGGAGGGGCAGAGGGAAAGGGAGAAGCCGACCCCCGCCCCGAGCAGAGAACCCCACATAAGACTCGATCCCAGGACCCCAAGATGGTGACCTGAGCCAAGGCAGACACTCAACTGACTTAGCCACCCAGGTGCCTTGAGTCTCTGACTCTTGATCTCAGCTCAGGTCTTGATCTCAGGGTCGTGGGTTCGAGCCCTATGTTGGGCTCAACACTGGGCATGGAGCCTACTTAAAAAAAAAAAAAAAGTATTGGGGCGCCTGGGACCACTTTAGAGCACTTCAAGCTCATATGCTTCTTTGTCTTCCTGAATACTGTGAGTCGCTTTATTTTCAAATGTAATAACCTCTTCCAGTTTGATTACTTGGGAGGCGTGGGTCCCTTTCCCATAGATGGGTGCTTGGCTAATATTCATTCAATAGGGAACAACAGGTAAGATTGATGTGTTACGGATGGAGGTTTGAGAGTCCCAGGCTTCTCTCTGCTGATCAGTCCTTCATGTTTCTTTCTGTATGCAGATGTTCAGTATTAACAAAGAGAGCCCTGGTTCAACATTTCAGGTCTTTTCTTTGTTTGCATAGTGGGAGCGATTTACCTTGGTTAAATGGCACCATCATTCTCTTGTCATTTTCCTTGCATGATAAGTAGGGGCAGCTCAGGCTTTGTATCACTGATGCAAAGAAATAACTCCTGCCATGTTTGGATGTTCCGGAATTGTTCACATGTTGCCCTCCTGTCATCTGGTCCTAGATCCCTACTCACAGTGGAACAGGACATTGGATCTTCTAACTGACCAGGAACTGAGCATCAGAACAGTGTTGAGGAGCAGAGTGATGTTTCCTAGCAGCTCTGCGTATGTATGTATGGACACACGTGGGCAGAATGCTCCCTGCTACCGGTTCTCATTCAGACTGCACATTTTCAGGGCAACACCAGACATTTGCCTGACCTTGCTGTGAGAGAGTGGCCTTCTCTATACCTGTGAAGTTCTTCCCGATAGGAGGGTTCCAGGACCAATCTTGGAGGAAGGGAAGTGAGCTGTCGAGAACTTTAATGGGCAAGGCGGTCTAGACCCCTAGGATGATGGGAATGGATGACATCCAGAGTTCATCCTGCCTTTGGTTCTTAACATGTCTCAGAACCCTGTGGAGAGAGTTTTCCAGAAACAGGTGCCAAGGCCCCAGCCCCAGAAGTGCTAGACTCAAGGTATCTAGAATAACATTTGGCTTGATAATTTGACAATATTTTCAGGAGATTCTGATCCTTATACTTAATTAAATCCTTCTGGACTAGTGTACCATCTACATGTTGGACAGAAGAGAGCTAGGAGTTGGAATCGTACCCTCCCAAATTCAGGGGTCGATTTTAGTTAGGGACAAAAATAGCATTCGAAATTTGAGGATTTTTAAAATAATAAAATCCTATCAATGCAAATGGTAATGGTCCCAAGCTTTGGGATCATTTAACCATTTTCCAGCAGAGTTGGTAAAGAGAATTAACTAACATCATATATTTAGTCAGTGTGAGAAATAGGACTAGAACCTGAGTTACCTGAATCCCGAAGCAGTTTTTCTTTCCAGTATGTTCCCTTGTCTTCTGCTTTGCTTAGACCTAGGTCTATCTGGTCAATGAAATGAATTGATTAACTCCAGTGATATCAATACTATCTGTCTTAATGAGCAGCTTGATGCTTATACCTCCAAAGATAATACTTACTTTGTTTAGGAGTTTAGATTTATCTTCATTTTTCCTGATTGTGGAGAGTCAGAATTCAGCACTCACAGGGCTCAGATGGTCTATTTTCTGGGGGACAGAAGGCACAATTCTCCAAAATGCAGTTGGTGAGATTCTCCTTACTTCGTGTGTTGGTTGTCTTTCTTGGTTAGGCCCTAGTGGACACTGCAGCCCATCTTCCTGGTAATGTCATCATGATTATAATTATTACCACTCTGTGTAGCCCAAATATGTGTGATTTCCTAAGTAAAAGTAGCATTTTCTGATTCTTTAAAAATACTCCGTTTTAGCCAAGTTTGCACACTTATTCCTTTTTGTACGTCTTTAATTAAACACCAAAAATGTCCTTTGCCCTGAAGGACAAATTGGGCTAAAGGCCCTATTATGAACACACCCACCTTTGGAGGGAAACAGTCCAAGCTGTGATTGAATGCAATTTGGTGCTAAAGAATAATTAGCCTCAGTGGCCTATTAGCCAACGAGCCCTCTCACCCAATTACTTCTTCACTGCATCCATCACGCCTGATCCATCACGCCTCCTGGCTTTGCGAGAGCTGGAATCGCACCCTCCTAAGCACAGAGATTGATTTTTAGATAGGATCAAAATAAATATCCATAATTTGAGGATTTTCTAAAAAATAAAATCCTATCAAGGCAGATGGAGATGGACACAAGTTTGAGTTCATGTAATCATTTTCCAGCAGTGACAAACGGGCTCTAGGTGCAAGTCAGCAGAAGACTTCTTCCTGAAACATGCATCGTGTTATGGATCGAGGTGTCTACAAACCCAGTGAGCCTGTTTTGGTAGCACCTGCCAGGACAGAACAGCCCCCCTCCCCTGCCCTCTGCTCTGATTCCTCAGCCCACGGTCTCCACCATCCAAGGGGCCATTCCATGTCAGGCCTTGTACTAGATGTTTGGCGTGTTTTCTTTCTTTTTTTTTTTTAAATTTTTATTGTTATGTTAATCACCATACATTACATCATTAGTTTTAGATGTAGTGTTCCATGATTCATTGTGCATAATACCCAGTGCTCCATGCAGAACGTGCCCTCTTTAATACCCATCACCAGGCTAACCCATCCTCCCACCCCCCTCCCCTCTAGAACCCTCAGTTTGTTTTTCAGAGTCCATAGTCTCTCATGGTTCGTCTCCCCCTCCGATTTCCCCCCTTCATTCTTCCCCTCCTGCTATCTTCTTCTTCTTCTTCTTTTTTTTTTTTCCTTAACATATATTGCATTATTTGTTTCAGAGGTACAGATCTGAGATTCAACAGTCTTGCACAATTCACAGCACTCACCATAGCACATACCCTCCCCAGTGTCTATCACTCAGCCACCCCATCCCTCCCATCCCCCCCACTCCAGCAACCCTCAGTTTGTTTCCTGAGATTAAGAATTCCTCATATCAGTGAGGTCATATGATATCTGTCTTTCTCTGATTGACTTATTTCGCTCAGCATAACACCCTCCAGTTCCATCCACGTCGTTGCAAATGGCAAAATCTCATTCCTTTGGATGGCTGCATAATATTCCATCGTATGTATATACCACGTCTTCTTTATCCATTCATCTGTCGATGGACATCTTGGCTCTTTCCACAGTTTGGCTATTGTGGACATTGCTGCTATAAACATCGGGGTGCACATACCCCTTCAGATCCCTACATTTGTATCTTTGGGGTAAATACCCAGTAGTGCAATTGCTGGATCGTATGGTAGCTCTATTTTCAACTTTTTGAGGAACCTCCATACTGTTTTCCAGAGTGGTTGCACCAGCTTGCATTCCCACCAACAGTGTAGGAGGGTTCCCCTTTCTCTGCATTCCCGGCAACATCTGTCGTTTCCTGACTTGTTAATTTTATCCATTCTGACTGGTATGAGGTGGTATCTCATTGAGATTTTGATTTGGATTTCCCTGATGCCAAGCGACGTTGAGCACTTTTTCATGTGTCTGTTGTTGGCGTGTTTTATTTCATTTAATTCACGCAATCACTCTATGAGAAAAGTACGGTTATTACCATTTTACACATGGGGAACCCGAGGTACAGAGGTTAAGCCCAAGATTACAAAGCTAGTAAATGGCTAGCTTACCAATCCATAACATTTGTCAAAAGAAGTGCTGGATAACAGAATATAGCTGCATCAGTGTAAACTCCAGAAGGGGCAAGGAAAACAGTTCACTGATTGCCCTGCTTTTGCTCAGTCAGTAGCATCTTTAGAAAGGAACAGCATGGAACAGCATATGCATCCAGGTCTGTGTCGGGAGCAGCTACGTCTTAAAGGGACAGCCATCCCCCTCCCCTCTCCAAAATAATGAAGTTTACATCCTTTAGATACACAGGGCTTGGGGAGGAGTTAAATTGCTGTTTGTATCATAAAGAAACTAAAATATTTTTCAACCAGGCTGGACTGAAAACTTTCAATTACAGATTACTTGAAAGCAGAGACAAAAGGAGGGGAAATGTTTTGTCATCTGACTAAAATACCCCTGTTTGCACTTTAGTATATTTTCCCGTAATTCTTTCCTCTATTATATGTACTAGTTATCTATTGCTCCATAACAGATTGTCCTAAATTTAGTGGCTTAAAATAACAGCCACTAACAACTGCCATAATTTGAGGATTTTTTGAAAAAATAAAATCCTATCGAGGCAGATGGAGATGGACACAGGTTTTGAGTTCATGTAACCATTTCCCATGAGAGACAAATGAGCTCTAGGTGCAAGTCAGCAGAAGAATTTTTCATAGAGTTTCTGCTGGGGGAGCCTCCCAGAGTGATTTAGTGGGGGCAGGGGGTGGGGTTTAGGCGGCCTCTCTCCCGATGCCACCGCCAAGCTGTTGGCCGGGGCTGTGATCTTTTCAAGGCTCAAATGGGGGAAGGATCTGCTTCTGAGCTCATGCATGTGGCTGTTGGCTGGCCTCTGTCTCACCATGTGGGCCTCTCTGTAGGCTGCCTCAGTGTCCCCACAGAGCAGGAGCCTTCTATTTCTGCAGGGCAGCCTTTTGGCATGGCTTCCTCCAGAGTGAGTGATGAGAGGCAGAAAGTGTGGGGACTGAACTCCACATGGACACCGCAGTTAGACTTAGCGTTACATTCCACCACCTTTACCACGTTGTGCTCATGAGAAGCAAGTCACTGAGCGCTACTCACACTCCAGGAAAGAGGCATTACGTTCCATTCCTTAAAAGGAAGGAGTAGCAAAGGTGTGGCTATACCTTGAAAACCAGCGCGTTGTATCTTTAAAATATGTACTGTTGTAGTGCATATACAGTTACTTTTTATCTTTTTTTCTTTTAACATAATAAAAAACTTTTTCATAGCTGCATACTACACCATAAAGTGGATTTTCATAATTTTCCCCAATATATACTTCTACATATATACATACCTTCTTAGGTTGTTTTCTAAAGTCTATTACTAGAAGTGATGCTGGATTCACATTTTTGGTCATTGTTCTTTGCATTATTTCATTGGGATAGATCTCTACACATGTGACAACAGGGTCAAGCCTATGGATATCTTTTAGGATTTTTTTTTATACCTATTGCTATTTCTCTTTTGCAAACGGTTGGACCAATTTAAAGTCCCACCTGACATATAACAGATCTGCTGTAGCAGTTAAAAATCATGTTACAGGTCTTGCAGGGACATATACACCACATGCAATGACTCCTTTACCCCGGAAGAAGGGTGCTGACTGTTCCTTCACTATCCTGGGCCTCACAGGCAGATACTGACCTGATTAACAAAAAGGGTCATGTTTTTCACTCAGATTATAATAAGCAGGTAGGCCTGGCTGAATAAAATTATAGCAATAATACAATATAGTGTTACCTCCATGTACAGATCAAAAATTTATTCTTCATTTCAGTGGGAAATTTTATTTTTATTATTATTATTTTATTTATTTATTTTAAAAAAGATTTTATTTATTTATTTGACAGAGAGAGACACAGCGAGAGAGGGAACACAAGCAGGGGGGAGCGGGAGAGGGAGAAGCAGGCTTCCCGCGGAGCCGGGAGCCCGATGCGGGGCTCGATCCCAGGACCCTGGGATCATGACCTGAGCCGAAGGCAGACGCTTAACAACTGAGCCACCCACGTGCCCCAATTATTATTATTTTTAAAGATTTTATTTTTAAGTAGTCTCTACACCCAACGTGGGGCTCAGACTTACAACCCCAAGATCAAGAGTCACATGCTCCACCAACTGAACCAGCCAGGCACCCCCTCAGTGGAAAATATAAAAAAATTGCTGAGGTGGTCAAACTGAAGTTATTTTTTTAAATATTTCCTTGCCAAATTGTAGTCCTATTATGTAAAGAGTTGTTTGAATTGTTTAGTTCTTAAAGATAATTGTATGATAATGACAGCATCGTTACAACTTAGTTCTTTTTGCTAATGTCGCGGCTTTATTGACTTGTAATTCACTGTCACACAATTCATTCCTAAAGTTTTTTATGAAACTTTAGTATTTTGGAAGAAGAGCCTTTTGTGATGTCTTCAAGTATCTTCTGAGCAATCTTTGAGGGTTCAGCAAAGATATTTAGACTAGTAGGTTCAGTCTCGCTTTTTATCTTTTATTTGCTATCATAATAGATGGGAACAGCACACCTTCCCCCAGGGTGTGTGTTGCCCTGTTGAGTGCCTGAGAGATTCAGGAGCATTGTTACTATTCCCTTGACACCTCCTCTCTGGGGCTGTGATATTAACGAAAATGTGCACTTTTGTTGTGGCCAGCAGCTAAGTGGCTAAGTCCTGGTGAAACAGAAGGACATCTGAGAGATGTTTGGCACATCCCGATGGTCTTTTAAACTAGCCCAAGATGGCAGAACTCCATCTAGCAGGATGAACGAGTTGGAGGTCTCCACCGCAACTCTTCAAACCTCTCTCCAAGTGAAGGTTGAGCTTGCCTCTGACCTTGGAATGCTGCACGTCATTGGTCAGTGCCTTTCTGTGACCACTGAACTCAGGTCACCCCCTCAGCTTGGCTCGTGCCTCTCAGTCCAGATGTGATGTGTTGGCTACTCTCTGTGTGAACTCTTGGGGGTGGGCCTGCTTTTTTTTTTCTGGCTTCATGGGCTGCATACTGCAATTCATGCCTAATTTACTGACCTCGGTCAGGAAAGCACTCGTCTTTGCTTGGATTTACCTAATAATAGTCAAACCCACTGGTTTACTTTAAGCTGATAGGCCTAATGTAGAAAAAAAAAAGGCTTTTCATTGAAGAATCCTTTCTAGGCAAGAATATATTGGGAATCCATCTTGGCTAAACGCATCATACATTTTAACTATTACATTATGTGTCTCAAGGGTAGCCACAGTAGCTATGCTCACGACTACTACCTGAAAGTCGATAATCATAGGAATTCATTTTTAAAGCAGTTTACTAGTCATGAGGTGACCAGTGTTCTGTTTGTCCCCTGTCATTCTCAAAAGTGTCCTAGATTGGAGCTGTACCATATGGTGTCATTACTAATGCAAGAGCCTTTGCATAATGTGTATTGTTTAATTGGTTGGCAGCTTAAAGTTAGAGGTTATGTCATTTCATATTTTCTCTTGGTGTCAGATTTTCACGACTAACTGCTTTAGTCATTCTAGGTGGTAGAGCCAAGCCCCTTATTTAGCCTTGTCGGTGAGAGAAGCCCACAGCTATGGATACATCAGCATCCTTGGTGGGGGGGAGACCTTTGACACCCCCTTGCTCTAGACACTGCACACCACATTGGCTCAGTTTCCTCAGGTGTGGAAAAACACAATAAAGGCCACCTCTCAACGCTGTGGGGAGTATTTAATGAGATAAAATGCAAATGAAAGACACACTATGAACAGGGAAATGCTCTCCAGTGTGGGCTACTGGTAGAGCTCCAGAGTGTTCTGGTGAGTTCGTGCCCTTCTCCGGATCTCAGCATCATTTCTGTTTAGTTACACATTTTTAGAATGATCAAACCTGACCTTTGCTACCTGCTTCTTTGAGAGAAGGATGAACAGCCTCTGCACGGTCATGTGAGAAAAGATGGTTTTAGATTCAGAGGATGTTCTAGGGAAATGGATGTGATCCTGAGGGCTGGGAAGGGGCAGGAATGGAGAGCCAGGTGGGGGTTGCGGCTGCTCCATCTGGAGGGAAGGCACACGGGGGGCCATGTTATGACTCCTGCTCACCTGGTAAGGTGGAGTTACTTGCTGGCTCACATGCTGATGCACACAGGTTGGTGCCCCCCGGGGGGGTTAAGCTGCAGCTGGAGCCCACCCACTTGGCTCTTTAAGCAACCTTTCTCACCCAGCCCTGGATGGACTCCGTACCCAGGACAAAAGCTGCCTCTGAACCTTTCATTATTGAGGGTTATTTTCCTCTCTGGGAAGAAACATAGAAGTCCCAGTTTAATCATCTCTTTGGCATGTAGGGCCAAGCTTTCCCGTTAATTAATCTTTAATGTCATTAATTGGCTGTCTGTGGGGTGACAGGGAAAGGAGCAAACACTGTTTGCAAATCAATTGAATTCTCCTCTGAACCGGCATTTAGTTTTCAGGGTGAATAAAAACAATTTCAAGCCTTTCACTGGCTGGACTTCCGGTGCCTGGCTGATAAGATTATTGAAGCCAAAAGGAAAAAGGAATATTCAGACAAAGATCTCTGTTGCAGATGTGCTAATTGAAGGTTTTCTTTGCCACCAGCGCCTCCTTTTGAAATTGGCTCATTGATTTTCGCCTCTGTGGTCTATTTAAATCAAAATCTCTATCCCATGCAGACTTACTGATGAGCCATTGGGTTGGGGTCACCTGCCGTCCCAACCCCCATGGCAGGGACTCAGTATGGTAGGGAATAGCAGTCCCCAAAGTGGGGGCCCTGGGCCAGCAGGGGCAGCATCACCTGGAGCCTGTTAGAAACACAAATCTTTAAACCCCACCCCAAGCGAGTGCATCAGAACCTCAGGGGGTAGGGCCATGATTTGTGTTTTAATTTGTGTGGGAACCGCTGGTATAAAGTAAGGCTGCATCCACTTCATTTGAGCAGGAGGGCATTGTTCACTCTCCCCACTCAGGGAATCTACTCGACAAGGGGAAATGTAAGAGGTGACTTGTTTTAATGGGGTGACTCTACTTGTCTCCTTGATAAAATGTTGTGAAAAGTAAATTGCTTTTTCTTGGCCTCAAACGCCCCTGTAACCTTTGGCCTTGAGCAGTTTCTGACCTCTGGCAGTGGAAATGGCCATTGCAATTTGTTTAATTTCTGATGTAGTTCCTAGTTTACTGAGGCAAAGAATTAGGGCCAGGGAGGTGGTCTCGAAGGAGACAAGAAGCAGAGAGCAAGCTGCTCCACATGAAGGAGAAAATTCTCCCAAATTGAAAATGGCACTCTGCCGAGGAAAGAAGAGGGGCTGAGTGTTGACCTTCGAAAATTGTTAATACTTCCAGGTCCATGTGAGAGGTGGCAAAGATGCTGAGAATGGCACCTTGCTGGCTCAAGGTAGAGACTAGAAAGGAACAGAGCTTTTGCACCCTGGCTAGGAGGAATGAACACCTCTCTCTGGGATGATCCATGTCACCTTGGTGAATGAAGTCCTTCTGGAAAGGAACAGATAGAAAGCCCAGTAGAATCAACTCTTCTGTCAGGTGAAGAAACCAAGTCTCAGAGTTCACCCCACTGCTCTGACTTCCCTCAAATCCTTTTCTAGGCTTGTTGAGCTGTGTTAACATTTGTATCTTTGCAAACATCCCGGGACCCAAAGCCAATGTCGTGTTTACAATTAGAAAGCAGTGACCCTTAACCAATAAGACTATTTCAGGCTCCTAACAGGCAGGGGCGAGAGTCACACAGTTCTCCTGATTAGAGGTAGATAATGGAGAACCTGGGGCATTAGAATTAACTTCAGTGTTTATCTACTCCTTGTAACTTATTAGGAAGCCAAGGACTGTAGGGGTGGAGTGTGAGGGATTGCATGACAGATTGTTGAAAGGGATATATTAATAGCAAATGAGAACAGGTCATTTTGAATAGCCTTCTTATATACTGCTAAATTTAGGATCTTGAAATTTTCCTTCTTCTCCTCCTCTTTTATCCCTCACTTCTCCCTCTTCTCCCTTCTCCTCCTCTTTTTTCTTTAATTGCCAAAGCTTTGCATGGATACAAACAGATGAAGATAAAGCCTCTATAAAACCCCCTTCCAGGGAAATAGATTGCTCTAGCCTTATATTGGCATAGCTTATAAATATTTCTTCATAGAACATGGAAGCTCACTTAAAGGTATGTATCCTGTGGCAGATCATTTCATTAAATATGGGAAAATCAAATTTATTTTATGATTGCTCATATACTTTAGAGGGAGTCCTCACTTGGAGAGTACCATGTTGAATGAAATGTGTAAATGTCAGAAAGGTGTTCTTGCTTCGCATGGTCTTGTGATTGTTGATGGCACTCTGAAGCCGGAGTGATCCCTACAATAACTAGTTGTATATTATACCCCAACAGTAAGTAGTTGTTGGGTGAAGTCTATACTTGAGATGGGGCATAATCTTGAATGAGCAAGCTCTCATTGGCTGAGAGTAATTCCTGGAGAATTCACACTTCAGCTGACATTAGGAAATGTACCTTGGCAGCTGGGAGAAAGTGTAACTCAGTCTTAATGAGGGTATCCTGGGGCTACACCCCAGCAACAACTACAGTCCACCTCCACTGCTTGGATCCATTTGCTGTATGTTCAGCTTATCTGGGAACAGCTTCTCTAGGATTCTGGTTGATCTCCTTTTGTGGGGAAATTTCTGAGAGTAACATTAATGGCACAAATTACAGCCCCCATGGCTACGATGGTGTTTGGGGCTACAACTAATGCTCCTCATCTTCCTCCTGCATGGTCCATTGTGACCCCCTTGTTCTCTTCTAGAACCTCCTCTATCATGGCCTCCCTGATGAGGTGACCCAGACACTCATCCCTGAGGGTTCTGAGCCATGATCACTATGTTCTTCACAGGCCATGAATGCTTCTCTTGCCCATTTAGCATTACAGTTGGACAGGAGATCATTAAAAACTCCAGTGGATCAACTAGGTTTCCAGCATACTTCCTCCTCCCTCCATTGTGTAACAATAGTCCAACATCCTCCTGAAGATCAGGGTCAATTATTCCTTTAGCATAATGAACTTTCCTTGCAATCTGGTCTCTCAGCACAAGGAACCTGAAGTGATAGGGCAGCAGCCAGAGCTTACTGTTGAAAGGGACTCTCACTGTATCTCCTGGTAGAAGCATCCTCCCTGTGGGAATCAGATCTTCTAGACTCAAGAGCTATATTTGTGTGGATGAGAAAGAAAAACTCCTCAAGTGGCTCACTGGCAATGAAAGGAAGTGGATTTGCTCCTACTTTTACTCCTTAGTTCTCAGACTTATATATTCTGCCTATTGGAGCACAGAACCATACCATGGATGTAGGGCGTATACGAGGTCTTGGAGGGTGGTACCCATCTTTGAGTGTATCATCTTCAAGCCAGCATCTCAGTTGTGTCTTCAGAGGGTTGTCCCATGGCTCTATTATGCCTGCAGTTTCTCGGTGGTGTGGTATAAGTTGGACGGATCCTATGATTTCATGTCAACTGTTTCACCCCCCCCCCTTTTTTAAAAATTTTATTTATTTGTCAGAGAGAGAGAGAGAGAGAGAGCAAGCAGAAGGAGCGGCAGGTAGAGGGAGAAGCAGGCTCCCCACTGAGCAGGGAGCCTGATGCAGGACTAGATCTCAGGACCCTAGGATCATGACCTGAGCCGAAGGCAAACGCTTAACTGACTGAGCCACCCAGGCATCTCTGCCTCACCTTCTTTGCTGTAAAGTCGGACCTTTGGTCTCATGAAATGTTGAGGAGGATCCTGAATCAGTAGATCAAAAATTTTTTTAAATCATCATGTATTGGAGCTACTAGACCCTGCAGTCAGAAGGGTAAACCTATACTCAGAATGTGTCAATTTCAGTTACTATGAATGAAAGGAATTTCAACCCTCATTGGAGCTCCACTGTAATTATAGTTAATTCTTGAGCCTGATCCTCAGCCTTTTCTGCCACCTGGCTACAGGAGTGGTGCATTTTTTTATATGCTGCCAAGGAGGTCTTCTATCTTCCATTCTTTGTCTTAAATTAGTAATCACCATCAGCTTTTCCTTGTCTTTCTCAGGTTCATCAAGAGCCCCAGCAACAATCATCAAATTTCATTGTGTTTATAATTGCTATCTCTCAGAAATCCTCAAGCACCTGTGATACTGTACCAACCTTACATTTACCATGGACACCAGTACATTTGCTTCTGCCTGCATTCTATCCTGGCTCACCCGCAATGCAGGTTTTTTTTTTTTAAAGATTTTATTTATTTATTTGACAGAGAGAAAGACATAGCGAGAGAGGGAACACAAGCAGGGGGAGTGGGAGAGGGAGAAGCAGACTTCCCGCAGAGCGGGGAGCCCGATGCGGGGCTCGATCCCAGGACCCTGGGATCATGACCTGAGCCGAAGGCAGACGCTTAACGACTGAGCCACCCAGGCGCCCCTGCAATGCAGGTTTTAAGAGTCATCTCGTGACAACAAACAGAGAGACTACTAGTTCCAGCCCAACCCCCAGCGATGTTACCCTTATTACCAGCCAGCAGGCAAGCTCTATAACTCCAAAAACCCCATTTTAGTTTCTGCTTCCTAGGACCCATCCTGGCAACAATGTCATATATCGGCTCCCCTGGGAAAGTCTTCTCGGAGACTTTGAAATGAACATCTATGTGCAGATGGTTTATTGGATAGTTTGCTAAGGAATATTACCTGTGAGGGAGTAAGGGATATAAGAATTGGGCAAGAGAGAGGTTGAATTGCACTGTAGGTGCAACAGGTAATTCAACTTTTCCAGAAGGAAAATTCAACATTACCAACAGAAAAGGGGATTACTGCTAGGCAGCCCAAAGCAGCAAATAACTAATAACAATCTTCCTTAAGAATACTTTCCATTTCATCTTCTTGAGAAGCATATTTTATACAGGTAATAAGTTATAGATACTTATTTACCGTTAGCTCTTCCATATCACGATAGATGGGTGCGTGTGAGTGTGTGTGTGTTTGTGCATGTACATCTGCTCCTATTTACGTGCACATCGAGCCACCTTTTGGATTTCAAACTAAGTGGAAGCAAAGCACTTTGGATTGGAGTTTTTCTATTTACTTGTGTTTGCTTGTGGGGGAAGACTCTCTAAGTTAATTATGCTTGCTTTTCCAGGAGAATAATATGCTCAGTCTGGGATAATTAGGCAGCTTAATTAACCTTTAAAAAAAAGCAAAACATAGCTTTATAGTAGCTATACCCCCTTCATTAGGTTAGTTTGGCTCGTCTTAACTGGCATAGTTAATATTGCTGATTTGCATATCTTTTCCCCTGGTATTTAGCACCATAACTTGTAATGAAAACACATTTTAAAGCGCACTAGAGATTGAGTTAATGGAATTGGCTATATCACAAGCAGAGATTCTTCCAATGGCTATGGTTCTATCTTCATATTTACTACAAGGAAGCTAAAGATACAATTTAAAGTGGGGAAAGCTTTTTGAGTAATCATCTTTTTAATAATTAGCTTAAGAATGATTTGGAAACTATCTCTTGCAGCATTTTAATAATGTAAAGTAAGCTATTTCTGGAAATGTTAATGGAAAGTAAGCTCCTTGCAGATTGCAGAGTTAAAAGATCTGTAAGAATGGCTATTAATTATGGCCCAAAGCCCTCTTTCTGTTATCAGGCAACACAGTTATAAAGCAAGATAATGCAACATTCAGAATTCACAGTACCTTTCCCATTGGACACAGAGATAATCTCAGCTAACTCGGAATTCAGGCATTGGTAAAAGCAGGCCTGTCACAAATGGGAGAACTTTCCCTACACCCCTGCTGTATCTGCTTGCAATTTCCTTTGGCTTAATGAGGGGCATGTAACAAACACTTAGGATTAAATTCACAAATACACCCTATTCAAGCATTCCAGTATTAAAACACTAAAATTACTATACTTTTCAGGACCTACTTTTTCTTCTACTATATCAGAGAAAAGCACACATTTCACAGTATCAGTGCAGAAATGGCTGTGAACTCTTAGATGTGCACCTGCCCACTTGTGACAAGATGGAAGTGCTCTCAGCCTCAACCCTTGTCTTTTCCCATCCCCCATGCATCCTGGTTCCATATAATCATTCTCTCCTTGAACAGAATTCTGAGAACTGCATTTGGGATGCATCTTAAATACGCCCAATAGGTCCTGTCTTTTGTTTCCATCTCCTGTACAACCAAACTTGTGATAAGACATCAGTTCCCAGAAATCTGACGGATTCACCCACCATGGGCTCCCCCGACCTTTTGTTTTGCCTGGAAGCAGGAGTATATTCTGCTTGTGGTCACAGGGTGTTTTTGACCTTGGTCTCTCTGCATCTTGGCTTTGACATATCATTGGAATCACAGGTGGTATCTAACAGGGCTATTTTTATACCGTGCTTCCTGCCTAAGTGGGCCTTGCTCATTTCAAAGAAATGCTCCAAGTGATCTGCTAAAGCCTAAACATTGTTCAGGAAAAATGTATTACGGTTTAATAGAGAGTCTGTGACAAATATAAGACAGCTGTGAAGGCAGAAAAGAGAAAGGGTCTGACAACAGCTTTCAGACTGTTTTGCTTATCTATACCTCCAACTATTTTAAAACAGTAAATCCTTCTTCTGGACACACTTCTATCTGCCATTTGTCTTCTCCATAGGTGAGCTTCTTTAAACAAGAGGGCTCCTTTACAATCAACTAATATTTGTTCTTCCTTCTTCTACTTAGTGGCACAAACTCCAGAGATTCGTTATTTTAGAAAAGTTTTAATAAGTTTGTCAACAACAAAGGCATTGCCTAATCTCATTGCGGATGCATCAATGGCTGTACATGTGTGAAATTAAGTCGATTGAGTTGATTCCTGCCAGCCTACCTATTTTTATCTTTAGATGACTTTCTCCATCATACAACCCATTAATGGCTGCTATCAAGGGCTTACTGTAGTACCCAAGACACTGGCCGTGTCCCTTTGATAGCTCTTCAAATGCTCTGGGCACCAGGATCAGAAAGTCAGATTTCATTGTTTACAAGATTTATCCCAAGCAAGTGAAATCTGAGTGAAAAAAAACCTTGTAATCTTGGTGGAAAGGAGGCTTTATGGTATCACACCAAGAGCTGTTCCAGCACCTGCTTCAGAAGCACCTGTAAGTGTACAGTGTGCATTAGAATCCAGAGGGATTCAGGACCGAAATAAAAGTGAAAAAACCAAAAATGTCAGTCCCTCAATCACCATCAAGAATTGGTTAACTGAGGAGCCCTTCTCAACTATCCTTTTGGATTGTTTGAGAACAAGTATATACTACTTTGCTGTTGTGTGAATAAAGGAGAAAGCACTAGGGGGAGGGAAAAAAAAACATCTAAGAATCTCAGTTGTTGATAATACAGATGCACGTTTACATATTCAACTATGCAGCACACATATATTTAGCACCTACTGTCTTCCAGATGCTGAAGATACTATAGCGAGTAAGAGCATAGGTCTCAACTTCTGAGGAGTTTAGATTCTAATGAAAAAGAAAAACAGTAAAGAAGTAAACACTTAACTAAAGAAATGGAAATGATAAGATGCTATTTAAAAAGAAGACCTTGATATGATCAAGAGTAACCGAGGCCGAGGTGGGAAACACATCACTCGTAGCAACATTGTGTCTGCAAGAGTAGGGAGCTCCTCCTAAGTCATGCTTTCTTCATTTCATGTGCATTTATGGAGCACCAACCATAACATGAAAACAAATAGGGAGCAGTTTTGGATTGCCGAAGAGGCCTTGATTAGCTTCAGGAACCTTCCTTTGACAAATGTTTCCATTCTTTGGTTGGGTGGGGTTGAAAATAGTCAGAAATTCCTTTAAAAACAGGCACACACAATCGGTTTTGCATGTCCAAGAAGAGTATGATCTGGTTCCTGTCTTCTAGGAGTGAATCCAGCTATGTAAATGCATAATTGCAAGAAGAACTAGTGAGAGCCACACACAGGAGATTCGGGAAGAATTGAACGCTCTCAAAGATTACCACTCTGGAAGCGGGTTTTATGTGAACATGTTGTCACAACCAAGGAAGCAATCTTGCCTATGTATAGTATTATAAACGCTCATTGCACACTGCTCATAATGAAATTATGCACATCAATATGGAAGGCTAATTTGTCTTTCCTAGCGTATCAGAGGTCTTTTATAGCATACCATAATCAACAGCATCATGAAGTGTTTGTTCATGTCCTCAGGGCGGTGAAGAGCAAATGGTCCAGACTTGAGAATCCTGATCTTTCTCCACAAGAAGTTGGTGGTGCAGGGTATCTGTGAATCAAGGTAGAGTCTTCTCTAAACACTTAGGGCAAGAGAATAAGTGAAATCCCACAATCCATGTATCAACTTATGGGAAAGTTGTATATCACACTAACAAATTTGACAAACATGCCTTCACTGTGATAAAATACGTGTACAGGTATGTTTTTATTTGACTCAAAGTCAACGAAGTATCAAACAACTGAACTTCATTGTCGTATGTTTGAGTGTTGTTTTGAAGAGCCAGTGATGTTTACATAAACAACTGTTTTATTGTGCAAAATGTTCCTCTGCAAATTTACACAGTTATTGTGTATGCTGCACTAATTCATAAAAATCTCTGAAATAAAAAATTAAAACCAAAAAGAAGCAAGAAATTGGATGCTCAACACTATTGGCAAAAGAGAATGCATTTCATTCATTTCATTAGGGTTCATTGTGTTTCTTTTTAAAAAATATTTTATTTATTTATTTTGAGAGAGAGAGGAAGAGATAAATAGATTGTGGGGGGAGGGACAGAGGGAGAGGGAGAGAGAATCTCAAGCAGACTCCCCACTGAGTGTGGAGCCCAATGTTGTGCTCGATCTCATGACCCTGAGATCATGACCCAAACCAAAATCAAGAGTCAGACGTTTAACCAACTGAGCCACTCAGGCACCGCAGGTCCCATTGTATTTCTATCTGGGGACACAGATGAGACAAGTTGTTTTTGTTTTGTCTTTCCTCTTACCCAGGCTTCTTGCTTGTCAAATCTTCTCTACACTCCAAAGCAGCCCATCTCTAACTTGAGAAGTGACATAACCCAAAAACTCTACAGAATTTGAATGCAGTTCTTCTTGTCTGGGCACAGGGCAAGCGATGTGGAAAAGCATTCTTCTGGGCCCAAATGGTGATAGGCATATAAGCAAGCTAATTAGGGTTGTGAGTCTTTCTATGCAAATACTATACACCAGATCCAAAGTGACAGACATGCATATGTATTTTTTAATAAATACTTTTTTTGATGTATTTGTAATATGTGGATCCCTCTAAGGAACATACCACACAACAGGGGACCCTCTTGTCTGATCTAACACCACTCCTGAGGCAATTGAGTGCTATCATCATTAAGAAAATTGACAAATATCAGGGTAATCAAAATTTGGTGTGTACTGTATGTTCTTTTTTAAAAAGATTTTATTTATTTATTTGAGAGAGAGACAGAGAGAGCAAGAGAGAGAGAGAGAGAGAGCGAATGAGCAGGGTGAAGGGCAGAGGGAGAAGCAGACTCCCTGCTGAGCAGGTATCCCAATGCAGGACTTGATCCCAGGACTTTGGAATCATGACCTGAGCCGAAGGCAGATGCTTAATTGGCTGAGCCATCCAGGTGTTCATGTATACTGTATATTCTTATATATAGCCTAATTATTGAGTAATATGTTTTTAGAAGTGTCCAATTCTTTTTTGAATCATTCTGTATAAGGAATAGTCCAGTCCAAAAGAGGCAGTGATACCTGTGGGAAGGTAGGATGGTTTCTCAGGGAACATGACCCTTGACTGTTTCTTTTTTTTTTTTTTAATTTTATTTATTTGAGAGAGTGAGTAAGAGAGATAGAGAGAAAGAGAGAGAGAGAGCAGGGGGAGGAGCAGAAGGAAAGGGACAAATAGACTCCAGGGTAAGCATGGAGCCCAACATGGGGTTCAATCCTACGACTCTGAGATCATGACCTGAGCCAAAATCAAGAGTCAGTCGCTCAACAGACTGAGCAACCCAGGCACCCCTGGACTGCTTCTTGAAGGAAGAGTAGAAGTCAGACTAGTGGAGCAAATACAGGAGTGCAATCCTGGCCAAGGGCAAACAATAAACAGAGCTCTACGGAGGTACATCCAAAGAAGTGCAGGTATTTTGGTGTGGTCAAATGCACATAGATGAGCTGGGAGAGGAAGATGAAGGCTAATGGTATCATCCAAGTGAAAGAGGACAAATCCTGAATTGAGGCAGAGGCAGGGGGAAATGCCACAGTAGTGGCAGATGGACAGATGTTAGATATGAGGGACTTGCAGCAGGTTCTGGTTAGAAAGGCTCTGTAGTGCCCCACGCTCTTCGCCTCTGGTTGAAGCCAGGATAGCCTTGGCAATACTGCAGTGAACAGATTTAGGTGCATACTAGTATGACCTCACCTTAAACCCTTGTCAGTAAGATTCAGTGCAATTCAGTGTGTTGATCAGGAGAATGTATAGTCCATTCACAACACAGACCCAAGGCATGAATGGAATTTTTCAAAGGCAATAGAACTCGATACTAGGTAGCCTTCATGTGCTCATTCTGGAATGAAAAATTAATAACCTGATATCAGTCATTATCAGATTTGAGTAGAGAAAAGATGATTAAATCTCCAAGTGATAGAACTTGCTGATTTCTCAGTTTCAAAATGATTAAGATCATCGGGTCAAGGGCATGAGAAGGACTCCTACCTTCCTAGAGGGGAAGTACCCCTCTGCGGCTGCCTGCCTGCCTGCTTGGCTGAGGATGTCTTTAGGGAGACTTGGAGACAAGGACCCCACCTGGCCACTCACCCTGATGTTTGCTCCAAGTGGAGAACTGAGCATGGGGGTGTTTTTGACTTTAGTGTTGCTGCAATGCACCACAGCCTGGGTTCTGGGCCGTGCACTCACCATGTCTCACTTGAATGCTTTCTTTGCTTTTTTAAAAAGTAAAGTATAGGGGGGCCTCAGTGGCTCAGTCAGTTGAGCGTTGGACTCTTGGTTTTCGCTCAAGTCATGATCTCGGGGTCCTAGGATGGAGCCCTGGGTTAGGCTCTGTGCTTAACGTGGAGTCTGCTTGTCCCTCTCCTTTTACTTATTCTCTCTCTCTATCTCTCAAATAAAAGAAATGAATAAAACCTTTTTTTTGTTTAATTTTTTTATTGTTATGTTAATCACCATATATTACATCATTAGTTTTTGATGTAGTGTTCCATGATTCATTCTTTGTGCATAACACCCAGTGCTCCATGCAGAACATGCCCTCTTTAATACCCATCACCAGGTTAACCCATCCTCCCACCCCCCTCCCCTCTAGAACCCTCAGTTTGTTTTTCAGAGTCCATCGTCTCTCATGGTTCATCTCTCGCTCTGATTCCCCCCCTTCATTCTTCCCCTCCTGCTATCTTCTTCTTCTTCTTTTTTTTTTTTAACATATATTGCATTTTTTGTTTCCGAGGTACAGATCTGTGATTCAACAGTCCTGCACAATTCACAATGCTCACCATAGTGCATACCCTCCCCAATGTCTATCACCCAGCCACCCCATCCCTCCCACCCCACCCCCCCACTCCAGCAACCCTCAGTTTGTTTCCTGAGATTAACAATTCTTCATATCAGTGAGGTCATATGATACATGTCTTCCTCTGATTGACTTATTTTGCTCAGATTACACCCTCCAGTTCCATCCACGTCATTGAAAATGGCAAGATCTCTCCTTTTGATTGCTGCATAATATTCCATTGTATATATATACCACCTCTTCTTTATCCATTCATCTGTCCATGGACATCTTGGCTCTTTCCACAGTTTGGCTATTGTGGACATTGCTGCTATAAACATCGGGGTGCACGTACCCCTTCGTATCCCTACATTTGTATCTTTGGGGTATATACCCAGTAGTGCAATTGCTGGATCGTATGGTAGCTCTATTTTCAACTTTTTGAGGAACCTCCATGCTGTTTTCCAGAGTGGTTGCACCAGCTTGCATTCCCACCAACAGTGTAGGAGGGTTCCCCTTTCTCCACATCCCCGCCAACATCTGTCATTTCCTGACTTGTTAATTTTAGCCATTCTGACTGGTATGAGGTGGTATCTCATTGAGGTTTTGATTTGGATTTCCCTGATGCTGAGTGATGTTGAGCACTTTTTCATGTGTCTGTTGGCCATTTGGATGTCTTCTTTGGAAAAATGTCTGTTCATGTCTTCTGCCCATTTCTTGATTGGATTATTTGTTCTTTGGGTGTTGAGTTTAAGAAGTTCTTTATAGATTTTGGATACTAGCCCTTTACCTAATATGTCATTTGCAAATGTCTTCTCCCATTCTGTCGGTTGTCTTTTGGTTTTGTTGACTGTTTCTTTTGCTGTGCAAAAGCTTTTGATCTTGATGAAGGCCCGATAGTTCATTTTTGCCCTCATACCTTGCCTTTGGCGATGTTTCTAGGAAGAAGTTGCTATGGCTGAGGTCGAAGAGGTTGCTGCCTGTGTTCTCCTTTAGGATTTTAATGGACTCCTATCTCACATTTAGGTCTTTCAACTATTTGGAGTCTATTTTTGTGTGTGGTGTAAGGAAATGGTCCAGTTTCATTCCTCTGCATGTGGCTGTCCAATTTTCCCAACACCATTTGTTGAAGAGACTGTCTTTCTTCCATTGGACATTCTTTCCTGCTTTGTCAAAGATGAGTTGACCATAGAGTTGAGGGTCCATTTCTGGGCTCTCTATTCTGTTCCATTGATCTATGTGTCTGTTTTTGTGCCAGTACCATACTGTCTTGATGATGACAGCTTTGTAATAGAGCTGGAAGTCCGGAATTGTGATGCCGCCAGCTTTGCTTTTCTTTTTCAACATTCCTCTGGCTATGCGGGGTCTTTTCTGGTTCCATACAAATTTTAAGATTATTTGTTCCATTTCTTTGAAAAAAGTGGATGGTATTTGGATGGGGATTGCTTTGAATGTGTAGATTGCTCTAGGTAGGATTGACATCTTCACAATATTTGTTCTTCCAATCCATGAGCATGGAACGTTTTTCCATTTCTTTGTGTCTTCCTCAATTTCTTTCATGAATATTTTATAGTTTCCTGAGTACAGATCCTTTGCCTCTTTGGTTAGATTTATTCCTACGTATCTTATGGTTTTGGGTGCAACTGTAAATGGGATTGACTCCTTAATTTCTCTTTCTTCTGACTTGTTGTTGGTGTATAGGAATGCCACTGATTTCTGTGCATTGATTTTATATCCTGCCACTTTACTGAATTCCTGTATGAGTTCTAGCAGTTTTGGGGTGGAGTCTTTTGGGTTTTCCACATAAAGTATCATATCATCTGCAAAGAGTGAGAGTTTGACTTCTTCTTTGCCGATTTGGATGCCTTTGATTTTTTTTTTTTGTTGTCTGATTGCTGTGGCTAGGACTTCTAGTACTATGTTGAATAGCATTGGTGATAGTGGACATCCCTGCCGCGTTCCTGACCTTAGGGGGAAAGCTCTCAGTTTTTCCCCATTGAGAATGATATTCGCTGTAGGTTTTTCATAGATGGCTTTTATGATATTGAGGTATGTACCCTCTATCCCTATACTCTGAAGAGTTTTGATCAAGAAAGGATGCTGTACTTTGTCAAGTGCTTTTTCTGCATCTATTGAGAGGATCATGTGATTCTTGTTCTTTCTTTTGTTAATGTATTGTATCATGTTGATTGATTTGCGGATGTTGAACCAACCTTGCAGCCCAGGGATAAATCCCACTTGGTCGTGGTGAATAATCCTTTTAATGTACTGTTGGATCCTATTGGCTAGTATTTTGGTGAGAATTTTTGCATCCATGTTCATCAGGGATATTGGTCTGTAATTCTCTTTTTTGATGGGGTCTTTGTCTGGTTTTGGGATCAAGGTAATGGTGGCCTCATAAAACGAGTTTGGAAGTTTTACTTCCATTTCTATTTTTTGGAACAGTTTCAGAAGAATAGGTATTAATTCTTCTTTCAATGTTTGGTAGAATTCCCCTGGGAAGCCATCTGGCCCTGGGCTTTTGTGTTTTGGGAGATTTTTGATGACTGCTTCAATTTCCTTAGTGGTTATAGGTCTGTTCAGGTTTTCTATTTCTTCCTGGTTCAGTTTTGGTAGTTGATACATCTCTAGGAATGCATCCATTACTTCCAGGTTATCTAATTTGCTGGCATAGAGTTGCTCAGAATATGTTCTTATAATTGTTTGTATTTCTTTGGTGTTCGTTGTGATCTCTCCTCTTTCATTCATGATTTTGTTGATTTGGGTTCCTTTCTCTTTTCTTTTTGATAAGTCTGGCCAGGGGTTTATCAATCTTGTTAATTCTTTCAAAGAACCAGCTTCTAGTTTCGTTGATCTGTTCTACTGTTTTTTGGTTTCTATTTCATTGATTTCTGCTCTGATCTTTATTATTTCTCTTCTCCTGCTGGATTTAGGCTCTATGTGCTGTTTTTTCTCCAGCTCCTTTAGGTGTAGGGTTAGGTTGTGTATTTGAGACCTTTCTTGTTTCTTGAGAAAGGCTTGTATTGCTATATACTTTCCTCTTAGGACTGCCTTTGCTGCATCCCAAAGATTTTGAATAGTTGTGTTTTCATTTTCATTGGTTTCCATGAATTTTTTAAATTCTTTTTTAATTTCCTGGTTGACCCATTCATTCTTCAGTAGGATGCTCTTTAGCCTCCATGTATTTGAGTTCTTTCTGACTTTCCTCTTGTGATTGAGTTCGAGTTTCAAAGCACTGTGGTCTGAAAATAGGCAGGGAATGATCCTAATCTTTTGGTACTGGTTGAGACCTGATTTGTGACCTAGGTTGGGATCTATTCTGGAGAATGTTCCATGGGCACTAGAGAAAAATGTGTATTCCGTTGCTTTGGGATGGAATGTTCTGAATATGTCTGTGAAGTCCATTTGGTCCAGTGTGTCATTTGAAGTTTTTATTTCCTTGTTGATCTTTTGCTTAGATGATCTGTCCATTTCAGTGACGGGGGTGTTAAAGTCCCCCACTATTATTGTATTGTTTTCGATGTGTTTCTTTGCTTTTGTTATTAATTGCCTTATATAATTGGCTGCTCCCACGTTAGGGGCATAGATCTTTACAATTGTTAGATCTTCTTGTTGGATAGACCCTTTAAGTAGGATATAGTGTCCCTCCTCATCTCTTATTACAGTCTTTGGTTTGAAATCTAATTTGTCTGATATAAGGATTGCCACCCCACCTTTCTTTTGGTGTCCATTAGCATGGTAAATGGTTTTCCACCCCCTCACTTTCAATCTGCGGGTGTCTTTGGGTCTAAAATGAGTCTCTTGCAGACAGCATATTGATGGGTCTTGTTTTTTATTCCAGTCTGATAGCCTGTGTCTTTTGATTGGGACATTTAGCCCATTTACATTCAGGGTAACTATTGAAAGATAGGAATTTAGTGCCATTGTATTGCCTGTAAGGTGACTGTTACTGTATATTGTCTGTGTTCCTTTCCGGTCTATGTTACTTTTAGGTTCTCTCTTTGCTTAGAGGACCCCTTTCAAGATTTCTTGTAGGGCTGGTTTCATGTTTGCAAATTCCTTTAGTTTTCGTTTGTCCTGGAAGCTTTTTATCTCTCCTTCAATTTTCAATGACAGCCTAGCTGGATATAGTATTCTTGGCTGCATATTTTTCTCATTTAGTGCTCTGAATATATCCTGCCAGTCCTTTCTGGCCTGCCAGGTCTCTGTGGATAGGTCTGTTGCCAATCTAATGTTTCTACCATTGTAGGTTACATATCTCTTCTCCCGAGCTGCTTTCAGGATTTTCTCTTTGTCTCTGAGACTCGTAAGTTTTACTATTAGATTTCGGGGTGTTGACCTATTTTTATTGATTTTGAGAGGGGTTCTCTGTGCCTCCTGGATTTTGATGCCTGTTTCCTTCCCCAGATTAGGGAAGTTCTCTGCTATAATTTGCTCCATTATACCTTTTGCCCCCCTCTCTCTTTCTTCTTCTTCTGGGATCCCAATTATTCTAATGTTGTTTCGTCCTATGGTATCGCTTATCTCTCGAATTCTGCCCTCATGATCCAGTAGTTGTTCATCTCTCTTTTTCTCAGCTTCTTTATTTTCCATCATTTGGTCTTCTATCTCACTGATTCTTTCTTCTGCCTCATTTATCCTAGCAGTTAGTGCCCCCATTTTTCATTGCACCTCATTAGTAGCCTTTTTGATTTCAACTTGGTTAGATTTTAGTTCTTTTATTTCTCCAGAAAGGGTTTCTCTAATAACTTGCATGCTTTTTTCAAGCCCAGCTAGTATCTTTAAAATCACGACTCTGAACTCTAGGTCCAACATCATACTAATGTCCATATTAAGTAGGTCCCTGGCAGTCGGTACTACCTCTTGTTCTTTTTGTTGAGGTGATTTTTTCTGCCTTGTCATTTTGTCCAGAGGAGAATAGATGAATGAGAGAACAAAATGCTAACAGGGTAACAACATCCCCAGAAAATATACTCTAAACAAATGAGAAAAGACCTGAAACCAGGGGAGAAGAAAGGGAAAGAAAGAAAAAAGAAAAAAGAAAAAGATAAAAACAAACAAAAACAGATCAAAACAAAAAAAACAGAATATGATCAAATATGACCAGGCTGGTGCATAGATCAGTGCCACACATTAGATTTTGGGTGTATTTTGGTCTGTTAGAAGAATGTGCTTCCCAAAATTTTAAAGAAAGAAAAACTTATATATGTACAAAAATAAGGGTTGATACAATGAAGGGATGGAATATGACTGTAAAGATGAAAATTATAAAAAATTATATAAAAGGAATTGATAAGCTAAGAAGTTGTTTGAAAAAAGAAAGAAGAAGTTTAAAAAAAAAAAGAAAAAACAAGGGAGAGAATGTCAGGCAGGAGACTAGAGCAAAGCCATGTACTAGAGATTTAGGGTATATTTTGATCTGTTAGAAGAAACTGTATCTCAAAATTTTAAAGAGAGAACAACATATATATATATATATATATATATATATATATGCGCCAAAAATAAGGGTAACTACTGTGAAGGGATAGAATATGACTCTAAAAATGAAAAATAAAAATGTTTTTTAAAAAAGGGATTGATAAGATGTTGGTTGAAAAAGGGAAAAAGAAAAATTAAAAAAAAAGAGTTAAAAAAAATTAACTTTGAAAGACTAAAGAATCATGGTAAAAAAGCCATGGATTCTATGTGCAGTATTCCCCTAGCGCTGGAGTTCTGTCGTTCTCATTGATCAGTAAACTTGGTCTTGGCTGGCTGTTCTCGCTGATCTTCTGGGGGAGGGGCCTGTTGCCGTGGTTCCCAAATGTCTTTGCCAGAGGCGGAATTGCCCCGCCCTTGCCCGGTCCGGGCTAAGTAATCTGCTCAGGTTTGCTCTCGGGAGCTTTTGTTCCCTGCAAGCTTTCCGTACAGCCTTGGAGGCGGAGAGTGAAAATGGTGGCCTCCCAGTCTCCACCCCGGAGGAGCCGCGAACTTGGGGTCCTGCTCCTCAGTGTGCCCTCAGAGAAAAGCAGTCAGTCACTCCCCTCTCCCCATCTCTGGCTGCACTCCGTGCTCACCCGGCCTGTGACCCAGCATTTCTATCTCTGGCACCCGACCCTGGGTGGAGTCTCCAAACCCAGCAGATCCTCGCGGTGCGCTCCCGCGCCGCTCCTCCCGGGGAGGAAGGGGAGTCTCCCCGGATCTGCCGCTTGTTGGGTCCCTGCTGGAGGAGCGGTGGCCCGACTGTGCCGCGGATCACGGTTTATGGCCACCCCGAGCTGAGAGCCCGCTCCTTGGCTCCGTCTCTGCAGCCGGCTTCCCCGCTCCGATACCTGGGAGCTCTGCTGCACTCAGGCACCCTCGGTCTTTCTGTGACCCTGAGGGTCCTGAGACCACACTGTCCCACGAGGGTTCCACCCCCCGCTTAGCCACCGGAGTGACGTCCCTCAGCGGAGCCGACTTCTAAAAGTTCCGATTTTGTGCTTCTATCACTTGCCAGAAGCGACCGACGGAGGCCCCTCCCCCGCCGTCTATCCTCCCGAATATCGCCTCGGATTCACTTCTCCGCCCGTCCTACCTTCCAGAAAGTGGTCGCTTTTCTGTTCAGAGAGTTGTTGCTATTCTTTTCTTCGATCTCCTGTTGAGTTTGTAGGTGTTCAGAATGGTTTGATCCCTATCCAGCTGAATTCCTGAGAGGAGACGAAATCCAGGTCTCCTACTCCTCCGCCATCTTGCTCCGCCTTCTAAGCTATATTTTGAACCAGAGTCCAATTCTAGAGTCCATTTTTTATATACAAAGCAAGCAGTCAACATCATAGCAGGAATAGCTTTGGGAGACAATCATCTATAGAAATTTATACATTAAAAACTTGATATTTAGAACTTTGGGGCACCTGGGTTGCTCAGTTGTTTAAGCATCTGATTTGATCTCAGCTCAGCTCTTGATCTCATGAGTTGGAGCCCCACATTGAGCTCCAGGCTGGGCGTGGACACTACTTAAAAAAAAAATCCTAAAATTTTGAGCATTGAGAAATCAAAAACACAAGAAACAACAAATGTTGACAAGGATGTAGAGAAAAAGGAACTCTCGTGCTCTGTTGGTGGGAATGAAAACTGGCGTAGCCACTGTAAAAAGCAGTATGAAATTTACTCAAAGATTTAAAACTATAACTATCCTATGATCCAGTGATGACACTACTGGGTATTTACCCCAAAAATACAAAAACACTAATTCGAAAGGATAGATGCACCCCTGTGTTTATTGCAGCATTATCTACAATAGCCCAATTGCCTATCAAGAGATGAATGGATAAAGCAGATGTGGTATACATACACAATGGAAAATTATTCAGCCATAAAAAGATTGAAATCTTGGGATGCCTGGGTGGCTCAGTCGATTAAGCATCTGCCTTTGGCTCAGGTCATGATCCCTGGGTCCTGGGATCGAGTCCCCCATTGGGCTCCTTGCTCAGTGGGGAGCCTGCTTCTCCCTCTGCCTGCCACTGCCCCCGCTTGTGCTCTCTCTCACTGACAAATAAATAAATAAAATCTTTAAAAGAATGAAATCTTGCCATTTGCCATGAAACGGCTGAAGCTAAACAGTATTATGCTAAGCGAAATAAAGACAAACACCATATGATTTCACTCATACGTGGAATTTAAGGAAAAAAAATGAAGAAAGAAAAAAAAGAGAGAGAGAGAGAGAGAGAGAGAGAGAGACAAACCAAGAAACAGACTCTTAACTATAGAGAAAAAACTGATGGTTACCAGAGGGGAGGTGGGTGGGGGTTGGGAGATACAGGTGATGGGGATTAAGGAGTGCACTTATCATGTTGAGCACTGAGTAATGTATAGAATATTTGAAGCCTTATATTGTACACCTGAAACTAATAAACACTGTATGATGATTTTACTGGAATTAAAATTTAAAAACTTAATAAAATTAAGGAAAAAAACCCCAACTTTGAGCATTGAGAGATTTATAGATCTACAAACTATCCTGAACAGCAGGAAGCTAAATCCCAGGACAAAGAGAACCTAGACAGAAAAGAACATTTTAGATAAAATAGCAACTGTTCTCTTGGTCTTTCTGGTGAAAGGTTAGCATTCCCTCTTATTAAGGAGTAATTGGATGTCTGTATCAGAACTTCACTATATAAAGCCATTTTATGGTGGTTGATCATAAAGTGAAAGAATGTGGGTTTGGTTATCTCTGATGAATACTTTAGACATCTTTTTTTTTTTTAAGATTGATTGAGGGATTGATTGAGTGACTGATTTATCTGAGAGAGAGAGAGCACACAAGTGGGGGAAGGGGCAGAGAGAGAGGGAGAAGGAGAGAAGCAGACTCCCCACTGACCATGGAGTCTGACCCGGGGCTTGATCTCACCACCCTAAGATCATGACCTGAGCCGAAATCAAGAGTAGGACCCTTAACTGACTGAGCCGCCCAGGCATCCCAAAATCTTTAGACATCTTTACATACATCGTCTTCAAGATCTTTTCTAAGTGAAATATAGATCAGGATGTGACAAACTTTTTCTGTGCAGTGCTAGGTAGCAAGTATGCTCAGCGCTGTGGCCCATATGCTCTCCCTCTAAACAGCTATTTTGGCTCTGCTAGTGTAGTGGGACATCACCCATAGACCATTCATAATTAGATGGGCATGGCTGTATCCCAATAAAACTTCATTTACAAAAATAGGTGGCAGGTCATTTGCCAAACCTTGGTACGTAGCTGGTATCTGTGTTAGGTAAAGCAACCAGCGCATCTTATTTTGCTCTGGACTGTCCCAGCTTTATCACCGGAAGTCCTACATCCCATGAAACCCTTCATTCCAAGTGGATTGCCATGAATAAGTTGACTTACAAATTCTGAGACATAGAGCACTCCAGATATAACAATCATCCCTCTCCCCGTCCTAAAATTGACTTTGCCAAGCTTATATCTGTCAGCATAGAGTTATAAATTACAAGTGCATTCTGTTAACCCCCACATATTATGCATGCACAAGGGACAGGAACCAGATACCAATTTTCTTTTACCACATTTGCTTCCATAAGGGACTTCCCACTTCCTCCCACAGTTGGTCCCATCTTCAGACAAAAGTACAGATTGAGTGTTGACAAGGTGTCTGGGCATCTCCGGAAATAAAAGTGAAATTATAATAGAATTGTCATTTTGGACTAATTATTATGATTCCATGTTAGAGCAAGCCCCAGGGGGTGTGCTGAACTTCAGTGGATAAACAAAGGAAGGAGTCTTCAAGGAGTGCAGTAATACAGAGGAAAAGGAACCCCAAACACAGCACTAATTGGCTGTTTTCTTGGCAGCTTCAGCCAGCTCCAGCCTGGGCTTTTAAGGAGGATGTGTTAGGAATTACGGAAATCATGATCTCTCTACTGTCGGGAAGGCTGGGACACACCAGGGATGCAAATAATAGGCTGATGTTCATGGTATTTGGAGAGAAAATTGGCACCTCCCGTTGCCACCTAGGTAGCCTTGGCCTTGGAGAAGTCCCTGAGTCCTTAGGCTTCAGAGTCCCCATCTTCCAAGCAGTAATAAAACCAAGCACCCCATAGAGTTCTGTTGAGAACTGAAGGTGACATTCCTCATGAATTTGCCTAATTTAGCAATGTGTCATTATACACATGATCTGACTTGCCATGAGGCTGCATCCTCTGTGGGGTTCTGCATTTGGGGAACACACCCTGTATTGGTGAGTCAGGGATGGTATCCCAGAGGTTATTACTTTTATGTTAAAAGCTAAAGGATGATGAGTATTTATTTAATTAAAGTAAAAGGAATGAGATGTGAATGGATTTGGGAGAGGGAAAATACTTTGTGAAACTATGGAGATAAGAGAGTCAAGAAAAGGAGGGAGAGAGACAGACAGACAGAGAGAGATGCAAAGAAGTGAAAGAAATCCCCCACAACTGGGGAGGGAGGGCCCGTGGGGCAGAGCGGAGAGAGGTGTTTGAGGAGGGGTTAACCTGGACCAGACCATGTAGGCTTTGCCAACCACACTGAGGGGCAGCGTTGTCCTGAGGGCTAGGGGTCTTCATAGCAGGTGCAACATTTAGGTTTTTAAAAATTATTTTTAAAAGATTCTTGCTCTGACTACAGAACGGAAAATGTCTGTTGATAGAAGGCAGCAGCAGTGAGGGGTAGAGTGTCGGCTGTAAGGGTGAGGGAAAAAACAGGATTCAGAGAACCGGACCCATAAGGAGGCACTTACGATCGTCCGGATGAGAGGCAATGGTCTGTGGCTAGGGTGATGTTCCATGAGAGAGTCCAGTGGAATCTCTGCCTGGGTCAGAGCCCGGGATCACTAGCGCAGCAGAGAAAGCCACGGGGCTAATGGAGGCAAGCAGTGAAATTTAAATTGGAAGGAAACCAAACTGACCCACAGTGGACCCAGAAGAGCAACAAAGTGGGAGCCAAAACACCTGTCCAATTTTAAAGCCTATTTAAAGTCATGCGTGCAGTTGGCGTTTGCTATTTCCTGGCCACCCGATATCCATTTATCCAAAGTCTGAGGGCGATCTCTAATTTCTTTCTGGAGGACCACTCCTAGATCTTCATTCAATGGCCCTGTGCTTCCTGTGGTGTTGATTTCACTCCTGGCTATAAGGAAAGATAAGAAGCTGACCCTCTGCTCAGCACCGCCCCCAGATCTGTGCGAGTAGGACCCTATCTTGGGTCCTGCTTCAGCCTTCCTGCATCATATTCATCTGCACTGTGGAGAATACACTGAGCCCAGTTGATATGCCCAACAGGACCCCCCACTTCCCATTTTTGTCCATGTTCTAGATCTAAGTATCCCAAAATGACCTGCCTAAACATCTCTATCTGCTTCCAAGTCACATGGTGGCCTCTTCCCTCTCCTGAGAGCAGACAAGGCAGCTGGTACGTGCTCACCTGAGTGGTTAATAGCTAGCTGTTTGTGGCATTGTGGACCAAGTATGGATGTGCATGCCAGAGTGACCACATGTGTACATATGGCTACAGGCTAGAGCCAAGAAAAGAAAGATAATTCATCAGGCCGTAGGCCAGAGGCAAGAAAGGAAAGAGAATTCATCAGGCTTTGGCCTACCCTTTTCCATGATGCCCATATTCCAGAGCAGGCCTCTAAGGAGTCTGAGAATTCTAAATGCAGACCTTCCTCCCAGGTTATTGTTAAAGTATATTGTTAAGAGGGTAGAATATATTGTATTTAACATGTAATTTGATTTATAATTTTAAAATAATTTGACATATATTATATGGGCCTCTACTTACAATCTTGCTCTAGACCCCTCCAAAAGTTAGGAATTGGACCAGCCTGGCCAATCAATGCAGAACATCATATTGACTGTGGTGACAGGTTAGGATTTAGGGAATGTGTCCGGGACTAACATAGTGAGAAACACTGAGGGTTTGCTGAACTCAAATGAAAGACACCCTTGAGACCCTTCTTCCTCTTATTAATTGGCTTAAAGCTGAGAGGACCAGGACACCAGGGAAGCAGCAGGTTTCTTGTCACCATGTGGAGTAGAAGACTGAGTCTGAGGCGTAGGTGAGGGGATGGATTCTGAGAAGCAGACAAAAACCAAGGTCTGGACCGTTGAACTCTGGATTAATTATCAATTAAAGTCAGATCTACTCCTGGTCTTTTCAGTAAAGTAATACAGTAAATTTCACCATAAAATTTGGCCTGGGCATTCCATCCCTTCTGCCAATCAATGGGTAGAGGCAAATAAAGAATTTAATAATAGATTATTTTTAATCCACCTTCTTTAGCCCATCAATTTCATCTCCTCTATCCACCCATCATTTACCTCCACACTTCTAATTTACCGAGATCTTAAAGGCCATCCTTGAGAAACAAGACAGCATAATTATTAGGGTGAAAGCAAGTAAATGCAGTTGTGAATCCTGACTTGGTGGCATGGGGGCCAGACGGATGTTCTTGTCTGGGACGTTTATTCCTAAATGAGTGGTCGTGTCCTGTAGAGAGAGTTGGAACATTATTCGGGGGTGGGGGTGGCGCTATGGCCGCATCAGGAGTCCTGCAATGATGATGTTGAGGTCTAGTGATAGTGCTGCTGGTGGAGATGTCCTAAAAGGATAGTTCTGTGGAAGGAGATGCTTATACTTACTGTTGTCTGGTCTCTCCTCATCCCAGCTGAGTTTCAAAGCCTGGTTACCCAGCTTCCCATCAGTTCTGGAAGTTACCAAGTCTCCATAGGCAGAGTTGGACTCCACTGTATGAAACCAAGTGTCCTTACACCCAGTGATCTACAGTGTGGGATCCAGGAGTGTCTTGAAGGCAGTATAATCTAAGGGGATAGAACAGCAGTGGCTATCTGGGGTTGTCTATCTGGCTGAGGTGTGGCTGAAGATAATCAAATTTCTTTTCTCTTAAGAAACAGGATTCTGAAAGCCACATTTAAATATTTAAATAACTGATGTAATTATTGCATGTGGTAATATGGAAAAAAGTGCCCACTGAGAGTCAGTATTGGGGCCATGGTGTCTCTACCATTAGAAGGCTCATTGGGCATGGAATCTTCCAGAAAGATAGAATGAGACAGCTGCCCTCATACCCCAGAGAGCTGAAAAGAAGGAATGAGGGGTTTACATAATTTCATGCAGGTTAATGTTTTGTTGTTTTTTTTCCCCTTGAGACATCCTCTTTGATCCATGTATTATTTAGAAGTGCGTTTTTAGTTTCTAAGTGTTTGAAAATTTTCCTGTTTTCTTTCCATGAGTGATGTCTAGTTTCATGCTGCTGTGGTCAGACAACACACTCTGAATCACTGCAGTTCTTCTAAACTTGTTGAGGTTTGTTTTATGGCCCAGAACATGGTCTATCTTGGTATGTGTCTCACAGGCAATTAAAAAAATGTGTGTTCTGCAGTTGCTGGGTGGAGTATTCTATAAATGTCAATTAGATCCTATTGGTTGAGGGTATCTTGTATTCTCTATACTGGCTGATTTTCTGTTGAGTTGTTTCATCAAGTGTTGACAGGGGTGTTGAAGTCTCCAAATGTATTTGTGGATCTTTCTGTTTCTCCTTTAAATAGAGAAGACATCCAGGATTTTTAGTTGTACTTAGTAAGAGGAACAGAGAAAAATATTGAGAAGAGTCCATATTGAAAAATACTGGGAAGAGTCCATCTTCTCCAAAGTGGAAATCCCCTTTCCCGTGGTTCTTATAATTGAAAAGTAGCTCCTGGTCTGGAGAGAATAGAATTTGGATGAAAATGTAATACCTCACTGCCTGATTCTCAGACTGAGTACCTTTGAGGTTTTGAAAAAAAAAGTCAGAAATACACAGATTAAATCTTTTATTTAACTTCCCTTCAGCTATGTAGCAGGTTTTTTTGTTTTTCCCCCTAAAGAGAACGAGCTACTCAAATCTTCCGAGGGTCACTGGACACTGGCTATATGTAACATCAGTTCTTGGGATCTCAGTGTACCATTGCTTTGCACTGGTCATAATAGAGTCTTACAAGGGTCAAGAAACAAATGGAATTTTGATTCACAAATGCTTCTCATAGTTTTAGTAGATCACAAACCCTTTTATCTGATACAAAATCAATTATCTGGTTGGTGAGCATGTAGTTGCTATGTATACCCTCTATCCTGGAAGAACTGGCCTTCCAGATTTTGATACAAGAGCTATTAAGGTAAGAAGAGCCAAGTTGAAGCCTATGGAGCTCCCTTTAGCTATCAAACTAATAATGCAAAGATACTACAATTTCTATGGAGAAATGTCTAAATTTAATGCTACCCCCCAAAATTTTTTTCCTGGGAAAATATGAGGATGATGTTTTTTTTTTTTAATTTTTATTTAAATTCAATTAGCCAACATATATAGTACATCATTAGTTTCAGACATAGTGTTCAATAATTTATCGGTTGTGTGTAAGACCCAGTGCTCATCACATTGGGTGATGGGTATTAAGTAGGGCTCAAGATGTGAGGATGGTGATTTCTATTTTGTTTTTACTTAACTCTCAGGTTTGGCCAGGTCAACTGATCTTGGATTGGTCTTGGAGAATGAAAATGAATTGTTAAAGCTTAGCAGGTGGCAACTCCAATTGCATTTATTATTTGGAGGTGATCTCTTTCGAGGAGCAAAGCAATAAAAGTCCTCCTGTTGATCCACTGGGATAGTTTATTTTACGTAGGTAGATATCTAACAGCATGTCATAACCATCTTACCTCAGATTTATTTCAACTGTTCAGCTCCATGCCACAATTTAGTCTACAGAGGCATGACTGTCTCACTCATTCATAACATATTACATGGGCCAAATATACTGGTGACATGAGCTGCTAGAATATGAATACAAGAAAATTCTTTGGCCTTAGTAAAACTTATGTATGTCATGGAAAGGGACATAAATTCTGTGAAAACCCTACTACCTCATAGTCTTAGAGATGTTGGGGTACTTTTTTCCAAAGTAAAAGACAGGTTTCCTTTGTTTCCTCCACCTTGTATTGTGTACTAGTAAGAATATATGTTCGATTTGGATGGATATTTAAAGCTAATAACTGAGTAATCAGAAATAATTCTGTGGTGGGTTGAAATATATGTCCACGTCCTAAATCCCAAGACCCGTAAATGTTATCTGATTTGGAAAAGGAGTCTTTGCAGACATAATTAAGTCAAGGATCTTAGAGGAAACCATCCTAGATTTAGATCATCCTTATAAACACATGTACCCTAAATGCAGTGATAAATATCTTTATAAGAAAAGGGAAAGATACAAACAGACCCAGAGGGGAGGCCAATGGGAAGACAGAGGCAGAGAAGGGAATGATTCATCTACAAGCGAAGAACGCCAAAGATTGCCACAGGCACCAACATCTAGGAGAGGAGCATGGAGCAGATTCTCGTCAGAGCCTCTAGCAGAAACCAACCTTGCCAACTCTTTGATGCTTAACTTTTGGCCTCCAGAACAGTGCGAGAATAAATTCCTGCTGTTTGAAGCCACTGAGTTTGTGGTAATTTGTTACAACAGAACAGCCCTAGAAAATTAATACAGTGTCCCAATTGGAATGGGATCCAGAACAATTTTCCCTAGATGGTCCAGGTTGCAGTCTAAGGAGATCCAATAAATGGCACTTAAAGTTTTGGAAGTATATCAAGATACTGGAGGAGACAATGACAAACCCCAAGAGGAGAATCTCAGACCACTGAGGATTTAGTCAAGTTACTTTTTAGCAGGAATTTCTTCTCTTCTACAGAAAGAGCTTTGGGGTTGATATTGGGCCTTGATAAAAACTGAACTCTTGGTTATGGAAAACCAGGTGACCCTAGGCCCTGAGTTACTCATTATGACCTGCGTATTTATTCCATTCAGCAAAGCATCACCGTATCCAAGCAGTATGTAAAGATTAGGCCTGAGCAGGCCCCACAGGCACAGAGAAATTGTATCAGCATATGACTCACATTTCTCTTATGCCTACTTTTGCTGTATCCTATTAAGCCAAATTCTCAATTAGTCAATATAAAGGCCAAGAAATCAAGGGACTTTTCAGACTGCAAAACCGTGAATGCTGTCACTGAAGGCCGTGACAGAGACATGAATGTAAGTCCTAATTCAATCCAGCCCGGGGTGGCAGGAAAAAGCACGCAGTCTTCTGAGACCCTGGGGAAAGTCAGCCCATGATACTGTTCTTGTTTGTCAACC
Source organism: Halichoerus grypus (assembly GCF_964656455.1). Classification (NCBI taxonomy): domain Eukaryota; kingdom Metazoa; phylum Chordata; class Mammalia; order Carnivora; family Phocidae; genus Halichoerus; species Halichoerus grypus. The sequence continues at coordinate 17,762,370 of NC_135719.1, read as the reverse complement.
AGATTACAATAAGGATGGCAGCACAGTGCTGAAATAAATCCATCAAAGAGTCCAGAAAAATGTAGAACATCAGAGAGTAGGAGTGAAGGATGTGATGAGAGAGAGAGAGACCCTCAGAAAGAGGATGGGCCGGGTGAAGAAGGTTTGAGAAGAAGGTGGGGCGCGGGGCAGAGGAAGAGGGAACACAGAGACTCTATAGCTCAGGTAGCTCATTTCAGCTGGTTTCCCTGAGGAAGGAATGCCTGGAATAGGAGGCGGGGCATGGTAGCAATGATAGGAATATCTGGGCCTAATAAAAATCTGAGTGATGCTGAAGTTCTGAAAGCAATGCAGACCCCAAAAGTCTAGGTGACCTTCCAGAATACGACCCGTAATCTTCCAGATGAGCTGAAGAAACAGAATGATTCAGTGTTTTCTGTGATGTATAATGCTGATATTCCCACCAGATCTCCTCAAATCCCTTTTATTTTATTTTTGGGGCCCCAGGACTTTGAGGCGCTTTTGCTCCCAATAGACAGCCTTGAAGCTCTTTTATTCCCCCCAAAGGATTGGCCTGGTACAGTCTGGCAATTTCCTCTCCCCTAAGCCAGTGACTGATGGATTTGGGAGTTTGAAAGTTCCATGGCTGTTGCCTTGGGTCAGGACAGGGCTGAGGTGCAAATTATACTCTCATGATCCAGTGATCCTCATCGTGGGATAAACCTGAAGTGATTATCTGTAAAATTTTGCTTGAAGACATGTCCTTATTTGGCTTCCTCCTTTTTATTTTCCTGATCTTCTGACTTAATTTGCCTTTGGGATTACTTCATTCATAAGTCACCTGTACAACACTCCCTGTCTGAGAGTCTGAGGTGGGGGCAGTGGACCTAGGACACTTACGAATCTTATCTGCAAATGGTCACTTGAATTTGGAAGTCAAGATTCATGTCTTTTAAACAAATAAAGCCTTTGCTGAAAGAAAAACAACACAGATCACTTAACGAGGGACACAGTCATGCAAGCAGCCAGCATCTATCTGGCCTTCTAATAAAGTAAGTCGGGGGACTTCGAAGACAGTCCTTACTGCCTGCCCCGACACAGCAAAAACATTTTACAACTGATTTGCCATTAGGCTTTTCAAGTATGTTTTCCTACTGGGAATTACAAAATCCATCCACTCATGACATGGGAAAAATATTTAAAACACCGATGAAAGTAGATGGCAATTCATACACTGTTTTCTTTACTAATAATTCAGTTGGTCTCTTTGAACGGGTTGCTGTATGAGTTTGCTAGGACTGCCATAACAAAGTACCACAGACTGGGGGCTAAACAACAGAAATGTATTTTCCTACAGTTCTGGAGCCTGGAAATCCAAGATCAAGGTAGAGGTAGCTTTGGTTTCTTCTGGGGCTTTGCTCCTTGGCTTACAAATGGCTGCCTTCTTTCTCTGTGTATATGTCCCTGGTGTCCGTTTGTGTGTCCAAATTTCCTTTTCGTATTGGGACATCAGTCAGATTAGATTAGGCTCACCCTAATTGTCTCATTTGAGCTTAATCACTCTTTAAAAGGCCCTATCTTCAAATACATTCACATTCTGAGTTACCTGGGGTTAGGACATCAATATAAATTTTGGAGGAACGCAGTTTATCCCATAACAGTTGCATATGGCGTAAGAATTTCAAGTGTGAAATAGTTCTTTAAATGAAAGATGGTTTAATCGGAGGGAAATACTGCTTACTATCTACACAGATAGATGTAGAGTTCGGTTGAAGGCGATGGAGTTTTCATTTGTTCTTAAACCATCTTGCATCTTAGTCTTCATTTGGACAAGAGAAAAGTTGGGGCCACTTGTGGAGGATTTAAGTGGGGATTTGAATTACCTGGTGGGGATACAGCCACCTTTATTATTATATCACATTAGTCCCCGTGAAGAAATCAGAAATAGGCTGGCTGCGTATTGAAATCTTACAATGTGGTAAAGAGCAGCATTTTGGAATTGTACGGTAGGGGCGATTTACCATCAAGTAATATTATTTTTGCTCTTGCCCAATATAAAACCAAAGGATGTTTTAAAAAGAAAGAAAAAGTTAGTGAAAGGCAGTTCTGAAAGGCTGTTGTAACCCTATACACGCAGGATGACCCAGAGCCGACATCTTCATGTGTGACATTGAGGGTCACAGGCTCACCCCGAGGATTAAGTGTCCCCAGCTGCAAAAGTGCTGGCTGAAGGGAAAGTAGACATGGAGGGGGCTCTGGCGTAGGGAAGTCGTTGATGTTACCCACAGCGGAGACCTGCCACAGAGAAGAGAACTAAAGCCATTACCCAGAGTTTCCTTCCTTATTGTATCATGTCAGTGTTTTAACTTCCTTTTCAATCTCTTTCCACCAAGTTTACACATGCATTAGTGTTGTCGGACTTTGTCACTGCTTTGCGGTTTGCAAAATACCAGAACAAGCTTGCTAGAGAATGAAAACCAAAGGAAAGTGTGTCAGTCGGGGGTCTTGGGCTGGACCTTGGATAGAGTGGAGAGATTTTAATGGCTTGCTCTGGGAAGTAGAGTGTTTTCGGCGGTACGAAGGCAGACTGTTTTTATGTGAGGCAGAAGACTTTTGCATCATATACGTTGTTTTGCTTTTGGTTTTGAAATGCAGGTCTGGGAATTGGCGAGGTGGGAAGTGGTAGACAAGTGTCTCTTGTTTTGGCTACTTTTGACTGTATGAGGCTTTTGGTTCATTTGTTTAATTTTGTTTTTGTAAGAGCCTTATTTTTGGAAAGAACGTCTGCCCTGGGTATCTGGTGGGACATCAAGTATGTCTCAGAAAGCGGTATAGTCAGGTGCTCTTAGAAGTCATGGCGGGGGGAGAGTGGGCAGATAATGGAGGGTTAGCTAAGAAGACACTTGGCACCGGGCTTTTGAATCTTGGGAGGACACTTGGGGATTTCAGAGCTTTGAGGTGACAGTAGAGGAGACCAGATGACACCTGTGTCCTTGGTACGTGTCTAGTACCAGTGATGGGGCCTAACCCAAGCTCATGCTGTGCTTGGAGCTCACCTGTCTTTTTTAGGCCCAGTCTCCCTTGGTTCAGCCCTCTTGCCGAGTCTGGTTATCTGGTCTTCCTATGTATTTTGGGAGTTGCCTCAAAGCCTTCCAAATAAATTCCTTTCTACTTGAGCTAGCAAAGTTCTTTTGCTGTGGCTTGTGGCCATACATTCCAACAAATAACCTTTTTTTCTACACTCATCCTTCCACCGTTCCCTCCTCGATTTCCAAACTTGATTCTCTCGTCTGAACCTGGAAATCTTTCCCTTCCTGCCTTTTCAGGAATTTTCTCACTTTGGATGTCCTCCTTCCCATACCTTTCTGGCAGCAAAGATACACTAACCAACACCTCCCCACCAGCCCCTTCCTCTGACTTCTGCTGCAGGGCGGTCTTTTGTCTCACCCTTGGCCCCTTTGGCTTCATGTCTCTGTCTTGGTTACTTCCTCCTCCCTGTTTACACCCCTGCCAGGGCCTCTTCTTCCTCGTTCATAAGCTTCCTTATTCATTACACTCTGTAACACATAAGACACTTGCTGCAAGTGTGAGGATTTTGGCTTAACTGCCGCTGTGCCCCAAGGATCGGTCCAGGCCTTGCTGCTCTTGTCTCTCTTCAAACACTATGTAAAAGTACCCATGCAGTCTCCCCAGGATGCCTCTTCATCCCAGGACCCAATCTCTCTCCTGTGTGTTTCGACATAGGCACCTTCCTTTCTACAAACATTGCTTGTTTCATTGTTACCCCCATCCCTCCAGACTGAAACCTTAGAAAATCCTCTGATCCTGTGCTGTCTAATACCCACCGAGTTCCATCCTCAACCTGTCGTAATTCTGCTCCTTCCTTTCCATCCCTCTAGTACTTCCTGCATTCAGATGATCTTCACCTGATATCAGGGTCATTTCAGAGATAATTTTCTTTCATCTAATGACCTTTGCTCTCATCTTTCTCACACACATCCAGTAAAGATTAGTGATCAAAAATATAATGAGCATAATATGAATATTTAAAATTTGGTCCTCCTTCGGCTTGAGGTAAACATTGTCCTTTTTCAAGTTATTATCGTGTTGTTTTCAGCATGAATTACTTTAGTGAGATGCTGATCACTGAGCATCCAAAGTGAATTGATTGTCTGTCTGATACGACTGACAAGGTGTAGTGGAGGGATTTTTTGGAAGATAAGGAGGTCAACATTTTGTACTATAAAGCTCTTTGTCTTAGAGTCAATGGCTAAGATATTCTCTTTATATTTATAAAGCAATTAGATTTTAGAAGTGGGTAGAACCTTTAAAAATTATTTAGATCAACTCCTTCAACCGAAATGTAGAGAGGTGAAGTCATTGGTCGGAGACAGAGCTCAAGTCTAATTCCCCACCACTCAAATCCCAAAACTCACATTTCCTTTCCTTTTTTTTTTTTTAATTGTGGTAAAAAACACATGACATGAAATCTACCCTTTTAATTCTTTTTAAGTTTGGTAGTTTTGTATTATTAACTAAATTCACAAAGTTGAGCAGGAGATTGCTAGAAATTTTAATCTTGCAAATCTGAAACTCTATACCCAGGCAATAACAACCCATTCCTTTCACTCCTCAGCCCATGGCAGCCACGGGTCCACTTTCTGTTTGTAGGAGTTGGACTGCTTTATTTTTTATTTTATTTTTCACCAACTTTAGAGATCTCATATAAGAGGCATCAGACAATATCTGGTGTGTGTGTGTGTGTGTGTGTGTGTGTGTGTGTATGACTGGCTTATTTTACATAGGATACTATCCTTAAGGTTCATCCATATTGTAGCGTGTGACCGAATTTCCTTCTCTTTTAAGAATAATGTTACGTTTTCTTTACTCATTCATACCATATTCTCTGAGCCCATCCATCATCCGTTGGTGGACATTTGGATGGCTTTCTCTCGTGGGCTACTAAGAATAGTGCTCTATGAAACTAGAAGTGCAGGTACCCCCTTCAGATCCTGATTTCAGTTTTGGGCAACACATATTCAGAAGTGGGATTACCGGATCATATGGTATCTCTCTTTTTAATTTTTGGAGGAGCCTCCACTCTGTTTTCCACAGCAGCTATGGTGTTTCACATTCCCACCCAACAGCGCTCCAATTTCTTCACATCCCTCCACAGCGCTGCCCGATACAGCGAAGTCTTTTGTGACAAGAAGGGTCAGCTGAGGCGGCAACCTTCGTAGTTGTCTTCTTTTAAGAAATTGCCACAGCTTTCTATCAACCACCACCCTGATCAGTCAGCAAATACTGAAGCAAGACCCTTCCATCAGCTAAAAGATTACAACGTGCTAAAAGCTCAGACGACGGTTAGCATTTATTAGCAAGAAAATATTTTTTAATTCAACATGGTTTAATTTTTATTTTTTTAGAGATAATGCTATTGTACACTTACTAGATGACAGTGTAGTGTAATAAACATAACTTTTGTGTGCACTGGGAAACCAGAAAAAAATGACTTCCAGAAAAATATTAATTATTGAATTGTTTGCTTTATGGTGGCATTTGCATATTGTGGTGGCCTGGAACTAAATCTGCACGGTCTCTGAGATCTGCCTGTACTAAATAAACGGATATGAATTAATGCAGTAACACACACACACACACTTTAGATTGTATAGACCCAAGTGTGCTGGTCCTTCTCCAAGTTATTGCCCTGCACTCCCCTGGCCTGCGCTCCCTCGCCCTCTGGTGGCTGTCATGTGTACCTGCAGCAAATCTTTGTCTTCCTTGAGGACAGCCCCCCACTTGCACCCCCCTTCTCCCTCCAGGCAGCCCCAGGGCTGGGAAGAGCTTCCCCTGTTGTTAGCATCTGGGAGTCTCCCCCTGCTTTTTCCTCACTTTCTGGGCAACTCTCCTTTTGTGTGTATATGAGTTAGGTATATTATACAAATTGTGTGAGCATGGTTTCTTTCTTTCTTTCTTTAAATTTTTTTTACAATTTTGCAGCTTTCTTTCCTGTTATATTATCCTCTGTTCCTGACATACCAACTCAGGGTGCCTTGGAATCGGCATGGTGGGCTGTATGTGTGTGTGTTTGCTTGCCATCAAGGGAAAACCTTCATTTTCACTGCATAAAATTTAGAAACGTCTAAAGAGCAAACAATATCTTAAACAAAAGAAAAACGTTTACAAAAGTTAACAAGAGGAGAAAAAATTGTAAACCTTAAACTACGATAAGTTAATTTATGAATTTAAAGCTAGTCTAATCAAAATATTATGAAGTTGGAATAGTGGATTTTTTTTTCCAATTTTTTTAAATCAAAATTTATTCAGATATATATTAAATTACTTGTACAGACTTCTAATACATGCTCGTGAGTATCAAAATGGCATACAAAAATGCTCATGCCATAGAAAATGTTATTTTAAATGTTTGTATCCATGCCAAATTTCAATAGTTGTTAAAGTAATTGTGGATCTTTAATTTAAATCAAAATACAATACTTAATATTATCTAATTCTAGAGGGTCTGATGATGTGAAAACAATGTATTTGTAAGAATTATAGGAAATGACACTTTACTGGAGAAATACTATCTGAAAACTATAATGCTAAATCTACTTAAATAAAAGCAATTGTAATATCAATTAAATAGCAGTATCTAAACCAAAAAGAGATAAGTGAAAACTACTTCAAAGACAGAAAACACATGCAGATGTTATGCCGTGGTTGTGGGCGTTCAGGACCGGGTTGCGGTGAGCTCAGTCAAATCTGCGGGTGTCCCTGGATGCGTGAGACCTCGCGGCCTGGATCTTCTCCTTCCTGGGGGTGCTGATGATCCAGGGGGTCCCCTGACACTTCTGGGCCTCCGTGGGCTGCCTGTGGGGGAGCAGGAGCAAAACGGCCACTTGGGAAAGGCGGGAAGTTGAACTCCGCTTTGGCCAACATTTGCCTGATGTGATCATTTTCTTTCCTTAGCTCCTTGACTTTTCGCTCTGTGAGCACAGCTGCCATCCAGCTCTCCTGGACTTTATTCGCATAGAAGAGGATGTCCTTTAGATAGTGCGAGGTGCTCTCCTCCAGTTCTCTGCGGGTGTCTTCGGCCATCTTCTTGTATAAGTTGCGAATCTGAGTTGCGGACTCGATGTTTCCACACGTGTAGGAAAGACTCTTCTCAATGTCTGAGCACTGTGCTTCCTTCTCCAATGATTTTCTCTCAAGTTCCCTGGTGTATTCTTGATATAATTGAGGCAGAAGTTGAAGCTTCCGTTTCAACTGCTGAATCTCACTTTGAAGCTGTGAATTTTCCGTCTGCAAAGAGGCTTCCTTGGCTCGAAGATCTGTTATTTGTCCCATAAGCTCATCATTGATTCGCTTTTCTTCCCACAGTTGTCTGGCTAGTTCCTCATTTTTCTCTTCAGCACTTTGAAGGGACACATTGGAATCAGCATTGTCAGTGACACCCTTCAGATCACCCTCTGACCGATGGATGGGCTGATTGTCCTTTTCTGCTTCCCTCTTTTGCTTGACTTCCCAGTTGACGTGACCCAAGAGATCTCCAAGGAGACAAGGCCAGGGGATGGCCTTCAGAAGGATTTCACCCAGTGGTATTAACTGGCTGACTTTATCTTTCAGAGCCCGCTGCATTCCTGCGTTCGTCTGCTCTAGCCTTTCTTTCTCCTGCTCTGTTTCCTGGAGTTTCTGCTTCCATCTCGCGATTTCTTGGGCGAGCAGTTCTGGACTCTCTAGAACGTCAGTGTTTCCATTCAAATCGTCCATTATTTTCTTCCAAAGTTGTTTTCCATTCTTCTCTGACATTCTTAAGATGGGTCTATCACCAGTCACTTGGGAAAGTTTAGGAGGCTGGGTCTTCTGCGCCATTTTCAGAAAGTCGATGGTGTTCTGAAGTGCCAGCCTACAGCGGTTAGTACTTACTGCTGAGAAGCATAAGGTTTGTAATGTGGGAAGACTGGCCTCCACCCCGGGCAGCCCTAGGGCATCATCAGCTTGTGTCATTGGTCCCATATTCCCACTACCTTTTCCACAGACTTTAGCGTGGGCCAAACACCTTTTGCCTAGCACCTTCACACTTCTCCAAATGTGTCGTTTCTTCGCTGTCAAAACCAGTATTACAATATATGCCAGCATGTCCCAGGGAAACTCATGGAGAACTGAAACATGTCTCCAGCTTTCAGAAATCACCAGCAGGGCACCCCACAGGGGCTCTAGGACCAACTGGAAAGTGGATCTGATGGCAGGCAGCAGGCCCTCCATGGCTGTGTAGGGCTCCACAGCTCTGCCTCCAAGGGCCAGTGTTCTATGGGTCTCAACTGAGGCTCAGAACCCTGGGGGGGGGGTGCTCTGTCTCTAAGGTAAACATGTGCCTGGCAACAGAGCAGATCAGTTGGGGTGGGGAAGAGGGAGGCCAGCCAGCTTCTAGAAGACAGTTTCCCCCTAACTTTGCCCTCAAATAGAAAGTGATCTCACTTCACTGAGTTCCCCCCCCAACCTTTATTGAGATACAATTCACATATCATACAAATCATCCATTTTAAGTGTACAAGTCCACGAATTTTTAGCATATATAAAGAATTATATAACCATCACAATAAGCTTATTTTAGAACAGTTACATTAGTGTAAAAAAAAGACCTTGCCAAACCTGTCATTTCTATCCTCTTTGCCCCCTTAGGCTGTCAGTAGGAAATCTAAAAATTTCTGGGCTTGACAAGTACCCTTAGGGCAAACCTTTCTTCCCAGTTGATGGACCTATCCACGTAAGCAGTTTCTCTGTCATATTGGCTTAGCAATTCCTCCCTGTCTTGATAAGCTCTCTCATGTTTTAAAGACTTAAAAAAAGATTACTTTTTCAGGTTCTTTCACGTGTTTGCAAGTGGAGCGTGTCTCTGAGTGCTCAGGTGCACAGAAAGTCTCCCCTGGGTGCCTTATTTGCCCCACAGCTTGGATTTGAGATTTAGGATTAGTCTCCCGGATGAATAAGCATCACTGAGCAGGGCTGGGTCCTGGAACAGGCCTGGCGGTTTGCCATGAGCTTGTGGTACTCAGTTCTGCTGCTTTTGTATATGAAGCCACCTTCACTGGAAATGCCTTCCAGTTTGCTGACGGTATCAGATTTTTATGGCCCACGGAAGTCACGGAAATTTCTCCTCTGACTGGTATAATTGCTGAAGACGCTGGCTGGCCATTCCCCAGAGAAAGAGGTCTGATGATTGAGGTGTCCTGTTTTAGAAATGGAATGTTGGGTTTGCATCTTCTGATAGGCTGACTCTTCCAAACTTGGGAATATTTACTCTATTTCCCACAATAAACACCATCCATACCGGTTCCCCAAAAAACTAAAATAGAGAAGCATAGGTTCAAAGATCTTTCTGTTCAAAAGACCTCTTCAGACGTACACACAAGACACTATAGAATTGAACTCATAGAGGTCCTCTTCTTATCTTATTGCCCTGGATAATACAGTCATAACATCTTGACTTAGTGTCTTCATTGGTTAGTTTTATATATACGGTTCTTCTTGAAGGTGAGCAAGTGGGGTTTGTCTGTCTTTTTCACTGCTGGTCCCCCACAGAGCCTAGCACAGAGCCTGTACAACTTTACTAAGGTTCACGATTCAAAAAGGAACCATGTGAATAATGAATGCAAGAACTCAGACCACAGATTTGGAACAAAGCGTATGAGTTTCAGAGAAGTAGACATTTTAGAAGAAAACTGTCCTTTTAACCCTAGATGCATTGTGAAACCATGTTTCTTTCCAAGGTCTTAGAGAAAAAGAAAGCCCTGAGTGTATTCCACTGCAAATGAGCAGGAAACAGCATGAGTACTTCATGTGCTCAAAGTGACCACCTCTGTTTGAGAGCTAGCTAGGGATTCTTGAGAGCAGCCGATTTTCCTCATGAAAACTATGGGATTGGGGCACCTGGGTGGCTCAGATGGTTAAGCGTCTGTCTTCGGCTCGGGTCGTGATCCCAGAGTCCTGGGATCGAGCCCCGCATCGGGCTCCCTGCTCGGCGGAGAGCCTGCTTCTCCCTCTCCCTCTGCCTGCTTCTTCCCCTGCTTGTACACTCTCTCTCTCTGTCAAAAATAAATAAAATCTTTAAAAAAAAAAAAAGAAAGAAAACTGTGGGATTATGGGCAAAATAACAAAATGGGGGTCATCAGAATCCTGAGAACGACCGGATGGTAGGACAGATCTGCGTTCACATCTCTGCTGTGTCCCTGTGGACTCATCCTATTTTTTCCAGCCTTTCTTTCCTCCTCTGCGCGATGGATGTCTTAGATTTATTGTAAGATGATGGGGCACCTCAGCACCATGCCTGGCATATGGGACAAGTTCCATGTATGTTGGGTTTTGTTCATTTCTGTTCCAGGATTTGAAAAAATAGCCATGAGAATACTTCTCTGGTTTTTTTAAGGATTGAAAAAAAAAAAAAAAACCACATAAAATAGGTAAGCTATTTTACCATAAGTTGATGTTGATCATAAGACAAAACTAGATTGGAAAAAAAAAATCTTCAACTAAAAGGGGCTTGTTGTTTGTCTGCAAGCACAGCCATATGCAAGAAATAGGGGCCAGAATCAAATTAGAAGAAAAAGGTGGGAGGGATTCATTCACACACAGTCTCTATAACTTATTTAAAGTAAACCTCTAAGACAGTGCTTCTCAAACTTGACTTTGTATCATGGGAGGCCTTGTTAAAACACAAATTGTTGTCAACTCCCTCCATCCCCCCAGCCCTGCCATTTCTGATTCTACAGTATAGGGTGGGTCCTAGGAATTTTCATTTCCAATAAGATGAGAGTAATATTCTAATGCTGGTCCTGGGACCACACTTTGAGAACCATTGCCATGGAGGTGATTCTCAACCTTGGTTGGACCTTGAGATCACCTGGGGAGCTTTACAAAATACCGATGCCTGGGCTCAACCCAAACATCAGTTGAGAAGTTCTGATTTCACTGCTTCTGGGTGGAGTCTGGATGTCAGGAGTTTTAAAAGCTTTTAATGTGCAAAAGTTAAAAATAATTTCCCTGTCCGTTCTGGTATATTTGAGAAAAGAATCATTCAATTATTCATTCATTCAATAAATATCAGTCGAGTATCTACTATAACCTGGGCTCTGTTCGAGGTGCTAGGGATATGGATAGAAATCGGACGGACAGAGGAAGACTGCCACATTGATAACTCATGAGGTGACTGGCATACCAATGAACATATTTACAGAGAGCTGTTAAGAGCTGTAAGCGCGGGCACCTGGGTGGCTCAGTTGGTTAAGCAACTGCCTTTGGCTCCCATCATGATCCCGGGGCCTTGGGATCAAGCCCCATGTTGGGGCTTCTCCCTCTGCCTGTGTTCTTTCTCTCTCTGTCAAATAAATAAATAAAATCTTAAAAAAAAAAAAAAGCTATAGGTGGAGGGCAATGAGGTTTAAGTGAGCAAAGACTTCATTAAAGAACTCTGAACTTAGTTTTGAAGAATGAGCCTTTTTTATGGGCAGAGACTGAGGGGAAGAAGATTTTGGCGAGAGGTCTGGGACTGGGAGTGGACACAGGATGTGTTCACAGGTTCTCAGGGAGCTGGAGCCTGGTTAGGTGGTATGCAAGGAGGTGGGAGAAGTTGTCTAGAATCAGGGGAAGTGTTTCAAGATTCTGGGAGGAGAGTGATACAACTGGGTTTGATCACTAGCTACATCGAGAGATAGAAGACCTACCTGAGAAATGTTCTTTAGATAGAATAATCTCTATCATTTTTTAAAGATTTTATTTATTTATTTATTATTTATTTATTTATTTATTTATTTTAGATTGAGAGAGAGAGCACGTGGGGGAGGAGGAGGGAGAGGGACAAGCTCAGATGCAGCGCTCGATCCCAGACTGAGATCATGATCTGAGCCGAAACCAAGAGTCAGATGCTGAACCCACCGAGCCACCCAGGCGCCCCTGGAATAATCTCTATCTTGAGGTTATATCTAGGATATGCTCCACACATATACAATCAAGACACCCAAACATCACAGAATAACAGGAAACTAAGACACCAGCTTCCTTCTCGTTAGCTAACTCCCACATTTCTGATGATTTTGCGGGGGGAAAAGAAGGATGCATTCGTTTTCATTGCAAGCCTACCTCTTTTGGACTTTGGAAATATGGGTAGAAAAAGAGTTAATGCGGAGAAAGAAGAGACCAGACAGGAGAAAAAGGGAACGGAAAAGACTCCGAGGTTTGGAACAGCACAGAAGGGGGAATAAAAATGGAAGCTGTGGAAACAGGTTTCTCACCTGCCCCCTTCTGCTCCTCCCCTGAAACCCCGCCTAGGAGGCCAAAGGCCATATCCGGTGGCCTGCACTGCCACCTGCAGGTAAAGTCCTGAATCACCGCCGGTATTTCATGCTGAGCTTTGGAGAAAGCAAGATGTCACCAGAATACCCCTGGGCTACCATCAGGCTGCCCAAAAGCTGGGCCAGCAGGTAACTATTCTGTTCCTTACATTTCAGACTGGCTGCCTTTTAAAGGATCATTCTTCATGAATATTAAAAGGTACTTTTTTCTTCTCTGTTTTTACATCTCTGAAGTCCAAGCATGTCTTGGAATTAATCGTCAGTTTAATCCACAGACTGTTTTCCCCACTGTGATACACAAAGGAGCATCTTACAATTGATATCATCTTATACTTGGAGAAATATGGCAATATTTATTTTGCGTACATCAGAGGCGCGGCCTGATGGACAAGGCATGACTTTTGGAACGTGAAAGATCTACTGTCACCTTGAATCTCTAATACCGCTTCTTTCTTATATTCTGGATCTCCATTATTTACTAGTTACTTGATTTTTGGCAAGTGAATTATCTGAGTCTCGATTTCTTCATCCTGTGTATCTTCATCCTATGTATCTTCTATGGTTTTGTCAGAGTTAAGTGATACTCTATATAAAGTCCTTGAATGGCTCCCACCTAGCCTATTAAAGTACTCAGTAATTAAGTCTTAAGCAGAAGCCACTATCTTTGCCCACTGTAATTCAAAACCTCCTGTCACCAAACTGTGTTTTCCTTTGTGCCCTTAAAACTAGGCAGCTCGGCTTCTGCTTTATTTTGATCAACCTGGAAGTGCAGAGCCCAGCCTTCTAAGTAAAGCTTTTCCAGTGCTTAAGGCAGTCGAACCTAAATGAAACCGAAAAATGACAAGGAAAACAGATAATGCTATCTATCGCTGCCCGCTGGATTCCGTTTGTAGCTCTCCCTAGCAATCACAGGATAAAAGAAAGCCCCGTGTTGAAGGGCAGGGCGTAAGCAGCTGGGTCTTGAAGCCTCAGTTAGCTCTGCAGGGAGGCAGCTCTGAGGAGCACCCCGATGGGCATAGAGCTTATAAAGATGTCTTGGAGCAGGCTTTCATGTTTGCCAAGTGGCTAACCCTTCAGCCCCCTAATATCCCTTCTTTCTTAAATGATATGAAATTGTACAGTCCAAGTTCTTAGCACAAGTCCCAAGGAGAGGGAAGCAGCAAGAAAAGGGGAAGAAATCAAAGCTTTTCATGGTGCCCGCCCTGTGCTCTCTCTTCTTGGTAAAACCATTGCATTTCTGGGGGTTGCGTTGGGAGGAGGAGCTGAAGGGGGAGAAATGGAGATGTTTTTTAAAGGTTGATTTGTTTGTTTTAGAGAGACAGAGAGAGAGAGTGCAAGAGAGAACAAGCAGGGAGAGAGGCAGAGGGAGAGAACCTCAAGTAGACTCCCTGCTGAGCTCAGAGCCTGACATGGGGCTTGATTCCAGGGTCATGAGCTGAAACCAAGAGCCAAACACTTAACTGACTGAACCACCCAGGAACCCCTAGATGGGAATCTTGAAATACTCCTCCTGCCTGGGTCCCCCTCCCGCTGTCCCTCTGTCCCTATTCCTAGCCATTGTTCAATTTTATCTTCACAGCTCTCCTACATAGGTTGTAAGCTCAGTTGATACCTTGGGGTCCCTGATGGATTAAGAATCTTGCAGGTATGTGATAAAGTTTGAATGCAGGTTGATGTGACATCCACCTGTGGGTTTTGTTTTGTTTTTTCCTGGAGAGCACCCTGCCTCACCACATTCCCTACCCCAAGTAGAAACCACACCTGCTTCCATACCCACCTTCCCAGTAGGCATTTTTGCAGAGAGAGTGTTTATATTACTCATATATTAAGTCTGTTAACATCTGCTCATTTGTTTATGCCCCAGAACAGCTTATAGAGAGAAAACCATTGGGCCCATTTAAAAATGAGAAACTAGACCCCAAAGAAGGGAAGTCACTGGTCCCAGGTTAGAGACAGACTCTACACAGGGAAGCTCACATCCGAGCCCAGATTTGACAATGACAAGCCACATGTGTTGCCAATAAGGCACAAAATCCTAATTTTTATACTTAAAAAAGATGAAAACGTATATTTTCTAGGAATAGCCTATTTTGGTGACCAAAATGGCCCATGTTTCGAGGCTTCCTTAAGTTCCATAATAAACAAGGATGGTGTGGTGAGTGGGGACAGATGGTGACAAGTATGTATTGAACGTTAGAGTCTCTTTTCACCTACTTTCATGTATGTTAGCGATTTAATTACATCTCTCCAAAAGTTTCCTTCACTTGTATAAAAAGTTATAAAAACTTTAATTAAGCACTCGGTGAGCTTTCGGGGGGACATCTGATAGCTCTCTGTGGTCTTGTGTAACTCTATTGTCCCACCTGCTATGATAATGAAATCGTAGGAACAGCAGGAAATGTATGCAATATACTACCCTGGCCAGGCTGCCATGTCATCAGAAGAGGGAAGGGAGGCAGGTCAGGGCAGTGTGGCTGGAGGTGTTTATGACGGGGGCAAGTCACATGCTCACACTGCCGAAAATGCGGACATGTGCAGAGTGAGATTGCATAGATGACCTCCTACTACCACGTGCTTCAGGGGAGAGGCACACAGTGCCATGGAGGGGCTGGAAGGAGACTTAGCGGTCAGAGACCTGACATGGAACTCCAGGGCTGCCTCTCACCGGGATCAGGACGTTGGATATGCCGCCTTCTGTGCCTCTTTCCGCTCGTGGGTGAAACCAGGCTCATGGTTCCAACCTTGCAGGTCGGTCCTGAGGGTGAAGTGAGTTAATACTGGAGCAAGCTAGAGCAGATATTCTTCAGCACAATCCCAAGTGTCATCCCTACTACGGAGAAGAAGAAATAGAGGCCCAGAGAGAAGGAGAGGTCCCTGCAGGAGGCCACACAACGTCTGACGATTGGAGCCAAAATTCGAACCTGGATGTGGATGACCTAATGTTCATATGCTTTCCCCGTTCCATTCCTGTTTGACATACCCCAGCAATCATTTGATGTTCTTTCCTCTCCTGGAACATTCTTTTTTTTTTCTAAGGTTGCATTCATTCATTCATTCAGTCGTTTAAAGAGCATGCATGCCAGCGAGCAGGAGGGGGAGAGGCAGAGGGAGAGAGAGAATCCCAAGCAAACTCCACACTGAGCATGAAGCCCGAGGCTGGGCTCGATCTCACGACCCTGAGATCCTGATATGAGCTGAAATCAAGAGTCGGATGCTTAACCGACTGAGCCACCCAGGTCCCTCTTTCCTGGAACATTCTGACTCACAACGAGGTTTTCTGAGCAGACTTCTTCCTTGGGATGTGGCAAGTGGCCTTTAATGGTCACATCCCCAGGTATAATGTCCATTGCAAGTGAGTATGTTGGCTTTTGAGTTTACATTTTCAGCCTCTCTTGAGAACGGCCAAGTGTGAAAGACATCTCCAGCCTCTGCGTCTCCAGTAAGGCTTATAGTCTCCTATGCTTGAACCAAAACACGGAAGGCTCTTCTGAGGGGACCCACACCCTGTACATTTCAGGTGTCAGAAATGACAACAGCACTTCGTGCATCCACAGTTATCCCACCGGCATTTAATAGACAGAAATGAGTTAGAGACGACGGCAGGAGATGGCTGTTTCTTTTTGTTTGAGAAATATCCTTTTGTTTGCATTACAATAGATGAATCTTCAGGACATGTGGGTGGCTCAGTCGGTTAAGCGTCTGCCTTCAGCTCAGGACATGATCCCAGGGTCCTGGGATCGAGCCCCGCATCGGGCTCCTTGCTCAGCGGGGAGCCTCCTTCTCCCTCTCCCTCTGCCTGCCACTCCCCCTGCTTGTGCTCTATCTCCCTCTTTCTCTCTCTGTCAAATAAATAAATAAAATCCTTTAAAAAAAGAATAGATGAATCTTCTAAGTCTGAGCTAAAATTAAGGCAAGCTATGCAAATTCTTTGTTGAAGAAGGCAGGGTAATATACATAAATAATGTAAATATATTTAGGTAATGATTTCTGTTGTCCAGCATCATGTCATTTATTGATCCAATGATGGGTACACATGTATTTTATATATGTTTGTATAGTATCATAATGTTTTATATACAGTTAACCATTGAACAACACAGGTTTGAATTGTGAGGGTCCACTTCCATGTGGATCTTTTTCGATAACTATAGGACTGTAAATATACTACAAATATATTTTCCCTTCCTTATAAGTTTGAAATAACATTCTCTTTAGCTAATTTCATTGTAAGAATACAGTATATAATATCTGCAATATTATATACTGCATATATACAATATGCTTGAATCGACTGTTTATACTATTGATAAGTCTTCTGATCAACAGTAGGGTATTTGCAGTTAAGTTTCTGGGGAGTCAAACGTTATTCACGGATTTTCTTTAAAATGTATTTATTTATTTGAAAGAGAGAGAGACGTAGTGTGAGGTGGGGGAGGGGCAGAGGGAGATGGAAAAATCCCAAGCAGACTCTGCGCTGACCGTGGATCCCATCGTGGGGCTCAATCCCAGGACCATGAGCTCATGATCTGAGCCAAACCAAGAGTCCATTGCTCGACCAACTCTACCCTTCCCCCCAAGGCGCCCCTGTACGGGGATTTTTGTGCAGGTGTCAGCACCCCTAAATCCTGTGTTACTCAAGGGCCAACTGTATATGTACACATACGTATAGAAGTCTGTGGACACACATACACACACGCGCCCAGGGCAAAAGGCCACAGTTAGGCACAGCTGAGGCTTTTCACCGGACTTACAGCAGAAAATCAGACCCAAACCAAATTGCTCTGAGCCTTCTTTTTTCACGGACTCTGTAAGATCCTGGAAAGGAGCCTCAGAGATTTCTGTAGTAAAGATGAGCAGAGTGGCAGATCTTTGGAATAAGATGTGCTGAGATCTGGGGCCGCTTGCGCAGCATGGGTGGGGGACCGGAGGGGCTGTGCTCCTGGATATGGAGATGCCTGATGCTCCCGGATACGGAGATGCCCAGTGCTCCCAGATACGGAGATCCCCGGTGCTCCCTGATATGGAGATGCCCGATGCTCCCAGATACGGAGATGCCCGGTGCTCCCAGATATGGAGATGTCCAGTGCTCCCTGATACGGAGATGCCCGATGCTCCCAGATACGGAGATGCCCGGTGCTCCCTGATATGGAGATGCCCGATGATCCCGGATACGGAGATGCCTGATGCTCCCAGATACGGAGATGCCCGGTGCTCCCAGATGTGGAGATGCCCGGTGCTTCCTGATATGGAGATGCCTGGTGCTACCAGATATGGAGATGCCTGGTGCTCCCAGATATGTAGATGCTCAATGCTCCCAGATACAGAGATGCCCGGTGGTCCCTGATATGGAGATGCCTGGCACTCCCACATATGGAGATGCTCGATGCTCCCAGATACGGAGATGCTTAGTGCTCCCAGATACGGAGATGCCCGGTGCTCCCCGATATGGAGATGCCCGGTACTCCCCGATATGGAGATGCCCGGTGCTCCCAGATATGGAGATGCTCAATGCTTCCAGATACGGAGATGCCCGGTGCTCCCTGATATGGAGTTGCACGAGGCTCCCCGATATGGAGATGCCCGGCCGTGCTGAGTGGGGCAGTGGCTCTGTGCTTCCAAGGCTGGAACTTCCAGGAGCAGAGGCATAGCTCACTCCGGGAGCCCCAGCGGGAGGTGGACACCGCTCCGCTTCTACTCTCCTAGCCCCAGGGGGAGACTGCGTCATCCCCTCTTTGACAAATGGGGACTCCAAAAGTGGTACCTGAGTCACAGAACGTTGGCATAGAAACATAACAAAGCACTCGAGGAGCACTATGGCCAGAGGGAGGAAGACTAGGGAAAACGTCAAGAACGCAAGTAGACAATGAATTTCAGATAAAGACTTAAATTAAAGATAGATTCAGGACTTAAATGATCTACTCAGCAAATTTACTGGAAAGCTACCAGAACTTCATCTCTAGCCCCTGACTTGAACTAAAGCCTCTCACTGGCATGGGTCGCTTCTGATGCCCCAGGAAGTGCCGAGCCCCGTGTCCGTGGGCTCAAAGTTCTCAAAAATTTGCAAAACAAAGTTAATTTATTTAATTTATTTATTTTTAAGATTTCACTTACTTATCTGACAGAGACAGAGAAAGAGTAGCAGGCAGAAGGAGAGGGAGAAGCAGACTCCCCACTGAGCAGAGAGCCAGAGGTGGGGCTCGATCCCAGGACCCTGGGATCATGACTTGAGCGAAGGCAGATGACCAAAGGACTGAGCCACCCAGGTGCCCCAAAACAAAATTATTTTAAGCACCAACAGCTAAGACCGCTGTCTCTTCTCCCCTAGAACAATAGGCTTTCCTTGTGGGCCCAGGACTGAGAGATCCCGGGACATGGGACTTTCAGTGCTAAAATCGGCCAAGTCCCGGGCAAACTGGGATGAGTCGGTTATCCCACTTTCCATTCTTCCCTTCCTACATCTCTGTCATCAGATGGCACTGGAAAAAATACAGAGTCTATGAGATCTGGCAGAGGGGAGATTGAATAAGGGATGCATTTAGTTTTGGCCTGGTGGGGTAGATGCCTGTGGTTGGCGATCATTCTGCGTTAAGTTATGGATAAGTGTTGCAGTGTAAGATCAGCGTCCAGGGTGCTAGCACTGACCCACTCAGCATTCTCTGACCCATCACAGCGCCCCACTCAGCATTCTCTCACCAAGACACAAAACCTCAGCTCACGCCACATTATGACCATGTCCTACTGTGCCCGGCACCTGGAGAACAGGTGTAGTGGGGGAGAACAAGGTTTGGAGAGTACAGGGCCAGAAATCAATGTGTGGAAAGCCTTCCAATGATCGAATATATACAATTGATGATAGAAGATGGAATTCTCATTGGTATTTAGTCAAAATGGAAGTTCTCCCCTCTCAAGAATCAACTCGAGAATGCAGTGTTATACCAATACAAAGGCATCATGGATTTTTTCTTTTTGGGAATTGAGTGAAGTGTTGTTTTTCAGATTTCCTATTTGAAAGGTTTTAAAATGAATGTGTTGGTGTCTGAATTCGTATGTGTGATACATCCCAATTATCAAGAACAAAACAATTTTTGATCAACTCTACTAAAGGAAAGGATAACTTTTCTTGTTATTTTCTCTATGGAAAATATACAATTGCAATTATGTAGTGAGGTGATCAAAGAATATGAAGCCAAAAAATGTAGGAAAATAAAAACACTACTACAGACATGTATTAAGCGGTCATTTCATAAAAAAATATTATGCCATCTTTCTGGATTAGGGGGATAGTTGAGATATTTGTCAACATATTAAATTTTTTTTCTGTTGTGATTTCTTTTCACACTTTGGACAAATACTCACTTTTGTACCAAATTTTGTGTTTATGTTTGCATTTTTCATAAAAGGTCTTTTAATAAATAAAATTACATGAATTTATTCCTCAGCCCTGGATCTTTCTCTGAAAGAAATGTATAAAAATCCTACAAGAACAGATAGGAGTCTATATGCATTTAAAGTGGTGGGGTCCTTAGGCAATGTGGAATCCTATAAAGCATTAAAAAAAAGATAAGCAAATTTCACTGTATAAATAGCATGGTAAAAGATGACTTCAGTAAAGTCAATAGAAAATTATAAATTTTGAAAAATATGTTTGCAACCGGGATAGCACAGAGTGTTAATATCGAAACTGTATAAGGAGATCTTAAAACCAATAAGAAGAGAATGCACAAACCATTTGAGAAAAAATAACATAAGATGTGAAGAGGCAGCATTTCTTTTAAGCACATGTATTAGGCCAGAAAGCACATTGTAGCAGTTAATTTAGGTTTAATATTACACAGACCCAGAAGTCTGATAACAATTAAGTCAGAGAATGGGAGCATAATAACCAGAAGAACCCATTCACATGGGAACATGAAACACATCTAAATAACTCATGGGCTAAAGAATCCATCATGGAAATTAAGCAATTCTTGAGAATTGGACAATAGTAAGAATACCTCATATCAAAATTTGTGGGCGGGGCGGGGGGGCTCCTGGGTGGTTCAGTTGGTTAACCCTCTGACTCTTGGTTTTGGCTCGGGTCATGATCTCAGGATCCTGGGAAAAGTTGTGGGAATGTCCCTAAAGCTAGAGCCTTAAATCTTTATGTTGGGAAAGAAGGTTAAATGAGCTAAGTGTCCACCTCCAAGAAAATTCTTAATAAGGATACGGTACCCGAAGAGGTCAGAAGGAAGAAAAAATACAGAAGCACAAGTTAATAAAATAGAACACAAAGAAAATCACTCAAAAAAAAAAAGGAAAATGCTTCCTTTGCTTTAATTAATAAAATGGAAAATTCTGATGTGGTTGAGCAAGAAAAGAAAGAAAAGGCTTTAATAAATATTAGGAACTAAAAGGGTCATGATTAGAGATACAGTGTAGATAATGGTAAGAGAAAATCATGAATGAATTTACACCAACTAATTAAAAACAGATATATGGATCATTTTCTAGAAATTATTTAGTTCTGATTATATTTATCTAATTTTCTAATTGCACAAGTAACTTAACAAAAATTGTATTTCAAGAAGAACCAGAAACCAGAATTGATGTTTAACCATTAAAATATTTTTTAAAATCAGTAAATGACAGTCTATTTCCTGAATTGACTCTGGGTCAGATGTTTTAGGAGCTAATTTTTGCAAAAATGAAGAAATACATTATCTGCATTTATACATAATATTTCAGAAAGTAGAAGAAATGAAGTGAGCCTCCTTAACTCCCTTTCTGAAGTTAATAATGACTTTGACACCAGACTGAAAAAGAACAGCACAAAATGTATTATGCAATCTCTCTCATGAAAGTAAACTCAAAAATCCTGAGTAAATTGTAGCAAACAGAAGTTACCACTTGATTATTTTTAAAACCATTATGATCAAGGTTGATTTATCATGAGACTTCCTGGATGATTTAAGACGAGAAAAAACCATAAATGCAATTCATCACACAAACTAATTTAAAGGATAAGAACTTTCTAAAGTACCCAAATGGACATAAAACAAGAATTTATTAAAATCCGGTATCCATCTAAGATTTGCATATACACATATGCACACACAAAGCTTAGTAAGCTAAACCTTAACTTATAAATATTATCTCATTCAACACTACAAACTACTTTATGTTTAATAGTGAAATGTAGAGCCATTATTTTGCAAGTCAGGAACAATCAAAGATGAGTCCAGTGCAGTAGGAAAAGGTAGAAACAGCTCTAAAAAAGGATGAGCTAGCTTCTATGGAGGGAAAACAGATTTTATTAAATGATGCAGAGTAAAGAAATTAAGAAAGCTCTTGGATTGGAAGACATGCTTTCATAAAGATGCCAATTATTTTCAAATTAGTATATAAATTTCATGCAATTCTAATCAAAATCCAATGGGTTTTTGGTAGAACTAAAATGCTCATTCTACAATCTATATGGGAAACATAAGGCAAAAAAAAACCCCTGGAAACAAACAAACAAAAAAACCCCACATAATTCTGAATTAGAACAAGGTAAAGAGACTCACCCTACCAGATATTCATATTTATTATAAAGTAATACCAATTAAG
The DNA here is from genome assembly GCF_964656455.1 of Halichoerus grypus. Classification (NCBI taxonomy): domain Eukaryota; kingdom Metazoa; phylum Chordata; class Mammalia; order Carnivora; family Phocidae; genus Halichoerus; species Halichoerus grypus. Next base: position 17,740,450 of record NC_135719.1, on the reverse strand, counting down.
AGAGTGTGTATCAGTGCATGGTAGAAAAAAAGCAAGTTCAGGAAAGATAATGTACCTGACACTATTTATGTCAAGCGTCAAACATACAAAAATAATATGATTTATGCACATGGAAGAAAATGTGCAATGAAAACATAAAAATATTAATAAAAGTGTAAGTTATCAGAGGCACCTGGGTGGCTCAGTCAGTTAAGCTTCTGACTTCAGTTCAAATAATGATCTCAGGATCCTGGGATCAATGGAGCCCTGTGTTGGGCTCCCTGCTCAGCGGCGAGTCTGCTTCTCTCTCTCCCTCTGCCTCTCCCCCCGCTTGTGTGTGCTCGCACTCTCTCTCTCTCTCAAATGGATAAATAAAATCTTTTTAAAAAAAGAAAGTGTCAATTTTCAAATTTCAGATTTGTAGTTCCTTTAAATGGGAAGAGAGAGGTACAAACCCACAGAGGCTATAGGTACAATTGTAATGTTTTATTTAAAAAAAAAATTTCTAAAGCAGAGATTCCCAATTTTCTTGGTTCATAGCACCTTTATTATCTCCATTCTTTTGTGATGCTACCCAAGCTGAAAGAAACATCTAAAGGTTCCCTTTATTAAGTATTTAGAGTCCAAAAATTTTGATAGTAATGGTTGTGAGGTGTCCAATGTCCCCATGTGTCCCTTGAAAACTAAAAACATACGATGGCATTCCTACGAGTTCCCTGTGGCACACAGTTTGGGAACCACAGATTTTTAAAACAGATCTTGAAAATAATCTAAATTCAACCAAGCTAGTTGATAGATCCATGAAAGTTTGTTGTATTTTCTCTCTACTTTGATGAATTGGGCTGAGTGCTTTGCACAAGTCATTCCATTTTGTCCTCACAAAGGATCCTGTGTTCTCTTCCTGTGTGAGAAGAAACAGAGGTTTAATAAGTTGGAGGGAATTCGCTGTCACACACTTGTAAGTGCTGAGGCCTAGACTGAAGCCAGTCCTCTCTGATTGAAGGCCACCGGGTCATGCGTTAATGGCACAGACCACTACTGAACATATGTTTCAGGTACTAAACCCTGTCAGCCAAGGGAGAGTGGACATAGCCATTGTCCTTGCACATGTGGTGGGAGACAAACAGGGAAGGAGTGTAAGCACCGGGGAAAACGTGTGCTCAACCCAGTAGTGAGCAGTCAGAAGTCAGGAGGGGCTTGGGGTTGAGTTTGTGCTGAGGCTTGCAAGATAAATACACATTTGTTTATGGGGATCCACCAAAGTACAAAGACAGAGAGATAAGGAACCCTGTGGTCATTTTAAAAAGCAATGGGTTATGCCCCAATGGCCAGGGCAAATATTAAATTATTTGTAAGGACTGCACCGTGATCTTACCCCCCTCCCTTGGCCCCCAAATTGTTAGTGACTTTGACTACTCAGAGTCCAATTCCATTTTATTTCTATCACATCTTCCCATTCCTCCCAAACAACATAAAAGCTTTACACTAAAGATACATCTTTTACATGTCGAGTGTCAGCTTACTCATTTCTGTATTTCCTAAGACCTCAGCCTATGTCCTGAATATGTTCTAAAGGAAATAGCAATTTTGAATATTTTTTGAAATCTGGATTGTTTGGGCTCACAAGTATTAAGCCGAAGGAAAAAGGAAAGGCTCAGTGGGTTTTCATATATGCTCTAGCTGTCCTATGAATCCCCTGGGTCTTAGGAATTTACAGAAAGTTACAAGAGTCCCTGCCATCTTGATGTCAACTTCTAATGTTCCAATTGCAAAAGCAAGTGAATGTTCTCAGCAGTCCTGGCTTCAGAGGTCCCTGGGAAATAGAATTCCATTTACACAGCAAGGCTCTGGGTCAAAAATCTGCCTGGGTTAAGTGGTGACTTTCTCTCTTTTGAAATTCATTTGAGTTCTGTTTCCTGCCTGTGTAGTCCTCCCCTTCTTGTGATGACAAACCTTGGCTTACCTTTAGTCTGGGTTTTCTAGGTCTCAACACCAAACTTTAAACTGCTTGTGTTGGGGTGCCTGGGTGACTCAGTCGTTAAGCGTCTGCCTTCTGCTCAGGTCATGATCCCAGGGTCCTGGGATCGAGCCCCGCATCGGGCTCCCTGCTCGGCGGGAAGCCTGCTTCTCCCTCTCCCTCTCCCCCTCCTTGTGTTCCCTCCCTCGCTGTGTCTCTCTCTGTCAAATAAATAAATAAAATCTTTAAAAAATGATAGAGATTATTCCATCTAAAGAACATTTCTCAGGTAGGTCTTCTATCTCTCGATGTAGCTAGTGATCAAACCCAGTTGTATCACTCTCCTCCCAGAATCTTGAAACACTTCCCCTGATTCTAGACAACTTCTCCCACCTCCTTGCATACCACCTAACCAGGCTCCAGCTCCCTGAGAACACCTGTGAACACATCCTGTGTCCACTCCCAGTCCCAGACCTCTCGCCAAAATCTTCTTCCCCTCAGTCTCTGCCCATAAAAAAGGCTCATTCTTCAAAACTAAGTTCAGAGTTCCTTAATGAAGTCTTTGCTCACTTAAACCTCATTGCCCTCCACCTATAGCTTTTTTTTTTTTTTTTTAAGATTTTATTTATTTATTTGACAGAGAGAGAAAGAACACAGGCAGAGGGAGAAGCCCCAACATGGGGCTTGATCCCAAGACCCCGGGATCATGATGGGAGCCGCAGGCAGTTGCTTAACCAACTGAGCCACCCAGGTGCCCCCACTTACAGCTCTTAACAGCTCTCTGTAAATATGTTCATTGGTATGCCAGTCACCTCATGAGTTATCAATGTGGCAGTCTTCCTCTGTCCGTCCGATTTCTATCCATATCCCTAGCACCTCGAACAGAGCCCAGGTTATAGTAGATACTCGACTGATATTTATTGAATGAATGAATAATTGAATGATTCTTTTCTAAAATATACCAGAACGGACAGGGAAATTATTTTTAACTTTTGCACATTAAAAGCTTTTAAAACTCCTGATGTCCAGACTCCACCCAGAACCAGTGAAATCAGAACTTCTCAACTGATGTTTGGGTTGAGCCCAGGCATGGATATTTTGTAAAGCTCCCCAGGTGATCTCAAGGTACAACCAAGGTTGAGAATCACCTCCATGGCAATGGTTCTCAAAGTGTGGTCCCAGGACCAGCATTAGAATATTACTATCCTCTTTTTGAAATGAAAATTCCTAGGACCCACCCTATACTGTAGAATCAGAAATGGCAGGGCTGGGGGGATGGATGGAGTTGACAAGAATCTGTGTTTTAACAAGGCCTCCCATGATACAAAGTCAAGTTTGAGAAGGACTGTCTTAGTGGTTTACTTTAAATAAGTTATAGAGACTGTGTGTGAAGGAATCCCTCCCACCTTTTTCTTCTAATTTGATTCTGGCCCCTATTTCTTGCATATGGCTGTGCTTGCAGACAAACAACAAGCCCCTTTTAGTTGAAGATTTTTTTTTTCCAATCTAGTTTTGTCTTACGATCAACATCAACTTATGGTAAAATAGCTTACCTATTTTATGTGGTTTTTTTTTTTTTTTTCAATCCTTAAAAAAACCAGAGAAGTATTCTCATGGCTATTTTTTCAAATCCTGGAACAGAAATGAACAAAACCCAACATACATGGAACTTGTCCCATATGCCAGGCATGGTGCTGAAGTGCCCCATCATCTTACAATAAAACTAAGACATCCATCCCACAGAGGCGGAAAGAAAGGCTGGAAAAAATAGGATGAGTCCACAGGGACACAGCAGAGATGTGAACGCAGATCTGTCCTACCATCCAGTCGTTCTCAGGATTCTGATGATCCCCATTTTGTTATTTTGCCCATAATCCCATAGTTTTCTTTCTTTTTTTTTTTTTAAAGATTTTATTTATTTTGACAGAGAGAGAGAGTGTACAAGCAGGGGAAGAAGCAGGCAGAGGGAGAGGGAGAAGCAGGCTCTCCGCCGAGCAGGGAGCCCGATGCGGGGTTCGATCCCAGGACTCTGGGATCACGACCCGAGCCGAAGACAGACGCTTAATCATCTGAGCCACCCAGGTGCCCCAATCCCATAGTTTTCATGAGGAAAATCGGCTGCTCTCAAGAATCCCTGGCTAGCTCTCAAACAGAGGTGGTCACTTTGAGCACATTAAGTACTCACGCTGTTTCCTGCTCATTTGCAGTGGAATACACTCAGGGCTTTCTTTTTCTCTAAGACCTTGGAAAGAAACATGGTTTCACAATGCATCTAGGGTTAAAAGGACAGTTTTCTTCTAAAATGTCTACTTCTCTGAAACTCATACGCTTTGTTCCAAATCTGTGGTCTGAATTCTTGGATTCATTATTCACATGGTTCCTTTTTGAATCATGAACCTTAGTAAAGTTGTACAGGCTCTGTGCTAGGCTCTGTGGGGGACCAGCAGTGAGAAAGACAGACAAACCCCACTTGCTCACCTTCAAGAAGAACCGTATATATAAAACTAACCAATGAAGACACTAAGTCTAGATGTTATGACTGTCTTATCCAGGGCAATAAGATAAGAAGAGGACCTCTATGAGTTCAATTCTATAGTGTCTTGTGTGTACGTCTGAAGAGGTCTTTTGAACAGAAAGATCTTTGAACCTATGCTTCTCTATTTTAGTTTTTTGGGGAACCGGTATGGATGGTGTTTATTTTGGGAAATAGAGTAAATATTCCCAAGTTTGGAAGAGTCAGCCTATCAGAAGATGCAAACCCAACATTCCATTTCTAAAACAGGACACCTCAATCATCAGACCTCTTTCTCTGGGGAATGGCCAGCCAGCGTCTTCAGCAATTATACCAGTCAGAGGAGAAATTTCCGTGACTTCCGTGGGCCATAAAAATCTGATACCGTCAGCAAACTGGAAGGCATTTCCAGTGAAGGTGGCTTCATATACAAAAGCAGCAGAACTGAGTACCACAAGCTCATGGCAAACCGCCAGGCCTGTTCCAGGACCCAGCCCTGCTCAGTGATGCTTATTCATCTGGGAGACTAATCCTAAATCTCAAATCCAAGCTGTGGGGCAAATAAGGCACCCAGGGGAGACTTTCTGTGCACCTGAGCACTCAGAGACACGCTCCACTTGCAAACACGTGAAAGAACCTGAAAAAGTAATCTTTTTTTAAGTCTTTAAAACATGAAAGAGCTTATCAAGACAGGGAGGAATTGCTAAGCCAATATGACAGAGAAACTGCTTACGTGGATAGGTACATCAACTGGGAAGAAAGGTTTGCCCTAAGGGTACTTGTCAAGCCCAGAAATTTTTAGATTTCCTACTGACAGCCTAAGGGGGCAAAGAGGATAGAAATGACAGGTTTGGCAAGGTCTTTTTTTTACAGTAATGGAACTGTTCTAAAATAAGCTTATTGTGATGGTTATATAATTCTTTATATATGCTAAAAATTCGTGGACTTGTACACTTAAAATGGATGATTTGTATGATATGTGAATTGTATCTCAATAAAGGTTGGGGGGGGAACTCAGTGAAGTGAGATCACTTTCTATTTGAGGGCAAAGTTAGGGGGAAACTGTCTTCTAGAAGCTGGCTGGCCTCCCCCTTCCCCACCCCAACTGATCTGCTCTGTTGCCAGGCACATGTTTACCTTAGAGACAGAGCACCCCCCCGCCCCGGGTTCTGAGCCTTAGTTGAGACCCATAGAACACTGGCCCTTGGAGGCAGAGCTGTGGAGCCCTACACAGCCATGGAGGGCCTGCTGCCTGCCATCAGATCCACTTTCCAATTGGTCCTAGAGCCCCTGTGGGGTGCCCTGCTGATGATTTCTGAAAGCTGGAGACATGTTTCAGTTCTCCATGAGTTTCCCTGGGACATGCTGGCATATATTGTAATACTGGTTTTGACAGCGAAGAAACGACACATTTGGAGAAGTGTGAAGGTGCTAGGCAAAAGGTGTTTGGCCCACGCTAAAGTCTGTGGAAAAGGTAGTGGGAATATGGGACCAATGACACAAGCTGATGATGCCCTAGGGCTGCCCGGGGTGGAGGCCAGTCTTCCCACATTACAAACCTTATGCTTCTCAGCAGTAAGTACTAACCGCTGTAGGCTGGCACTTCAGAACACCATCGACTTTCTGAAAATGGCGCAGAAGACCCAGCCTCCTAAACTTTCCCAAGTGACTGGTGATAGACCCATCTTAAGAATGTCAGAGAAGAATGGAAAACAACTTTGGAAGAAAATAATGGACGATTTGAATGGAAACACTGACGTTCTAGAGAGTCCAGAACTGCTCGCCCAAGAAATCGCGAGATGGAAGCAGAGACTCCAGGAAATGGAGCAGGAGAAAGAAAGGCTAGAGCAGTCGAACGCAGGAATGCAGCGGGCTCTGAAAGAGAAAGTCAGCCAGTTAATACCACTGGGTGAAAACCTTCTGAAGGCCATCCCCTGGCCTGGTCTCCTTGGAGATCTCTTGGGTCACGTCAACTGGGAAGTCAAGCAAAAGAGGGAAGCAGAAAAGGACAATCAGCCCATCCATCGGTCAGAGGGTGATCTGAAGGGTGTCACTGACGATGCTGATTCCAATGTGTCCCTTCAAAGTGCTGAAGAGAAAAATGAGGAACTAGCCAGACAACTGTGGGAAGAAAAGCGAATCAATGATGAGCTTATGGGACAAATAACAGATCTTCGAGCCAAGGAAGCCTCTTTGCAGACGGAAAATTCACAGCTTCAAAGTGAGATTCAGCAGTTGAAACGGAAGCTTCAACTTCTGCCTCAATTATATCAAGAATACACCAGGGAACTTGAGAGAAAATCATTGGAGAAGGAAGCGCAGTGCTCAGACATTGAGAAGAGTCTTTCCTACACGTGTGGAAACATCGAGTCCGCAACTCAGATTCGCAACTTCTACAAGAAGATGGCCGAAGACACCCGCAGAGAACTGGAGGAGAGCACCTCGCACTATCTAAAGGACATCCTCTTCTATGCGAATAAAGTCCAGGAGAGCTGGATGGCAGCTGTGCTCACAGAGCGAAAAGTCAAGGAGCTAAGGAAAGAAAATGATCACATCAGGCAAATGTTGGCCAAAGCGGAGTTCAACTTCCCACCTTTCCCAAGTGGCCGTTTTGCTCCTGCTCCCCCACAGGCAGCCCACAGAGGCCCAGAAGTGTCAGGGGACCCCCTGGATCCTCAGCACCCCCAGGAAGGAGAAGAGCCAGGCCGCGAGGGCTCACGCATCCAGGGACACCCGCAGGTTTGACTGAGCTCACCGCAACCCGGTCCTGAACGCCCACAACCACGGCATAACATCTGCATGTGTTTTCTGTCTTTGAAGTAGTTTTCACTTATCTCTTTTTGGTTTAGATACTGCTATTTAATTGATATTACAATTGCTTTTATTCAAGTAGATTTAGCATTATAGTTTTCAGATAGTATTTCTCCAGTAAAGTGTCATTTCCTATAATTCTTACAAATATATTGTTTTCACATCATCAGACCCTCTAGAATTAGATAATATTAAGTATTGTATTTTGATTTAAATTAAAGATCCACAATTACTTTAACAACTATTGAAATTTGGCATGGATACAAACATTTAAAATAACATTTTTCTATGGCATGAGCATTTTTGTATGCCATTTTGATACTCACGAGCATGTATTAGAAGTCTGTACAAGTAATTTAATATATATCTGAATAAATTTTGATTTAAAAAAATTGGAAAAAAAAATCCACTATTCCAACTTCATAATATTTTGATTAGACTAGCTTTAAATTCATAAATTAACTTATCGTAGTTTAAGGTTTACAATTTTTTTCTCCTCTTGTTAACTTTTTTAAACGTTTTTCTTTTGTTTAAGATATTGTTTGCTCTTTAGACGTTTCTAAATTTTATGCAGTGAAAATGAAGGTTTTCCCTTGATGGCAAGCAAACACACACACACACAGCCCACCATGCCGATTCCAAGGCTCCCTGAGTAGGTATGTCAGGAACAGAGGATAATATAACAGGAAAGAAAGCTGCAAAATTGTAAAAAAAATTTAAAGAAAGAAAGAAAGAAACCATGCTCACACAATTTGTATAATATACCTAACTCATATACACACAAAAGGAGAGTTGCCCAGAAAGTGAGGAAAAAGCAGGGGGAGACTCCCAGATGCTAACAACAGGGGAAGCTCTTCCCAGCCCTGGGGCTGCCTGGAGGGAGAAGGGGGGTGCAAGTGGGGGGCTGTCCTCAAGGAAGACAAAGATTTGCTGCAGGTACACATGACAGCCACCAGAGGGCGAGGGAGCGCAGGCCAGGGGAGTGCAAGACAATAACTTGGAGAAGGACCAGCACACTTGGGTCTATACAATCTAAAGTGTGTGTGTGTGTGTTACTGCATTAATTCATATCCGTTTATTTAGTACAGGCAGATCTCAGAGATCGTGCAGATTTAGTTCCAGGCCACCACAATAATGCAAATGCCACCATAAAGCAAACAATTCAATAATTAATATTTTTCTGGAAGTCATTTTTTTTCTGGTTTCCCAGTGCACACAAAAGTTATGTTTATTACACTACACTGTCATCTAGTAAGTGTACAATAGCATTATCTCTAAAAAAATAAAAATTAAACCATGTTGAATTAAAAAATATTTTCTTGCTAATAAATGCTAACCGTCGTCTGAGCTTTTAGCACGTTGTAATCTTTTAGCTGATGGAAGGGTCTTGCTTCAGTACTTGCTGACTGATCAGGGTGGTGGTTGATAGAAAGCTGTGGCAATTTCTTAAAAGAAGACAACTACGAAGGTTGCCGCCTCAGCTGACCCTTCTCGTCACAAAAGACTTCGCTGTATTGGGCAGCGCTGTGGAGGGATGTGAAGAAATTGGAGCGCTGTTGGGTGGGAATTGAAACACCATAGCTGCTGTGGAAAACAGAGTGGAGGCTCCTCCAAAAATTAAAAAGAGAGATACCATATGATCCGGTAATCCCACTTCTGAATATGTGTTGCCCAAAACTGAAATCAGGATCTGAAGGGGGTACCTGCACTTCTAGTTTCATAGAGCACTATTCTTAGTAGCCCACGAGAGAAAGCCATCCAAATGTCCACCAACGGATGGATGGATGGGCTCAGAGAATATGGTATGAATGAGTAAAGAAAACGTAACATTATTCTTAAAAGAGAAGGAAATTCGGTCACACGCTACAATATGGATGAACCTTAAGGATAGTATCCTATGAAAAATAAGCCAGTCATACACACACACACACACACACACACACACACACACACACACACACACACCAGATATTGTCTGAGGCCTCTTATATGAGATCTCTAAAGTTGGTGAAAAATAAAATAAAAAATAAAGCAGTCCAACTCCTACAAACAGAAAGTGGACCCGTGGCTGCCACGGGCTGAGGAGTGAAAGGAATGGGTGGTTATTGCCTGGGTATAGAGTTTCAGATTTGCAAGATTAAAATTTCTAGCAATCTCCTGCTCAACTTTGTGAATTTAGTTAATAATACAAAACTACCAAACTTAAAAAGAATTAAAAGGGTAGATTTCATGTCATGTGTTTTTTACCACAATTTGAAAAAAAAAAAAGAAAAGGAAATGTGAGATTTGGGATTTGAGTGGTGGGGAATTAGACTTGAGCTCTGTCTCCGACCAATGACTTCACCTGTCTACGTTTCAGTTGAAGAAGTTGATCTAAATAATTTTTAAAGGTTCTACCCAGTTCTAAAATCTAATTGCTTTATAATTATAAAGAGAATATCTTAGCCATTGACTCTAAGACAAAGTCCTCTATAGTACAAAATGTTGACCTCCTTATCTTCCAAAAAATCCCTCCACTACACCTTGTCAGTCGTATCAGACAGACAATCAATTCACATTGGATGCTCAGTGATCAGCATCTCACTAAAGTAATTCATGCTGAAAACAACATGATGATAACTTGAAAAAGGACAATGTTTACCTCAAGCCGAAGGAGGACCAAATTTTAAATATTCATATTATGCTCATTTTATTTTTGATCACTAATCTTTACTGGATGTGTATGAGAAAGATGAGAGCAAAGGTCATTAGAAGAAAGAAAACTATCTCTGAAATGACCCTGATATCAGGTGAAGATCTTCTGAATGAAGGAAGTACTAGAGGGATGGAAAGGAAGGAGCAGAATTACGACAGGTTGAGGATGGAACTTGGTGGGTATTAGACAGCAAAGGATCAGAGGATTTTCTAAGGTTTCAGTCTGGAGGGATGGGGGTAACAATGAAACAAGCAATGTTTGTAGAAAGGAAGGTGCCTATGTCGAAACACACAGGAGAGAGATTGGGTCCTGGGATGAAGAGGCATCCTGGAGAGACTGCATGGGTACTTTTACATAGTGTTTGAAGAGAGACAAGAGCAGCAAGGCCTGGACCGATCCTTGGGGCACAGCGGCAGTTAAGCCAAAATCCTCACACTTGCAGCAGGTGTCTTAGGTGTTACAGAGTGTAATGAATAAGAAAGCTTATGAACGAGGAAGAAGAGGCCCTGGCAGGGGTGTAAACAGGGAGGAGGAAGTAACCAAGACAGAGAAATGAAGCCAAAGGGGCCAAGGGTGAGACAAAAGAGCACCCTGCAGCAGAAGTCAGAGGAAGGGGCTGGTGGGGAGGTGTTGGTTAGTGTATCTTTGCTGCTAGAAACGTATGGGAAGGAGGACATCCAAAGTGAGAAAATTCCTGAAAAGGCAGGAAGGGAAAGATTTCCAGGCTCAGACGAGAGACTCAAGTTTGGAAATCGAGGCGGGAATGGTGGAAGGATGAGTGTAGAAAGAAAGGTTATTTGTTGGAATGTATGGCCACAAGCCACAGCAAAAGAACTTGCTAGCTCAAGTAGAAAGGAATTTATTTGGAAGGCTTTGGGGCAACTCCCAAAATGCATACGAAGGCCAGATAACCAGACTCGGCAAGAAGGCTGAACCAAGGGACACTGGGCCTAAAAAAGACAGGTGAGCTCCAAGCACAGCATGAGCTTGGGTTAGGCCCCATCACTGGTACTAGACACGTACCAAGAACACAGGTGTCATCTGGTCTCCTCTACGGTCACCTCAAAGCTCTGAAATCCCCAACTGTCCTCCCTAGATTCAAAAGCCCGGTGCCAAGTGTCTTCTTAGCTAACCCTCCATTATCTGCCCACTCTCCCAGCGCCATGACTTCTAAGAGCACCTGACTATTCCGCTTTCTGAGACATACTTGATGTCCCACCAGATACCCAGGGCAGACATTTTTTACAAAAATAAGGCTCTTACAAAAACAAAATAAAACAAATGAATCAAAAGCCTCAAAGAGTCAAAAGTAGTCAAAACAAGAGACACTTGTCTACCACTTCCCACCTCGCCAATTCCCAGACCTGCATTTCAAAACCAAAAGCAAAACAACGTATATGATGCAAAAGTCTTCTGCCTCACATAAAAACAGTCTGCCTTCGTACCGCTGAAAATACTCTACTTCCCAGAGCAAGCCATTAAAATCTCTCCACTCTATCCAAGCTCCAGCCCCAAGACCCCCGACTGACACCCTTTCCTTTGGTTTTCATTCTCTAGCAAGCTTGTTCTGGTATTTTGCAAACCACAAAGCAGTGACAAAGTCAGACAACACTAATGCATGTGTAAACTTGGTGGAAAGAGATTGAAAAGGAAGTTAAAACACTGACATGATACAATAAGGAAGGAAACTCTGGGTAATGGCTTTAGTTCTCTTCTCTGTGGCAGGTCTCCGCTGTGGGTAACATCAACGGCTTCCCTACGCCAGAGCCCCCTCCACGTCTACCTTGCCTTCAGCCAGCACTTTTGCAGCTGGGGACACTTAATCCTTGGGGTGAGCCTCTGACCCTCAATATCACACATGAAGATGTCGGCTCTGGGTCATCCTGCGTGTATAGGGTTACAACAGCCTTTCAGAACTGCCTTTCACTAACTTTTTCTTTCTTTTTAGAACATCCTTTGGTTTTATATCGGGCAAGAGCAAAAATAAGATTACTTGATAGTAAATCGCCCCTACTGTACAATTCCAAAATGCTGCTCTTTACCACATTGTAAGATTTCAATACACAGCCAGCCTATTTCTGATTTCTTCATGGGGACTAATGTGATAAAATAATAAAGATGGCTGTATCCCCACCAGGTAATTCAAATCCCCACTTAAATCCTCCACAAGGGGCCCCAACTTTTCTCTTGTCCAAATAAAGACTAAGACGCAAGATGGTTTAGGAACAAATGAAAACTCCATCGCCTTCAACCGAACTCTAGCTCTATCTGTGCAAATAGTAAGCAGTATTTCCCTCTGATTAAACCATCTTTCATTTAAAGAACTATTTCACACTTGAAATTCCCACGCCATATGCAACTGTTATGGGATAAACTGCGTTCCTCCAAAATTTATGTTGATATCCTAACCCCAGGTAACTCAAATGTGAATGTATTTGAAGATAGGGCCTTTTAAAGAGTAATTTAGCTAAAAGGAGACAATAAGGGTGAGCCTAATCCAATCTGACTGATGTCCCAATACGAAAAGGAAATTTGGACACACAAAGGGACACCAGGGACATATACACAGAGAAAGAAGGCAGCCATTTGTAAGCCAAGGAGCAAAGCCCCAGAAGAAACCAAAGCTACCTCTACCTTGATCTTGGATTTCCAGGCTCCAGAACTGTAGGAAAATACATTTCTGTTGTTTAGCCCCCAGTCTGTGGTACTTTGTTATGGCAGTCCTAGGAAACTCATACAGCAACCCGTACAAAGAGACCAACTGAATTATTAGTGAAGAAAACAATGTATGAATTGCCATCTACTTTCATTGGTGTTTTAAATATTTTTCCCATGTCATGAGTGGATGGATTTTTTAATTCCCAGTAGGAAAACATACTTGAAAAGCCTAATGGCAAATCAGTTGTAAAATGTTTTTGCTGTGTCAGGGCAGGCAGTAAGGACTGTCTTCGAAGTCCCCCGACTTACTTTATTAGAAGGCCAGATAGATGCTGGCTGCTTGCATGACTGTGTCCCTTGTTAAGTGATCTGTGTTGTTTTTCTTTCAGCAAAGGCTGTATTTGTTTAAAAGACATGAGTCTCGACTTCCAAATTCAAGTGACCATTTTCAGATAAGATTCATAAGTGTCCTAGGTCCACTGCCCCCACCTCAGACTCTCAGACAGGGAGTGTTGTACAGGTGACTTATGAATGAAGTAATCCCAAAGGCAAATTAAGTCAGAAGTTCAGGAAAATAAAAAGGAGGAAGCCAAATAAGGACATGTCTTCAAGCAACGTTTTACAGATAATCACTTCAGGTTTATCCCACGATGAGGATCACTGGATCATGAGAGTGTAATTTGCACCTCAGCCCTGTCCTGACCCAAGGCAACAGCCATGGAACTTTCAAACTCCCAAATCCATCAGTCACTGGCTTAGGGGAGAGGAAATTGCCAGACTCTACCAGGCCAATCCTTTGGGGGGAAAAAAAAGAGCTTCAGAGGCTGTCTATTGGGAGCAAAAGTGCCTCAAAGTCCTGGGGCCCCAAAAATAAAATAAAAGGGACTTGAGGAGGTCTGGTGGGAATACCAGCATTATACATCACAGTAAACACTGAATCATTCTTTTTCTTCAGCTCATCTGGAAGATTATGGGTCGTATTCTGGAAGGTCACCTAGACTTTTGGGGTCTGCATTGCTTTAAGAACTTCAGCATCACTCAGATTTTTATTAGGCCCAGGTATTCCTATCATTTCTACCATGCCCTGACTCCTATTCCAGGCATTCCTTCCTCAGGGAAACCAGCTGAAATGAGCTACCTGAGCTATAGAGTCTCTGTGTTCCCTCTTCCTCTGCCCCGCGCCCCACCTTCTTCTCAAACCTTCTTCACCCGGCCCATCCTCTTTCTGAGGGTCTCTCTCTCTCTCTCTCTCATCACATCCTTCACTCCTACTCTCTGATGTTCTACAATTTTCTGGTCTCTTGGTTGGATTTCTTTCAGCACTGTGCTGGCATCCTTATTGTAATCTGCTTGACAAAAAAGAACAGTATCATGGGCTGACTTTCCGCAGGGTCTTAGAAGACTGCGTGCTTTCTCCCGCCACCCCGGGCTGGGTTGAATTAGGACTTACATTCAGGTCTCTGTCATGGCCTCCAGTGGGAGCATACACGTTTTGCAGTCTGAAAAGTCCCTTGATTTCTTGGCCTTTATATTGACTAATTGAGAATTTGGCTTAATAGGATACAGCAAAAGTAGGCATAAGAGAAATGTGAGTCATATGCTGATACAATTTCTCTGTGCCTGTGGGGCCTGCTCAGGCCTAATCTTTACATACTGCTTGGATACGGTGATGCTTTGCTGAATGGAATAGATACACAGGTCATAATGAGTAACTCAGGGCCTAGGGTCACCTGGTTTTCCATAACCAAGAGTTCAGTTTTTATCAAGGCCCAATATCAACCCCAAAGCTCTTTCTGTAGAAGAGAAGAAATTCCTGCTAAAAAGTAACTTGACTAAATCCTCAGTGGTCTGAGATTCTCCTCTTGGGGTTTGTCATTGTCTCCTCCAGTATCTTGATATACTTCCAAAACTTTAAGTGCCATTTATTGGATCTGCTTAGACTGCAATCTGGACCATCTAGGGAAAATTGTTGTGGATCCCATTCCAATTGGGACACTGTATTAATTTTCTAGGGCTGTTCTGTTGTAACAAATTACCACAAACTCAGTGGCTTCAAACAGCAGGAATTTATTCTCGCACTGTTCTGGAGGCCAAAAGTTAAGCATCAAAGAGTTGGCAAGGTTGGTTTCTGCTAGAGGCTCTGACGAGAATCTGCTCCATGCTCCTCTCCTAGATGTTGGTGCCTGTGGCAATCTTTGGCGTTCTTGGCTTCTAGATGAATCACTCCAATCTCTGCCTCTGTCTTCCCATTGGCCTCCTCTTTGGGTCTGTTTGTATCTTTCCCTTTTCTTATAAAGATATTTATCATTGGATTTAGGGTACATGTTTCTATAAGGATGATCTAAATCTAGGATGGTTTCCTCTAAGATCCTTGACTTAATTATGTCTGCAAAAACTCCTTTTCCAAATAAGATAACATTTACGGGTCTTGGGATTTAGGACGTGGACATATATTTCAACCCACCACAGAATTATTTCTGATTACTCAGTTATTAGCTTTAAATATCCATCCAAATCGAACATATATTCTTACTAGTACACAATACAAGGTGGAGGAAACAAAGGAAACCTGTCTTTTACTTTGGAAAAAAATACCCCAACATCTCTAAGACTATGAGGTAGTAGGGTATTCACAGAATTTATGTCCCTTTCCATGACATACATAAGTTTTACTAAGGCCAAAGAATTTTCTTGTATTCATATTCTAGCAGCTCATGTCACCAGTATATTTGGCCCATGTAATATGTTATGAATGAGTGAGACAGTCATGCCTCTGTAGACTAAATTGTGGCATGGAGCCGAACAGTTGAAATAATTCTGAGGTAAGATGGTTATGACATGCTGTTAGATATCTACCTACGTAAAATAAACTATCCCAGTGGATCAACAGGAGGACTTTTGTTGCTTTGCTCCTCGAAAGAGATCACCTCCAAATAATAAATGCAATTGGAGTTGCCACCTGCTAAGCTTTAACAATTCATTTTCATTCTCCAAGACCAATCCAAGATCAGTTGACCTGGCCAAACCTGAGAGTTAAGTAAAAACAAAATAGAAATCACCATCCTCACATCTTGAGCCCTACTTAATGCCCATCACCCAGTGTGATGAGCACTGCGTCTTACACACAACCGATAAATTATTGAACACTATGTCTGAAACTAATGATGTACTATATATGTTGGCTAATTGAATTTAAATAAAAATTAAAAAAAAACATCATCCTCATATTTTCCCAGGAAAAAATTTTTTGGGGGTAGCATTAAATTTAGACATTTCTCCATAGAAATTGTAGTATCTTTGCATTATTAGTTTGATAGCTAAAGGGAGCTCCATAGGCTTCAACTTGGCTCTTCTTACCTTAATAGCTCTTGTATCAAAATCTGGAAAGCCAGTTCTTCCAGGATAGAGGGTATACATAGCAACTACATGCTCACCAACCAGATAATTGATTTTGTATCAGATAAAAGGGTTTGTGATCTACTAAAACTATGAGAAGCATTTGTGAATTAAAACTCCATTTGTTTCTTGACCCTTGTAAGACTCTGTTATGACCAGTGCAAAGCAATGGTACACTGAGATCCCAAGAACTGATGTTACATATAGCCAGTGTCCAGTGACCCTCGGAAGATTTGAGTAGCTCATTCTCTTTAGGGGGAAAAACAAAAAAACCTGCTACATAGCTGAAGGGAAGTTAAATAAAAGATTTAATCTGTGTATTTCTGACTTTTTTTTTCAAAACCTCAAAGGTACTCAGTCTGAGAATCAGGCAGTGAGGTATGACATTTTGATCCAAATTCTATTCTCTCCCGACCAGGAGCTACTTTTCAATTATAAGAACCACGGGAAAGGGGATTTCCACTTTGGAGAAGATGGATTCTTCCCAATATTTTTCAATATGGACTCTTCTCAATATTTTTCTCTGTTCCTCTTACTAAGTACAACTAAAAATCCTGGATGTCTTCTCTATTTAAAGGAGAAACAGAAAAATCCACAAATACAGTTGGAGACTTCAACACCCCTGTCAACACTTGATGAAACAACTCAACAGAAAATCAGCCAGTATAGAGAATAAAAGATACCCTCAACCAATAGGATCTAATTGACATTTATAGAATACTCCACCCAGAAACTGCAGAACATACATTTTTTTTAATTGCCTGTGAGACACATACCAAGATAGACCATATTCTGGGCCATAAAACAAACCTCAACAAGTTTAGAAGAACTGCAGTGATACAGAGTGTGTTGTCTGACCACAGCAGCATGAAACTAGACATCACTCATGGAAAGAAAACAGGAAAATCTTCAAACACTGAGAAACTAAAAACACACTTCTAAATAATACATGGATCAAAGAGGATGTCTCAAGGGGAAAAAAAAAATTAACCTGCATGAAATTATGTAAACACCTCATTCCTTCTTTTCAGCTCTCTGGGGTATGAGGGCAGCTGTCTCATTCTATCTTTCTGGAAGATTCCATGCCCAATGAGCCTTCTAATGATAGAGACACCATGGCCCCAATACTGACTCTCAGTGGGCACTTTTTTCCATATTACCACATGCAATAATTACATCAGTTATTTAAATATTTAAATGTGGCTTTCAGAATCCTGTTTCTTAAGAGAAAAGAAATTTTATTATCTTCAGCCACGCCTCAGCCAGATAGACAATCCCAGATAGCCACTGCTGTTCTATCCCCTTAGATTATACTGCCTTCAAGACACTCCTGGATCCCACACTGTAGATCACTGGGTGTAAGGACACTTGGTTTCATACAGTGGAGTCCAACTCTGCCTATGGAGACTTGGTAACTTCCAGAACTGATGGGAAGCTGGGTAACCAGGCTTTGAAACTCAGCTAGGACGAGGAGAGACCAGACAACAGTGAGTATAAGCATCTTCTTCCACAGAACTATCCTTTTAGGACATCTCCACCAGCAAAACTATCACTAGACCTCAACATCATCATTGCAGGACTCTGGATGCTGCCATAGCGCCCCCCCACCCCCGAATAATGTTCCAACTCTCTCTACAGGACACGACCACTCATTTAGGAATAAACGTCCCAGACAAGAACATCCATCTGGCCCCCATGCCACCAAGTCAGGATTCACAACTGCATTTACTTGCTTTCACCCTAATAATTATGCTGTCTTGTTTCCCAAGGATGGCCTTTAAGATCTCGGTAAATTCGAAGTGTGGAGGTAAATGATGGGTGGATAGAGGAGATGAAATTGATGGGCTAAAGAAGGTGGATTAAAAATAATCTATTATTAAATTCTTTATTTGCCTCTACCCATTGATTGGCAGAAGGGATGGAATGCCCAGGCCAAATTTTATGGTGAAATTTACTGTATTACCTTACTGAAAAGACCAGGAGTAGATCTGACTTTAATTGATAATTAATCCAGAGTTCAACGGTCCAGACCTTGGTTTTTGTCTGCTTCTCAGAATCCATCCCCTCACCTACGCCTCAGACTCAGTCTTCTACTCCACATGGTGACAAGAAACCTGCTGCTTCCCTGGGGTCCTGGTCCTCTCAGCTTTAAGCCAAGTAATAATAAGAAGAAGGGTCTCAAGGGTCTCTTTCATTTGAGTTCAGCAAACCCTCAGTGTTTCTCACTATGTTAGCCCCGGACACATTCCCTAAACCCTAACCTGTCACCACAGTCAATATGATGTTCTGCATTGATTGGCCAGGCTGGTCCAATTCCTAACTTTTGGAGGGGTCTAGAGCAAGATTATAAGTAGAGGCCCCTATAATATATGTCAAATTATTTTAAAATTATAAATCAAGTGACATGTTAAATACAATATATTCTACCCTCTTAACAATATACTTTAACAATAACCTGGGAGGAAGGTCTGCATTTAGAATTCTCAGACTCCTTAGAGGCCTGCTCTGGAATATGGGCATCATGGAAAAGGGTAGGCCAAAGCCTGATGAATTCTCTTTCCTTTCTTGCCTCTGGCCTACGGCCTGATGAATTATCTTTCTTTTCTTGGCTCTAGCCTGTAGCCATATGTACACATGTGGTCACTCTGGCATGCACATCCATACTTGGTCCACAATGCCACAAACAGCTAGCTATTAACCACCCAGGTGAGCACATACCAGCTGCCTTCTCTGCTCTCAGGAGAGGGAAGAGGCCACCATGTGACTTGGAAGCAGGTAGAGATGTTTAGGCAGGTCATTCTGGGATCCTGGATACTTAGATCTAGATCATGGACAAAAATGGGAAGTGGGGGGTCCTGTTGGGCATATCAACTGGGCTCAGTGTATTCTCCACAGTGCAGATGAATATGATGCAGGAAGGCTGAAGCAGGACCCAAGATAGGGTCCTACTTGCACAGATCTGGGGGCAGTGCTGAGCAGAGGGTCAGCTTCTTGTCCTTCCCTATAGCCAGGAGTGAAATCAACACCAAAGGAAGCACAGGGCCATTGAATGAAGATCTAGGAGTGGTCCTCCAGAAAGAAATTAGAGATCGCCCTCAGACTTTGGATAAATGGATATCGGGTGGCCAGGAAATAGCAAACGCCAACTGCACGCGTGACTTTAAATATGCTTTAAAATTGGACAGGTGTTTTTGGCTCCCACTTTGTTGCTCTTCTGGGTCCACTGTGGGTCAGTTTGGTTTCCTTCCAATTTAAATTTCACTGCTTGCCTCCATTAGCCCCGTGCCTTTCTCTGCTGTGCTAGTGATCCAGGGCTCTGACCCAGGCAGAGATTCCACTGGACTCTCTCATGGAACATCACCCCAGCCACAGCCCATTGCCTCTCATCCAGACGATCGTAACTGCCTCCTTGTGGGTCCGGTTCTCTGAATCCTGTTTTTTCCCTCACCCTTACACCCGACACTCTACCCCTCACTGCTGCTGCCTTCTATCAACAGACATTTTCCGTTCTGTAGTCAGAGCAAGAATCTTTTAAAAATAATTTTTAAAAACCTAAATGTTGCACCTGCTATGAAGACCCCTAGCCCTCAGGACAACGCTGCCCCTCAGTGTGGTTGGCAAAGCCTGCATGGTCTGGTCCAGGTTACCCCTCCTCAAACACCTCTCTCCGCTCTGCCCCACGGGCCCTCCCTCCCCAGTTGTGGGGGATTTCTTTCACTTCTTTGGATCTCTCTCTCTCTCTGTCTGTCTCTCTCCCTCCTTGTCTTGACTCTCTTATCTCCATAGTTTCACAAAGTATTTTCCCTCTCCTAAATCCATTTACATCTCCTTCCTTTTACTTTATTTTTTTTTAAATTTTTTTATTGTTATGTTAATCCCCATACATTACCTCATTAGTTTTAGATATAGTGTTCCATGATTCATTGTTTGTGCATAACACCCAGTGCTCCATGCAGAACGTGCCCTCCTCAATACCCATCACCTGGCTAACCCATCCTCCCACCCCCCTCCCCTCTAGAACCCTCAGGTTGTTTTTCAGAGTCCATCGTCTCTCATGGTTCTTCTCCCCCTCCAATTTCCCCCCCTTCATTCTTCCCCTCCTGCTACATTCTTCTTCTTCTTTTTTTCTTTCGTAACATATATTGCATTATTTGTTTCAGAGGTACAGATCTGAGATTCAACAGTCTTGCACAATTCACAGCGCTTACCAGAACACATACCCTCCCCAGTGTCCATCTCCCAGTCACCCCATCCCTCCCATCCCACCCCCCACTCCAGCAAGCCTCAGTTTGTTTCCTGAGATTAAGAATTCCTCATATCAGTGAGGTCATATGATACATGTCTTTTTCTGTTTGACTTATTTCGCTCAGCATAATACCCTCCAGTTCCATCCACATCGTTGCAAATGGCAAGATCTCATTCCTTTTGATGGCTGCATAATATTCCATTGTATATATATACCACCTCTTCTTTATCCATTCATCTGTTGATGGACATCTTGGCTCTTTCCACAGTTTGGCTATTGTGGACATTGCTGCTATAAACATCGGGGTGCACGTAGCCTTTCGGGTCCCTACTTTTGTATCTTTGGGGTAAATACCCAGGAGTGCAATTGCTGGATCATATGGTAGCTCTATTTTCAACTTTTTGAGGAACCGCCATACTGTTTTCCAGAGTGGCTGCACCAGCTTGCATTCCCACCAACAGTGTAGGAGGGTTCCCCTTTCTCCGCATCCCCGCCAACATCTGTCATTTCCTGACTTGTTAATTTTAGCCATTCTGACTGGTGTGAGGTGGTATCTCATTGAGGTTTTGATTTGGATTTCCCTGATGCCGAGTGATGTTAAGCACCTTTTCATGTGTCTGTTGGCCATTTGGATGTCTTCTTTGGAAAAATGTCTGTTCATATCTTCTGCCCATTTCTTGATTGGATTCTTTGTTCTTTTGGTGTTGAGTTTGATGAGTTCTTTATAGATTTTGGATACTAGCCCTTTATCTGATATGTCATTTGCAAATATCTTCTCCCATTCTGTCAGTTGTCTTTTGGTTTTGTTGACTGTTTCCTTTGCTTTGCAACAGCTTTTTATCTTGATGAAGTCCCAATAGTTCATTTTTGCCCTTGCTTCCCTTGCCTTTGGCGATGTTTCTAGGAAGAAGTTGCTGTGGCTGAGGTCGAAGAGGAAGCTGCCTGTGTTCTCCTTTAGGATTTTGATGAACTCCTGTCTCACATTGAGGTCTTTCAACCATTTGGAGTCTATTTTTGTGTGTGGTGTAAGGAAATGGTCCAGTTTCATTCTTCTGCATGTGGTTGTCCAATTTTCCCAACACCATTTGTTGAAGAGACTGTCTTTTTTGCATTGGACATTCTTTCCTGCTTTGTCAAAGATGAGTTGACCATAGAGTTGAGGGTCCATTTCTGGGCTCTCTATTCTGTTCCATTGATCTATGTGTCTGTTTTTGTGCCAGTACCATACTGTCTTGATGATGATAGCTTTGTAGTAGAGCTGGAAGTCCGGAATTGTGATGCCGCCAGCTTTGCTTTTCTTTTTCAACATTCCTCTGGCTATGCGGGGTCTTTTCTGGTTCCATACAAATTTTAGGATTATTTGTTCCATTTCTGTGAAAAAAGTGGATGGTATTTTGATGGGGATTGCATTGAATGTGTAGATTGCTCTAGGTAGCATTGACATCTTCACAATATTTGTTCTTCCAATCCATGAGCATGGAACGTTTTTCCATTTCTTTGTGTCTTCCTCAATTTCTTTCATGAGTATTTTATAGTTTTCTGAGTACAGATCCTTTGTCTCTTTGGTTAGATTTATTCCTAGGTATCTTATGGTTTTGGGTGCAATTGTAAATGGGATCGACTCCTTAATTTCTCTTTCTTCTGACTTGTTGTTGGTGTATAGGAATGCCACTGACTTCTGTGCATTGATTTTATATCCTGCCACTTGACTGAATTCCTGTATGAGTTCTAGCAGTTTTGGGGTGGAGTCTTTGGGATTTTCCACATAAAGTATCATATCATCTGCAAAGAGTGAGAGTTTGACTTCTTCTTTGCCAATTTGGATGCCTTTGATTTCTTTTTGTTGTCTGATTGCTGAGGCTAGGACTTCCAATACTATGTTGAATAGCAGTGGTGATAGTGGACATCCCTGCCACGTTCCTGACCTTAGGGGGAAAGCTCTCAGTTTTTCCCCATTGAGAATGATATTCGCTGTAGGTTTTTCATAGATGGCTTTTATGATATTGAGGTATGTACCCTCTATCCCTATACTCTGAAGAGTTTTGATCAAGAAAGGATGCTGTACTTTGTCAAATGCTTTTTCTGCATCTATTGAGAGGATCATATGGTTCTTGTTGTTTCTTTTGCTAATGTGTTGTATCACGTTGATTGATTTGCGGATGTTGAACCAACCTTGCAGCCCAGGGATAAATCCGACTTGGTCGTGGTGAATAATCCTTTTAATGTACTGTTGGATCCTATTGGCTAGTATTTTGGTGAGAATTTTTGCATCCATGTTCATCAGGGATATTGGTCTGTAATTCTCCTTTTGGATGGGGTCTTTGTCTGGTTTGGGGATCAAGGTAATGCTGGCCTCATAAAATGAGTTTGGAAGTTTTCCTTCCATTTCTATTTTTTGGTACAGTTTCAGAAGGATAGGTATTAATTCTTCTTGAAATGTTTGGTAGAATTCCCCTGGGAAGCCATCTGGCCCTGGGCTTTTGTGTTTTGGGAGATTTTTGATGACTGCTTCTATTTCCTTAGTGGTTATAGGTCTGTTCAGGTTTTCTGTTTCTTCCTGGTTCAGTTTTGGTAGTTGATACATCTCTAGGAATGCATCCATTACTTCCAGGTTATCTAATTTGCTGGCATAGAGTTGCTCATAATATGTTCTTATAATTGTTTGTATTTCTTTGGTGTTGGTTGTGATTTCTCCTCTTTCATTCATGATTTTGTTGATTTGGGTCCTTTCTCTTTTCTTTTTGATAAGTCTGGCCAGGGGCTTATCAATCTTGTTAATTCTTTCAAAGAACCAGCTCCTAGTTTCGTTGATCTGTTCTACTGTTCTTTTGGTTTCTATTTCATTGATTTCTGCTCTGATCTTGATTATTTCCCTTCTCCTGCTGGGTTTAGGCTTTATTTGCTGTTCTTTCTCCAGCTCCTTTAGGTGTAGGGTTAGGTTGTGTATTTGAGACCTTTTTTGTTTCTTGAGAAAGGCTTGTATTGCTATATACTTTCCTCTTAGGACTGCCTTTGCTGTATCCCAAAGATTTTGAATAGTTGTGTTTTCATTTTCATTGGTTTCCATGAATTTTTTTAATTCTTCTTTAATTTCCTGGTTGACCCGTTCATTCTTCAGTAGGATGCCCTTTAGCGTCCATGTATTTGAGTTCTTTCCGACTTTCCTCTTGTGATTGAGTTCTAGTTTCAAAGCATTGTGGTCTGAAAATATGCAGGGGATGATCCCAATCTTCTGGTACCGGTTGAGACCTGATTTATGACCTAGGATGTGATCTATTCTGGAGAATGTTCCATGGGCACTAGAGAAGAATGTGTATTCCGTTGCTTTGGGATGGAATGTTCTGAATATGTCTGTGAAGTCCATTTGGTCCAGTGTGTCATTTAAAGTCTTTATTTCCTTGTTGAGCTTTTGCTTAGACGATCTGTCCATTTCAGTGAGGGGGGTGTTAAAGTCACCCACTATTATTGTATTGTTGTCAATGTGTTTCTTTGCTTTTGTTATTAATTGCCTTATATAATTGGCTGCTCCCATGTTAGGGGCATAGATATTTACAATTGTTAGATCTTCTTGTTGGATAGACCCTTTAAGTAGGATATAGTGTCCTTCCTCATCTCTTATTACAGTCTTTGGTTTAAAATCTAATTTGTCTGATATAAGGATTGCCACCCCAGCTTTCTTTTGGTGTCCATTAGCATGGTAAATGGTTTTCCACCCCCTCACTTTCAATCTGGGGGTGTCTTTGGGTCTAAAATGAGTCCCTTGCAGACAGCATATCGATGGGTCTTGTTTTTTAATCCAATCTGATAGCCTGTGTCTTTTGATTGGGGCATTTAGCCCATTTACATTCAGGGTAACTATTGAAAGATAGGAATTTAGTGCCATTGTATTGCCTGTAAAGTGACTGTTACTGTATATTGTTTGTGTTCCTTTCTGGTCTATGTTGCTTTTAGGCTCTCTCTTTGCTTAGAGGACCCCTTTCAATATTTCTTGTAGGGCTGGTTTCGTGTTTGCAAATTCCTTTAGTTTTTGTTTGTCCTGGAAGCTTTTTATCTCTCCTTCAATTTTCAATGACAGCCTAGCTGGATATAGTATTCTTGGCTGCATATTTTTCTCATTTAGTGCTCTGAATATGTCCTGCCAGTCCTTTCTGGCCTGCCAGGTCTCTGTGGATAAGTCTGTTGCCAATCTAATGTTTCTACCATTGTAGGTTACATATCTCTTCTCCCGAGCTGCTTTCAGGATTTTCTCTTTGTCTCTGAGACTCGTAAGTTTTACTATTAGATGTCGGGGTGTTGACCTATTTTTATTGATTTTGAGAGGGGTTCTCTGTGCTTCCTGGATTTTGATGCCTGTTTCCTTCCCCAAATTAGGGAAGTTCTCTGCTATAATTTGCTCTATTATACCTTCTGCCCCTCTCTCTCTTTCTTCTTCTTCTGGGATCCCAATTATTCTAACGTTGTTTCGTCTTATGGTATCGTTTATCTCTCGAATTCTGCCCTCGTGATCCAGTAGTTGTTTATCTCTCTTTTTCTCAGCTTCTTGATTTTCCATCATTTGGTCTTCTATCTCACTGATTCTTTCTTCTGCCTCATTTATCCTAGCAGTTAGTGCCCCCATATTTGATTGCACCTCATTAATAGCCTTTTTGATTTCTACTTGGTTAGATTTTAGTTCTTTTACTTCTCCAGAAAGGGTTTCTCTAATAACTTCCATGCTTTTTTCAAGCCCAGCTAGTATCTTTAAAGTGATGGTTCTGAACTCTAGATCTGACATCGTACTAATGTCCGTATTGAGTAGGTCCCTGGCAGTCGGTACTACCTCTTGTTCTTTTTGTTGAGGTGATTTTTTCCGTCTTGTCATTTTGTGCAGAGAATAGATTAATGCGAGAACAAAATGCTAGCAGGGTAACAACGTCCCCAGAAAATATACTCTAAACAACTCAGAAAAGACCTGAAGTAGTGGGAAAAGAAAGGGAAAGAGAGAAAAAAGAAAAAGAAAGAAAAAAAGAAAAAAGAAAAAGATAAAGATAATAACAAACAAAAGCAGAACAAAACAAAACAAAACAAAAACAGAATGTGATCAAATATGATCAAGCTGGTTTATAGATCAGTGCCACACACTAGATTTTGGGTGTATTTTGGTCTGTTAAAAGAAAGTGCCTCCCAAAATTTTAAAGAAAGAAAAACTTATATATATACAATAATAAGGGTTGATATGATGAAGGGATGGAATATGACTGTAAGATGGAAATTATAAAAAATTTTAAAAAAGGATTTGATAAGTTGTTTGAAAAAAGAAAGAAGAGGATTAAAAAAAAAAAAGAAAGAGAGAAAAAAGGGAGAGAATGTGATCAGGCAGGGGAGTAGAAAAAAACCATACACTAGAGATTTAGAGTATATTTTCATCTGTTAGAAGAAACTATCTCAAGATTTTAAAGAGAGAACAACTTATATATATATGCCAAAAATACGGGTAACTATTATGAAGGGATAGAATATGACTTTAAAAATGAAAAATAAAAATGTTTTTTTTTTTAAAGAAGGGATTGATAAGATGTTGGTTGAAAAAGGGAAAAAGAAAAATTCAAAAAAAAAAAGAAAAAAAGAAAAAAGAAAAAAAGACAGTTAAAAAAAAAAATTAACTTTGAAAGACTAAAGAATCATGGTAAAAAAGCCATGAATTCTATGTGCAGTATTCCCCTAGCGCTGGAGTTCTGCCGTTCTCATTGATCGGTAAACTTGGTCTTGGCTGGCTCTTCTCGCTGATCTTCTGGGGGAGGGTCCTGTTGCCGTGGTTCCCAAATGTCTTTGCCGGAGGCAAAATTGCCCCGCCCTTGCCGGTCCGGGCCAAGTAATCTGCTGGGGTTTGCTCTCCGGAGCTTTTGTTCCCTGCAAGCTTTCCGTACAGCTTTGGAGGCGGAGAGTGAAAATGGCGGCCTCCCAGTCTCCGCCCCGGAGGAGCCGAGAACTCGGGGTCCCGCTCCTCAGCGAGCCCCCAGAGAAAAGCAGTCAGTCACTCCCGTCTCCCCGATCTCCGGCCACACTCCGCGCTCACCCGGCCTGTGACCGCGCCTTTCTATCCGGCACCCGACCCGGCGTGGAGTCTCCAAACCCAGCAGATCCCTGCGGTGCGCTCCCGCACCTCTCCTCCCGGGGGAAGAAGGTGAGTCTCCCCGGATCTGCCGCTTGTTGGGTCCCTGCTGGAGGAGCAGTGGCCCGACTGTGCCGCGGATCACGGTTTATAGCAACCCCGAGCTGAGAGCCCGCGCCTTGGCTCCGTCTCTGCAGCCGGCTTCCCTGCTCCGATA
The DNA here is from genome assembly GCF_964656455.1 of Halichoerus grypus. Classification (NCBI taxonomy): domain Eukaryota; kingdom Metazoa; phylum Chordata; class Mammalia; order Carnivora; family Phocidae; genus Halichoerus; species Halichoerus grypus. The sequence goes on along the minus strand of NC_135719.1, from coordinate 17,713,888 downwards.
CCTGGGAGCTCTGCCACACTCAGGCACCCCCGGTCTTTCTGTGACCCTGAGGGTCCTGAGACCACACTGTCCCGCGAGGGTTCCACCCCCCACTTCGCCACCAGAGTGACGTCCCTCAGCGGAGCAGACTCTAAAAGTTCCGATTTTGTGCTCCGTGGCTCTATCACTTGCCAGAAGGGGCCGACGGAGGCCCCTCCCCCGCCGTCTATCCTCCCGAATAACGCCTCGGATTCACTTCTCCGCACGTCCTACCTTCCAGAAAGTGGTCGCTTTTCTGTTCAGAGAGTTGTTGCTATTCTTTTCTTCGATCTCCTGTTGAGTTTGTAGGTGTTCAGAATGGTTTGATCCCTATCCAGCTGAATTCCTGAGAGGAGACGAAATCCAGGTCTCCTACTCCTCCGCCATCTTGCTCTGCCCATCTCCTTCCTTTTACTTTAATTAAATAAATACTCATCATCCTTTAGCTTTTAACATAAAAGTAATAACTTCTGGGATACCATCCCTGACTCACCAATACAGGGTGTGTTCCCCAAATACAGAACCCCACAGAGGATGCAGCCTCATGGCAAGTCAGACCATATGTACAAAGACACATTCCTAAATTAGGCAAATTCATGAGGAATGTCACCTTCAGTTCTCAACAGAACTTATGGGGTGCTTGGTTTTATTACTGCGTGAAAGATGGGGACTCTGAAGCCTAAGGACTTAGGGACTTCTCCAAGGCCAAGGCTACATAGGTAGCAACAGGAGGTGCCAATTTTCTCTCCAAATACCATGAACATCAGCCTATTATTTGCATCCCTGGTGTGTCCCAGCCTTCCCGACAGTAGAGAGATCATGGTTTCCGTAATTCCTAACACATCCTCCTTAAAAGCCCAGGCTGGAGCTGGCTGAAGCTGCCAAGAAAACAGCCAATTAGTGCTCTGTTTGGGGTTCCTTTTCCTCTGTATTACTGCACTCCTTGAAGACTCCTTCCTTTGTTTATCCACTGAAGTTCAGCAGACCCCCTGGGGCTTGCTCTAACATGGAATCATCATAATTAGTCCAAAATGACAATTCTATTATACTTTCAATTTTATCTCCGGAGATGCCCAGACACCTTGCCAACACTCAGTCTGTACTTTTGTCTGAAGATGGGACCAACTGTGGGAGGAACTGGGAAGTGCCCTTATGGAAGCAAATGTTGTAAAAGAAAATTGGTATCTGGTTCCTGTCCCTTGTGCATGTGTAATATTTGGGGGTTAACAGAATGCACTTATAATTTATAACTCTATGCTGACAGATATAAGCTTGGCAAAGGCAATTTTAGGGTGGGGAGAGGGATGACTGTTACATCTGGAGTGCTCTATGTCTCAGAATTTGACTGTAAGTCAACTTATTCATGGCAATCAACTTGGAATGAAGGGTTTCATGGGATGTAGGACTTCCGGTGATAAAACCGGGACAGTCCAGAGCAAAATAAGATGCGCTGGTTGCTTTACCTAACACAGATACCAGCTACGTACCAAGGTTTGGCAAATGACCTGCCACCTACTTTTGTAAATGAAGTTTTATTGGGATACAGCCATGCCCATCTAATTCTGAATGGTCTATGGGTGATGTCCCACTATGCTAGCAGAGCCCTATAGCTGTTTAGAGGGAGACCATATGGGCCACAGCGCTGAGCATACTTACTACCTAGCACTGCACAGAAAAAGTTTGTCACATCCTGATCTATATTTCACTTAGAAAAGATCTTGAAGACGATGTATGCAATGATGTCTAAAGATTTTGGGGCACCTGGGTGGCTCGGTCAGTTAAGGGTCCTACTCTTGATTTCGGCTCAGGTCATGATCTTAGGGTGGTGAGATCAAGCCCCGGGTCAGACTCCACGGTCAGTGGGGAGTCTGCTTCTCTCCTTCTCCCTCTCTCTCTGCCCCTTCCCCCACTTGTGTGTTCTCTCTCTCTCAGATAAATCAATCACTCAATCAATCACTCAATCAATCTTAAAAAAAAAAAAAGATGTCTAAAGTATTCATCAGAGATAACCAAACCCACATTCTTTCACTTTATGATCAACCACCATAAAATGGCTTTATATAGTGAAGTTCTGATACAGACATCCAATTACTCCTTAATAAGGGAGGATGCTAACCTTTCACCAGAAAGACCAAGAGAACAGTTGCTATTTTATCTAAAATGTTCTTTTCTGTCTAGGTTTTCTTTGTCCTGGGATTTAGCTTCCTGCTGCTCAGGTTAGTTTGTAGATCTATAAATCTCTCAATGCTCAAAGTTGGGTTTTTTTTCCTTAATTTTATTAAGTTTTTAAATTTTAATTCCAGTAAAATCATCATACAGTGTTTATTAGTTTCAGGTGTACAATACAATGCTTCAAATATTCTATACATTACTCAGAGCTCAACATGATAAGTGCACTCCTTAATCCCCATCACCTGTATCTCCCAACCCCCACCCACCTCCCCTCTGGTAACCATCAGTTTGTTCTCTATAGTTAAGAGTCTGTTTCTTGGTTTGTCTCTCTCTCTCTCTCTTTTTTTCTTTGTTCATTTTTTTCCTTAAATTCCACGTATGAGTGAAATCATATGGTATTTGTCTTTATTTCGCTTAGCATAATACCCTTCAGCTTCATCCGTGTCATTGCAAATGGCAAGATTTCATTTTTTTTAAAGATTTTATTTATTTATTTGTCAGTGAGAGAGAGCACAAGCGGGGGGAGTGGCAGGCAGAGGGAGAAGCAGGCTCCCCACTGAGCAAGGAGCCCAATGGGGGACTCGATCCCAGGACCCAGGGATCATGACCTGAGCCAAAGGCAGATGCTTAATCGACTGAGCCACCCAGGCATCCCAAGATTTCAATCTTTTTATGGCTGAATAATTTTCCATTGTATATGTATACCACATCTGCTTTATCCATTCATCTCTTGATAGGCAATTGGGCTATTGTAGATAATGCTTCAATAAACACAGGGGTGCAGCTATCCTTTCGAATTAGTGTTTTTGTATTTTTGGGGTAAATAACCAGTAGTGTCATCACTGGATCATAGTATAGTTAGAGTTTTAAATTTTTGAGTAAATTTCATACTGCTTTTTACAGTGGCTACACCAGTTTTCATTCCCACCAACAGAGCACGAGAGTTCCTTTTTCTCTACATCCTTGTCAACATTTGTTGTTTCTTGTGTTTTTAATTTCTCAATGCTCAAAATTTTAGGATTTTTTTTTTAAGTAGTCTCCACGCCCAGCCTGGAGCTCAATGTGGGGCTCCAACTCATGAGATCAAGACCCGAGCTGAGATCAAATCAGATGCTTAAACAACTGAGCAACCCAGGTGCCCCAAAGTTCTAAATATCAAGTTTTTTTTTTTTAAAGATTTTATTTTTTTATTTGAGAGAGAGAGAATGAGAGAGAGCACATGAGAGGGGGGAGGGTCAGAGGGAGAAGCAGACTCCCCGCTGAGCAGGGAGCCTGATGCGGGACTCGATCCAGGGACTCCAGGATCATGACCTGAGCCGAAGGTAGTCGCCCAACCAACTGAGCCACCCAGGCACCCTAAATATCAAGTTTTTAATGTATAAATTTCTATAGATGATTGTCTCCCAAAGCTATTCCTGCTATGATGTTGACTGCTTGCTTTGTATATAAAAATGGACTCTAGAGGGCACCTGGGTGGCTCTGTTGGTTAAGCGACTGCCTTCAGCTCAGGTCATGATCCTGGAGTCCTGGGATCGAGTCCCACATCGGGCTCCCAGATCAGCGGCGAGCCTGCTTCTCCCTCTGACCTTCTCCCCTCTCATGGTGTTTCTCTCTCTCTCGCTCTCTAATACATAAATAAATAAAATCTTTAAAAAAAAATGGACTCTAGAATTGGACTCTGGTTCAAAATATAGCTTAGCCACTCACTGGTGAGTGGTCTTGAGTAGGTTCAACTCCTTGGGACCTCAGTTTTCTCATCTGCTTAGTACAAATACTATTATGGTATGTTCAAAGAATTAATGTAGCCAGAGTACTAAGCACCAAAGTATACACTCTAAGCATTCAATACATTTAACCTACTGTTTATTAATATCACCATTATTAACAACTCCTTAAATCATTACTTGGTCTATTATTCTGAAGTTATAAACTTTTACTTCCTTCTTGGTGCCTGTATTAGTCAAGGTTCTCCAGAGAAACAGAACCAATAGGAGATGATAGATAGATAGATAGATAGATAGATAGATAGATAGATAGATAGATAGATAATGACTTATTATAAGGAATTGGCTCATGGAATAGTTCAAATGCCTGAGTGTTGGTGGTATAGATTCTGGGTCAGGTGTGAAGGTCTGAGAACCAGGAGCACTGAGGGCAGGAAGATATCTCAGTTTCAACTGTCAGACAGAGAGAGATTCAGACATTTAAGAGTTTGGGTTGAATGATGCCTACCCACACTGCACAGGGCCATTTGCTTTAGTCAGTTCACCTTTTCAAATGTTTATCTCTTCTGGAAACATCTTCACAGGCACACCCAGAAATAATGTTTAATCAAACATCAAACACACCCAGAAATAATGTTTAATCCTGTGGCCCGTCAAGGTCACTCATAAACTTAACCATCACAGCGTCCAAACTAGAACACATCCCCTTCTGGACAAACAACTGAACACAGTGGTAATACCTTCTCGCACAGATCTTCCCGAGTAGCACTTGCTCAGAGACATTTGTGTTGAACGTCTCGGGACCCACTCTGCGGGCTGCATGTACACATGGGCCCCTTGAGGCATCCCATTTCCTTCATCTCTACAGCTCAGTGAGAAGCAGAACCGTCCCTTCTCCTGACCTCAACTGAGCACGTCCATGTCACACAGTTAGGGAGCAGTGATCTAGATCCCAAGGCCTCTCCTTTTCCTCCAAGTCCAGCGCTTTTTTTTATTGTCTTCTGTGTCTTTTGAGATAATCCCTAGCGCCACCGTTAAACAAAAAGCAGTAGGCAGTCTTAAACATTGAAACGTTGCTCAAAACCTCCTTAGTAGGGACACAATAATCTATTCCTGAAGGAAGAAAGTTGAAATTCAATGTATTCAGGTTGAACTTGCTGCATCCTAGAACATTAAGCCTGGATGGTTCAGGCAATTAAGCATCCTACTCTTGATTTTCAGGTCATGATCTCAGGGTCATGAGATTGAGCCCCTGCATGGGGAGTCTTCCCTCAGCGTGGAGTCGGCTTGTCCCTCTACCTGTGCCCCTCCCCCCACTTGTGTGCTGGCTCTCTCTCTCTCTCTCTCAAAAAAAAAAAAAAATAAAATCTTAAAAAAAAAAAAAGAACATTAAGTCTCTGGCATTGTTCTCTCAGACCTTCTGAAACCTCAGAGAGATTAGAGGACATTTTGAGATTAAGCATACTGGTCAGAGAATGAGGATAGGAAGGCCTCTTGAAACTCCACTACAGATATTGACTTTAAGCATAATAGTCCTTTAAGGAGAATGTTTAACTGACAACATAGACTTTTTTTTTTTTTCTTTCTTCAGATACCTCTTGTGAAACCTATTTTGACTGAGAATGTTTATTTGGTGATGATGATCAGTGAATTTTTACGTTGAAGGGGACTTCAGGGGTGATGATGAACAACGCCATTTTGTGGCCAGCGACAACTGAGGCTCAGGAAAGCTGAGTGACATGCCCAACGTCACACCCCAAGGAAGGAGAAGCACCACTGATAGGACCTAGATCTCTTGATTCTTAGTTAAGGGTCTCTTCAGCTGTGAGCCTTTCCCTGTAGATCCCTTGTTACATTTTTCTACCAGCTACAAATGTCCTCCCAAGTGTAGCTTTCTCGGAGAGCCATGAGCCTGGACCGTTAAGGATATGCCATGTGGAAGTCAGCCAAATCTTAAACCTTTCTCTCTGGCCAGCCTGGTCTTAGCCTTGTTTGTGACCTGGGTTCTAGCTTCCATTCGGACTCCCTATTTTTCCTCCTCTGCTCTGTGCATTGTTTTTTTTTTTTTTTTTTTTTTTGGATTTTAGTAGGATTGATAAAGTTTGCTTTTGTCTGCACTCAGGATATTACTTAATAAAATACAAGGTCACTTGTGTGAATGAGAGTCAACATATGGTAGCGATTACATGGCAAAGAAACAAAAGCCCAGCGAGGGAACACAAAAGCACATTTTCTGCTGCCAACTAGCAGCACTCACTGAGGGAAGCAAATAGTCTGCCTGTAATTCTGTCAACAAGCCTGAGGCACAGACTCTTGAAAATCCCAGAAGTGAATCTGTGAGTGAGGGGAAAAGCCCTAATGAAAGAAAATAGAGAAATGAGCTCTGTGCTGAGCAGAGTCACTCCCTGTGGCATTGTGATTGGGGCGCAGGCATCCATCCACATACACTTGGGCTGAAGTCCCTGTCTCCCACCCTTGTGAACCTTATGTTGTCGGTCACATGGCGCAACCTCTTTGAGACATAGTTTATTTTCAACAACAACAAAGAGGGGAATACTAATAATACCTACTTTGCTGAGTTATTGTACAGGTTGCAAATAGTGTCTGATACTAGGCATGAGAACTCAAGACTGTTAGCTATGATTATTATTATTATTATTATTACTAGCACCTTCCATCATTATCATCTTAGTCTAAGGCATCATGATTGATCTTATCTGGCAAAGATGAGTAGTTCATAAGAACTTCCCGACAAGTTATACATACAAACTATTTATATTTAACATATGTGTGTTTGTGGATACAGTTACACAATCTTTTATCCAAAATCACAGGTCATACACACTTTAGAGAAAAAAAAAAGAAATCAGAACTTTGGAAATATTAGATAAGTTATACAGGGCACATAGCATATGCTATGTAACAATCCCAGTGAATTCTGGAGTAGTGCCCTACAATCAGTCACATTCACTTCATTGTCAGGGGTTCCCAAGACCATCCCCAGACCTGGTGATTTGCTAGAAGGACTCGCAGAAGTCAGCAAATAGTCATGCTCATAGCTATGATTTATTATAACAAAAGGACACAAAGCAGAATCAGCAAAGATAAAAAGCTCAAGGGACAAAGTCCAGAGGAAACCAGGCATAAGCTTCCAGAGCCTTCTCCCAGGGGGGTCACACAGGATGCACTTGATCTCTCCAGCTACATATGTGACAACACATGTGAAATGGCGTCTACCACGGAAGCTCATTGGACATTCAGCGCCCAGGGTTTTTATTGGGGACTCGACACATAAACACCCTCCACCTTGCACAGACCAAAATTCAAGACTCCCTTAAGGAGAAATAGGTTTTCAGCATAAGCCACATTGTTTCTATGAACAGCTTAGCATAGTAAGCCGCTCTTATGAGTCAGGGATGGTGGCAACCCTCCCAAAATGCAAGTTTCCAGATGCCAGTCAGGAGCCAATCATGCAGAGGCCTTTTTAAGGGGGAGCAGTCTCAGGCCTGCTGCGCTCACTCTTCCCACGCAGCTTTCTGTAGCAAAATCTGTGAATAATTACACAAAGAGTCATGAAGACTCCAAGCAGCCTCATGCCACTTTGGGTCAGGCTTTGCCACCAAATCAATTCAGATTAGGTCAGGTATTGCTGTAAAACATGTCATGAAAGCCTCTGGTTTTCAGAACTTCTTGGGTTTTGAAATTGCCATGAAGAGATTAAAGCTGTTTTGTTCTCTCTCTCTCTCTCTCTTTCTGCTTTTTCTTTCTTCCTTCCGTTTTTCCTTTATTCCCTTCTCTTCTCCCTTTCTCTCTCTCTCTCTCTTTCTTTCTTCTTAACTTTACCTTTGCTCAATCTAATTATTAAGGAAAATGTATACAGTTGCACAAAAGTCAGGAGGTGAGAAATGCAAGTGTTTCATACCATTACAGGTTTTATAGCATACATGGTGGTATGATGTCCCTTGAACGGAGATTGTGATAAATGTAGGGCAAACCCTAAAGCAATGACTAAAATAACCAAACAAGTGGTTCAGCTAATGAGCCAAAAAGGAGATAAAATGGAATCCCAAAATTATATTTAATTAATTCCAAACAAGTTAGAACAACAGAAAAAGGGAATAAAAAACAAATGAGACAAATAGGGAACAAACAACAAGGAAACAGAGTTAAACCTAATGATATCATTGATTACATTAAAAGTAAAGAGCCCAAACATTCCAATTAAGAAGCAAAATGTCAGATTGGATATAAAAGCAATACCCACATTCGTGTTGCCTAGCAGAAATGATCTCTATAACAATGCAAATAGATTAAAAATAAGGATGAAAAAATATGCTATGTTAACACTAAAACACAAAACAAAACAAAAAAACAGAAAAACCAAGCAGAGTGGGTATATCAGTATCCCACAAAGTAAATTTCCAAGAATATTAGAAGAGATAAATAAGGTAATTTTATGGTGGTAAAAATGTCCTTTAAGAAGACAAAACAACCAGGGGCGCCTGAGTGGCTCAGTCGTTAAGCGTCTGCCTTCAGCTCAGGTCATGATCCCAGGGTCCTGGGATCGAGCCCCGCATCGGGCTCCCTGCTCGGCGGGAAGCCTGCTTCTCCCTCTCCCTCTCCCCGTCCTTGTGTTCCCTCCCTCGCTGTCTCTCTCTCTGTCAAATAAATAAAATCTTTCAAAAAAAAAAAAAAAATAAACTGCTTGTTTCTCCTTTTGCTCATGCTGGTTCAATCCCACCCAGCAATCATCTATTTCGCTTGTGAGTTCAGAAGGTCTCTGAAGGACGAGGCATGTGTGGGTCACACCACCGCATTGGGGATGCCCGTGTTCCTACATCCACGTGGATCATAGAGAAACGGGCTCATGGCACTATGTTCTTTAGGATCACTAAGCGCAGCCTACACACAGCAGACCGATACGGGTGAACAAAAGATGGAAAACAGATGGAAAAACAGACTTGCAGAAACGGTAAAGTATTTCTCACCCATAGACTCGGTAAGCAGCCTTTGCTGGCTCAGGCACCAGCATCTAGAATATAATGATAAGTCAGCTCCACACACAGCAGGTCCCACAAACTATGGGTCTTTGGATTCACCTGTACACATACATGTTAATTTGGCCAAAAAAATGTTGGCCTCATTACACTCACGTCAACATTTCAAAAATCTACTGAATTCAAGTCAAAATCTGGGTTACTGGCAGCTCTTGGACAATTAGGAGGCCTGGCAATATTGGGCAGGCATTCCCACAATTCCATTAGTGATAAATCTTGTGCAATTCATCCTGGCCGCGCCACTACTGAATCTTTTTTTTTTTTTTTTCCATTTTGTTCTCGCAACGATATCGCCTGCTGCCTGGTCTCTATTTTTAGAGTGTGATGTTGACTCTATTCTTAATTTCTGCTGAAGTTCCAATTACATGCTTATTAAATTACTTCGGTAGAGCGCGCGACTCTTGATCTCAGGGTTGTGAGTTCGAGCCCCACACTGGGTGTAGAGATCACTTCAAAATAAAATCTTAAAAAAAAAAAATGAACACATATTTAAGGGGCGCCTGGGTGGCTCAGACGGTTAAGCATCTGCCTTCGGCTCAGGTCATGATCCCAGGGTCCTGGGATCGAGCCCCCCGCGTGGGGCGCCCTGCTCAGTGGGGAGCCTACTTCTCCTTCTCCCTCTGCCCCGCCCCCCTGTTTGTGCGCGTGCTCTCTCTCTCGCAAATAAATAAATCTTTTTTTTTAAAAAAGAGTAAATCAGGATGTGGTAAGGACAGAATGGTTGAACAAACTATTAATTTACAGCAGCAGCATCCAGGCACCAATTCTATGGACCGGACGGTAGGGTCCCAGAGCCATGTACCTCCTTCACTGAGAAGTTGCCACCACACCTCTGTGGGAAGGAGGGTATCTCAGCTTGGAATCTGTCGCTCTCCTTCTTTCACTGTTTTGCTCTGATGATTCCTAACTTGGGCCCCATATATTCCACGTCCCATGCTGCCGTCTTTGGAGTGCTCCTGCACTTAATCGGGACCATTGACACTAACCTGTGGCAGAAAGAGAGGAGTCTCTACAAATGCAACAGAAGGTGTATATATTGGTACAGAGATCGCTGCACTCCATTCCCACAGCTCTCGCTGTCTGCGCTGAACTGCCCCTCCTGCAGGAGCTTGTCTTCTAGAGTAAAACTTGCAGGATGTGTGATGCAGGTACTTGTCACTCTGGAAAAGCATCTTTTTGCTTTGTGTTCTCCTGGCCTTGGATCTCTTTCTGTGCCACTCTGTGCTGCACCAAGTCATGGAAAAAACAGTTTCCGGGCTGATGGCAACCCCCCCCCCCAAAATTCAAAAATCAAAAGATTTTGATAATTTTTATCTCACAAGTAAATTTTTGTCTCCTTCATCCAGATCGCAGAAGATTTTTTTTGTTTTGCTTTTTGGTTTTTGTTTTTGTTTCAGATCCCATAAGATTTGGCTGTTCACCCGTATCGGTCTGCTGTGTGTAGGCTGTGCTTAGTGATCCTAAAGAACATAGTGCCATGAGCCCGTTTTTCTATGATCCACGTGGATGTATGAACACGGGCATCCCCAATGCGGTGGTGTGACCCACACATGCCTCGTCCTTCAGAGACCTTCTGAACTCACAAGCGAAATAGATGATTGCTGGGTGGGATTGAACCAGCATGAGCAAAAGGAGAAACAAGCAGTTTATTTTTTTTTTTTTTAAGATTTTATTTATTTGACAGAGAGAGAGACAGCGAGGGAGGGAACACAAGGACGGGGAGAGGGAGAGGGAGAAGCAGGCTTCCCGCCGAGCAGGGAGCCCGATGCGGGGCTCGATGCGGGGCTCGATCCCAGGACCCTGGGATCATGACCTGAGCTGAAGGCAGACGCTTAACGACTGAGCCACTCAGGCGCCCCTGGTTGTTTTGTCTTCTTAAAGGACATTTTTACCACCATAAAATTACCTTATTTATCTCTTCTAATATTCTTGGAAATTTACTTTGTGGGATACTGATATACCCACTCTGCTTGGTTTTTCTGTTTTTTTGTTTTGTTTTGTGTTTTAGTGTTAACATAGCATATTTTTTCATCCTTATTTTTAATCTATTTGCATTGTTATAGAGATCATTTCTGCTAGGCAACACAAATGTGGGTCTTGCTTTTTTATCCAATCTGACATTTTGCTTCTTAATTGGAATGTTTGGGCTCTTTACTTTTAATGTAATCATTGATATCATTAGGTTTAACTCTGTTTTCTTGTTGTTTGTTCCCTATTTGTCCCGTTTGTTTTTTGTTCCCTTTCTCTGTTGTTCTATCTTGTTTGGAATTAATTAAATATAATTTTGGGATTCCATTTTATCTCCTTTTTGGCTCATTAGCTGAACCACTTGTTTGGTTATTTTAGTCATTGCTTTAGGGTTTGCCCTACATTTATCACAATCTCCCTTCAAGGGACATCATACCACCATGTATGCTATAAAGCCTGTAATGGTATGAAACGCTTGCATTTCTCACCTCCTGATTTTTGTGCAACTGTCTACATTTTCCTTAATAATTAGATTGAGCAAAGGTAAAGTTAAGAAGAAAGAAAGAAAGAGAGAGAGAGAAAGAAAGGGAGAAGAGAAGGGAATAAAGGAAAAACGGAAGGAAGAAAGAAAAAGCAGAAAGAGAGAGAGAGAGAACAAAACAGCTTTAATCTCTTCATGGCAATTCCAAAACCCAAGAAGTTCTGAAAACCAGAGGCTTTCATGACATGTTTTACAGCAATACCTGACCTAATCTGAATTGATTTGGTGGCAAAGCCTGACCCAAAGTGGCATGAGGCTGCTTGGAGTCTTCATGACTCTTCGTGTAATTATTCACAGATTTTGCTACAGAAAGCTGCGTGGGAAGAGTGAGCGCAGCAGGCCTGAGACTGCTCCCCCTTAAAAAGGCCTCTGCATGATTGGCTCCTGACTGGCATCTGGAAATCGCATTTTGGGAGGGTTGCCACCATCCCTGACTCATAAGAGTGGCTTACTATGCTAAGCTGTTCATAGAAACAATGTGGCTTATGCTGCAAACCTGTTTCTCCTTCTGGGAGTCTTGAATTTTGGTCTGTGCAAGGTGGAGGGTGTTTATGTGTCGAGTCCCCAATAAAAACCCTGGGCGCTGAATCTCCAATGAGCGTCCATGGTAGACGCCATGTCACATGTGTTGTCACAATATGTAGCTGGAGAGATCAAGTGCATCCTGTGTGACCCCGCTGGGAGAAGGCTCTGGAAGCTTATGCCTGGTTTCCTCTGGACTTTGTCCCTTGAGCTTTTTATCTTTGCTGATTCTGCTTTGTGTCCTTTTGTTATAATAAATCATAGCTATGAGCATGACTATATGCTGACTTCTGCGAGTCCTTCTAGCAAATCACCAGGTCTGGGGATGGTCTTGGGAACCCCTGACAATGAAGTGAATGTGACTGATTGTAGGGCACTACTCCAGAATTCACTGGGATTGTTACATAGCATACGCTATGTGCCCTGTATAACTTATCTAATATTTCCAAAGCTCTGATTTCTTTTTTTTTTTCTCTAAAGTGTGTATGACCTGTGATTTTGGATAAAAGATTGTGTAACTGTATCCACAAACACACATATGGTAAAATATACATAGTTTGCATGTATAACTCGTTGGGAAGTTCTTATGAACTACTGATCTTTGGCAGGTAGGATCAATCATGATGCCTTAGACTAAGATGATAATGATGGAAGGTGCTAGGAATAATAATAGTAGTAATAATAATAATAATAATAATAATAATAATAATAGCTAACATGTCTTGAGTTCTCATGCCCAGCATCAGACACTATTTACAACCTTTACAATAACTCAGCAAAGTACGTATTATTAGTATTCCCCTTTTCGTTGTTGTTGAAAATAAACTATGTCTCAAAGAGGTTGCGCCATGTGACCAACAACGTAAAGTTCACAAGGGTGGGAGACAGGGACTTCAGCCCAAGTGTATGTTGGTGGATGCCTGCGCCCCAATCACAATGCCACAGGGAGTGACTCTGCTCAGCACAGAGCTCATTTCTCTATTTTCTTTCATTAGGGCTTTCCCCTCACTCACAGATTCACTTCTGGGATTTTCAAGAGTCTGTGCCTCAGGCTTGTTGACAGAATTACAGGCAGACTATTTGCTTCCCTCAGTGAGTGCTGCTAGTTGGCAGCAGAAAATGTGCTTTTGTGTTCCCTCGCTGGGCTTCTGTTCCTTTACCACGTAATCACTATCATATGTTGACTCCCATTCACACACGTGACCTTGTATTTTATTAAGTAATATCCTGAGTGCAGACAAAAGCAAACTTTATCAATCCTACTAAAATCCAAAAAAAAAAAAAAAAAAAGCACAGAGCAGAGGAGGAAAAATAGGGAGTCCGAATGGAAGCTAGAACCCAGGTCACAAACAAGGCTAAGACCAGGCAGGCCAGAGAGAAAGGTTTAAGATTTGGCTGACTTCCACATGGCAAATCCTTAACGCTCCAGGCTCATGGCTCTCCGAGAAAGCTACACTTGGGAGGACATTTGTAGCTGGTAGAAAAATGTAACAAGGGACCTACAGGGAAAGGCTCACAGCTGAAGAGACCCTTAACTAAGAATCAAGAGATCTAGGTCCTATCAGTGGTGCTTCTCCTCTCTTGGGGTGTGACGTTGGGCATGTCATTCAGCTTTTCTGAGCCTCAGTTGTTGCTGGCCACAAAATGGCGTTGTTCAGCATCACCCCTGAAGTCCCCTTCAATGTAAAAATTCACTGATCATCCAAAATAAACATTCTGGGTCAAAATAGGTTTCACAAGAGGTATCTGAAGAAAGAAAAAAAAAAAAGACTATGTTGTCAGTTAAACATTCTCCTTAAAGGACTATTATGCTTAAAGTCAATATCTGTAGTGGAGTTTCAAGAGGGTTCCTATCCTCATTCTCTGACCCGTGTGCTTAATCTCAAAATGTCCTCTAATCTCTGTGAGGTTTCAGAAGGTCTGAGAGAACAATGCCAGAGACTTAATGTTCTTTTTTTTTTTTTTTTTAAGATTTTATTTATTTATTTTTTTGAGAGAGAGAGAGAGAGCCAGCACACAAGTGGGGGGAGGGGCACAGGTAGAGGGACAAGGCGACTCCACGCCGAGCGAAGATCCCCCATACAGGGGCTCAATCTCACAACCCTGAGATCATGACCTGAAAATCAAGAGTCGGATGCTTAATCGCCTGAACCATCCAGGCTTAATGTTCTAGGATGCAGCAAGTTCAACCTGAATACATTGAATTTCAACTTTCTTCCTTCAGGAATAGATTATTGTGTCCCTACTAAGGAGGTTTTGAGCAACATTTCAATGTTTAAGACTGCCTACTGCTTTTTGTTTAACGGTGGCGCTAGGGATTATCTCAAAAGACACAGGAGACAATAAATACAGGTAAGAATGCGCTGGACTTGGAGGAAAAGGAGAGGCCTTGGGATCTAGATCACTGCTCCCTAACTGTGTGACATGGACGTGCTCAGTTGAGGTCAGGAGAAGGGACGGTTCTGCTTCTCACTGAGCTGTAGAGATGAAGGAAATGGCATGCCTCAAGGGGCCCATGTGTACGTGCAGTCCACAGAGTGGGTCCCGATACGTTCAACACAAATGTCTCTGAGCAAGTGCTACTCGGGAAGATCTGTGCGAGAAGGTATTACCACTGTGTTCAGTTGTTTGTCCAGAAGGGGATGTGTTCTAGTTTGGACGCTGTGATGGTTAAGTTTATGAGTGACCTTGACGGGCCACAGGATTAAACATTATTTCTGGGTGTGTTTGATGTTTGATTAAACATTATTTCTGGGTGTGCCTGTGAAGATGTTTCCAGAAGAGATTAACATTTGAAAAGGTGAACTGACTAAAGCAAATGGCCCTGTGCAGTGTGGGTAGGCATCATTCAACCCAAACTCTTAAATGTCTGAATCTCTCTCTGTCTGACAGTTGAAGCTGAGATATCTTCCTGCCCTCAGTGCTCCTGGTTCTCAGACCTTCACACCTGACCCAGAATCTATAGCACCAACACTCAGGCATTTGAACTATTCCATGAGCCAATTCCTTATAATAAATCATTATCTATCTATCTATCTATCTATCTATCTATCTATCTATCTATCTATCTATCATCTCCTATTGGTTCTGTTTCTCTGGAGAACCTTGACTAATACAGGCACCAAGAAGGAAGTAAAAGTTTATAACTTCAGAATAATAGACCAAGTAATGATTTAAGGAGTTGTTAATAATGGTGATATTAATAAACAGTAGGTTAAATGTATTGAATGCTTAGAGTGTATACTTTGGTGCTTAGTACTCTGGCTACATTAATTCTTTGAACATACCATAATAGTATTTGTACTAAGCAGATGAGAAAATTGAGGTCCCAAGGAGTTGAACCTACTCAAGACCACTCACCAGTGAGTGGCTAAGCTATATTTTGAACCAGAGTCCAATTCTAGAGTCCATTTTTATATACAAAGCAAGCAGTCAACATCATAGCAGGAATAGCTTTGGGAGACAATCATCTATGGAAATTTATACATTAAAAACTTGATATTTAGAACTTTGGGGCACCTGGGTTGCTCAGTTGTTTAAGCATCTGATTTGATCTCAGCTCAGGTCTTGATCTCATGAGTTGGAGCCCCACATTGAGCTCCAGGCTGGGCGTGGAGACTACTTCAAAAAAATCCTAAAATTTTGAGCATTGAGAAATCAAAAACACAAGAAACAACAAATGTTGACAAGGATGTAGAGAAAAAGGAACTCTCGTGCTCCTTTGGTGGGAATGAAAACTGGTGTAGCCACTGTAAAAAGCAGTATGAAATTTACTCAAAAATTTAAAACTCTAACTATCCTATGATCCAGTGATGACACTACTGGTTATTTACCCCCAAAATACAAAAACACTAATTCGAAAGGATAGATGCACCCCTGTGTTTATTGCAGCATTATCTACAATAGCCCAATTGCTTATCAATAGATGAATGGATAAAGCAGATGTGGTATACATATACAATGGAAAATTATTCAGCCATAAAAAGATTGAAATCTTGGGATGCCTGGGTGGCTCAGTCGATTAAGCATCTGCCTTTGGCTCAGGTCATGATCCCTGGGTCCTGGGATTGAGTCCCCCACTGGGCTCCTTGCTCAGTGGGGAGCCTGCTTCTCCCTCTGCCTGCCACTCCCCCCGCTTGTGCTCTCTCTCACTGACAAATAAATAAATAAAATCTTTAAAAAAATGAAATCTTGCCCTTTGCAATGACACGGATGAAGCTAAAGAGTATTATGCTAAGTGAAATAAAGACAAATACCATATGATTTCACTCATACGTGGAATTTAAGAAAAAAAAATGAACAAAGAAAAAAAGAGAGAGAGAGAGACAAACCAAGAAACAGACTCTTAACTATAGAGAACAAACTGATGGTTACCAGAGGGGAGGTGGGTGGGGGTTGGGAGATACAGGTGATGGGGATTAAGGAGTGCACTTATCATGTTGAGCACTGAGTAATGTATTGAATATTTGAAGCATTATATTGTACACCTGAAACTAATAAACACTGTATGATGATTTTACTGGAATTAAAATTTAAAAACTTAATAAAATTACGGAAAAAAACCCCAACTTTGAGCATTGAGAGATTCTATAGATCTACAAACTATCCTGAACAGCAGGAAGGTAAATCCCAGGACAAAGAGAACCTAGACAGAAAAGAACATTTTAGATAAAATAGCAACTGTTCTCTTGTTCTTTCTGGTGAAAGGTTAGCATTCCCTCTTATTAAGGAGTAATTGGATGTCTGTATCAGAACTTCACTATATAAAGCCATTTTATGGTGGTTGATCATAAAGTGAAAGAATGTGGGTTTGGTTATCTCTGATGAATACTTTAGACATCTTTTTTTTTTTTTTAAGATTGATTGATTGAGTGATTGATTGAGTGATTGATTTATCTGAGAGAGAGAGAGCACACAAGTGGGGGAAAGGGCAGAGAGAGAGGGAGAAGGAGAGAAGCAGACTCCGCATTGACTGTGGAGTCTGACCCGGGGCTTGATCTCACCACCCTAAGATCATGACCTGAGCCGAAATCAAGAGTAAGACCCTTAACTGACTGAGCCACCCAGGTGCCCCAAAATCTTTAGACATCTTTGCATACATCGTCTTCAAGATCTTTTCTTTTTTTTTTTTTTTTAAAGATTTTATTTATTTATTTGACACAGAGAGAGAGAGAGAGGAATCACAAGCAAGCAGAGTGGCAGGGAGCAGCAGAGGGAGAAGCAGGCCTCCTGCAGAGAGGGAGCCCGATGTGGGACTCGATCCCAGCACCCTGGGATTGTGACCTGAGCCGAAGGCAGACGCTTAACGACTGAGCCACCCAGGCGCCCCTTCAAGATCTTTTCTAAGTGAAATATAGATCAGGATGTGACAAAATTTTCTGTGCAGTGCTAGGTCCAAGTATGCTCAGCGCTATGGCCCATATGGTCTCCCTCTAAACAGCGATTGGGCTCTGCTAGCCTAGTGGGACATCACCCATAGACCATTCATAATTAGATGGGCATGGCTGTATCCCAATAAAACTTCATAGGTGGCAGGTCATTTGCCAAACCTTGGTACGTAGCTGGTATCTGTGTTAGGTAAAGCAACCAGCGCATCTTATTTTGCTCTGGACTGTCCCAGCTTTATCACCGGAAGTCCTACATCCCATGAAACCCTTCATTCCAAGTTGATTGCCATGAATAAGTTGACTTACAGTCAAATTCTGAGACCTAGAGCACTCCAGATACAACAAATATCCCTCTCCCCGTCCTAAAATTGCCTTTGCCAAGCTTATATCTGTCAGCATAGAGTTATAAATTACAAGTGCATTCTGTGAACCCCCACATATTATGCATGCACAAGGGGCAGGAACCAGATACCAATTTTCTTTTACAACATTTGCTTCCATAAAGGGACTTCCCACTTCCTCCCACTGTTGGTCCCATCTTCAGACAAAAGTACAGACTGAGTGTTGGCAAGGTGTCTGGGCATCTCCGGAGATAAAAGTGAAATTATAATAGAATTGTCATTTTGGACTAATTATTATGATTCCATGTTAGAGCAAGCCCCAGGGGGTCTGCTGAACTTCAGTGGATAAACAAAGGAAGGAGTCTTCAAGGAGTGCAGTAATACAGAGGAAAAGGAACCCCAAACAGAGCACTAATTGGCTGTTTTCTTGGCAGCTTCAGCCAGCTCCAGCCTGGGCTTTTAAGGAGGATGTGTTAGGAATTACGGAAACCATGATCTCTCTACTGTCGGGAAGGCTGGGACACACCAGGGATGCAAATAATAGGCTGATGTTCATGGTATTTGGAGAGAAAATTGGCACCTCCCATTGCTACCTATGTAGTCTTGGCCTTGGAGAAGTCCCTGAGTCCTTAGGCTTCAGAGTCCCCATCTTCCAAGCAGGAATAAAAGCAAGCACCCCATAGAGTTCTGTTGAGAACTGAAGATGACATTCCTCATGAATTTGCCTAATTTAGGAATGTGTCATTATACACATGATCTGACTTGCCATGAGGCTGCATCCTCTGTGGGGTTCTGCATTTGGGGAACACACCCTGTATTGGTGAGTGAGGGATGGTATCCCAGAGGTTATTACTTTTATGTTAAAAGCTAAAGGATGATGAGTATTTATTTAATTAAAGTAAAAGGAATGAGATGTAAATGGATTTGGGAGAGGGAAAATACTTTGTGAAACTATGGAGATAAGCGAGTCAAGACAAGGAGGGAGAGAGACAGACAGAGAGAGAGAGAGATCCAAAGAAGTGAAAGAAATCCCCCACAACTGGGGAGGGAGGGCCCGTGGGGCAGAGCGGAGAGAGGTGTTTGAGGAGGGGTTAACCTGGACCAGACCATGCAGGCTTTGCCAAACACACTGAGGGGCAGCGCTGTCCTGAGGGCTAGGGGTCTTCATAGCAGGTGCAACATTTAGGTTTTTAAAAACTATTTTTAAAAGATTCTTGCTCTGACTACAGAACGGAAAATGTCTGTTGATAGAAGGCAGCAGCAGTGAGGGGTAGAGTGTCGGGTGTACGGGTGAGGGAAGAAACAGGATTCAGAGAACCGGACCCATAAGGAGGCAGTTACGATCGTTCGGATGAGAGGTAATGGGCTGTGGCTGGGGTGATGTTCCATGAGAGAGTCCAGTGGAATCTCTGCCTGGGTCAGAGCGCGGGATCACTAGCGCAGCAGAGAAAGGCACGGGGCTAATGGAGGCAAGCAGTGAAATTTAAATTGGAAGGAAACCAAACTGACCCACAGTGGACCCAGAAGAGCGACAAAGTGGGAGCCAAAAACACCTGTCCAATTTTAAAGCATATTTAAAGTCATGCGTGCAGTTGGCGTTTGCTATTTCCTGGCCACCCGATATCCATTTATCCAAAGTCTGAGGGCGATCTCTAATTTCTTTCTGGACGACCACTCCTAGATCTTCATTCAATGGCCCTGTGCTTCCTGTGGTGTTGATTTCACTCCTGGCTATAATGAAGGACAAGAAGCTGACCCTCTACTCAGCACTGCCCCCAGATCTGTGCAAGTAGGACCCTATCTTGGGTCCTGCTTCAGCCTTCCTGCATCATATTCATCTGCACTGTGGAGAATACACTGAGCCCAGCTGATATGCCCAACAGGACCCCCCACTTCCCGTTTTTTTCCATGTTCTAGATCTAAGTATCCAGGATCCCAAATGACCTGCCTAAACATCTCTACCTGCTTCCAAGTCACATGGTGGCCTCTTCCCTCTCCTGAGAGCAGACAAGGCAGCTGGTATGTGCTCACCTGGGTGGTTAATAGCTAGCTGTTTGTGGCATTGTGGACCAAGTATGGATGTGCATGCCAGAGTGACCACATGTGTACATATGGCTACAGGCTAGAGCCAAGAAAAGAAAGATAATTCATCAGGCCGTAGGCCAGAGGCAAGAAAGGAAAGAGAATTCATCAGGCTTTGGCCTACCCTTTTCCATGATGCCCATATTCCAGAGCAGGCCTCTAAGGAGTCTGAGAATTCTAAATGCAGACCTTCCTCCCAGGTTATTGTTAAAGTATATTGTTAAGAGGGTAGAATATATTTTATTTAACATGTCACTTGATTTATAATTTTAAAATAATTTGACATATATTATAGGGGCCTCTACTTATAATCTTGCTCTAGACCCCTCCAAAAGTTAGGAATTGGACCAGCCTGGCCAATCAATGCAGAACATCATATTGACTGTGGTGACAGGTTAGGGTTTAGGGAATGTGTCCGGGGCTAACATAGTGAGAAACACTGAGGGTTTGCTGAACTCAAATGAAAGAGACCCTTGAGACCCTTCTTCCTCTTATTACTTGGCTTAAAGCTGAGAGGACCAGGAACCCAGGGAAGCAGCAGGTTTCTTGTCACCATGTGGAGTAGAAGACTGAGTCTGAGGCATAGGTGAGAGGATGTATTCTGAGAAGCAGACAAAAACCAAGGTCTGGACCGTTGAACTCTTGATTAATTATCAATTAAAGTCAGATCTACTCCTGGTCTTTTCAGTAAGGTAATACAGTAAATTTCACCATAAAATTTGGCCTGGGCATTCCATCCCTTCTGCCAATCAATGGGTAGAGGCAAATAAAGAATTTAATAATAGATTATTTTTTTTATTTTTTTTTATTGTTATGTTAATCCCCGTACATTACATCATTAGTTTTAGATATAGTGTTCCATGATTCATTGTTTGTGCATAACACCCAGTGCTCCATGCAGAACGTGCCCTCCTCAATACCCATCACCAGGCTAACCCATCCTCCCAACCCCCTCCCCTCTAGAACCCTCAGTTTGTTTTTCAGAGTCCATCGTCTCTCATGGTTCTTCTCCCCCTCCGATTTCCCCCCCTTCATTCTTCCCCTCCTGCTACATTCTTCTTCTTTTTTTCTTTCTTAACATATATTGCATTATTTGTTTCAGAGGTACAGATCTGAGATTCAACAGTCCTGCACAATTCACAGCGCTTACCAGAACACATACCCTCCCCAGTGTCCATCACCCAGTCACCCCATCCCTCCCACCCCACCCCCCACTCCAGCAACCCTCAGTTTGTTTCCTGAGATTAAGAATTCCTCATATCAGTGAGGTCATATGATACATGTCTTTCTCTGTTTGACTTATTTCGCTCAGCATAATACCCTCCAGTTCCATCCACGTCGTTGCAAATGGCAAGATCTTATTCCTTTTGATGGCTGCATAATATTCCATTGTATATATATACCACTTCTTCTTTATCCATTCATCTGTTGATGGACATCTTGGCTCTTTCCACAGTTTGGCTATTGTGGACATTGCTGCTATAAACATCGGGGTGCACGTAGCCTTTCGGGTCCCTACTTTTGTATCTTTGGGGTAAATACCCAGTAGTGCAATTGCTGGATCATATGGTAGCTCTATTTTCAACTTTTTGAGGAACCTCCATACTGTTTTCCAGAGTGGCTGCACCAGCTTGCATTCCCACCAACAGTGTAGGAGGGTTCCCCTTTCTCCGCATCCCCGCCAACATCTGTCATTTCCTGACTTGTTAATTTTAGCCATTCTGACTGGTGTGAGGTGGTATCTCATTGAGGTTTTGATTTGGATTTCCCTGATGCCGAGCGATATTGAACACTTTTTCATGTGTCTGTTGGCCATTTGGATGTCTTCTTTGGAGAAATGTCTGTTCATGTCTTCTGCCCATTTCTTGATTGGATTCTTTGTTCTTTTGGTGTTGAGTTTGATGAGTTCTTTATAGATTTTGGATACTAGCCCTTTATCTGATATGTCATTTGCAAATATCTTCTCCCATTCTGTCAGTTGTCTTTTGGTTTTGTTGACTGTTTCCTTTGCTTTGCAAAAGCTTTTTATCTTGATGAAGTCCCAATAGTTCATTTTTGCCCTTGCTTCCCTTGCCTTTGGCGATGTTTCTAGGAAGAAGTTGCTGCGGCTGAGGTCGAAGAGGTTGCTGCCTGTGTTCTCCTTTAGGATTTTGATGGACTCCTGTCTCACATTGAGGTCTTTCAACCATTTGGAGTCTATTTTTGTGTGTGGTGTAAGGAAATGGTCCAGTTTCATTCTTCTGCATGTGGCTGTCCAATTTTCCCAACACCATTTGTTGAAGAGACTGTCTTTTTTCCATTGGACATTCTTTCCTGCTTTGTCGAAGATTAGTTGACCATAGAGTTGAGGGTCCATTTCTGGGCTCTCTATTCTGTTCCATTGATCTATGTGTCTGTTTTTGTGCCAGTACCATACTGTCTTGATGATGACAGCTTTGTAGTAGAGCTGGAAGTCTGGAATTGTGATGCCGCCAGCTTTGCTTTTCTTTTTCAACATTCCTCCGGCTATGCAGGGTCTTTTCAGGTTCCATACAAATTTTAGGATTATTTGTTCCATTTCTTTGAAGAAATTGGATGGTATTTTGATGGGGATTGCATTGAATGTGTAGATTGCTCTAGGTAGGATTGACATCTTCACAATATTTGTTCTTCCAATCCATGAGCATGGAACGTTTTTCCATTTCTTTGTGTCTTCCTCAATTTCTTTCATGAGTATTTTATAGTTTTCTGAGTACAGATCCTTTGCCTCTTTGGTTAGATTTATTCCTAGGTATCTTATGGTTTTGGGTGCAATTGTAAATGGGATCGACTCCTTAATTTCTCTTTCTTCTGACTTGTTGTTGGTGTATAGGAATGCCACTGACTTCTGTGCATTGATTTTATATCCTGCCACTTGACTGAATTCCTGTATGAGTTCTAGCAGTTTTGGGGTGGAGTCTTTGGGATTTTCCACATAAAGTATCATATCATCTGCAAAGAGTGAGAGTTTGACTTCTTCTTTGCCAATTTGGATGCCTTTGATTTCTTTTTGTTGTCTGATTGCTGTGGCTAGGACTTCCAGTACTATGTTGAATAGCAGTGGTGATAGTGGACATCCCTGCCGCGTTCCTGACCTTAGGGGGAAAGCTCTCAGTTTTTCCCCATTGAGAATGATATTCGCTGTAGGTTTTTCATAGATGGCTTTTAAGATATAGAGGTATGTACCCTCTATCCCTATACTCTGAAGAGTTTTGATCCAGAAAGGATGCTGTACTTTGTCAAATGCTTTTTCTGCATCTATTGAGAGGATCATGTGATTCTTGTTTTTTCTTTTGTTAATGTATTGTATCACGTTGATTGATTTGCGGATGTTGAACCAACCTTGCAGCTCAGGGATAAATCCGACTTGGTCGTGGTGAATAATCCTTTTAATGTACTGTTCGATCCTATTGGCTAGTATTTTGGTGAGAATTTTTGCATCCATGTTCATCAGGGATATTGGTCTGTAATTCTCCTTTTTGATGGGGTCTTTGTCTGGTTTTGGGATCAAGGTAATGCTGGCCTCATAAAATGAGTTTGGAAGTTTTCCTTCCATTTCTATTTTTTGGAACAGTTTCAGAAGGATAGGTATTAATTCTTCTTTAAATGTTTGGTAGAATTCCCCTGGGAAGCCATCTGGCCCTGGGCTTTTGTGTTTTGGGAGATTTTTGATGACTGCTTCTATTTCCTTAGTGGTTATAGGTCTGTTCAGGTGTTCTATTTCTTCCTGGTTCAGTTTTGGTAGTTGATACATCTCTAGGAATGCATCCATTACTTCCAGGTTATCTAATTTGCTGGCATAGAGTTGCTCATAATATGTTCTTATAATTGTTTGTATTTCTTTGGTGTTGGTTGTGATTTCTCCTCTTTCATTCATGATTTTGTTGATTTGGGTCATTTCTCTTTTCTTTTTGATAAGTCTGGCCAGGGGCTTATCAATCTTGTTAATTCTTTCAAAGAAACAGCTCCTAGTTTCGTTGATCTGTTCTACTGTTCTTTTGGTTTCTATTTCATTGATTTCTGCTCTGATCTTTATTATTTCTCTTCTCCTGCTGGGTTTAGGCTTTATTTGCTGTTCTTTCTCCAGCTCCTTTAGGTGTAGGGTTAGGTTGTGTACTTGAGACCTTTCTTATTTCTTGAGAAAGGCTTGTATTGCTATATACTTTCCTCTTAGGACTGCCTTTGCTGTATCCCAAAGATTTTGAATAGTTGTGTTTTCATTTTCATTGGTTTCCATGAATTTTTTTAATTCTTCTTTAATTTCCTGGTTGACCCATTCATTCTTCAGTAGGATGCTCTTTAGCCTCCATGTATTTGAGTTCTTTCTGACTTTCCTCTTGTGATTGAGTTCTAGTTTCAAAGCATTGTGGTCTGAAAATAGGCAGGGGATGATCCCAATCTTCTGGTACCGGTTGAGACCTGATTTATGACCTAGGATGTGATCTATTCTGGAGAATGTTCCATGGGCACTAGCGAAGAATGTGTATTCCGTTGCTTTGGGATGGAATGTTCTGAATATGTCTGTGAAGTCCATTTGGTCCAGTGTGTCATTTAAAGTCTTTATTTCCTTGTTGAGCTTTTGCTTAGACGATCTGTCCATTTCAGTGAG
This sequence comes from Halichoerus grypus, assembly GCF_964656455.1. Lineage (NCBI taxonomy): Eukaryota > Metazoa > Chordata > Mammalia > Carnivora > Phocidae > Halichoerus > Halichoerus grypus. The sequence continues at coordinate 17,689,449 of NC_135719.1, read as the reverse complement.
GGGGGTGTTAAAGTCCCCCACTATTATTGTATTGTTGTCGATGTGTTTCTTTGCTTTTGTTTTTAATTGCCTTATATAATTGGCTGCTCCCATGTTAGGGGCATAGATATTTACAATTGTTAGATCTTCTTGTTGGATAGACCCTTTAAGTATGATATAGTGTCCTTCCTCATCTCTTATTACCGTCTTTGGTTTAAAATCTAATTTGTCTGATATAAGGATTGCCACCCCAGCTTTCTTTTGGTGTCCATTAGCATGGTAAATGTTTTTCCACCCCCTCACTTTCAATCTGGGGGTGTCTTTGGGTCTAAAATGAGTCTCTTGCAGACAGCATATCGATGGGTCTTGTTTTTTAATCCAATCTGATAGCCTGTGTCTTTTGATTGGGGCATTTAGCCCATTTACATTCAGGGTAACTATTGAAAGATAGGAGTTCAGTGCCATTGTATTGCCTGTAAAGTGACTGTTACTGTATATTGTTTGTGTTCCTTTCTGGTCTATGTTGCTTTTAGGCTCTCTCTTTGCTTAGAGGACCCCTTTCAATATTTGTTGTAGGGCTGGTTTCGTGTTTGCAAATTCCTTTAGTTTTTGTTTGTCCTGGAAGCTTTTTATCTCTCCTTCAATTTTCAATGACAGCCTAGCTGGATATAGTATTCTTGGCTGCATATTTTTCTCATTTAGTGCTCTGAATATGTCCTGCCAGTCCTTTCTGGCCTGCCAGGTCTGTGTGGATAAGTCTGTTGCCAATCTAATGTTTCTACCATTGTAGGTTACATATCTCTTCTCCCGAGCTGCTTTCAGGATTTTCTCTTTGTCTCTGAGACTCGTAAGTTTCACTATTAGATGTCGGGGTGTTGACCTATTTTTATTGATTTTGAGAGGGGTTCTCTGTGCTTCCTGGATTTTGATCCCTGTTTCCTTCCCCAAATTAGGGAATTTCTCTGCTATAATTTGCTCCATTATACCTTCTGCACCTCTCTCTCTTTCTTCTTCTTCTGGGATCCCAATTATTCTAATGTTGTTTCGTCTTATGGTATCGTTTATCTCTCGAATTCTGCCCTCGTGATCCAGTAGTTGTTTATCTCTCTTTTTCTCAGCTTCTTTATTTTCCATCATTTGGTCTTCTATCTCACTGATTCTTTCTTCTGCCTCATTTATCCTAGCAGTTAGCGCCCCCATATTTGATTGCACCTCATTAATAGCCTTTTTGATTTCTACTTGGTTCGATTTTAGTTCTTTTACTTCTCCAGAAAGGTTTTCTCTAATAACTTCCATGTTTTTTTCAAGCCCAGCTAGTATCTTTAAAGTGATGATTCTGAACTCTAGATCTGACATCGTACTAATGTCCGTATTGAGTAGGTCCCTGGCAGTCGGTACTACCTCTTGTTCTTTTTGTTGAGGTGATTTCTTCCGTCTTGTCATTTTGTGCAGAGGAGAATAGATTAATGAGAGAACAAAATGCTAACAGGGTAACAACGTCCCCAGAAAATATACTCTAAACAAATCAGAAAAGACCTGAAGCAGTGGGAAAAGAAAGGGAAAGAGAGAAAAAAGAAAAGGAAAGAAAAAAAGAAAAAAGAAAAAGATAAAGATAAAAACAAACAAAAGCAGAACAAAACAAAACAAAACAAAAACAGAATGTGATCAAATATGATCAGGCTGGATTATAGATCAGTGCCACACACTAGATTTTGGGTGTATTTTGGTCTGTTAAAAGAAAGTCCCTCCCAAAATTTTAAAGAAAGAAAAACTTATATATGTACAAAAATAAGGGTTGATATGATGAAGGGATGGAATATGACTGTAAAGATGGAAATTATAAAAAATTTTTAAAAAGGATTTGATAAGTTGTTTGAAAAAAGAAAGAAGAGGATTAAAAAAAAAAAAGAAAAAAAGGGAGAGAATGTGATCAGGCAGGGGAGTAGAAAAAAAACATACACTAGAGATTTAGAGTATATTTTGATCTGTTAGAAGAAACTATCTCAAGATTTTAAAGAGAGAACAACCTATATATATATGCCAAAAATACGGGTAACTACTATGAAGGGATAGAATATGACTTTAAAAATGAAAAATAAAAATGTTTTTTTTAAAAAAGGGATTGATAAGATGTTGGTTGAAAAAGGGAAAAAGAAAAATTCAAAAAAAAAGAAAAAAGGAAAAAAGAAAAAAAGACAGTTAAAAAAAATAATTAACTTTGAAAGACTAAAGAATCATGGTAAAAAAGCCATGAATTCTATGTGCAGTATTCCCCTAGCGCTGGAGTTCTGCCGTTCTCATTGATCGGTAAACTTGGTCTTGGCTGGCTGTTCTCGCTGATCTTCTGGGGGAGGGGCCTGTTGCTGTGGTTCCCAAATGTCTTTGCCGGAGGCAAAAGTGCCCCGCCCTTGCCGGTCCGGGCTAAGTAATCTGCTCGGGTTTGCTCTCCGGAGCTTTTGTTCCCTGCAAGCTCTCAGTACAGCTTTGGAGGCGGAGAGTGAAAATGGCGGCCTCCCAGTCTCCGCCCCGGCGGAGCCGAGAACTCGGGGTCCCGCTCCTCAGCGAGCCCCCAGAGAAAAGCCGTCAGTCACTCCCGTCTCCCCGGTCTCCGGCCACACTCCGCGCTCACCCGGCCTGTGACCGCGCCTTTCTATCTGGCACTCAACCCCGGGTGGAGTCTCCAAACCCAGCAGATCCCCGCGGTGCACTCCCGCACCTCTCCTCCCAGGGGAAGAAGGTGAGTCTCCCCGGATCTGCCGCTTGTTGGGTCCCTGCTGGAGGAGCTGTGGCCCGACTGTGCCGCGGATCACGGTTTATAGCAACCCCGAGCTGAGAGCCCGCGCCTGGGCTCCGTCTCTGCAGCCGGCTTCCCCGCTCCGATACCTGGGAGCTCTGCCGCACTCAGGCACCCCCGGTCTTTCTGTGACCCCGAGGGTCCTGAGACCACACTGTCCCGCGAGGGTTCCACCCCCCACTTCGCCACCAGAGTGACGTCCCTCAGCGGAGCAGACTTCTAAAAGTTCCGATTTTGTGCTCCGTGGCTCTATCACTTGCCAGAAGCGGCCCTCGGAGGCCCCTCCCCCACCGTCTATCTTCCCGAATGTCGCCTCGGATTCACTTCTCCGCTCGTCCTACCTTCCAAAAAGTGGTCGCTTTTCTGTTCAGAGAGTTGTTGCTCTTCTTTTCTTTGATCTCCTGTTGAGTTTGTAGGTGTTTAGAATGGTTTGATCCCTATCCAGCTGAATTCCTGAGAGGAGACGAAATCCAGGTCTCCTACTCCTCCGCCATCTTGCTCCGCCCCCCCTCAATAATAGATTATTTTTAATCCACCTTCTTTAGCCCATTATTTCATCTCCTCTATCCACCCATCATTTACCTCCACATTTCTAATTTACCGAGATCTTAAAGGCCGTCCTTGGGAAACAAGACAGCATAATTATTAGGGTGAAAGCAAGTAAATGCAGTTGTGAATCCTGACTTGGTGGCATGGGGGCCAGACGGATGTTCTTGTCTGGGACGTTTATTCCTAAATGAGTGGTCGTGTCCTGTAGAGAGAGTTGGAACATTATTCGGGGGTGGGGGGGTGCTATGGCAGCATCCAGAGTCCTGCAATGATGATGTTGAGGTCTAGTGATAGTGTTGCTGGCGGAGATGTCCTAAAAGGATAGTTATGTGGAAGGAGACGCTTATACTTACTGTTGTCTGGTCTCTCCTCGTCCTAGCTGAGTTTCAAAGCCTGGTTACCCAGCTTCCCATCAGTTCTGGAAGTTACCAAGTCTCCATAGGCAGAGTTGGACTCCACTGTATGAAACGAAGCGTCCTTACACCCAGTGATCTACAGTGTGGGATCCAGGAGTGTCTTGAAGGCAGTATAATCTAAGGGGATAGAATAGCAGTGGCTATCTGGGGTTGTCTATCTGGCTGAGGTGTGGCTGAAGATAATAAAATTACTTTTCTCTTAAGAAACAGGATTCTGAAAGCCACATTTAAATATTTAAATAACTGATGTAATTATTGCATGTGGTAATATGGAAAAAAGTGCCCACTGAGAGTCAGTATTGGGGCCATGGTGTCTCTACCATTAGAAGGCTCATTGGGCATGGAATCTTCCAGAAAGATAGAATGAGACAGCTGCCCTCATACCCCAGAGAGCTTAAAAGAAGGAATGAGGGGTTTACATAATTTCATACAGGTTAATGTTTTGTTTTTTTTTCCCCTCGAGACATCCTCTTTGATCCATGTATTATCTAGAAGTGTGTTTTTAGTTTCTAAGTGTTGGAAGACTTTCCTGTTTTCTTTCCATGAGTGATGTCTAGTTTCATGCTGCTGTGGTCAGACAACACACTCTGTATCACTGCAGTTCTTCTAAACTTGTTGAGGTTTGTTTTATGGCCCAGAACATGGTCTATCTTGGTATGTGTCTCACAGGCAATTAAAAAAATGTGTGTTCTGCAGTTGCCGGGTGGAGTATTCTATAAATGTCAATTAGATCCTATTGGTTGAGGGTATCTTGTATTCTCTATACTGGCTGATTTTCTGTTGAGTTGTTTCATCAAGTGTTGACAGGGGTGTTGAAGTCTCCAACTATATTTGTGGATTTTTCTGTTTCCCCTTTAAATAGAGAAGACATCCAGGATTTTTAGTTGTACTTAGTAAGAGGAACAGAGAAAAATATTGAGAAGAGTCCATATTGAAAAATATTGGGAAGAGTCCATCTTCTCCAAAGTGGAAATCCCCTTTCCCGTGGTTCTTATAATTGAAAAGTAGCTCCTGGTCGGGAGAAAATAGAATTTGGATCAAAATGTCATACCTCACTGCCTGATTCTCAGACTGAATACCTTTGAGGTTTTGAAAAAAAAAGTCAGAAATACACATATTAAATCTTTTATTTAACTTCCCTTCAGCTATGTAGCAGGTTTTTTGGTTTTTCCCCCTAAAGAGAATGAGCTACTCAGATCTTCCGAGGGTCACTGGACACTCGCTATATGTAACATCAATTCTTGGGATCTCAGTGTACCATTGCTTTGCACTGGTCATAATAGAGTCTTACAAGGGTCAAGAAACAAATGGAGTTTTAATTCACAAATGCTTCTCATAGTTTTAGTAGATCACAAACCCTTTTATCTGATACAAAATCAATTATCTGGTTGGTGAGCATGTAGTTGCTATGGATACCCTCTATCCTGGAAGAATTGGCCTTCCAGATTTTGATACAAGAGCTATTAAGGTAAGAAGAGCCAAGTTGAAGCCTATGGAGCTCCCTTTAGCTATCAAACTAATAATGCAAAGATATTACAATTTCTATGGAGAAATGTCTAAATTTAATGCTACCCCCCCAAATTTTTTTTCTGGGAAAATATGAGGATGATGTTTTTTTTTTTTTTAATTTTTATTTAAATTCAATTAGCCAACATATATAGTACATCATTAGTTTCAGACATAGTGTTCAATAATTTATCATTTGTGTGTAATACCCAGTGCTCATCACATTGGGTGATGGGCATTAAGTAGGGCTCAAGATGTGAGGATGGTGATTTCTATTTTGTTTTTACTTAACTCTCAGGTTTGGCCAGGTCAACTGATCTTGGATTGGTCTTGGAGAATGAAAATGAATTGTTAAAGCTTAGCAGGTGGCAACTCCAATTGCATTTATTATTTGGAGGTGATCTCTTTCGAGGAGCAAAGCAATAAAAGTCCTCCTGTTGATCCACTGGGATAGTTTATTTTACGTAGGTAGATATCTAACAGCATGTCATAACCATCTTACCACAGAATTATTTCAGCTGTTCGGCTCCATGCCACAATTTAGTCTACAGAGGCATGACTGTCTCACTCATTCATAACATATTACATGGGCCAAATATACTGGTGACATGAGCTGCTAGAATATGAATACAAGAAAATTCTTTGGCCTTAGTAAAACTTATGTATGTCATGGAAAGGGACATAAAGTCTGTGAAAACCCTACTACCAAATAGTCTTAGAGATGTTGGGGTATTTTTTTCCAAAGTAAAAGACAGGTTTCCTTTGTTTCCTCCACCTTGTATTGTGTACTAGTAAGAATATATGTTCTATTTGGATGGATATTTAAAGCTAATAACTGAGTAATCAGAAATAATTCTGTGGTGGGTTGAAATATATGTCCACGTCCTAAATCCCAAGACCAGTAAATGTTATTTATTTGGAAAAGGAATCTTTGCAGACATAATTAAGTCAAGGATCTTAGAGGAAACCATCCTAGATTTAGATCATCCTTATAGAAACATGTACCCTAAATCCAATGATAAATATCTTTATAAGAAAAGGGAAAGATACAAACAGACCCAGAGGGGAGGCCAATGGGAAGACAGAGGCAGAGATTGGAGTGATTCATCTACAAGCCAAGAACGCCAAAGATTGCCACAGGCACCAACATCTAGGAGAGGAGCATGGAGCAGATTCTTGTCAGAGCCTCTAGCAGAAACCAACCTTGCCAACTCTTTGATGTTTAACTTTTGGCCTCCAGAACGGTACGAGAATAAATTCCTGCTGTTCGAAGCCACTGAGTTTGTGGTAATTTGTTACAACAGAACAGCCCTAGAAAATTAATACAGTGTCCCAATTGGAATGGGATCCACAACAATTTTCCCTAGATGGTCCAGATTGCAGTCTAAGCAGATCCAATAAATGGCACTTAAAGTTTTGGAAGTATATCAAGATACTGGAGGAGACAATGACAAACCCCAAGAGGAGAATCTCAGACCACTGAGGATTTAGTCAAGTTACTTTTTAGCAGGAATTTCTTCTCTTCTACAGAAAGAGCTTTGGGGTTGATATTGGGCCTTGATAAAAACTGAACTCTTGGTTATGGAAAACCAGGTGACCCTAGGCCCTGAGTTACTCATTATGACCTGTGTATCTATTCCATTCAGCAAAGCATCACCGTATCCAAGCAGTATGTAAAGATTAGGCCTGAGCAGGCCCCACAGGCACAGAGAAATTGTATCAGCATATGACTCACATTTCTCTTATGCCTACTTTTGCTGTATCCTATTAAGCCAAATTCTTAATTAGTCAATATAAAGGCCAAGAAATCAAGGGACCTTTCAGACTGCAAAACCGTGAATGCTCCCACTGGAGGCCATGACAGAGACAGGAATGTAAGTCCTAATTCAACCCAGCCCGAGGTGGGAGGAGAAAGCACGCATTCTTCTGAGACCCTGGGGAAAATCAGCCCATGATACTGTTCTTGTTTGTCAACCAGATTACAATAAGGATGCCAGCACAGTGCTGAAAGAAATCCAACCAAGAGTCCAGAAAAATGTAGAACATCAGAGAGTAGGAGTGAAGGATGTGATGAGAGAGAGAGAGAGAGAGAGACCCTCAGAAAGAGGATGGGCCGGGTGAAGAAGGTTTGAGAAGAAGGTGGGGGGCGGGGCAGAGGAAGAGGGAACACAGAGACTCTAGAGCTCAGGTAGCTCATTTCAGCTGGTTTCCCTGAGGAAGGAATGCCTGGAATAGGAGGCGGGGCATGGTAGCAATGATAGGAATATCTGGGCCTAATAAAAATCTGAGTGATGCTGAAGTTCTTAAAGCAATGCAGACTCCAAAAGTCTAGGTGACCTTCCAGAATACGACCCATAATCTTACAGATGAGTTGAAGAAACAGAATGATTCAGTGTTTACTGTGATGTATAATGCTGGTATTCCCACCAGACCTCCTCAAGTCCCTTTTATTTTATTTTTGGGACCCCAGGACTTTGAGGCGCTTTTGCTCCCAATAGACAGCATCTAAAGCTCTTTTTTTCCCCCCAAAGGATTGGCCTGATAGAGTCTGGCAATTTCCTATCCCCTAAGCCAGTGACTGATGGATTTGGGAGTTTGAAAGTTCCATGGCTGTTGCCTTGGGTCAGGACAGGGCTGAGGTGCAAATTATACTCTCATGGTCCAGTGATCCTCATCGTGGGATAAACCTGAAGTGATTATCTGTAAAACTTTGCTTGAAGACATGTCCTTATTTGGCTTCCTCCTTTTTATTTTCCTGAACTTCTGACTTAATTTGCCTTTGGGATTGCATCATTCATAAGTCACCTGTACAACACTCCCTGTCTGAGAGTCTGAGGTGGGGGCAGTGGACCTAGGACACTTACGAATCTTATCTGGAAATGGTCACTTGAATTTGGAAGTCAAGACTCATGTCTTTTAAACAAATAAAGCCTTTGCTGAAAGAAAAACAACACAGATCACTTAACGAGGGACACAGTCATGCAAGCAGCCAGCATCTATCTGGCCTTCTAATAAAGTAAGTCGGGGGACTTCGAAGACAGTCCTTACTGCCTGCCCCGACACAGCAAAAACATTTTACAACTGATTTGCCATTAGGCTTTTCAAGTATGTTTTCCTACTGGGAATTAAAAAATCCATCCACTCATGACATGGGAAAAATATTTAAAACACCGATGAAAGTAGATGGCAATTCATACACTGTTTTCTTTACTAATAATTCAGTTGGTCTCTTTGAACGGGTTGCTGTATGAGTTTGCTAGGACTGCCATAACAAAGTACCACAGACTGGGGGCTAAACAACAGAAATGTATTTTCCTACAGTTCTGGAGCCTGGAAATCCAAGATCAAGGTAGAGGTAGCTTTGGTTTCTTCTGGGGCTTTGCTCCTTGGCTTACAAATGGCTGCCTTCTTTCTCTGTGTATATGTCCCTGGTGTCCCTTTGTGTGTCCAAATTTACTTTTCGTATTGGGACATCAGTCAGATTGGATTAGGCTCACCCTAATTGTCTCCTTTTAGCTAAATCACTCTTTAAAAGGCCCTATCTTCAAATACATTCACATTTGAGTTACCTGGGGTTAGGACATCAACATCAGTTTTGGAGGAACGCAGTTTATCCCATAACACTTCATATGGTGTAAGAATTTCAAGTGTGAAATAGTTCTTTAAATGAAAGATGGTTTAATCAGAGGGAAATACTGCTTACTATTTACACAGATAGAGCTAGAGTTTGGTTGAAGGCGATGGAGTTTTCATTTGTTCCTAAACCATCTTGCGTCTTAGTCTTTATTTTGACAAGAGGAAAGTTGGGGCCCCTTGTGGAGGATTTAAGTGGGGATTTGAATTACCTGGTGGGGATACAGCCATCTTTATTATTATATCACATTAGTCCCCATGAAAAAATCAGAAATATGCTGGCTGCGTATTGAAATCTTACAATGTGGTAAAGAGCAGCATTTTGTAATTGTACGGTAGGGGCGATTTACTATCAAGTAATCTTATTTTTGCTCTTGCCCGATATAAAACCAAACGATGTTTTAAAAAGAAAGAAAAAGTTAGTGAAAGGCAGTTCTGAAAGGCTGTTGTAACCCTATACACGCGGGATAACCCAGAACCGACATCTTCATGTGTGACATTGAGGGTCACAGGCTCACCCCGAGGATTAAATGTCCCCAGCTGCAAAAGTGCTGGCTGAAGGCAAAGTAGACATGGAGGGGGCTCTGGCGTAGGGAAGCCGTTGATGTGACCCACAGCGGAGACCTGCCACAGAGAAGAGAACTAAAGCCATTACCGAGAGTTTCCTTCCTTATTGTATCATGTCAGTGTTTTAACTTCCTTTTCAATCTCTTTCCACCAAGTTTACACATGCATTAGTGTTGTCTGATTTTGTCACTGCTTTGTGGTTTGCAAAATACCAGAACAAGCTTGCTAGAGAATGCAAACCAAAGGAAAGGGTGTCAGTCCGGGGTCTTGGGGCTGGAGCTTAGATAGAGTGGAGAGATTTTAATGGCTTGCTCTGGGAAGTAGAGTGTTTTCGGCGGTACGAAGGCAGACTGTTTTTATGTGAGGCAGAAGACTTTTGCATCATATACGTTGTTTTGCTTTTGGTTTTGAAATGCAGGTCTGGGAATTGGCGAGGTGGGAAGTGGTAGACAAGTGTCTCTTGTTTTGGCTACTTTTGACTGCATGAGGCTTTTGGTTCATTTGTTTTATTTTCTTTTTGTAAGAGCCTTATTTTTTGAAAGAATGTCTGCCCTGGGTATCTGGTGGGACATCAAGTATGTCTCAGAAAACGGAATAGTCAGGTGCTCTTAGAAGTCATGGCGGGGGGAGAGTGGGCAGATAATGGAGGGTTAGCTAAGAAGACACTTGGCACCGGGCTTTTGAATCTTGGGAGGACAGTTGGGGATTTCAGAGCTTTGAGGTGACAGTAGAGGAGACCAGATGACACCTGTGTCCTTGGTACGTGTCTAGTACCAGTGATGGGGCCTAACCCAAGCTCATGCTGTGCTTTGAGCTCACCTGTCTTTTTTAGGCCCAGTCTCCCTTGGTTCAGCCCTCTTGCTGAGTCTGGTTATCTGGTCTTCCTATGCATTTTGGGAGTTGCCCCAAAGCCTTCCAAATAAATTCCTTTCTACTTGAGCTAGCAAAGTTCTTCTGCTGTGGCTTGTGGCCATACATTCCAACAAATAACCTTTCTTTCTACACTCATCCTTCCACCGTTCCCTCCTCGATTTCCAAACTTGATTCTCTCGTCTGAGCCTGGAAATCTTTCCCTTCCTGCCTTTTCAGGAATTTTCTCACTTTGGATGTCCTCCTTCCCATACCTTTCTGGCAGCAAAGATACACTAACCAACACCTCCCCACCAGCCCCTTCCTCTGACTTCTGCTGCAGGGCACTCTTTTGTCTCACCCTTGGCCCCTTTGGCTTCATTTCTCTGTCTTGGTTACTTCCTCCTCCTTGTTTACACCCCTGCCAGGGCCTCTTCTTCCTCGTTCATAAGGGTTCTTATTCATTACACTCTGTAACACCGAAGACACCTGCTGCAAGTGTGAGGATTTTGGCTTAACTGCCGCTGTGCCCCAAGGATCGGTCCAGGCCTTGCTGCTCTTGTCTCTCTTCAAACACTATGTAAAAGTACCCATGCAGTCTCCCCAGGATGCCTCTTCATCCCAGGACCCAATCTCTCTCCTGTGTGTTTCGACATAGGCACCTTCCTTTCTACAAACATTGCTTGTTTCATTGTTACCCCCATCCCTCCAGACTGAAACCTTAGAAAATCCTCTGATCCTTTGCTGTCTAATACCCACCAAGTTCCATCCTCAACCTGTCGTAATTCTGCTCCTTCCTTTCCATCCCTCTAGTACTTCCTGCATTCAGATGATCTTCACCTGATATCAGGATCATTTCAGAGATAGTTTTCTTTCTTCTAATGACCTTTGCTCTCATCTTTCTCATACACATCCAGTAAAGATCAGTGATCAAAAATAAAATGAGCATAATATGAATATTTAAAATTTGGTCCTCCTTCGTCTTGAGGTAAACATTGTCCTTTTTCAAGTTATCATCATGTTGTTTTCAGCATGAATTACTTTAGTGAGATGCTGATCACTGAGCATCCAATGTGAATTGATTGTCTGTCTGATACGATTGACAAGGTGGAGTGGAGGGATTTTTTGGAAGATAAGGAGGTCAACATTTTGTACTATAAAGGTCTTTGTCTTAGAGTCAATGGCTAAGATATTCTCTTTATAATTATAAAGCAATTAGATTTTAGAACTGGGTAGAACCTTTAAAAATTATTTAGATCAACTCCTTCAACCGAAATGTAGAGAGGTGAAGTCATTGGTCGGAGACAGAGCTCAAGTCTAATTCCCCCCCACTCAAATCCCAAAACTCACATTTCCTTTTCTTTTTTTTTTTCAAATTGTGGTAAAAAACACATGACATGAAATCTACCCTTTTAATTCTTTTTAAGTTTGGTAGTTTTGTATTATTAACTAAATTCACATAGTTGAGCAAGAGATTGCTAGAAATTTTAATCTTGCAAATCTGAAACTCTATACCCAGGCAATAACCACCCATTCCTTTCACTCCTCAGCCCGTGGCAGCCACGGGTCCACTTTCTGTTTGTAGGAGTTGGACTGCTTTAATTTTTATTTTATTTTTCACCAACTTTAGAGATCTCATATAAGAGGCCTCAGACAATATCTGGTGTGTGTGTGTGTGTGTGTGTGTGTGTGTGTGTGTGTGTGTGTGTGTATGACTGGCTTATTTTTCATAGGATACTATCCTTAAGGTTCATCCATATTGTAGCGTGTGACCGAATTTCCTTCTCTTTTAAGAATAATGTTATGTTTTCTTTACTCATTCATACCATATTCTCTGAGCCCATCCATCCATCCGTTGGTGGACATTTGGATGGCTTTCTCTCGTGGGCTACTAAGAATAGTGCTCTATGAAACTCGAAGTGCAGGTACCCCTTTCAGATCCTGATTTCAGTTTTGGGCGATACATATGCAGAAGTGGGATTACCGGATCATATGGTATCTCTCTTTTTAATTTTTGGAGGAGCCTCCACACCGTTTTCCACAGCAGCTATGCTGTTTCACATTCCCACCCAACAGCGCTCCAATTTCTTCACATCCCTCCACAGCGCTGCCCGATACAGAGAAGTCTTTTGTGACGAGAAGGGTCAGCTGAGGCGGCAACCTTCGTAGTTGTCTTCTTTTAAGAAATTGCCACAGCTTTCTATCAACCACCACCCTGATCAGTCAGCAAATACTGAAGCAAGACCCTTCCATCAGCTAAAAGATTACAACGTGCTAAAAGCTCAGACGACGGTTAGCATTTATTAGCAAGAACATATTTTTTAATTCAACATGGTTTAATTTTTATTTTTTTAGAGATAATGCTATTGTACACTTACTAGATGACAGTGTAGTGTAATAAACATAACTTTTGTGTGCACTGGGAAACCAGAAAAAAGTGACTTCCAGAAAAATATTAATTATTGAATTGTTTGCTTTATGGTGGCATTTGCATTATTGTGGTGGCCTGGAACTAAATCTGCACGATCTCTGAGATCTGCCTGTACTAAATAAATAAACGGATATGAATTAATGCAGTAACACACACACACACACTTTAGATTGTATAGACCCAAGTGTGCTGGTCCTTCTCCAAGTTATTGCCGTGCACTCCCCTGGCCTGCGCTCCCTCGCCCTCTGGTGGCTGTCATGTGTACCTGCAGCAAATCTTTGTCTTCCTTGAGGACAGCCCCCCACTTGCACCCCCCTTCTCCCTCCAGGCAGTCCCAGGGGTGGGAAGAGCTTCCCCTGTTGTTAGCATCTGGGAGTCTCCCCCTGCTTTTTCCTCACTTTCTGGGCAACTCTCCTTTTGTGTGTTTATGAGTTAGGTATATTATACAAATTGTGTGAGCATGGTTTATTTCTTTCTTTAAATTTTTTTTTAAAATTTTGCAGCTTTCTTTCCTGTTATATTATCCTCTGTTCCTGACATACCGACTCAGGGTGCCTTGGAATCGGCATGGTGGGCTGTGTGTGTGTGTGTTTGCTTGCCATCAAGGGAAAACCTTCATTTATTATGTTACGTTAATCAGCGTACATTACATCATTAGTTTTTGATGTAGTGTTCCATGATTCATTGTTTGCATATAACACCCAGTGCTCCATTCAATACATGCCCTCTTTAATACCCATTACCAGGCTAACCCATCCCCCCACCCCCCTGCCCTCTTGAACCCTCAGTTTGTTTCTCAGAGTCCATAGTCTGTCGTGGTTCGTCTTCCCCTCCTTAAATATTTTTAAGTGAATAAAGTCATTCTGTTATTAAATGTAACTGCTTTATTTCCTCACATATTCACAGGAGATGCCATAGATCTTATTTGGAGTTTTAATAAATTTTTAAAAATCACCATCAAGGAATAAGGTTCTGATTACTCAAGCAACCACACTAACCAAAAGCGGAGCCACTTTTTTTTTTTTTTTTTTTTTTTTTTTTACCTTTTCCTTTGAGAGATGTTCATCTCAGGTCCTAATTTGCCCAATAAGTCTGAGGCAGTGATTAGCAAACTAAAGGCCAAATCTGGCCAGCAGCCTTTTTCTGTAGACAAATTTTTATTGGAACATAGCCATGACGATCTATTTAAGTACTGTCTATGACTGTTTTTGTATTACAACTGAGCACAGTTGAGCAGTTGCAACAGAGAACACATGACCTGCAGTGCTGAAAACATTTATTATCTGACAGAAAAAGTTTGCTGACCTTGGTCTAAGATAATGTTTCTGAATATTCTTTGACTATCAATTATGCTAGGAGCTCCCTGAAAGCAGAGACCAAATACGATTTCTCTTTGTATCTTTAGTGCCTATCACACTGTCCTGTTGGAAAGAAGTGCTCAAGTCCAGAATGAATGAAAGTAACCTAAAGCAGCTGCACAAATAATCATGCTCCCCCCACCCCAACCTTAAAAACTATGGGAAAGAGCCACTGAAAACCAGGCGTAGTGTGATTTTCTACTAGGACAGTTTTGGTTTGACTTTCAGGAAGATCTGTATCAATTACTCTGACCTTGGTGTGCTGAACAGGGTTGCTCCTGTTCTCATTTCAGCAGTTCAGGGGTGGGAAGGCAGGGATGTGGGGGAGGGACCAATGCAACTTCTGCTGCCGCAAGAGAACTGGGGCAAAGGCATTTATGAGGAGGTCCCAGTGTCCAGGTGCTGGGCAGCATGGTCAAGGAAGTGCTAAACTGACATCTTGGGTTGTTTGTATTCCCAAAAGCACTCGCCCCAGCAGGCATATTCTGTCCTAACATTTGGTACTCTGTGGAAAAGGAGATGTTTGGGAGGCAAATGTAGCCTGTTCTCTGTACTCCTTCCTTTGTTTCAATGCTCTTGTTGACTTTCTCTACATATGTAAATGTAGATTAGTTTTTGTAAAAAAAATTTATAGATCTAATACCTTGTTTGGATAGGCAATTGGAAAGGGCCCAGGAAAATACTCTTGGCCAGTTTCCTTTAATAACCAAGCCAGAGGTGGCAGTTACGTAGGAAGTTTATTACCACCCTGGCCCTTCTACTGTCAGACATCACTAATAGATCCCCACATGCTTTCTGACAGACACAGCCTCCGAATCCTTCCTAAAACGTTCCAAGTAACTGCCACCAATTGGTCAGAATTGGCACACGAGATGAAACCTTCCTTGCCAAAGCTGGTTTTGCATATGTCTAGGTGCGAGGATCTCATTCCGCCTTTTATTTCTTCCTCAGCTCCTCATGTGGAAATGTATCCAGGCCCCAAAGGCAGGAACAGGGAAGGACTGGCAGGCAAAGCGAGGCATTCTCGGCAGAATGCGGAGCACAGATAAAGATGTGAGGTGACCAGCTGGAGTAACGCGGAGTACACACTGGGAAGTCACATGAAATGAACATGGAATCAGAAGGAAGAGCTAGATTGAGGTAAGCATGGGCATCTAGGCCAAGACATTTGAATGCGATTTGGAAAGTCAGTGCTCCCGAAGGCTGGTAAGGGTATTAGGGTTCTCCAGAGAAACAGAACCAATAGGATAGGAGATGCACACACACACACACACACACAAAGGGGTAAGGGTGGGCATTTTTTTAAGGAGTCGGCTCTTGTGAGTGAGGAAGTTGGCAAGTTCAAAATTTGCGGGGCAGGTGATCGGGCTGGAAATTATAGCAGGAGCTGATGTTGCAATCTTGAATCCTACGGCAGTCCGGAGGCAGAATTCCTTCTTTGGAGGACCTCAGTCTTTTCTCTCAAGTCCTTCACCAGATTGGGTGAGGCTCACCCACATTGTGGAGGGTCGGATCATTTGCTTTGCTCAAGGTTTACTGATTTAAATTTTAACATCTAACAATGATGTCACAGAAATTATTGGCTAGAACAAAGTTCATTTAAGTGAAACAGAGTTGATTTAAAGAAAATTATTAAATAAATATTGTGTGCAGATGGTATAGGGATATGTCAAGTATATATGTACTAAAATGGCTGAGGTCAGAGAATGGTAAGCGACAGAATTGCTGTACTCTTGTCACAAGGAAATGTCATAAGGAAATGTTTTTTTTTTTTTTTTAATAAAGATTTTATTTATTTGTTTGACAGAGAGAGAGAGAGGGAACAAGCAGGAGGAGCGGCAGAGGGAGAGGGAGAAGCAGGCTCCCCGCTGAGCAGGGAGCCCGATGCGGGACTCGATCCCAGGACCCTGGGATCCAGTGACCTGAGCCGAAGGCAGATGCTTAACAGACTGAGCCACCCAGGCGCCCCAGGAAATGGCATTTTAAGGAGATTAATTCTGCTGCCTTGAACAAAGGCCATGGACAGAAAATATTCACCAACAAATAATAAATATGAAAATGTTCTCTCCTGTTATAGTAGTAAAATCATGCCTTTTCTAAAGATGCTAACTTTTTGCCAGATTTCCCGAATGTAATCTTCCCAGTGTGCTTTTTAAAAAGTAGTTGTTTAGGGGCGCCTGGGTGGCTCAGTCAGTTAAGCGGCTGCTTTCGGCTCAGGTTATGATCCCGGGGTCCTGGGATCGAGCCCCATGTCAGGCTCCCTGCTCGGTGGGAAGCCTGCTTCTCCCTCTCCCACTCCCCCTGCTTGTGTTCCCTCTCTCGCTGTCTCTCTCTGTCAAATAAATAAATAAAATCTTTAAAAAAATAAAAAAATAAAAAATAAAAAGTAGTTGTTTGTGCTTTTTCTCCCCCCTAACAAATAGAAGTTTTAAATTTTATGTAATCTTAGTAGTTGGGTCTTTTGCTTTATGATTTCTTAAAAGGATTTTAAGCTTAGAAAGTCATCCTGGTTTGGTTTTTGTTTTGTTTTGTTTGAGATATTGATTGATTGATTGATTCATCTGAAAGAGAGAGAGCAGAGGGAGAGGGAGAAGCAGGCTCCCCGCTGAGCAGGGAGCCCGATGCGGGGCTCAATCCCAGGACCCTGGGATCATGACCTGAGCTGAAGGCAAGATGCTCATGACCCCGGGATTGTGACCTGAGCCACCCTGGCACCCCTCATCCTGGGTCTTAAATTCACAGGTCTAACACCTTGCTTGGGCATTTGGAAAGATATTTTTAAATATTTAACTTTTTGGTGTATCTGGGGCTTATTTTGTTGTACACTATGAGGGATGCATCTAGACTAATTTTATTTTCCTTAAATTCCTACTCAGTTACTCCTGTACAAGTTCCTTTTTGGTGATGTCATTTTTATTTTCTAGCAAATTCTTACGTGGATCCAGATCAATTTCCGGACTAACTCTGGTCTGTGTTCTGTGTCTATACATTGTTTCTTTCAGTAGTAAATTACTTTAATGATACGATACGGCCTTATATCTAAATATGTAGTGTGGCTAGTCCCATCTCATATGCTTTCTTCAAGACTTTCAGTGATAAACTTATTTTTCTTCCTGAGAACATCAGAATCTAGTCAGATTCTCCAGAAGTTTCATAGAATGTTAATTGGATTTTGTGTAAATCATTGTGAGGGTTATAATGAATTCATGTATAATTCATTCTGTATGAAATTATGCACATTTTCAATCAACTTTTGATGTTTGTGACTATAGAGCACAGATCAGATTGGAGTCAATGAATTAATCTAAAATAATAATGAAGACATTTTATCTCCATTGCCCCCTTTACTTGAGCAATTTAGATGTATAAATAGCCAAATTGAATTTAATTCCCTTCATTTTTGCACCTAAATGTCTGGTCTAGGTGTAATCCAACAATCAGGGATCCAAAGGCTGGCCTCAGGGAGCAGAATAAAAGAAACGATGATAAACATTGTCGGTGAAAGAATTTAGAAGCTCTTGAAGGGTAATTCACATTTCAACTTTTAACTTTCATTTTAATTCCCCAGGACTTCAAATGGAAACCCATGATCCCTTCTGCAAGGATCTTCACCTGGGGTGTTTTAAAATTTCTTTTTCTCATTTCCTTTGCCCTTCTCATGCTGGTAGTATCTGAACAGCCTGTTCTCCTGGCTCTGGTTAATTGTTGCTACTCTTGAATCTCTCCTGGCAGCAGAAAGCAGTGATCAGACAGGTTGAATGATTCATTGGAAATGTAATCTGATCTCATCTTAGCCATAGGTAAGAAGCAACCTGCTGGGAACCAGAATTGTAATGCTGGGAATTATCTGATTCCTGCAGCCCTCTCTTCTTTCTCTGCCCTGGTGAATGATGGCTGAGATTTGAAATTTAAGGCATGTAAAACATGGTAAACATCGATTTGTTGACTTGCCCATTGAACCGGACATCTTGCCTTCTCGCAGGTAAAACTAAAGGTTACAAGTTCTAGATTTTATTTATAAGGGCAAAGCATTGAAGTGTATCCACTTAAGTTGCTTCTCGATTCAGGGATGTCTTCTTTTCCTTTAAACTATTCTTCCAGCTTTGGGGCCGGGTGCAAAAGCAAAGCAAAACAGCAACCAAAAAGCAAAGGACTCTCCGACGATACAACACCTGAGCTGCAAAGATGGACGACCTGTAGAACAGAGTTGACATGATGTGATCAGTCAGTTCCCGGATGTGAAGGAAAGGAATCCTCTGCAGCGGACTAAGGAAGGCCAGTTACAATGCAGGGAAACCGAGAACTGGTAGGAAAAAGTGGAGAAACTTACAGGAGAAGAGAGAAAAACTGGACATAAGAGTATAAGGAACAGAAAACACAGGAAACTTTAGTGTTGGTGGTGACCCGTTACACTGCTGTCCCCCAGTGATCACATCTCCCTGTATTTGCCCTTGTGTAGTCCTCGCTCTTTGAACTGGAATAGGGCCCGTGACTCATTCTGACTGACTAGAAATGGTGGAGTGATGCTGTACGCCTTCTTGTGTCTGTATGGGAAGACTTAAGAAGTTCTGCTTCTGGGCTCTGAGCCCCGATCTGCCTTATAAGGATTCTGTTACTCTGCTGGCACTTTGTGGAGAGGCCATGGGAGAAAAGCCCAGCTATTCAGTGCCCAGCCAAGCCCAGGCCCCTGCTGACTGACAGCTGGATGAATCCATAGAGTGACCATTGGCAAGGTCAACAGAAGAGTCACCTGGCTGAGCCCAGCCCAGATTACAGAATTGTGAGCAAATAAAATGGCCATTGTTTTAAGTCAGGAAGTTTTAGGCTGGTTTGTTCTATCACAGAACATAACCGTTGGGATGATAACGGAGAAGCATCAAGGACCACGGCCCAGGGACTCTGTTGTCTCGGACAGCATGGTGTGGAGGGAAGATGCAGGCCTGGAACCACAGCAAGCTTGGGTCATAGCCTCACTTTTTAGCTTTTTGCTCTGTGGACCGGGGCAAGTTATTTAGTCTTTCGGGGCCTCAGTTCTGTTATCTGTAAAATGAGAAAAATATTTCTTCCCTCACAGGATAGTTAAGAAATGAAATGAGTGAAAGTTTGGGGCACATATTAAGTACCCGCCAGACCTGAGTTCTGTTCCATTTCCTCCTTACGGTTCCCTCCCTCACCCCCCGCCCCCCAGGGCTGACCTAAACTGCATTAACCCTTAAGGGTAGTCCTGTGCCCTGCTAAAGGTCATTCTGTCATAGGTCGGTTTTGCACTGTGTATGTAGTTGATAAACAACCACTACATTTATATGAAAAAGAAGTAATCCACTAAATTCTAAGTGATGGATTTTTTTTTTTTTTTTTAAATGATGGTAGCTTCTGGGGCCAGTGTGCCTCTGTGTCTATATCCTGGAATACACCTGCTCCTCTGGACTACCACAACTTTTTATTAGACTAAGCTTGGGTCATGAAGGAACATTACATTCAGTTTATTTTATTGCAGATGGTAGGAAGGCATGCACTAGATTTCCATTAGGTTTTCACCAAAAAACTTCCTAATGTTTGTAAAGTTCACTTAGGCAAGAATTGCACATTTTGAGGCAGCACAGGATAAAATTTGGTTCTTACTGAACCCCCCACCTTCATACTAGAAGGTGAGTTAGGACCCTGGAAAGATAGAAGTCCCATATTGAGTGTCTGAATTATGTTAACACTGTGCAGACTCCAAGTTTCCAAGCCTTCTGAGAGAAAATACACATACATCCATACACTCACATACACACATGCACACACACGAATGAAAGAGAGGACTAAGGAGAGAAGAAGTAAACCTGCCATGACCTCAGTTTCCAATTTGTAAAATGAGAAAGCCAGACTAGAAGGTTCTCCAAAGCCATTTCCTGCTCTAAGTGTAGCAGACATCTCAAATGCTGGACCTGTATTAGCCCTTTGTGGACAGGGAGATGAAGAACACGGCTTGCTCTCCAGCAAAACTTTAATTGCAGAGCTTTAATTAGAGAAAGAATCAAAATTCTCTTTCAGATTATGTTTTTTTAATTTTATTTTTAATTGTGTTTTTATTGTTTCCATTTTATTTTAAAAGAGAAATGAAAGCTGCAATTTGCCAAATTGCTGCACACTTTTTCTTGCCATACAACTGCCCTAGCAAGTTAACCTAAAACAGTTTTCTAAAATGTATTTTTAATGGGAAACTGAGATCGCTGAAATTTGTCTTGAACATTTTTTTTTTCCTTTAGACCTCTTATAGGGCTCTGGAGTTTCCATACCTCCGTGCCAAGAGCATGGCAAAGGAATTCGGCTCAGCTTAGTAATTACCTTGTGCTAGTCTTGCTCAAAGTTGTTTTTCTCTTAATGGGTTAGGAGAGCCATTCAAATGCTTTGATTCTAGTCATCAAAGTTCCAATGGGGAGGGTAGGTGAATGTGTATGTAATGTTTAGCCTATAAAAATGGCCATATCCAGAGCTTATGCAGAGTAAATTCTTACTAGGGACTCTGAATGAGGGCAGGTCAATGTGGAAGAAAGCATGAGAAAATGAAAGAGCTGAAGTAAGTCTGGCAGTATCCTTCCTTCTCCTTCTCCAAATTAAGTCTCACGATTATAGTGGACATTTATTTTTGCCCCCTCTCATGGCACGAGGGAAAGATCTTCCCAAAGTCTCCCAGTGTGCTTCCAGAACGCTGACTCACTCCCAGACTCCACAGTGGAGCATGTACATTAGTTTCTCAGACTTTCTGTGGTGAAGGACCAGTTTGCTTCCTCTCCCACTCCCCCATCCACCGTGGGCCGATACTTGCACAAAACGCAGTGCAAATGAATCACTGAAAAAAATGACACAAAAAACAAAGACAAACAAAATACAAGCCTCGGTTTTAATTATTAGACTCAATTACTCTGTCAGATTGTAATAGAAGTGTCTATCATCCTCAATGTCTACCCTTGTTGCAGGTGGTAACAAGCATGTGGAAACAAGTGCTGGTCCATGGACCACACTTTGAGTAGCACTGGCTAAGACCAGGCCAATAGTATTCTCCAGTTCCCAGTAATTATCTCAGGAGTGTTCTTATGACCTGAGCTGGTGCCATTCACCTGAATATTGGGACTTTAGTTGAGAACACTGGGGCAACAATTCTCTGTTTTTTCCTGGCTGGATGCCATCATGGGACCACAAGAGAAGTGGCTTGGGAATGTGTCAACACTGAGAAAGCAGAACCAAGGGATAGTGAGTCAGAACCCAGATCTACTCCTATATTGCAGAGAAATATAAGCCAATAAATTAAAATTAAGCAAGCCAGAATTCATCTGGTTTGCTCTCATCTGCAGGGGGGTCTTATGTGATACAGTGATTAACTGGCATATTTCTTCATGAACTCTCAACTAGTTTCTCTTTTGCCAGTCATCTTTCTGAAACAGAGTATGCCATTCTCCTGGTTATGAAGCTTCCCACTGCCCTCAGTACAAAGTTCAAGTTTCCTTAAACTGTCACTCAAAGGCTTCCACCGTTGATTCCCCTTCTACTTTTTCAGCCCAATTTTTTGCTACTCTCATCCTCAGGCACCTACCGTGCTTTAGCGTGACCAGACGTGTATTTTTATATATGTTCTAGGTTCGCTCGTGTTCCCTCTGGCTGGATCGCACTTACTCTTCCCACACCCTTTTCTGACTTTCTAAGAATAGAACCTTGAGAACATAAGGTGTTCATTATTCTGAAACATTACGCATCACCATCATTCCTGCTGATTCAAGGGCTAATTTTGCAAGTGTTGGCAGGAGGGCAAATTGATGCACCCAGACATTTGATAAAAGTTGCATTGAGACCCCAGAGATCTCATTTCGTAGGGAATCTAATACGGTTTTACTAAGCAAATCTCAGAAAGCAACATGCTTAGACAAAGTATGACTTTAGTTACTATAAAAATGAATAAGCAAGAGATGAAAACATACATCCACACCAAAGCATGTACAGAAATAGCAGATTTATTCATAAAAGCCAAAGAGTAGAAACAACCCAAATATTCAACTGATCAATGTATAAATACAACATGGTGTATCTATATAAGGGAATATGAGTTGCCATAAAAACAAGGAAGTATCGATACATGTTACAACATGGACGAACCCTGAAACAGTATGCTAAGTGAAGGAAGGCAGATACAAAAGGCCATATATTGTATGATTCCACTCATATGAAACATCCAGAATTGACAAGTCAGTAGACAAAGTAGATTAGTGGTAACCTAGGGTGGGGGCAGGAGGAATGAGAGGACTGAAGGGTGAATGAAGCCTATGGGGAAGAGTTTCTTTTTAGAATAATGAAAATGTCCTAAAGTTGATTGTGGTGATGAATGCACAACACTGTGAATACACTAAAAGCCACTGAATTGTACACTTTTAATGGGTGAATTCTATGGTATGTGAATTAAGTCTCAATAAAGTGGTCTAAAAAAAAGAAAACGTATAGGAGCGTTATTCATAGTTGCCAAAACTGGGAAGCAGCCAAGATGTCCTTCAATAGGTGAATGGATAAATCAACTGTGGTACATCCAGACAATGGATATTATCCAGCGCTAAAAAGGAATGAGCCATTAAGTCATGAGAAGACATGGATGAGCCTTAAATGCATATCATGAAGTGAAAGAAGCAACTCTGAAAAAGGCCACACACTGTAGGATTCCAACTAGATGACATTCTGGAAAAAAACTCTGAAGACAGTAAAAGGATCAGTGGTTGCCAGGGATGATGGGGCAGGATGGGATAAACAGGCAGAGCATGGAGGATTTTCAGGGTAGTGAAACTACACTGTATGATACTATAATGGAGGATACATGTCATTATATGTTTGTTCAAACCCATAGAATTAAAACGCCAAGAGTGAACTCTAATGTAAACTATGACTATGAGTGAGAATGATGTGTGTCATTGTAGGTCCACAGACTGTAATAAATGCCCCATGCTGGTTCTGGATATTGAGAGTGGGAGAGGTTGTGTGTGTGGTAGGGAGGCAGAGGGACATATGGGAACTCTGTACTTTCTGCCTAGTTTTGCTGTGAATCTAAAACTACTCTAAAAAATAAAGTCTACAGAAAGAAGAAGAGGAGGAGGAGAAGGAAGGAGAAGAGGGAGAGGAAGAGGAAGGAGTCCTGAATACCTCACAAAGCTCATCTCAGTTGGCACCAGCTATAAATTTTTCCCTGACCCTTCTCTCTTCTGCTTCCTGGCAGAAGAATTAATTACTCCTTAATCTGTGTTTTCATTGTGTTCTTGTTCCTACTTCCTTTACAGTTCATATCACTTTATTATAGTTGTTTGCAGGTCTCACTAAACTATGACCTGCTCAGGGGCTGAGGCAATACCTTGTTTTGTTATTTCTACTAGAAATACTACACAGTAGAGCTCAGTAAGTTTGGTGTGTGAATGAATGAGAGACATCTTACAGCTCGCTACTGTTTTCAATATAGTTTAAAAGGATTTTTGCCCCAGAATCTGTTCTTCAGGTCTTTTGTTATCCTGAAAATAGCTGTCCCCATGTGGCTTATCCCAGGGACAGTGATGAGGATGGGAATGAGAGAGCATTGAGGACTGTCCCTAGAAAATGGAGGACATAGGAGAATCTTAAACCAATGGCGTATCTAGACTTACCTATATGGAGTCTCTTCAAATAGAAGAGTATTATTCTACTAGAGCTTTTGGAAAATACTCCTCCTTGGAGACAGTACGACCAAGTGCAGTATAAAATCCAGGACCAGACTTAGGTGGTGACACAGGTCAGCTGGGGTTGTGAAAAGATCTCACTCCACCAAAAGCCATCTCTGCCTCCTCCGGATGGCTGCCTGAGTTGCTCATGTGAAAGCTTTATTATAAGGCTTAGGGGTTAGATGTATGTAGATTGTGTGAGATGTATTCCTGAGAAGGATGGCATTTTAAACTTTTGTTATTCACTTACACCTTACTGAGAGTCATACGTAATATGGCTCTTGAAAGCAGGTTTTCAGAGGGCAGTAGAGAAAACCTGTAAAGACATTGGTGCCAAGCGTGAAAAGGAAAAGGTACCTAAAGGGGTGACAGAATAACAAAAAGAACTTAACTTTTCTTCACAAACTTGCCAGCATTTAATGGACAAAGTGGGTATTTTTAGCCACACAGCTGCTTTAATTTTAGGACTAGGGTGACTTTTTAAGAAATCACTTATTGTTTAAAATAGAGGTGTTGAGAACATTGGGGATTTCATTGTCAGTGCTCTTCTACTTACAACTGAGTGATCTAGAGAAGTCACTTACCCTCTCCGAGCTTCAGTTTTGTTCTTTCATAATAGGGACACTATAATACCTGTCCTGCTCACATCATGGGGTGATTGTGAGGTTGCTCCCAGTAAACTTCTTTAAAAATTAGCAAATCATTTACACTTGATTTTAGTGTAGAGAAGATAAGTGCTGTGAACCAGTGGAGGTTATTTTTGGTGAGATTATATATATATACCTTTAATATCTTGTTCCTTTAAATTTTGAAGGAACTTCTACCAGGTTCTGAAAAAACTTTTAATTCAAGGCACATAAATGTGCCTAAGGATATCTAGTCAACATGTGCCCTTTTAAAAGAGAAAAGACGTTCTTTGACTATCTTCTCAAAGAATCATTAATTTGTATCAGAAAATTGGAGAGGTTGGACATGCAGAGTTGCCTTTTCTAAGGGGCATGATGTGTTTGAGCATTTGCGACCCATAGTACCTGTCACTTTGCTCCTGTGTTCCAGAGATCACCTGGCAATTCACAAATGCAGCAGGACACCTGTCCTGTGTACACATGTAACTCTCGGCCTGCAGAGGGCTTTTCCCTAGAACAGCACCATGAGGCCCTTAAGGACAGAGACCAGGACTTACAGATGTTTGTGTCTCTTGGCTTCCAAAAGAAAATATTAAAGGAAAATGTGGCTGGGACTGCATGTGAGGATGAGGAGGAAGTGGTGCTCTTGGCAGATTTGATCTTCCGGGCAGGTTACCTGTTCCTGCATAATTGAAAGGAGACTCTGCTGGGCCAGGGTGAAGGCTGTCCTACCCTTTCACAGACGATGAGTTAACAGTGCTAGGCCAGGGGTGTCAAATAAAGGGCATCGCAGTTTAAGAAAGACATGAGGAGTTAGGAGGCCATTCAGAGGAGAGCTGTCATGAAGATAAAGAGTTTAGAAAAGAAGACGTAGGAAGAGTGGAGGGAAATATTGGGATTATTTAAACCTGACAAAAGGAGCCTGGAAAAATGTCACAGGTTGAAACATATGTGGGGATGATTATATAGGGTGGGGCTTCTCAACCCTTTTTCATGGCAAGGCACTCTCAGGGAAAGATATACAAGGCCCACAAGGGCAATCAGATGAGGCTCTTCAAGACTACCCTCGGCCACCAGAGGCCTGAGGGGATCATTGGCTTAGCGCACTGTAACCTATCCCGGCCTTTGGGGAGTTTATGAACTGTTTGTGCTCCTCCCCAAATTCATATGTTGAAATCCTAATCCCAGTGTGATGGTATGAGGAGATGGGGACTTTGGGAGGTGATTAGGTCATGAGGGTGGGGCTCTCATAAATGAGATTAGCACCCTTAGAAAAGAGAACCCAGAAACCTCTCACCCACTTTTCCTGCCACATGAGGTTGTAGGGACCTGCCTGTGAGCCAAGAAGTAGGGCTCAACAGACACTGAATCTCCTCTGTGCCTTGATCTTGGACTTCTTATCCTCCAGAACTATGAAAAAAATATGTGTTGTTTAAACCACCCAGTCTATGGTACTTCTGTTACAGTGCCGCAACTCCCTGAGAAGAGGTTTGTACACCTCGTAGGGAACTGATGTACAGAACACAGATAGTCTGTATTTTAGGTAGAGTAAGAACTGGGGTCAAAATTTTATGGAAGAGTGAAATAAAAGGAGAAAACACTTTATTCTTCAATTCGAAAAACACTGGATTGTTTTGTCAAAGGGTGTGTGTGTGTGTGTGTGTGTGTGTGTGTGTGTGTAGCATGCCCCCAAACTTTTTATGCAGTTTAGCTTCATTAACTTCAGGAAAGTAAGTGCTACAGACTTACCTCGAAGACCATTTGAAGGTTTAATTATTTACATTTATTTTTTACTGATTTTAGTTTTGGGAATATTGAATAATGCATTATTGATTTTGATTGAGTCAGCCTCTCTGACTGAAGATACTAAAGGCTGAATAAAACAAAAAGTGAAATGTGCTACGCAACATGCACAAAACTAAATAAGTGTGAAAGAACTTTAAGGTCTATATCTGGGCTCATGTGAGGCAAAAACATTTTTTAAAAAGATTTTATTTATTTGACAGAGAGAGCACAAGCAGGGCGGCTGCAGGCAGAGGGAGAGGGAGAAGCAGGCTCCCCGCTGAGCAGGGAGCCCGATGTGGGGCTCCATCCCTGGACCCTGGGATCATGACCTGAGCCGAAGGCAGACACTTAACCGACTGAGCCACCCAGGTGCCCCAGGCAAACACATTCTATAGGAAAGATGGATTTGAGGACATATGTGATCCTGAGTGTAAATGTCAGGGTACAAGCAAAAATTCCAGGTAGTTTTGCAAACTTTCAAGGCAGTGGAACTGGTAAGACCCAAGTCAAGGTCTCCAGACAGTAAAGGGGGACCCAGGTAATATACGCGCTATAGATGGAACAAGCAGAAAATTTCATTAAGGTAGCATATAGGAATATAGGTATAGGAAATAGGATGGCAGGGTAGGGCAGAGAGACCTGAAGGACCTAGGAGGGGTGGAGGGGTCTTCTGGGCTAGTGGGTGGGGGACGGGTTGTGGACACACCCTCTTCAATTCCCCCCCACGCCCCAAAACCCTTTGTGACCCTAAGTGTTCTGTGATGTAAGTTTGGGGAGGATATATATTCAGCGTCTGCACACTTAAGAGCTCAGTTGCCTACAGGCAGCTTGCGATTCAGACAATGGAGTTCAAAAACTGGAATGTGCTCTCAGTTCTGAATACCTATACTGAACCATGTCTGAGCTTCAGCTCAACATGGTTGGAGACGGACCCCAACTTCACCTTCCTGTGTGGGTTGGGATTGCTTCTTCTGTTCCTGTGCTACCTGATGCTTCCATTTCCAACTTGGAAAACCAAACCCACCCAAAAGGTAAGGAGCCCTCAACACAGATTATTATGGTTTCCATTTCTAATCCCAAATCTTATTTACTTTAAAGATTTTATTTATATATTTGATAAATAAGACAGAGCCCAAGTTGGGAAGAAGGAGCAGAGGGAGAGGGAGAAGAAGGCTCCCTGTGGAGCACAGAGCCTGATGTGGGGCTTGATCCCCAGGACCCTGGAATCATGACCTGAGCTGACGGCAGATGCTTAACTTGACTGAGCTCCTAATCCCAAAATTTAAAATGAGTTTGGTAGGGTCAGAGAAACACCTAAAATGGGAAGTCTAAGAGAAGAGACATTCGCTTCTCTAGGACAAGAGGTCTGGAAGGGCTAAGGGTTAAGGAAGGACTAAGGTTTCTACTTCAAACTCACAGGCTGTCTGGATGTGGTGGCAGGTCTTGGGTAAAATCCCAAACACAGGGATTCTGTAGTCCTTATTTAGAGAGTATGGAATCTGTACGAGAACATTTCCCAGCATTTGATCGTAAGTCACATTCCCATGTCAGGCATCACTCGATCAAGCCTTCATGTTGGGCTGATCAGGAGAATGGTGCTGAGCCTCTGGGAAGAGACTGGGGTCTGAACTATGTCCTAGGATACAGGGTCCTACCTGAGGGAGCACAGATGTGACTGTTGGAGTTCATATTCTTTCTTTCTTTTTTTTCCTTTAAGATTTTATTTATTAGAGAGTGTGAGAGAGAGCACAAGCCAGGGGGAGGGGCTGAGGGAGAGGGAGAAGCAGACTCCCCGCTGAGCAGGGAGCCCAATGTGGGGTTCGATCCCAGGACCCTGGGAGCATGACCTGAGCCGAAGGCAGATGCTTAACCGACTGAGCCACCCAGGCGTCCCAAGAGAGAGCATAGGCAGGGGGAGAGGCAGTGGGAGAGGGACAAGCAGACTCGCTGAGCAGGGAGCCTGACATGGGACTCGATCCCAGGACCCTTGAGATCATGACCTGAGCCGAAGGCCGACGCCTAACTGACTGTGCTACCCAGGCGCGCCCAGACTTCATTTTCTATGTCCTCATTGAACAAAGGACTTCTGACTGAGACTCTCAAGTGTGGACCTCCCAGATAAAATCCTCCTTTAAATTTTTTGAAGAAATATTGAAAACATTTTATCACCTTTAAAAATCGATAAAAGCAAGGAACACAAAGTTCTATTAATTGAAATAAAGTCGTACTATTCTTGGATAAAGAATGTCTCCATTCTAAGAGTGAGGGATGAGTCCCAACCCCTCATTCTTTTATTTTTGTTCTAGCGTCAGGGCAGAGCCAAGAGGAGGAGGAAAGGTGGGACTCTGAAAGGTAAGGTTCTGCCTATTCTACCTGAGCTCTCCAAGGGTGACCCTTCCTGTCCCTTCCATGAGGGCTCAGGCCCATGATCTCTGAGGAGGTCAGCTGCTAGACACAATCCCTCTTAGAAAACAGAGGCCTCAGAGCAGTCAGAACCTGAGACCCTTAGATTCACTGCTCTGACTCTTCCTGAGCATGAAGCAGTGATGGATCTGGGCAGTGGGTGTCGCCCAGAAGGTGGCTGTGTGAGATGTCAAGAGTCAGAACTTCTGTCTCCTGAATTTGTGAAAGACTTGTGACATCATGGATACTCAGGACCCTTCCCTGAGGTAACCACTGATCTCTGTGCTTCACAGAGGTGGTCTGAGTATCACATGAGATAATTTACATGAAAGTACTTTATCCATGAAGCAAGAATACTAACCAGGGGCTTTCAGAGTCTTAATATCCCATGGGTGTCCCAGAAGGGGACTCCTGTATTAATACCTATGTTTCTACTTTCACTACATATATCCCATTCTCCCGGTTTCCCAGACTACAGATGCTCCCAGAGAGAAGTGGAGGAAGCCCGGAAGCTGATCTCTGTTTTAAGAAGGTGACCAGTCTTTCCCCTTTTATCCTGATCCCTCTTAGAGTACGTTTTATGCAATTGTAGGATTCAGTGCAGCCTGCTATAGCCATGGGAGGGGATAGCCATAGGAACAGGTATTGGGGTGAAGGCTCCTGAGTACATTGTGAAGTCATAAAGGTGGGGCATTGGGAGGGGTCAGCAGGCTTCAGGTGGCCCCTCCCTCTTGCCAGGCCAGCATGTCCTCCTCCCCTTGTTCTGGTCCTGGCTGCAGCTTTGTACCTCCTGTCTCCTGCAGCCCCCTAGGCCGGCATCATGATACCACCTACTTTCGTCAACTGCTATGTCCAGACCCCTCCTGTGAGGTGTGTAATAGCACAACTGCTGAGATCAATCGGCTGCTGTTCCCGCAGGCCCTGGAAGATGCTACTCCCTTGGCTTCCACAGCCCCTGTGACTTCCTCATCGTTCACTCTCTCCCCTGACTCCTCAGCAGTCCCTCCAGGAGACCTAATATCAGCTTCTCTGCCTGAGCCTTCCCCACCACCTGCCTCCATCTTCTCACCTAACCCAGTGACCCCCTTGGCTGACTTTTTTCCACCCTCACCACCGGGTGATTCTTTGCCACCAGAGTCTTTTCCTCCCTTGGATTCCGAATTCCCAAAGGACAATTTCCCACCCCAGTCCCTTGCCTTTCCTCCAATCCCACAAATGATGCTCAGACAGTGGATCCTGTTGTCCATCCAGAGGCCACTTTGTCTCTAAATACCATCTTCTCTCTGGACTCTACCCTTTCCCAAGATGTCAACCCCTTACCGGAGTTGTCCCAGATGGTGAATCCCATCTTTGCTTGTCATAATGCACCATCAACCCTGTCTGTTTCACCACCACCAGACTGCAGTTTAACTATGACTCAATCTAAATCGATTTCCATCTCAGTGAAGCCTGTTCCAGAGATCTCATCTCCAGATAGCTCTGGCGGGTTGCCTACTTATGTCCCGACAATCACAGGCATTAATGCCTCCAGATTGTCAATTTTAGACTTCCCTTCATGGCAAACTCATGCCAAAGACTTCTTCCCTTCAACCTTGACTCCATATAATGTCCATCAAGAGTTGCTGGCCCTCCATCCTTCAGAGGCTTCTTCCAGGGGAGACCCTGCAGCCAAGCTTGTGGAGCCTGCTAACCTCTCACTTCTCAGCCCTGAGGTCCTGGCACTCCTTGAGAAACAAGTCCAAAAGAGGAGTGACTTCTGGATGTGGAAGGAAATGAAAAAGGGTTCTGTTCCAAAACAAACAATTGCTGATAAACATGACTTGGCAGTCTCCCTTCCTTTGTGGAGCGGCAAAGACCAATCAAAGGAGCTGCATGTGCATCGGCAGCCCCCATATCCTACAACCACCTTAAAGGAGGGCCATTTACAGCAAACCCCTATCCAGCTCTTCTGGGGTCTCCCAACTCTGCATAGTGAGTCCTTGTTCTCTGCTGCCCGTGTCTTGGATAATTGTTCCTCCATCTTTATTTTTAACAGAATCTCGAATGCCTCCACAGAGCAGGAACCCCCAGTAGTTCCCCATCCTCTTCCTCTGTGCTTGCCTGAGAACCAGCCCCAACCCCAGCGCCTACCTATCCCTCAGGCCCAGCCCCAGACCCACTTTCAGTCCCCACTCCCAATCCTGCCATCTGGTCCTCTAACCCAGATTAAGGTCTGTGGAGTGCGTTTTCACAGACCTGAGAAGGAATCAGAGTCTCTCCTGTCAACTGAAATGCAACATCTGGAATGGAACGTGTTGCAGAAGGAACAGGAAACTGTGTGGGGTTTACCCGCTGTTGTCCAAAGATCCCAGGAGGACTTCTGTCCTTCAGCTCCTAACCCTTCTCTTAATCACCGGGCCTCCCAGGCCCGTGTTGCAATCTCTATCCTTCCTGGGCAGTTTCCTCTCCCTGATGAGCTTCAAACAAAACTAGAGCGTCACCTTCGAAAGAGGCTCATCCAACACCGGTGGGGCCTGTCCCGCAGGATCTATAAGTCTCTATCACTGATGAGTCCAAGTATTTTTTCAGAGACACCTAACTTGCAGCACTATTGTGGACGCACAAGGATCTCTAAGAGTGAGAGTAAATTGAGCGAATCTGAAAGCTCTGAGGGGGACTCAGAAATGATTCAGCTGGAGGACGATGACCTGGAGAAGGACAACGGTGACCTGGAGAAGGATCAGGGACACAACCCAGAGAATGGCCCAAAAGATTATCTGCTGAGTGACCCAGAGAGCTCTTCAGGTAATGATATGGGGTATGATTTTGAAAAAGAACTTAGGAGCCCATCAGAGAAAAACTCAACAGTGTCTGTGGAGACTTTAGGTCAGAGACAACTTGAAAATGTCTTGAAAATACATTTGAGCAAAAAGTTTGAGGAAATCAATGAGGGTCAACTCCCCGGGACTGTGCATAATTCATGGCATAGTATGAAGCAGACATCGCTTCTTTCTGAGAACTCCCACACTGAAATAAAACAGAGAAGTTTGCCACCATCAGAGGTTCAGGACTACTCCCTGAATACCTCCCAGGAGCTTCCCTTTATTAAATCTAGTGCACAACAGATGCTGGAAGCCCATATTAAAAGGTTTCGTATGAGGATGATGTGGGGCCTTCCCCCCAGGGTCCTTGAATCCATAGAGCTCTTTAAACTGATAAAAGACACATCCCATTCTAGCTTTTCCTCCTCAACCAACCTGATTTCTGAGGTAAATTCCAAACCTGGGGGCTTCAACTCCCTTAGAGGCAGCTCTAAATCTCTCCATGGAGACAAAGTGGGAACAGCAAATTCAGCCCCCATCCTGGATCATCCTCTCCCTGCCGCCTCAATTGTGGGCAAGGAAGAACAGAGAATTCCGAGGCAATCACCCTCTGATATCAAACATGAGTTTGTAGAGGATGTTCAGAAGATTAAGGATGGCACACAGACTCTTAACACCTGTCAAACATGACACCAGAGGCAACAGATGGCCCCCAAAGCTGCCTGCAAGGCAAGCTGGGGCCAGACATGAGCCAAAGGATAAGAGTGCAAATTCTAGAGGTAGAGGAGGAACGCAACAGGGCAAAAAGAAGAATCTAGAACCTGTCGTCGTGCCCACAGTGTCCAGGGAGATATTCAGGGCCAAGCAACTTGATGCTCATCAATCACAATCTAATATCTTGACAGCCAGCAAGCCAGTAAGCTCCCAAATCATAAAGGTGAATGATAATAAAGTCAAAACTACCATCCCCATTAAAAGCCCCCCACCAAACCCATCAATTCCCCAAAATCCTAAATCCTCAAACCTTAAAGAACAACTGTTGTATGAGTTAAAGTTTAAACTGGAAAACAGAGAGCGTAGCCGGGCCCAAGCCCAACGCACTGGACTGCCCCCTGCCTCAGATAGTTTGACTT
Source organism: Halichoerus grypus (assembly GCF_964656455.1). Taxonomy (NCBI): domain Eukaryota; kingdom Metazoa; phylum Chordata; class Mammalia; order Carnivora; family Phocidae; genus Halichoerus; species Halichoerus grypus. Next base: position 17,656,912 of record NC_135719.1, on the reverse strand, counting down.
CCAAGGCCTCACTGACTCATGCCCAGGGTGTCTCCAGTGGGGACATGGGAGCTTCTCAGGTGCTGCATGTCCATCCAGAGGACACAGGAATTAGTATGGAACAACAGCAGGAGCCTTGGGTCCCTAAGCATGTCTTAAGGAAGTGCCAGAAAAAGAATCTCCCACCAGCTGCGGTGACCATGAGCCCTCTGGGCTCCAAGGCACAAGAGCTTGGGGGAGGGGATGCAGGACTGGGGACATCCCAACTTAAAAGGAACAGTTTCCCTACTGAGGATGTGGCATTGAAGAAGAGGTTCCCTACTCAGGACGTGCTATTGAAGGAAAAGCTGGGAAGCAAGCCTTCCCAGACCCTGTCACAGAAGGGTCAGCTGCCTCCTGAAAGCCTTTCCCAGAAGGGTCAGCCTCCTTCTGAAAGCCTTTTCAGAAAAAAAATGAACATTTTTTGCAATGGCTTAATCCAGGGATAAAATGCAAGAGACAAGAAGACTCCCAGGGGAAGGGCAGCCCTCTATCATCTGTGGAAAGCAGAGGCCTACTTAAAGGTAGAACTGCCTTTACTGGGACAACCAAAGCTCAGAAAATCAGGACAGACGTTGGGAAGTTCCTAGAGGAGAAACTGGGGCGTTGGCATGCAATAGATAGCACCTGCCCTCAACAGCCCATTCCCTTCCCAACCAAGTATGGGAAAACTCAGCAGGAAGCACAAGTGCAGGCCCAGGCACAGCCTGTCCAGGGGTATCCTTTCAACTACAGGGCTCCCTCCTGTAAGGTGAAAAATACCAAGTCCTGCCACCAACAAGCTGTCTTTGCTGGCCAAGGCCATACTGGAAGTATTAGACAGATCAGAGACAAGGACAGACAGCCCCAGAAAGCTGTGGCATTTAAGGAGCAGCGACTGCATAACAAGTATCCCCTATCCACGCCCCACAGGGAGCCTGCACCCCACCCACACGCCACCTGCAGGCATCAAGCTGGCCAGGGGCCTCCGGCCACTCTCACCACTGCTGAAGGCACTGTGTTCAGAGATCTGCCTCTACTATTTAGACAGCAAACCCTTCTCCAGAATTTCCAGGGGGGGATATTTCCCACCCCAAAATAATCCCTTGTGAAGCATATTGATTCTCTCCAATAAATATTTCTCTAATAATAGCAATGTGTGTTCTGTGTACTGTACTGGGGGCATGGGTTTCAGGTAACTCAGTTCAGCTGTTACTGATTGCTTCCTTTGGCTTCTAAAAGGTGACCAGTCTCCCAGAGCTCTTGAGAAATAGATATCATGTGCCCCCCAAGGCCCCCAAAGCCCATTTCCTGATGAAGTTTGAGGAGATGGGCTCTGTCTCCTGCCCTTTAGCTTAGCCTTACTGAAAATGTATAGTAGCTCACACCTTTGCCCTCATTGAATGTCTTATACCCTTTAGAGCAAGTGTTCTAGGATCAAACACAGGTATAGTTTTCAGAAAATAATGATTAAGCCACTGTTTTTACTTCACTGTTACTACACAGTAGCTTAATCATTATGTAGAAGTCAGTGATCAGAGGATCCCACAGGTGGGTGAACTCTGAATGGGAGTGTTTGGGGGAGGGTGTTGTCCCAGTTGATCTTGGGCTGGTTGGGGTAGGGTCGAAGAACAGCATAGATGCTGCTTAAGAATCTGTCATGTGAGTCACGTTAAACTTGACAGTGAGGTTTCCCACTGGAAGCGCTCCCCTTCCCTGGGCATTTCTTCAGGCTGCCCGACTGATGACGTTTTGTGCAGAACAAATGCAGAACAAAAGCATCACTTAGCTGTTAGTGGCAGGAACGTTGACCAGGCAGCTACCACCTTCCAGGGTAAGACACCTTTGAAGAAATGAAAAGTTGAAAGAGTGACCTTGCTGGTGGAACAAAGGCTTATGTCTACTCATCCCCTTATCTTGACCCTGTCCTGCTCCCCTCCTTCCTCAGTCTGATCCAGGCACCACCACTTTGAGGCCGATTGGAGCACGGCACAGCCTACTGATGCCTTATACCAAAAAGGCATGGGGCTGTTCCTTGAGTACTCAAACAATATCTGCAGGCTGTCGGGCATGGCATCCCCTTTGGCGATCTTGGTGCCTTCCTTCCATCCATGCTTGATGGCAATATGTAAGATATTGCTTTCAGTATGGATAGGATGGAGGTGCCACCTCTCATATGCATGGCCTTAGTGGAGCCATGGTAGATCTTCTCCAGAAGATGTGCAACTTATGAACCAATGGTGAGTTCTCGACTGCGTACCAGGGTACAGATATTTGGGGGCTTATCATGGAACTCCATGGAATGCTTTTTTTCAGCCACGACTGCACACGTACGCACACTTACAATAGGGTTTTGGAGGGAAGGCAACTCCACTTGAGACTGGGACTCAAAAATGGGGTGAGTGTCCTAGAGAGCACCTGAGGTAGTCTTCTGGGCAGACTCATGACTGTTCAGTGCTAAAACAAAAAAACAGATGTCTACGACCTCTTTCACTACCACACTTGTACCTTCTGATACTAATGATATTAGTAATGATATTAGTAACTAATGATATTGCATCAACTATTCCATTAAAAAAAAAACAAAAACAGGCTCCAGTACAAGTGGGCCCCATCTAATCCCCTTCAATCCTTCAATCATTGACCATACAGTATCTGAACGTTAGGGTCACAGAAAGAATGCAGATTTTGATGCTGTGGAGGCCCTGAGAGGGACAACAGGTGGGATGGGGCCAACGGCAGGGAACCTGAAGAAGTGAGGAGGTACTGGAGGCTCTAACATCTATGTGGATAAACCAGCCAATAACACAGCCTGCCAGTTCCTACATCATCTCATTTTAGGGTCCTTTATGGCCAATCCAGTGCAGTTACCACTCCTCTGTAGAGCTTATTACTGGGAATATTTTTGACATCAGGAATAGTATAGTCTGACATTCTGTCCTTTTGCCTCATCCCCCCATCCTTCTAGTTTATATGTCCCCTGTTTATTTTTCAACTCCACGTCATTCATTTTCCACTTCTCGCCTATCTACCAAGGCCTTGTCTTCCTTTCCTCACTCTCCGGTAGAACTGATGGCTTATCAGGTAACCAACATGTAAAAAGCTCCAGTACAGCATAAGAAGTAGAGTCCATGGTATTGTAATAGTGTTATCTGGTGACAGATGGTAGCTGTAGTTGTGGTGAGCACAGCATAGTATCGAGTTGTATACCTGAAACTAATGATATTGCATCAACTATTCCATTAAAAAAAAAACAAAAACAGGCTCCAGTACAAGTGGGCCCCATCTAATCCCCTTCAATCCTTCCTGTCTGCCAAAATGTTGTCTCTCTGCCTTTTCTAGAAATGCCTTTCTGTAAGTAACTGATTACTGTTGGATTAAATCTCACACCTCACAATTGAGTCTACTCACAATTGAGAGTACTGAGGCCACAAGAAATTCAGCCCCAGCACTACCTGGAAATCATTCACTGATTCCACAAATACTTATCCCAGGCTTACTAACATGAACAAAATAAATGGAGTTAGGTCACTATTTCCTTAGTACATTCTCTCCTGTTACTCAGATCTATTCTATTTTATGTAAAATTTTATTTGAGAGACAGCACAAGCACTAGCAGGGGAAGTGGCAGTGGGAGAGGGAGAAGAAGACTCCCCGCTGAGTAGGGAGCCCCACATGGGGCTCGATCCCAGGACCCTGGGATCATGACCTGAGCTGAAGGCAGACGCTTAACTGACTGAGCCGCCCAGGTGCCCCTCAGATCTATTTTAAACTTCCTTCACTTTCCTCAAACTTAGGCCATCTTCACTTGCCCAGCAGATGTGTTGGACCACAGTTCATAGCCGTGACGTGGGAGCTTTTCACAAAACAAAAAACAAAACAAAACAAAACAAAAACCTTCCAAAAAGTATTTTCCTATTCCTCTTTTTCCTCTTCCTGTTACATGGAAAGAGGTTTCCTTCCCAATCTCAAAGGAAACATACTTTTTGAAGTATCTTCATTGAGAGATAGCTAAATTCTAGTCTCGATGGACTGATCTACCCTTTCCACGTCTCCTTCTGCCCCTCTTCCTGTCCTTCTGAGGCACCCAACATCTTTTTTTTTTTTTTTTAACGCTTTTTACTACAGAAATATTTGAACATGTACAAGAGCAGATCGAACAATATAACTTCCCACATATCCCTCACCCAACTTGCACTATTATCATTTGGCAGGTGTGTTACATCCATTCCATCTTTTACACTATGATTAAAGTGCAAAAGCCCATTTAAACATCTTGCCATCCCTCTCTGAGACATATGCTAGGTGCCCATGTCAAAGCTCTCACATTTCTTTGATATTTATCACCTGCGGAACATACTTATTCACAACAGATGTATGCAGCATTGGTGACGAAAAGCACTGAGCTTTAGAGGCTTTGGCAATCAGTTCTGCTCTGCCTTATAGTCAACCCCGAGGAGCCATTTGAGTGAATTCCTCAACTCCACACAAGAAGTAATCTTACAGAGCAAATTCAGGGCACAATTTCACTGTCCCTTAATCACACAGTAACTAACTTGCAAAAAACCTAGGAGAACACTTTATGTTAATGAAGACTTGACACTGCTCTGTTTTCAAATATTTAGAAGAAAAATTTGTCCTGTCACTTTTCAAATGAACTATTGTGTTTCAAGTTAAATACAGTAGATCAAACACTCCCCTCTTTCCCAAAATGCCATTAAAAGTAAAAGATTAGATGAAAAAAATGCTCAATATCATTAGCCATCAGGGAAATGCAAATCTTAACCAGTATTTGCTAGCGCTTCACACCCACAAGGATGGCTAAAATCAAAAAGAGAATACAAGTGTTGGTGGGAATGTGGAGAAATTAGAACCCCCACACAATGTTGGTGGGAATGAAAAATGGTGCAGTCTTGGAAAACATGCTGGCAGCTGCTCAAAATGGTAAACACAGAGTTATCATATGACCCAGCAGTTCCACCTTTAGGTATATACTCAAGAGAAATGAAAACATAGGTCTACACAAAAACTTGTAGACAAATGTTCACAGCTATCTTATTCATAAGGTCAAAAGACAGAAACAATGCAAACATCCATCAACTCAGAAATGGGTAAATAAAATATGACAGATCCATATGATATATTTGAAAAATAAATTTGCTGTGCCATATTTATAACCCCTTCTCCCCTGGAAATTTTTTTGGGTGGAGCTTATCTTGCTCGGACTTTAAAGGATGTTTTTATAATTTTGAGTCCTAGGGGCCTTAGGGACAGTCAAGATCACACTTCCTATTTGAAAACAATTCCAGAGATGTAAAGCTATGTGGAGGGATTTTTCTTAACAGACATACCTCCTGCAGTCTAGGGAGGGTATGTGAAGTGGGATGGGTTTGAAGTGTACCTTCCTTTTGGGTAGAGACAATGGTGAAGCTGTGGATGCAGGAGAAGAGAGATAAAGAAAGGAGCTGTCATTACTGGTAAACCCTCCTCATATGGGAGGGAAAGGATTGGGTGTCTAGGGCCAAGACTGATTCATCAGAAAGGGAATATAGGCAAGTCAAGTAAGGAAATGATACAGGGCTTAATTTCAACAGTTTATCATCTAAATAATGAAGCTGTAAGGGTTCCAACAATTAAATGACTAGGTAGCATGGGGAGATGAAATAAATACACATAAACCATCAACAAAAATGACATTATTTTTAAAACCGGTAGAGATGACAATAGGTATTTTGGTGAAAAGTTTGAAGGTATATGGGAAAAATACTTTTCATGGAAAAGGTAAGCATAGGTGTCATTCAAAAAACGCCAAAAGGTATTGCTAAATATAATTACAATTGTGCTCATTAGACATTATGCTAGAGGAGCCCACTTCCTAAATCAAGATGAGTTTGGTCCTGTGGGCTGTGATCCAGCACATTTGCTCTGTAAAATAAAGGAATCTTCAAAAATGTTGGGGGAAGAAGGGGGATTTGACAGAGAGAAGGAAGGGAGCAGCAGGGTGAGACACTGTGTGGAAGAGAACCTGTAGGGCGTGAATAGCCTAAGAGGAATTTGGGGAAATAAAAGAATTACTAAAATTTTTAAATGGTGTGCCACAGGTCCATGGGTGTGTCATGCCCTTGTCTCCCTCTTTGTCATCCTTTCTGTTCCTTGGTACAGACTATTCTGCTTTCTCCTGCTCTTTAGTGAACTTGAACACTTTTGAGGAGATATGGGGGGTGGGGCTGCCGCTGAGTCTATTTCTGGTTTCACACAGGTAAAAATGCATGAGGGAGAGCTGTACCTGAAGGCAGAGTAGATCTTGGCGATGTAAATCCCTGGGTATAGCCAACTTTCAGAGATGATGTGAGGTCCAAAGTGAGATCACCACGTAGTAAAAAGGGTCTCAGGTAATATCAGGGTAACAGGTGGAACGAGAAAATTTCACTAAGGTAAATATATGATACGGTGAATAGGTGGAGGAGGAAGGTAGGTTGGAGGCATCTAACGGGCCATGGAAGGATGGACACATCTGCTGCGCTGGATGGTGGGGGAAGGGGCATGTGAGTTTCTCTCGCCTGTGTTTTCCCCTCCCCCACCCTCAAGAACCTTTGGTGTCTGTACTAAAGCTCTGTGATGTGGGCCTGGAACTCTAGTCTAGAACATGTATTCTCAACACCCAGCTGCCTGAGGCAGCAGTGCATTTCCAATGATGTGAATCATCTTTGTCTGAGAAGCCTTGCTGCACCATGGCTGAACTCCAATTAAACTTGCTAGGTCTTCCCATCCTTGCCTTCCTCTGTGGGGTGGGGCTCCTTCTTCTGGTGCTGTGCTACCTAAAGAGGAAACCTTGTTCACCAATATTTTGGAAACAGAGCGATGTCAATCAGGTAAGTAAAGTCCCTCAGAGATATTAAATTCTTCTTTTCAAATACATGAATTCAAAGCTAACAACTTCCAAATGATGCTTTTACTGAATCTTATAAATTTTACGTTGTATTTCCTTTTCTTTTCTGTTTTCTTTTCTTTTCTTTTCTTAAGTAAGCTCTACGCTCAGTGTGGAGCCCAACACAGGATTTGAACTCATGACCCTGAGATCAAGACCTGAGCTGAGACTAAGAGCCAAGTGCTTAACTGACTGAGCCACCTAGACGCCCCTTAAGTTGTATTTTAATTTGCATTTGGTTTAAAATATTTTTTTTTTCTCTTGAGTCTTTTTCTTGACCTGTGTATTAATAGTGTGTTATTTAATCTAATCTAAACATTTTGGGATTTCCAGCTATCTTCCTGTAGTTGATTTCTAGTTTAATTCTACTATGGTCTGAAAACATACTTTGTGTGATTTCTATTTTATATTTGTTAAGGTGTGTTTTGTGGCACCGAATGTGGTCCATCTTAGTGAATGTTCCATGTGAGCTTGAGAAGAATGTGTATTCTGTGGTTCGATGAGGTATTCTATAAATGTCAATTAGATCAAGTTGATTGATGGCGTCGTTTGGGTCAACTACATCTTTACTGGTTTTCTGCCTGCTGAATCTGCCCATTTCTGATAGAGGGCTGTTGAAATCTCCAACAACAACAGTGGATTCATCCATTTTTTCTTGCAATTCTACCAGTTTTTGCCTCACATACTTTGACACTATGTTGTTACATGTGTACATGTTAAGGCGTGTTGTGTCTTCTTGGAGAATTGACCTCTTTGTTGTTATGTAACGCTCCTCTTTACCCCTGATAATTTTCCTTGTTGTGAAGTCTGCTTTGTCCAAAATAATACAGTTACTCCTCTGTTCTTTTGGTTAGTGTTAGAATGGTACATTTTTCTCTGTCCCTTTGCTTTTAATCTATCTGTATCTTTATATTTAAAGTGGGTATTTTATAGACAACATAAAATTGGGTCTTGTTTTTATCTACTCTGACAGTCTTCTCTTTTAATTGGTGAATTTAGACCACTTCCATTTAGTGGTTTTTAAATATACTTGATTAATATCTCTACTGGTCCGTACTGTTTACTATTCATTATACCTATCCTTCCCCTCTTTTCCTTTTTCTGGTTTTAAACAAGCATTATATATAATTCCATTTTCTCATTTTTGTTAGCATACTAATTGTTCCCTGTTTAAAAATATTTTAGTGGTTGTCCTAGAGTTTGCAATATACATTTACAACTAATCTAAGTCCACTTTCATATAACGCTATACCAATTCATAGATAGTGCAGGAGTGTCCAATTCCTCCAGTCCCTTCTAACATTGATGCCATTCATTTCACTTATCCATGCACTAAAATCACCCAACACATTATCATTATTATTATTAGGTCAATTGAGAGTAAGATGAATGAAAGTTTTATTTTGTCTTCATTCATTCCTTCTCTTTCTTTCCTTTACGTAGATCTGAGTTATTTTCCTTCTCCCCAAAGAACTTCTTTTAATATCTTTTGCAAGGCAGGTCTGTTGCTGATGAGTTCCCTGTTTTTATCTGTCTGAGTTTTTATTTCTCTTTCACTTTTGCAGGATAATTTCACTAGATATAAAATTTTGGATTGGTGGTATTTTTCTTTCAACACTAAATATTTCACTCCAATCTCTTACTTGCATGGTTTATGATAATAGGTCATAATTCTTATGTTTTTTTCCTCTAGAGGTAGGGTTTTTATTTTCCTCTGGATTCTTTCAAAAATTTTCCTTTTGTTTTCCTACAGTTTGAATATGATACGTCCATATATGAACTTCCACAATGTATGGTTAATGTGTCATTAATTTTGGAACATCCTTGGCCATTATTACTTAAAATATATTTTTTGTTCTTTCTTCTCCTTCTGGTATCCCAATTACCTATATGTTACACATTTTGGAACACAGTTCTTGGCTATTCTAGATTTTAGCATTAAAAAAATTCTTTTTCTCTTTCTATTTCAGTTTGGAAAGTTTCTACTGACTTTTATGCTAACTCACTTATTCTTTCCTAGACCATATGCAACCTACAGATGAGTCAATCAAAGGCATTCTTCATTTCTCATAGTGCTTTTGGTTTCTAACATTTTCTTTTGATTTTTTCTTAGAATTTCCCTCTCTCTGCTTATATTCCTCATCTATTTTCGTATGTTGTCTACCTTTTCCATTAGAGCCCTTAACATAATAATCATGGTTATTTTTGATACCATGTATGAGAATTCTGAAATCTGTCATATCTGAATGTACACCTGATGCTTGGTTTGTCTCTTCAGATTGCTTTTTCTTGCCTTTTAGCATGCCTTGCAATTTTTCTTTGAAAGCCAAACATGATGTATTGGGTAATAGGAACTGAAGTAAACAGACCTTTAATATGATGTCTTATGTTAATCTGCTTAGGTGTTGGGCTGTGTTTAATATTTACTGTAGCTACACATGTCAGAGGCTTCAGTTTCCTCTAGTGTCCTTGTTTTTGTCTCCCCTAGTGTCTTTAGGTTTCCCTAAATCTCCCTAAATAGAACCTATACCTTGCAGTTCTTTTTAGCTATGATCCTGTCACTACACCGGAGCCCAGTCAATACTTTGGTAAGGTGTCACGGGAGGGGATATGATTAAACATCTGTCTTTTAATGGGCTTATGTCCCTGGACTGTGATGTTCACAAGTGTTTTGAAGGTATTTTGCTTTGTTTTGTTCCACTCTATAGATGAGACAGGAAGGCTAAAGGGAGCTGCTGTAGCTGGGTTATTTACCTTCTCCCATGTGGCATAAGGCTCTGGTAGGCTTTTCACCTGCTGAGTAGGCTTCTGTTATGGAGAACACTCTGGGAATATTTTCAAATGGTTGCCTTTCTCTCCAACCCTACACTACCCTGCCAGAAACATGAGCATTTTTTTTTTTTTTTTTGTACCTCTTTACTGTGAGAACCAGGTGAGGTCCTGGTAAGAAAACCCATAAATAAGTGGGGGTCCCCCATTAGATTGTGACCCCAGGAGTTTCTCACTCTCATGCTAGCGCATATGCATCCTCCAGCAATTTGTCAAAGTGTCTCTTTAAGTGTTCCTACGAGGAGAGCAGTGCAGAGCCTCCAGTGGCTTCTGTTCCAGGTAAACTAATCTAAACTATGATTTTCTACATTGACACTCTCTGAAGATTTGGGGTAGTGGTTTGCCACTATGGTTCCAAGAAAAGTCATTTTTTAGTCTGTTCAGCTTTTTGCTTCTTTCACAGACTGAAGTGATGACTCTCAGGCTTTTTAAATGTTAGATCTGGAAACAGAAGTTGCCCTTCAGAGAATGATTTTTTATTTTCCTGTTCCTCTTCCCACATTTCTAAATGAGTTTGGTAGGGTCAGAGAACCACCTCAAATGGGAAGTCTACAAAAAGAATAGACATTCACTCCTCTAGGAAAAGAGATCTGGCAGGGGTGGGTTAAGGAAAGACTAAGGTTTCTACTTGAAACTCACAGTCTATATGGGTATGGTGGTGTGTCTTGGGTAAAATCCCAAACACAGGGATTCTGTAGTCCTGGATTCGGCTTTTTGGAGAGTATGAGATCTGTGTAAGAGAACAAAGTTTTCCAGCACTTGATCATGAGTCACAGTCCCATGTCAAGCATCACTTGATCAAGCCTTCCTTCGTGTTGGGGTGATCAGAAGAACAGTGCTGAGCCTCTGAGAAGAGACTGGGGTCTGAGGTATGTCCTAGGATACAGGATCCTACCTGAGGGAGTACAGGTGTGACTGTCAGGCTTCAGTTTTTATGTCCTCATTGAACAAAGGACTTCTGACTGAGAATATCAAGTGTGGACCTCTCAGACAAAATCTTCCTTTGAATTTTTCAAAGAAGTAAATATTGGTGGGGCATCTCGGTGGCTCAGTTGGTTAAACAGCTGCCTTCAGCTCAGGTCATGTCTCAGGGTCCTGGGATCGAGCCCCATATCAGGCTCCCTTCTCAGTGGGGAGTCTGCTTCTCCCTCTCCCTCTGGTCTCTCGCTCGCACTCTCTCTCTCAAATAAATGAATAAAATCTTAAAAAAAAAGAAGTAAATATTGATAACATTTTATCACCTTAAAAATTGATAAAAGCAAGGAACACAAAGTTCTATTAATTAAAGTCCTACTATTCTTGGATAAAGAATGTCTCCATTTCTGAGAGAAGAGTGAGAGATGAGTCTCATCCCTTCATTCTTCTATTTTTGTTCTAGCGTCAGGGCAGAGCCAAGAGGAGGAGGAAAGGTGGGACTCTGAAAGGTAAGATTCTGCATATTCCACCTGAGCTCTCCAAGGGTGACCCTTCCTGTCCTTTCCATGATGGCTCAGGTCCATGATCTCTGAGGAGGTCAGCTGCTAGATACAGTCCCTCTTAGAAGACAGAGGCCTCAGAGGAGAGGCTAATGGAAACATAGTCAGAGTACAAAACCCTTCTCAAATTTCCTGCTCTGACCATCCCTGACCATGAAGCAGTGTTGGGATTGGGCAATGAGTGTTGCCCAATAGGTGGCCGTGTGAGATGTCAAGAGTCATAACTTCTGTCTCCTGACTTTGTGAAAGACTTGTGACATCATGGATACTCAACTTCCTCTTTGGGGTAGTTTAACCTATGTTCCTCATAGGGTGGTTTTCAGTATCACATGGGATAGATAATACATACAAGAACCCATTGTGAATGATAAAACAATATGTCTTGTTATTATTATCATTGATCATGTGACCTTAAATCCTAATTTTTGGAGCTCTCCAAGTCCAATCTACCAAGGGTATCACTTAAAGGACACTCTTCTCAGCTTCTTATAAGATCTCTTGCTTCTATTTTCATCATTCTCCAGGTTGGAGAACTTGCCAGAGTGAAGTAGAGGAGGCAAGAAAGGTGCTTTCTCTTCTGCAAAGGTGACTAAACATTACCTTCTTTCCTGAACCCCCCTTTTAAGCAGAGTCTATGAATTTCTAGAGCCTTAGGCAAGCTTGGAATTGACATGGGATGGAAAATCATCAGAGTTAGAATGTGAAAGTCTTGGGGATGTGGTATGTGGGGGGACTACCTTTGACAGATCTGCCAGGGTCACATATGTTTGTTCTGGTCCTGGCTGCAGCTTTGTACCTCCTGTCTCCTGCAGCTCCCTAGACTGGCATCATGATACCATCCACTTTCGTCAACTGTTACGTCCAGACCGCTTCTGTGAGGTGTGTAATAGCACAACTGCTGAGGTCAATCGACTGCTGTTCCCAGAGTCCCTGGAAGATGCTACTCCCTCTGTGACCCCCTGGGCTTCCACAGATCCTGTGACTGACTCATCACTCACTTCATCCCCTGACTTCTCAGCAGTCTGTCCAGGAGACCTAATACCAGTGCCTTTGCCTGAGCCTTCCCCAGCACCCCCCACCATCTTCTCACCTAACCCAATGACCCTTTTAGCTGACTTTTTCTTACCCTCACCTCCTGGTCACTCTCTGCTCCTAGAGGCAAAAGCCTTGGATTCTGAAATCCCAGTGAGCCATTCCATACCCCAACCCCTTGCCTTTCCTGCTCTCCTACTACAAGACACTCAGAAAGGGGATCCTGTTGTCCAACGAGAGGCCACTTTCCCTCTGATTACCGTCTCCACTCTTGACCCCACCATTTCACAAGATTTCAACCTCTTACCAAATCTGTCCCAGATAAGGAATCGCACTGATTCATTTGCTTGTATTAATGCACCACCAACCTGGTCTGTTTCACCACAGCCAGACTGCACTTTAACTGTGACTCAATCTAAATCGATTTCCATCTCAATGAAGCCTGATCCTGAGAAGTCATCTCCAGATAGCCCTGGTGGATTGTCCACTTATGTCCCACGAATCAGAGGTAGTGACTGTTCAAGCCCGTCAATTTCAGAATTCTCCTGCTGGCAGGTCCATGCCAAGAACATGTGCCTCCCCACACTAGCACATTCTGATTCTCAACAAGAGCAAGTCTACCTCCATCTACCAGAAACCTATCTCTGGAGAGACTCTGCTACTAAGCACAAGGAGGCCAGTGGAATTTCTTTCCCTGGCCTTAACTTCCAGGCACCCTTGGAGAGTCAAATGAAAAAGAGAATGGCTTTCCAGATTTTAGAGAAGAAAGTAAAAGAGGAGGGGCCATTTTCCAAACAAATGTGGTCAGAATACCAATGGACATCTGAAGGGAATTTGTTGCAGCCATTTGATGTACAGGTCACCACAGCCCCCAAAACTGGCTGGAATATTGAAGGCAAACCAGAGCAGCTGCGTATTTATCAGCAGCTCCTCAATGTCAAGTCTTTGGGGGAAAACTTGCATCAGAAATATAGCCAGTTATTCTGGGGTCTTCCGTCTTTGCACAGTGAGTCCTTAGTAGCCACTCTCCTGTTTTCTAATAGTACTTCCCCAGTAGAGTCTCACTTTGTCTTATTCAATGGAATTCATAATACCTCTGTAGTCAAAATGCAGGATCAAGCATTTCCACCACTTCCTCATTCCCATCACCTTCCTCTCCCCAGTGTACATCCCCAACCCTTGTCTCAAACCCTGTCCCAATCCCAGCCCCTACCTTTCACTCAGGTGAACACCCAGGCCCACTTTCAATCCCACCTCCCAATCATACCATCTTCTTCATCCCAGATTAGGGACTGTGGAATGTCTTTCCATAGATCCAAGAATGAGTCAGACTCTCATATCTTGACCAAAAATCAACACCTGGAATGGCACGTGTTGCAGAAGCAACAGGAAAGCTTGTGGGGTTTAGTCCCTGTGTTCCAGAAGTCTCAAGAAACCATTTGTCCTCGAGCTCCCAATCTTCCATTGGTTAGCCAGTCATCCCATGCCCATGTACCAGTCTCCATCCTTCCTGGCCATTTTCATATCACCTGTGAACCCCAGGAGACATTGGAGTTACCTAGTCCAAGGAAGGTAATCCCACGCTGGTGCCTCCATGACTGTAGAAACCTAGAGTCCCTAGTATTGATGGAGCCTCAGTGTAAATTAATAGAAATCTCTCACCAAAGAGGCAGACATGTTCACTCACAATTATCTGAGTTTCGGGGCCATAGTAGCAAGGATCTAGCAAAGACTGAACTGAATCTCCCAGGAAGTTTCCATGAGAGGGTCCCAACAAAGTTCCAGCTAAGGAAGGATATGAGGAGAAATCTTGGGTATATCCTAGAGAAGAGCCCAGAAGACAGCCCACAAAGGGTCTCAGAATGCTACCTAGTGAAGGGTCGGAGGGCTGCCTTGGAGACAACAAGTAACTGTGTGTGTCATTCAAGGAATCGCTCAGAGAATGAATTATTAAATGTCTCAAGGAAGGAGACAGACCAGAATCAAATCAAAAGCATTCTTAGATTACATATAAGCAAGAAGTTTTGGCAGATCACAGCAGGTAGGATCCCTATAGGTGTATGTTATTCGTGGCTGGCTGATGACAATACATTGCCTTTTTCTAGGAGTTCCCAGACTACCTCAAAAAACACAAATTCAAAAAAGACTATGGTGGGTAGGGTTAACTGCCAAGTCACCACTCTAGAGCTTTCTTTTCTTGATCCCAAAACACGACAGGTGCTAGAGGCACATATTATAAGATTTCGCATGAGTCAGAGGTGGGGTCTACCCCTCAGGGTTCTTGAATCCATAAAATTCTATATGTTGAGAGAAGCCAAAACATGGCCTCTTCCCCAAGTTGACTTTCCCTCCTCAGCCATGCATATTTCTGGGGTGAATTCCAAAGCTGAGTTTTTTAAACTCCTTGATGGAAGCTCTAAAACTTTTTTGGGAAACAGGGTGAGAACAGCAAATTCAGTCCCCACCCTGGATCATCCTCTCCCTACTATGTTATCTGTGGGGAATGCAGGACAGGGGGTCCTGAAAGCATCACACTCTCACAATGACCACAAGCCTGCAGAGTGTATCCAGATAGCTGAGTGTGGCAGCCAGACTTTTCAGGGCCTTACACACAGCATCAGAGCTCAAGTCAGACCCAGTGAGACTGTACCAGAAAACACATGTGGCCCAGAGGTGCCCACAAGGCAAGCTGCGGCTGGACAGGAGCCAAGGCATGAGAATGTGGATTCCAGCAACAGAGTAGAAATGGTACAGGGCAAAGTGATGGTGGAGAAGAATTTAGAACATTTTGCCATGTCCAGCCTGTCCACGGATATATTCGACACCGAGGAGCTCTGTACTCTTCAATCCCAATCTTGTGACACCTTGACAACCAGTGAATTGGGAAGTTCCAAAATGATAAATGTCAGGATGAGTAAGGTAGAAACTGCCCTGACCACTGAACATCCCTCACCAAAAATACTGGTTTCCCAAGATTCTAAGCTATCAGGGCTGAAAAGACAGCTTCTCAGTAAGTTAAAGTTTAAATTGGAGAGAGAGGAGCATAACCAGGCTCAAAGATGTCCCACTGACATGCCCCTTACTTCAGATAGCTTGACTTCCAAGGCTTCACTGACTCCATCCCAGAGTGTCTGCAGTGGGGACATGGAAGCATCCCAGGTGCTGCATGTCCAATTGGAGGACAGCAGAATTAGCACGGGGCAGCAGCAGGAGTCCTGGGACTCTAAGCTGGCCTTCTGTAAGTGCCGGACTAAGAATTTCCCACAAAGAAAAAGTGAAAGGAAAGTGAGACCTCAGGATTCCAAAGCAAGAAAATGTAGAAGTGAGGACTCAGGAGTAGGGACATCTGTAGGCAGAAAAGAGAGCTACCGTGTTGAGGACAGAAAATTAGAGAGGGCTTCCCCATCTCTGTCACAGAATGAACAGTTTCCTCCTGAAAGTTACTTCAGAAAAAAGATGAGGCACTTTTTTCAGTGGATCAATTCCAAGAAAAAAATCACAGGGCAGCAGGAAAGTCCCCAGCAAAAAGCCAAGTTCATGTCAACCTTAGTGCAGCACCAAGACCCAGTTCAGAGTGTGACTACTTTTGTGAGTGATGGGCCTCCTGAAGCTCACAAGCTCATGACTACCACTGGGAAGGTCCTAGAAGAGAAGCTGGCATGTAGGTATGGATCTGAGGCCTCAGCATTAAGCCAGCAGCAGGAGGAACTACAGGCCCAGGTAGGGCCTGACAAGAGATATTCCTCCAACTATTGGGCTCTCTCTGACCCACAACAAAAGAAACGGGCAGGTATCAAGTCCTGCAGCCAGGAAGTCGTCTGTGCTGACCAGAACCGTCTTAGAAGTGTCAGACAGAACAGACACAGGGTCAGACATCCCCGAAAAGTTGTGGCCTTCGAGGACCAGGTATTAAGCCAGAGTCAACCCCCTTCTTCTCTGCCCTCCGGGGAACCTGTGCCTCATCCAAGCCCCACCTGTGTGCATCAAGTATGCCAGGTCCTTTCGGCCACCAGGGGTGACCCTGGTGAAAGTACTGTGTTTAGCGATTTGACTCTTCTACTCAAGCAGAAAATGCTTCTCCAGCACTTCCACAGAGAAAAATTTCCCTAAAGAAATCATTCCGTCCTTGTTAAGAAAGCCTCACAGTTTTCGTGACAATATATCCTCTGATGAGAACAACCTTCAGCACAACCAAGAATATCAATCCTCCTCAATAAATGTTTCTTCTAATAGAGAGTGCTGTTCTCTGTGTGCTGCACTGGGACTGGGGCTGGGGCTTGTGCTTAGGGAAAGGAAGAATTGTGTTCAGCTCTTACTGGTTTCCTCTTTGGCTTCTGTAAGTGCACCAGTCCCTTGTAAGAAGCCGGACAGTGGCCTTCTCAGTTTTATCCTGGGGTCCTTTATTTGACCCTGCTCAGATGTCCTATATTAAAATATTTACATTTTTTTTTTTTTCATAAAAAGTACAAATAGCTTACTCTGAAAACCTTCGGGCCTTTACAAAGTGAGAAAAACCCTTAAAGTCTAGAACTTGGTTCAAACTCTCTTTTCATCTGCTCCCAAACTATCCGTTGGGTGGGATGAGTTACTATGTCACCTAGGCCTCACCTCCTGGAGACTACTCAGGGCTTATTAGAACCCCATGATACCATTTCAGCATAAGAGTATATGGATAGTCTTTGAGCATGAAGACAGTACCTCCAGGGATGTTGCCAGGGACGTTGTCCTCCTATATGGTGCCTGCCTTCCCAAACACGCAACATTTTACACCAAGGTTACGGTAATTTAGGAGTCCATTAATTATCTATTGCTGTGTAATGGATACTACAAAATTTAGTGGCTTAAAAAATACATACTTATTATCTCACAGTTTTTGTGGGTCAGAAATTCAGGCGAGGCCTACCTGGATTTTCTGCTTCAAGGCTGCAATTAAGCTGTCAGCTGAGGCTACGTTCTCCTCTGAAGGCTTGACTGGGGAAGGACCAACTCCTGTACTCATTCACACAGTTGTTGGCAGGATGCAGTTCCTCAAAGCCTGTTGGACTGGGATCCTCAGAACCTTGCTGGCTCTTGGCTAGAGCTGGCTGGTTCCTTGTCATGTGGGCTTCTCCAACATGGCAGCTTACATCATCAAAGCAAGGAGAGAGTTTGCAAACAAGACAGAAGTTACAATCTTTTGTAAACTAATAACGGAAATGACATCCCATTACCTTTCCTTTATTCTATTAGTCAGAGGCAAATCACTAAGTCGTGCCTATGCTCAAGGGGAGGGGTAATTACACAAGGGTTGAACATCAGGAAGTGGGGATCATTGAAATCTTCTTAGAAGTCTTCCTAATGCACAATAAAAATAATTAAAAAAAAAAAAAGAAGTCTTCCTAATGCAAGGGTTTCTTCTTGGACACCCTACTCAGTTTGCTGAAGCAAAAGTGGCCAAAGGTGCCAAGTGGATCTTTGTCCTCATTCATATGCAAGTCATCAAGGTCAAAACTGTTTAATGGCTAAATGGAGTGGCGGCTGGTAAGTAAACATCAAAGAGATTGGAGCATTCAAAGAAGGAAGGAAAGGTGGTATAGAGAGGTAAAGGTAATATGGGTTCTTCCTGAACGGTAAAGTAAAATGAGCCCTCAGGACCACCTGACTTACCAGTAGTCAGACTTAGAGGGGAGGAAAAAGTAGGTGTAATATGTCTCATCCCAGCTCTACCACAGTCTCTCCACTTTGCCCTAGCTCCCAGACCATAGGTCTAAAGAAGTAACCTTCAGCTTTTGTAGACCTAGTCAAGCTTATAGAGGAAGCAAACCCTTCAGGTTGCAAGGTTTAATTTCTGTTCTTATTAATTAATATATTTAATATAGCACATCCTTCATTTCAAATTTAACTCTCATAGCTTGAACATCAGAGAGAACTGGTCACCCAGTTGATGGAAAAGCCAGTACTAGGGATCTTACAGCATGTAACTCCCATTTTGAGATATTTTTCACGTACCTATGGCTTGAGCACTTCTAACTAAGGGAGATGTGAAGGCTGAAAGGGGTTGAGTTAATAAGCTGGGGTCACATAACAAGTCATATCTAATGTCTATTGCTTCCCTTCAGAGAAATATTGAATGAGGCCATGAGACAGAATTTGGACACTTAGAACATCTAGGAAGCGATCTGTCCAAATGACTGGTAACACCATCTATGAGTGATCTCATACTTCTTTTCTGCTTCTAGGGTTGTTTTCCTTTCTTCCAGATTCCTGTTCCTATGGGAAAGCATCACGATCATAAAAAACTAAGAAAGTGTATTAGCTGAAAAATGATTGGAGAGATGAAGATCAATTTCTCTAGAAAAAGATGTGCTTTGTGCCCACAGTAAGGGATCACAGTGTTACGAAATTTTAGGAGAGTGCCATTTACGTGATATAGTGTGGTGCCTGAAGAACTGTCTCTGATATATAATGCAATGGGAATGGGTTACCTGAATTTTTACAACCTCAAGCTTAAACTCTAAACCTAACGTCAGGGTTGACAAAATGCATGAATTGATTGGTACCTTAATGTGGATTGGGCATGGGGACCCCAGTTCCCAGCTTCAGGCATTGTGAATTTCTCTGGTGCCAGGTGGTGCCTAAGGCGATCAGAGTCCTTGAGGCAGCCATCAGAAGGGGACTAACACAGAACTGTGCCCCAATCGGTGGTTGCAGTGAAAGGGCCCAGGCTATGAGAAGGGGCTCTTCTCTTGAGCTTTTTCCCCTAGAACTTCCATTGGTCCTGGATCAGAGCCTAAACTAGGCTATTTTCCTGGGGTCACAAGGGCACATTTGGTCTTCATTAGGAAGGCCAAGTGGCAGGTTCAGAGACTTGTAGAGGCTGCCTTCTTATTTCTCCCAGGAGACTCAAGATCTGCTCCTTCCTTCATTGGTGGGAGTGGGGAAGCAGGGAAAGAACTGATTCATATATAAGTGTAGCAGTGCTTCCCTGTGGGGAGGAGGTTGGGCTGGCAATGACAAGAGTGGGTAATTTTCCTCTGTAGGGATTCTCTCCCAGCTTAAGGCAGCCTTCATTTGAGGCAGGATATTTTACCAAGCTATTGATTGCTGCTTCTATTCCCTGCCAGAGGGGGACTCCAGAAGGAATAAAAGTTAACTTCCCCTTTTGTCATATAGGAAGTTCTGAGCTTCTGGTCTCAGGGGTTATTAATGGTTTTCATGTTTCCTGACCCCCAAAGAGAAGTTGTGAGGCACCTGTTGTGTAGTCCTGTCCAGACTCTTACGGGTGAGGAAAATTTTCACCAGGTGTTCTCAGGAGAGAGGAGATAGGGGTTGATGTAGGTGCTGGGTTGAAAGGAGAGTTGCCTAAAGGTACCAGGGGCTCCAGCGACTTGATACTAAGGGTGTAAGGTGAGTTCCTGAGTGGATGGGTTCTGTGTGGAAGTCCTCTAGGAGACAGCACTATTTTTCTGAGGGATGAAATGATGTTTGCTGAGATGAATGATCATCAAGCCGCATTACCTTGGGAGCTGCAACAAAATACTGCATTGCCACCCTGGGCAAAGTGGCTATACAACCACTGGCCTGTTAATGGGCCAACGGAGCTTGGGCAATGAACATCCCAGTGGCAACCATGATGGACTCAAGAGCAGAGTCTCTTTCTTACATATTTGCCTGATATTGTATATTTGCCTGACAGCAAAAGCCTCTCCCCCCCACCCCCCATCCCCGTTGCCAGTGATGACTAATATTGGATACCTTCCTTCAACATGGGGGCTCTGATCCAGCTTTAATTTAGAAAAATTAAGTACTGCTTGTTGTATTTCAATTTTGTAAAGCATGCTTTCATGTATATTATCCCATTTAATATTTACAATCCTTCAAGGTAGATTTATTTATTTTTTATTTTTTAAAATTCAATTAAAATATAATGTATTATTGGTTTCAGACGTAGAGTTCAGTGATTCATCAGTCTTATATAATACCCAGTGCTCATTACATCCCAAGGCCTCCTTAATGTCCATCACCTAGTTACCCCATCCTTCCACCTCTCTCTCCTCCAGTCACCTTCAGTTTGTTTCCTATGATTAAGAGTCCCTTACGGTTTGTCTCCCTCTCTGATTTTGTCTTGTTTTATTTTTTTCCTCTCTTCCCATATATCCTGTTTCGTTTCTAAAATTCCACATATGAGTGAAATCGTATGATAATTGTTTTTCTCTGATTGACCTATTTCACTTAGCATAATAACCTCTAGTTCGATCCACGTCATTGCAAATGGCAAGATTTCATTTTTTTGATAGCTGAGTAATGTTTCATTTTATATCTCTATATTATATATCTATATATCTATATGTCTATATATCTCACATCTTCTTTATCCATTCATCTGTGGATGGACATCTGGGCTCTTTCCATAGTTTGGCTATTGTGGACATTGCTGCTATAAACATTGGGGTGCCAGTGCCCTTTGGATCACTACATTTGTAGCTTTGGGGTAATACCCTGTAGTGCAATTGCTGGGTTGAAGGGAAGTTCTATTTTCAACTTTTCTAGGAATGTCCATACCGTTTTCCAGAGTGGCTGTACCAGCTTGCATTCCCATCAACAGTGTTTTCCACTTCGTCACCAACATATGTTGTTCCCATCTTGTTAATTTTAGCCATTCTAACTGGTGTGAGGTGGTATCTCATTGAGGTTTTGATTTGTATTTCCCTGATGCCGAGCAATGTTGAGCATTTTTTCATGTGTCTATTGGCCATTTGTATGTCTTCTTTGGAGAAATGTCTGTTCATGTCTTCTGCCCATTTCTTGATTGGATCATTTGTTCTTTGGGTGTTGAGTTTGATAAGTTCTTTATAGATTTTGGATACTAGCCCTTTATCTGTCAATTGCAAATATCTTCTCTCATTTTGTCGGTTGTCTTTTGGTTTTGTCAACTGTTTCCTTTGCTGTGCAAATGCTTTTTATCTTGATGAAGTCCTAATAGTTCAGTTCATTTTTGCCTTTGTTTCCCTAGCCTTTGGAGACGTGTCTAGCAAGAAGCTGCCACGGCCAAGGTCACAGAGGTTGCTGGCTGTGTTCTCCTCTAGGATTTTGATGGATTCCTGTCTCACATTTACGGCTTTCATCCATTTGGAGTCTATCTTTGTGTACGGTGTAAGGAAATGGTCCAGTTCCATTCTTTTGCATGTGGCTGTCCAATTTTTCCAACACCATTTGAAGAGACTGTCGTTTTTCCATTGGATATTCTTTCCTGCTTTATCAAAGATTAGTTGACCATAGAGTTGAGGGTCCATTTTTGGGTTCTCTATTCTGTTCCATTGATCTATGTGTCTGTTTTTGTGCCAGGACTATACTGTCTTGACAGTATAACAGCTTTGTAATAGAGCTTGAAATCTGGAATTGGCTATTCGGGGTCTTTTCTGGTTCCATACAAATTTTAGGATTATTTGTTCCAGCTCTGTGAAAAAAGTTGATGGTGTTTTGATAGGGATTGCCTTGAATGTATAGATTGCTCTAGGTAGCATGGACATGTTAACAATATTTGTTCTTCCAAACCTTGAGCATGGAATATTTTTCCGTTTCTTTGTGTCTTCCTCAATTTCTCTCATGAGTTTTCTGAGTACAGATCCTTTGCCTCTTTGGTTAGGTTTATTCCTAGGTATCTTATGGCTTTGGGTGCAATTGTAAATGGGATTGATTCCTTACTTTATCTTTCTTCTGCCTCATTGTTAGTGTATAGAAATGCAACTGATTTCTGTGCATTGATTTTATATCCTGCCACTGTGCTGAATTCCCGTATGAGGTCTAGCAATTTTGGGGTGGAGTTTTTGGGTTTTCCATATACAGTATCATGTCATCTTCAAAGTGTGAGAGTTTGACTTCTGCTTTGCACATTTGGACGTCTTTTATTTCTTTTTGTTGTCTGATTGCTGTGGCTAGGACTTCTAGTACTGTGTTGAACAGCAGTGGTGATAGTGGACATCCCTGCTGTGCTCCTGACCGTAGGAGAAAAGCTCTCAGTTTTTCTCCATTGAGAATTATATTCACTGCGGGCTTTTCGTATATGCTTTTATGATATTGAGGTGTGTTCCCTCTATCCCTACCCTGTGAAGAGTTTTAATCAAAAAAGGAAGCTGTAGTTGTCAAATGCTATTTCTGCATTTACTGAGAGGATCACATGCTTCTTGTCCTTTCTTTTATTTATGTAGTGCATCACACTGATTGCTGTGTGGATGTTGAACTACCCTTGCAGCCCAGGAATAAATCCCACTTGGTCACAGTGAAAATAATCCTTTTAATGTTCTGTTGGATCCTGTTGTCTAGTATTTTGGTGAGAATTTTTACATCCATGTTCATCAGGGATTTGGTCTGTAATTCTCCTTTTTGGTGGGTTCTTTGCCTGGTTTGGGGATAAAGGTAATGCCGGCCTCATAGAAAGAGCTTGAAGTTTTCCTTGCATTTTTATTTTTTGAAACAGCTTCAGAAGAATAGGTATTAATTCTTTGTTTGGTAGAGTTCCCCTGGGAAGCCTCTGGCCCTGGGCTCTTGTTTGTTGGTAGATCTTTTATTACTGCCTCAATTTCCTTGCTGGTTAGGGATGTGCTCAGGTTTTCTATTTCTTTCTGTTTCAGTTTGGTAGTTTATATGTCTCTACAAATGCATCCACTTCTTCCAGACTGCCTAATTTGTTGGCATATATTTGCTCATAATTTGTTCTTAAAATTGTTTGTTTTTCTTTGGTGTTGGTTGTGATCACTCCTCTTTCAGTCATGGTTTTATTTATTTGGGTCCTTTCTCTTTTCTTTTTGATATGTCTGGCTGGGGGTTTATCCATCTTATTCTTTCAAAGAACCAGCTCCTGGTTTGGTTGATCTGTTCTACTGTTCTTTCGGTTTCTATTTCATTGATTTCTGCTCTAATCTTTATTATTTCTCTTCTCCTGCTGGGTTTAGCCTTATTTGCTTTTCTTTCTCCAGCTCCTTTAGGTGGAGCTGGAGGTTAGTTTGAGATTTTGAGGCCTTTCTTGTTTCTTGAGAAAGGCTTATATTGCTATAGATTTCCCTCTTAGGACTGCTTTTGCTGCATCCCAAAGGTTTTGAAAAGTTGTGTTTTCATTTTCATTTGTTTCCATGCATTTTTTTTTTAGTTCTTCTTTAATTTCATGGCTGACCCATTCATTCTTTAGTAGGATGCTCTTTAGCCTCCGTGTATTTGAGTTATTTCCAAATTTCCTCTTGGGATTGAATTCCAGTTTCAAAGCATTGTGGTCCAAAAATATGTAGGGAATGACCCCAATCTTTTGGTACCATTTGAGACCTGATTTTGTGGCCCAGTATGTGATTTATTTTGGAGAATGTCCCATGTGCACTCAAGAGGAATGTATATTCTGTTGCTTTAGGATGGAATGTTCTGAATATATCTGTGAAGTTCATCTGGTCCAGTGTGTCATTCAAAGCCCTTGTTTCCTTGTTGATCTTCTGCTTAGATGATCTGTCCATTGCAGTCAGTGATGGTTGAAGTCCCCTACTATTAATGTATTATTATCACTGTGTTTCTTTAATTTTGTTATTGATTGGCCCATATAATTGGCTGCTCCCATGTTAGGGGCATAAACATTTACAATTGTTATATATTCTTGTTCGACAGACCTTTTAAATATGATATAGTGTCCTTCTTCATCTCTTATTATAGTCTTTGGTTTAAAAGTTACTTTGTCTGATATAAGGATTGCCACCCCAGCTTTCTTTTGATGTCCATTAGCATGATAAATGCTTTTCCACCCCCTCACTTTATTTATCTTTATTTTTAAATAAAGATTTGTTTTAATTATTTGCCAGACAGAGAGAGCGTGCAAGCACCAGCAGGGAAAGCTGCAGGCAGAGGGAGAAGCAGGCTCCCCACTGAGCCAAGGAGCCTGATCCCAGGACCCTGGGATCATGACCTGAGCCGAAGGCAGATGCTTACCTGACTGAGCCACCCAGCTGTCCCTCCACGCCCTCACTTTAAATCTGGAGGTCTCTTTGGGTCTAAAATGAGTCTTTTGCAGACAGCATATTGATGTGTCTTGCTTTTTTAGTCAGTTCAACCCTGTGTCTTTTGATTGTAGCCTTTAGCCCATTTACATTCAGAATAACTATTGAAAGATACGAATTTAGTGCCATCATATGACCTGTAAAGTCACTGTTTCTGTATATTGTCTCCGTTTCTTTCTGGTCTGTGTTACTTTTGGGTTCTCTCTTGGCTTAAAGGATCTCTTTTAATATTTCTTGTAGGGTTGCTTTGGTGATCACAAATTCTTTTAGTTTCTGTTTGTCCTGGAAGCTTTTTATCTCTCTATTTTGAATGACATCCTAGCTGTATAAAGTATTCTTGGCTGTACATTTTTCTCATTTAGCACTTTGAATATATCATGCCAGTCCTTTCTTGTCTGCCAGGTCTCTGTGGATAGATCCGCTGCCAGTCTAACGTTTCTACCCTCGTAGGTTTCAGATCTCTTGTCCTGAGCGGCTTTCCGGATTTTCTCTTTGTCTCTATGATTAACATGTTTCACTATTATATGTTGGGGTGTTGATCTATTTTTACTGATTTTGAGGGGGGTTCTCTGTGCCTCTTGGACTTGGATGCCTGTTTCCTTCCCCAGGTTAGGGAAGTTCTCTGCTATAATTTACTCCAATATACCTTTTGCCCCTCTCTCTCTTTTTCCTCTTCTTCTGGGATCCCAATTATTCTAATCTTGTTTCACTTCATGTTATCACTTATCTCTCAAAATCTCTCCTCATGATCCAGTAGTTGTTTATCTCTTTTTCTCAGGTTCTTTCTTCTCTATTATTTTGTCTTCTGTATCACTAATTGCCTCTTCTGCCTCATTTATCCTAGCAGTTAGCATCCCCATTTTTTATTGCATCTCATTAATAGCCTTTTTGAGTTTGACTTGGTTAGATTTTAGTTCTTTTATTTTTCCAGAAAGGGATCTTCTAGTGTCTTCTATGCTTTTCTCAAGCCCAGCTATTATCTTTATAATCATTATTCTGAACTCTGTTCCGACATCTTAACATCTTACTTATGACCATATTGATTAGGTCCCTGGCAGTCAGTACTGCGTCTTGTTCTCTTTTTGAGGTGAGTTTTTCCATCTTGTCATTCTGTCCAGCGAAGAATAGACGAATGAGAGTACAAAATAGTAAAATGGCAACAACAACCACAGAGTATTATATACTAAACAAATCAGATGAAACCTGAAACCCAAAACAAAAAAAAAAGAAAAATTAAAAAATTACCCCCCCCCAAAAAACAACCCAAAGCAAATATAATCAGACAGGTGGACACAACAGAGCAATACACTGCATCCTGTGTGTATTTTGGTCTGTTTGTTAGAAAACTAGATCTCAATATTGTAAAGAATGAAAAACTTATATATGTACAAAAATAAAATTGAATATAATGAAAGGATAGATTGTAAGTGTAAAAATGAAAACTAAAAGAAAAAAAAAAGAGAGGTGGGGGGAAAAGAAGGAATCCACATACAGGTGAACAGAACAGAGCAATACACCATATCCTGAGGGTATTTTGGTTGGTCTGTTAGAAGAAACTATACCTTAACATTGTAAAGAAAGAAAAACTTACTATGTACAAAAATAAAATTAAATATGTTGAAAGTATAGAATGTATCTGTAAAGATGAAAGTTAAAAAAGACTAATAAAACAAAACAAAACAAAAGCCAAAGTAAAACAAAAAACTAAAGAAGAAGGAGGAGGAGGAGGAGGAGAAAAAGAGAATATGATCAGACAGGTGAAGGGAACAGAACCATACACTGGATTCTGCATTTATTTTGGTCTGTTAGAAGAAACTGTATCCCAAAATGGCAAGGAAAGAAAAACTTATGTATTTACAAAAACAAAACTAAATATAGTGAAAGGATAGACTATAACTGTAAAAATGACAATTAAAAAAAGATTTAAAAAAAGAGTTGATAAAAGAGAAACTGGTTGAAAAAGGAAAGAGAAAAAAATCAAAATTGAAAGACTAAAGAATCGTGGGAAAAATCCATGAATTCTTTGTGCTGTATTCCCCTAGTGCTGGAGTTTTGCCATTCTCAAAGACTGGTAAACTTGGTCTTGGCTGGATGTTCTTGCTGATCTTCTGGGGGAGGGTCCTATTGCATTGATTCTCAAGTGTCTTTGCCCCAGGTGGAATTGCACCGCCCTCACAGGGGGACAGGCTAAGTAATCTGCTGGATTGCTGTATGTGCCTTTTGTTCCCTGAAGGCTTTCCTCGCAGCTTTAGAGATGAGAATGAAAATGGTGGCCTCCCAGTCTCTGGCCCGGAGCCAAGAGCTTGGGACCCCATTCCTCAGTGTGCCCTCAGGGAAAAGCAGTCAATCACCCTTGTCTCCCTGCTCTCTGTCTGCTCTCTGTGCTGAACCAGCCTGTGACTGACCATTTACATCTCAGGCATGGAACCCTGTTTCGAGTCTCCAAACCCTGCAGGCTCCTGTGATGCACACCCACACAGCTCCTCCTGGGGATGGCGGGGGGGGGGGGTGTCTTGCCGGTTCTGATGCTTGCTGGGCCCCTGCTCAGGGAGCGGTCACCTGACCCGGCCACGGTTTGTGGTTTATGGCAACTCCAAGCTGAGAGCCCACTCCTGGGCTTGCTGATTTACAGCGGGCTTCCTAGGCCTGATGCCCAGGAATCCTGCCACACTCAGGCACCCCCATTCTTTCTGTGACCCTGGGGATCCTGAGAACACACTGTCCCACCTAAGATTCTACCCCACTTCACCACCTGAGCACCTTTCAGGCGGGGATGTCCCTCACCAGAGCCGACTTCTAAAAGTTCTGATTTTGTGCTCTGCTGCTCTATACGGTAGCCGGCTGACGGAGGCTCCCGCCCCCCATGGTTTATCTTCCCATATAGCGCCTCAGATTCACTTCTCCGAACCTCCTACCTGGTAGAAAGTGGTCACTTTTCTATTTGTAGAGTTGCAGCTATTCTTTTCTTAGATCTCCTCTTGATTTCGCAGGTGTTCAGAATGATTTAGCTGAATTCCTGGGAACAGACGAAACTAAGGTCTCTTACTCCTCCACCATCTTGGACTCCAATCTCAGTAGATTTCTTAATCCCCTCTTATAGAAGGGCAACCTGAAGGACAGAGAAGGTAATATATATTTTGTGGGCTAGCATGGAAGAGGGAGCCAGGGATGGAGAGCCCCTTTACACTGTGAGGAATTACTTGGATGTAAATGACAGCAAATACAATTTCACCGACTTCAAAAAGAGAATCTTTTGCCTTAGGTACCTGAAAAAGTCTGTGAATAAGGCTGGCCTAAGGCAGGAAGGTTCATGCTGGAGCTCAGTTGATGCCTTCAAGATTCACTTTCTATCCATTTCTTGGCCCTATATTGTGGACTGACTTTCTGTCTGACAATTTTGTAGCTTTAAGTGTATCTTTCAAGCTTCAAGTGTAGCTAAAAATGGGTTGTGTCTCTCAGTAGTCCCTGCAAAAATCCCATCGTGCCTTATTGGCTCCAGTTGGGTCACATGCCCATCCCTGACCAATCACTGCTGTCAAAAGCATACAATCATCTTTTGGCCAAGCCTGAGTTACAGATGCATTCTTAAAATAGGAGTGTCAGGGAAAGACAACTCCACCTGCACATAGACTGAGACTGAGAATGGGGTTAGTTCCCTGGAGGTCAATAAAGGGACTGTTTCCAGAAGGTGAGTGGATGGTAGGTATCAAAACAAAAACTGATGTCTACTCCAGCCCTCTTTTTCACTGCCCTATTTCTGCTTTCTTGTCCAGAGTTATGCCACGACTAAAGCTTGGAGTTGCAGTAAATGCCGATTCTGTGGAGACTTAGGGATAGGAAAGAGGTGGGATGGGGCCCAGGAGAGGAACTTGAAGTAGGAGGCATCAGTCAGAGTCCCCAGCATCCATGTGGGTAGATCATCCAATAATCTGTCTTCTTACCGTCTACCCCTTCTCATCCTTGAGCCCTTTACCTCCATTCCAGTTTAGTTATGGCCATATCCTAGAACTTATCACCAGGAACACTTCTGCCATCTGAAAAGACAGTCTGACATTCCACTTGATTTGATCCTTTCAGCTTATGCCCTCAATATGCCAATCCTTCAACCTGTTCAGGAACTACAAGATACTTTACACATCTCCCTGTCCACCTGACAATGTTTTGTCTTCATTCCCTCCCTCTCCAAGGAAAACTTCATGGTTCATCACTTAATTCCAAACCTAAATAGCTCTACTTTGAACAGCCTTTCATTCGCCTGTCATCTGCCATGCGTGGCAAAAGTCAGTTGTGTCTTTTTTAGACCCGTTTTCTAATAAGGGGCTGATTCCTCTAGGATAAAATCAACATAAGTAAGTATGCTGCTGCCACCATAAATGTTCTATAATAATGGTCAGCTTCCACACTGCCTGAAAACAATCCATTAGTTTGTTGTGTTGGTTACTGTGTACTGGCATCCTTCTAAGCGTTAGGGGCACACCGGGGAAGGAAACAAAGCTCCCTGTCTTGGTGGAGCTCATGATTGTTCCTTAGTCAATTCTCTTGCCTAAGTGCTCAAAACGATTTCACTTTCCTACAATTTCTCCACACTCCTCACCCGTTGAGCATGTGTGCTGGACCATGACAGGCGAATGAGAAGTCACCAGAACTTTATATCATTAAAAAAATTTCGAAAGAATAACAAAACCAAAATGTGAACACCCATTCCTTCTTTCCTCTTTCCTTTCTATTATACTGGAAGGTTTTCCTCGGGGATCTGTCCTTGCTTTCCAATTTACAACATCTTTTTGCACTGTTGGAATATTTGGCTTAATGATCTGCTTTTCTAGAAGACCGACACCATATTTACCTCAATACAGTCTGGCACGTCCAGCAGAGTTCAGAAACCTTTGGACGGAAGAGCAATCCGAGCGATTTGGAAGCTGAGGTTCCGACCAGCACGTTCTGGGGGCGGAGCCACTCCCAGGGCAAGCCACACCTAGGGGTAGGGCTACGTGCTGTGGAAGCCACATCCGGGGGCGGGTCACGTCCAGGCGGGACCACATCCAGGGTGAGCTGCATCCAGGGGTGGAACTACATCTAGGGGAAAGCCACACCCGGGGGCGGGACTAAGTCCAGGGCGAGCCACACCCAGGGCGGGGCCACGTCCAAGGCGAGCCACACCCGGGGGCGGGCCACGTCCAAGGCGAGCTTCACCTAGGGTGCGGCCGCGTCCAGAAAAAGCCAAACCCGGGGGCGGGACTACGTCCAGAGCGAGCACCCGGGGGTGGGCCACGTCCCGGGCGAGCTTCACCTAGGGTGGGGCCACGTCCAGGGTAAAGCACGCACACCTGGAGGCGGGCTGCGCCCAGGGCGAGCCACACCCAGTGGCCGGGCCTGAGAGGCTGTGGTGTTTGGCTTGCTGATGGTGGCCGTGCTGGGCTGTCTGACGGGTAAACCTCTCACCTCAGGCTTCTGCATCCTGTCTCCATCACTTCTGGAAGCTGAGAGTTTTGATTTGCCTCAAAGTCAGATTTTGACGAAGGCTTCTGGATCCCAGTGACCTTCCCTCCTGCCCTGCCAGAAGGACTCTTCCCACCGTCTGCCTTTTCCATCCCGGCTGCTGGGCCTCGAGGCCTCCCAACGCCTAACGGCCTCAGAGAACGTGCTGAGGCTTGGGGGCGGGGCCGTGCCTGGGCCACGCGAGCCCCTTTTGCGCAGGTCACTGGATGGAACTTGTGGAGCTGATCGTAGTAGTAAATATAGCGGCGATATTGACTGCTGTTAAGACTTCACCTTGCACCAGCTGCCTGGTCTTGTACGAGAAACCTGTCTCAGAGCTCATCTATTATGTGCAGAGATAATAATATCTAACAGGCGTGGCCCTGAGACCTGGAATGAAGAAGTGAAGAGTTTTGAGTGGTGTTAAGAGTTGATGTTACTGAAGGGTTTGGGGGCGCTTGTGGTGACCTCATGGGCCTTCCAGCTCCTGGAGAGCCAAGTGCCTTGGAAGTGCCTGCCAGTGCACTCAGGACAGTGAGACGTCAGGGTGCGAGTTCATGCAATGAAGTAAGAGTCCTCATTCCTGATTCTCCGCAGAACTGGAAGGATACCCACAATTTGCTACTTGTTTTCAAAGGAGCCAAAAAGAGCTTTAATCGCTGGGACCTAGCGGTGAGTCCAGTAGGAACGGTTCGTGGAAACCTCAGGTATAGACCAATCGAGGCATTATGGACAGGATAGAGGCAGAACCATTTGTCACGCCTTGCATGATCCAGGATAGCAGGACGTGAACCTCTCCGGCAGGAAGGACTACGTGTTTTTAATTAGGCAGAAACTCTCAGGTAATTGCCTTAAATTGCAGGTATAGATATATTCACGCCTACCGTGTGTCCTGGTTCTGTGTTAGGAAGTGTTACCATGTTTATCATAGTAAGAGGTGGAAGACAATCCTATTTGTGACTGTTTCCACTATTAGAAAGTATTAAATGTGAATTTGAAAGATACAGAAAAGTAGAATAAACCTCATAGATTCCCACCTTCAGAACAATTACCATTAACTTTTTGATGCATCTTCTTAGAGATTTTGCTGTGGCTACTTTTAACATTGCTTAAATAATACATACTTTAACTGAAAAACTATCATAAACGTTTTTATGTTATTATAAACTTTCATAACATTTTATGATAACATTCTATTAAGTGGTAGAATATTAAACTCTACTTTTTGTTGACATTTGGTTAGTTTCTAACTTTTGAAATTTCAATATTTTGCTTGCGATGTTTGGTCATAATTGTACTTGTTTATAAACTGTCCTGTTCCAAACAGCATAAAGCTTTTCCTAAGTGTCTGATTAACCCAGGATTCTGCCCTAGGCCAAATGCTCTTCTCTTCCTCCAGCCTCCTTAGATGAGTCATGCGCTCATGTGGTTAGCTGATTCAGCACTAGACTCTCCTCTGATTATGAAGCCAATGAAACCAACTGCTTGCTAAACATCCTTTTTTTTTTTTTTAAGGATTTTATTTATTTATTTGACAGAGGGAGACACAGCGAGAGAGGGAACACAAGCAGGGGGAGTGGGAGAGGGAGAAGCAGGCTTCCCGCCGAGCGGGGAGCCCGATGTGGGGCTCAATCCCAGGACCCTGGGATCATGACCTGAGCCGAAGGCTGGCGCTTAATGACTGAGCCACCCAGGTGCCCCTTGCTAAACATCCTTAATGTAAGATCTTCCAAACTGAACCTGCTGTCTTCATCTCTAACTTTCCCTTCCCCATACAGCCCCAGTATCGGTAGCACCTGAAAATCCAAGCAAGAAACACAAGAGCCATTTTACATTCTTCCCTCTTCATTGTAGCTAGTCAGCTACTACATGGAGAAGCTAGAAAAATATGCTGTGCAGAGAAATCCTAGAACTCTCACAGTATACTACATTCCCCCAAATAGATTATAAGATCCTTCAGGGCATGAGCTATATTTTTGTAATTAATTTTAATTATATTAGTAATAATATGTTTGCATTCTCCCTAGTCAGAATTAAAACATTCTCATTAAAGTTAAATACCCCATTCCAAAATAAAGCGTCTCTTTCCACATCAATTAATTAATTAATTTGCTATTTATATCAATATAGACTATTGGTTTCCTACTCGATTCAATTGGTTTCCTACTTGATTCGATTCAGTCTGCTACTATCAGTATTTATTTTGGTGCCAAAATTGTCATATTAGCTAATTACTTCAGTCTGACTTCTGTGTTCTTTTGATTTAGCTCAATCATTTTTTACTTTCTGACACAAAAAGACGTTTCAAGCTCATTGTATACTTTTCCCTGCATAATCCCTCAGTTGCTGATTTCGTTAATGGAAAATGGTATTTAGAAGCCAGGGTCAGTTTGCTGGATGTGTTCATTATTATTAGGATGTTGCTGCTTGTGGACCCTCTCAATAGTTAGGGAATATGTGTATATATATGCACACACACAGACACACACACACACATTTAAATATTAATTTATTTTCCTCTGTCTCTACATGTGTTGAAAGTTGTGAGTTCACACCAATACTTCTAGTTATAATCTACCACCACAGGGTTCATTCTAGTTTTCTCCCTTTCCAGTTTTGTAACTTCTTTCTCCAACAGTGAGAAATCTGGCTCCATTATTTTTTTTATATATGTACTTATTCAGTCAGTTCTCCTGTATGGAGGCAATTTCTCATCACCACCACTGTCTCCTCCATGTATGGATGTCCTCTTCTACCACTAGTGCTTAGATAACAATGTGTGTGGCAGCTGTGTTATGTAGACACCAATACCGCACCAGGCAACCCTTCTATACAAGCCCCTCTTCACCGTGCTGGGCTCTGACTCTCAGCTCTGGGTCACTGCTGACGCTTCTCTAACAGCCCTCCTCCATCCCCTTTTGGTGTGAATGCCCATTTTGCTTGGCTCACCTATTGGCTCTAAGACTGACTTATTCAGAAAGGGAAAAGGAAGTAAAATGCTGTATCTTTTTCCTTCTAGCTTTCTCAAGACATAATTGATGTGCAACAAGCTGCATGTATTTAAAAGTGTACAACTTGATGAGATTTGATAATGAAATTGCCATAATCAAGATAAACACATCCAACTCTTCCCATTCATTTTGAGTTTTTTAAAATTAAAATTTTTATTTTGAGATAAATGCAGATTCACATGCACTGTAAGAAATAGAGAGATCTCATGTATACTTTATTCAGTTTCCTCCAATCATACTATCTTAGGAAACTACAGTACAATATCACAACCAAGATACTGACATTGGTATAGTCAAGATATAGAACATTTCTATCACTGCAGGTATTCCTCCTGTTGCCATTTTATAGACACACTACCTCCTGCCCCTACTGTTCCATCATCTGTTTTCCATTTTTATAATTTTGCCATTTCAGTGGTATTTTATATATATGGAATCATATACAGTGTAACTTGATGGAATTTGCCTTTTTTACTCAGCTTAGTTCTCTGGGAGATTCACCTAGGCTGTTGTGTGTATCAGTAGTTCACTGTTTTTTATTGCTGAGTAATATTCCATGGCATGGATGTACTGTAGTTTTTGTTTTTGTTTTTGTTTTTTTAACCGTTGGTTGAACAACAGCTGGGTTATTTCCAGTTTGGGCTGTTATGAATAAAAATACTGTGAACATCTGTGTACAGGTTTTTGTGTGAACATAAGCCTTCATTTTTCTGTGATAAATGCCCAGCAGTATAATTGCTGAGTTGCATGTTTAGTTTTTTTAAGAAGTGGAAACTGTGGCTGTACTGTTTTGTATTTTCATCAGCAACATGAGTGATCCAGTTTTTCTTTATCCTTGCCACCATTTGGTGTCACTATTTAAAAAAAATTTCTTTAGCCATTCTGATAAGTGTGTAGTGATATGTTATTGTGGTTTTAATTTGCACTTCCTGAATGACAAATATTAAACCTTTTTGGGGGGCTTTTTTGCCATCTGTCTTTTTGGTGAAATGTCTCTTCATGTCTTTTGTCCCTGTTCTAATGGGATTATTTTATTTTATTTTTTTTTACCATTGAGTTGCCAGAGTTCTTTATATATTGCTGATACTAGCCTTATGTTGCCTTTGTGGTTTGCAAATATTTTTTCCCAGTCTATAGCTTGTCTTTTCATCCTCTTAACAGTCTTTTGCAGAGCAATAGTTTTCAAGTTTGATGAAGATTAGTTTATAAACTTTTCCTTTTATGGGTCATTTTTTGGTGTCACATTTAAGAACTCTGTGCTGAGATTTAAATCCTGAAGACTTCCTCTGATTTTTTTCTGAAAGTCTTATGCTTTTATGTTTTATAGTCAAGTCTGTGATCCATTTTGAGTTAATTTTTATATAAGGTGTGAGACTTAGGCGAAGTTCCTTTTTTTGGTGTGTGGATGTCCACTTGCTCCAGCAGTATTTGTTGAAAAGTTAGCTTTATTCCATTGAATTGCTTTTGTATTTTGTCAAAAGTTCATTGAACATTTTTGTGGGGTTCTATTTCTGGATTCTCTATTCAGTTTCATAGGTGTATGTATCTGTCTGTTAATTACCCACATGGACTTGCTTATTGTAGCTATAATAAGCTAAGTCTTAAAATAAGCTATGTCTAAGATTGACTCTTCCTGATTTATTCTTCTTTTACAAAATTGTGTTAGCTATTCCAGTTCATTTGTCTTTCCATATGAACTATAGAGAATCTTGTCTACAAAAAGTCTGCTGGGATTTTGATAGCAATTGTGTTAAATGTGTGTGTCAATTTGGAGAGAATTGACATCTTTAGTGTGTTGAATCTTCCAACCTATGAACATAGTATAGCTATCATTTTTGGTATCAGGGTCATACTTCATAAAATGAATTGGAAAGTGTTCCCTCTTCCTCTATATTCTGGAAGAGATTTTTTGGAAGACATTTTGTAGAATTGGTGTTAATTCTTCTTTAAACATTTGGTTGAGTTCTCCAGTGCAGCCATCTGACTCTGGAGATTTTCTTTTTGGGAGTTTTTAAGTTAAAAATTCATTCCTTTACAGTTGCAGAGCTATTCAAATTATCGGTTTCATATTAGTGGGTTGTGATAGTTTGTGTTTCTTAAGAACTTTATTTCACCCAAGTTTTCAGACTTACTGGCAGAAAATTGTTGAGAACATTCCCTTATTACTGTTTACATGTGTTTAGGATCTGCAGTGATGTTCCCCTTCTCATTCTTGATATTGGTAATTTGTGACTTCTTTAGATTTTACCTGATAAGTCTGGCTAGAGTTTTATTAAATGTTTTTTTTAATCTTTTCAGAGAACTAGTTTTTGGTTTCATTGATTTTTCTCTACTTTTTTTGGTATGTGTTTTCTATTTCATTGATTTCTTTTCTAGTTTTTATTATTATTTTACTTTGTGTTTATTTTACTTTGTGTTTAATTTGCACTTCTTTTTTTTAGTTGCTTAAGGGAGAAACGAAGGTCATTGGTGTGAGACTTTTCTAATGTAGGCATCTAGTGCTATGAATTTTTCTCTTAACACTGCTTTAACTACATGTTGGAAATTTCAGTATGTTGTCTATTGTTTTCATTCTGTTCAAAATATTTTTAATTTCCCTTTTGATTTCTTCTTTGATCCGTGGGTTATTTAGAAGTTTTTAAATTTCCAAATATTTGGGGGATTTTCACAGATTTTTCTGATACTGATTTTAAAAATTCCCTGTGGTAGAAGTACATACTTTGTCCAATTTGAATAGTTTTCATTTATTTGGTGGTGTGTGTGTGTGTGAGTGATTTATGTTTCAATACAGAATGTGTTCTGTCTTGGTAAATCTTGTACATTCTTCACTTGTGTGTAGTATTGTATAAATGTTAATTATGTCAAATTGATTGGCAGTGTGTTCAAATGTCCTATGTCCATATTGATTTTTTTTGTTTATCTGTTTAGTCACTTTCTGAGACAGGGCTATTGAAATCTTTGACTATAATTGTGGATTTGTGTATTTCTCCTTGAAGTGTTGTTTTTTCTTCATTTTTTTTTAGTTGCTTAAGGGAGAAACGAAGGTCACTGGTGTGAGACTTTTCTAATATAGGCATCTAGTGCTATGAATTTTTCTCTTAACACTGATTTAACTACATGTTGGAAATTTCAGTATGTTGTTTATTGTTTTCATTCTGTTCAAAATATTTTTAATTTCCCTTTTGATTTCTTCTTTGATCCATGGGTTATTTAGAAGTTTTTACATTTCCAAATATTTGGGGGATTTTCACAGATTTTTCTGATACTGATTTTAAAAATTCCCTGTGGTAGAAGTACATACTTTGTCCAATTTGAATAGTTTACATTTATTTGGTGGTGTGTGTATGTGTGTGAGTGATTTATGTTTCAATACAGAATGTGTTATGTTTTGGTAAATCTTGTACATTCTTCTCTTGTTGAGTATTGTATAAATGTTAATTATGTCAAATTGATTGACAGTGTGTTCAAATGTTCTATGTCCATATTGATTTTTTTTTGTTTATCTGGTCATTTTCTGAGACAGGGCTATTGAAATCTTTGACTATAATTGTGGATTTATGTATTTCTCCTTGAAGTGTTGTTTTTTCTTCATGTATTTTGAAACTTTGTTATTAGGTGTATCAATGTTAAGACTCTTCTTTGTTGTTTTGTGGTCTTTGAAGTCTCTGTTTTTTTAGCTTAGTGCTCAGCTAGTGGTTTGTTAGAGATTTTCTTAAATGACTGGGAAGAAAAGAAAAAGAAAAGAAAGGAAAGAAAAGACTTCAGGTCTTTGCAGATTGGCTGTGTGCTGGAGCACTCACTTCCTGTTTTTGTTGAGCCTAAAGATTAGCTACAGGTGAAAGGGTATTGTCTTTTCAGGTCTTTTCAGTACATATGTCCTGCTGTGTACATGTCTGTGGCTTCTAGATTCTCTGGTGTATCAGAGAACTTTTCAAAGCTTCCTGGATGGAGTCCCCTAGTCTACCATTTTGCATCACTTTCCTCTGTCCAGCTTTGTTTTGATTAGGATGGTTTATCTTTTTCTGTTTTTTTTTTTTTTTTTAATTTAGACTGTTTCTTTATATTTGTAGTGTGTTTCTTGTAGGCAGTGTGTAATTCGGTCTTGCTTTTTAATCCAATCTAACAATTCCTGTCTTGTCTTAATTTTGATTTTTTTTTTTTTAAGAGAGGAAGAGAGAGATGGGGTAAAGGGCAGATGGAGAGAGAGAGAGAGAATCTTAAGCAGGCTCCCAGCCCAGTGCGGAGTCTGATGCAGGGTTTGATCCCACAATCCTGAGATCATGACCCTAGTCGAAATTAAGAGTTGGACACGTAACTGACTGACCCACCCAGGCGCCCCAAGTTTCTTTCTTTTAGTGAATGTTTAGACAGGTGATAGGTGGAATAATGGCCCTCAAGAGATGTTCATGTCCTAATCCCTGGAACCTATGAATATGTTACTTTATATGGTGTAAGTCTTCAGATGGAATTAAGGTTGTTTATCAGCTGCCTTAAAATGGGGAGATCTTGGAATGCCATGTGGGTCCAGTGTGAGCCCTTAATATCTGAGAACTTTTCCTAGCAGAAATCAGATAGATTTGAAGACAGAAGGAGAGGCAGGAGAAATTCAAAATGTGAGGGAGTCTTTGATCCTCTGTTGCTGGCTTTGGAAATGGGGGAAGGCAACCATGAGCTAAGGCATTCAGGCAGTTACTAGAAGCTATAACAGCCCTCAGCTGACAGAAAGTAAATAGACTTCAGTTCTACAATTGGAAGGGTCTTAATTCTGCCAACAACTTGAAAGAGCAAGGAAGCAGATTCAGAGAGTCTCCAGGAAGGAATACATCTTGGCAGATCTTGGTTTTAGCCTGATGAGACTTGTACCAGACTTCTGTTGTTCAGAACTGTAAGAGAATTAATTTGTATTGTTTCAAGACACTAAATTTGTGGTAATTTGTTACGGCAGCAATAGAAAACTAAGGTAGACTGTTTATGTATAATGTGATTATTGATTTAGTTGGGTCTGAGTCTATTTTCTTGCTATTCATTTGCTCTTTATGTTATTTGTAATTCTTTCACATATTTCATCCCTCATTTGAATTGAATATTTTATATATCATTTATTATTGGGGCTTATTAGCTCTGTGTTTTTTTAGTGGTAACTTTGTGGTTCATACATATCTTTAATATATAACAGTCTATCTTAAATAATGTGCCACTTCATTTGTGTCTCTCTCTTTTTTAGTGTTTCTCTTTTACTTGTTTTATTCTATTGAAAATATCTGTTTAAATATGTCTCCCTATATTTGTCAGAATTATTTATAATGTGCCACTTCATATATTGTCTCTGTCTTTTTTAGTGTTTCTCTTTTACTTGTTTTATTCTATTGAAAATATCTGTTTAAATATGTCTCCCTATATTTGTCAGAACTATTTTGGTTACAAGTGGATAGAAATCTAACCCAAAGTAGCTTAATAAAAAATAACACTCATATGGAATATTTGCTAATTCCTGAACCCAAAATGTGGTCATAGGGATAGAGGTATTGATGGGCCAGACTAGGTTATGGGCCCACCTTTATGATCAGAATAGCACTGGGTTGATTGCTTCATGAGATAACATGAAGTGGGAGTACAGTTCCTGAAAGATCAGGTGAATTGGATGGAAAAGTATGCTTAACAGAAGAGAAACACTAGAGTTCTCATTTTTCACTACATTCCCAAAATACACTGCAACTACTTTATTTTATTTGTTTTTATTTTATTTTTATTATTTTTTTAAGATTTTGTTTTTTTATTATTTATTTGAGGGAGAGAGCATGAGAGAGCATGAGAGGGGAGAGGGTCAGAGGGAGAAGCAGACTCCCCGCTGAGGAGGGAGCCCGATGCAGGACTCGATCCTGGAATGCCAGGATCATGACCTGAGCTGAAGGCAGTCGCTTAACCAACTGAGCCACCCAGGCGTCCCACACTGCAACTACTTTAAGTCAGGTTTTTTTTTTTTTTTAATTACTTCTTAAAATGTAAGTAATGTATGATTAAATTTTCTAAATTAAAAAATTAAAACAGTCTCCATAAGTTTAAATAGCCCCTCTGATCACCCCTTCTTAGGAGGTAAACTCTATCACTGTCATCAGTCTGGTATACATTCTGTGCTATACACTGACCTAGAATATGTATAGTTTATTTCACATAAAAAGGTATCATATTGTGCATATTGCTCTGCAGCATGTTTTCTTTTTTAATTCAACAGATATCTTGTCAATCTACCCATAATAGTGCATGTAGATATACCTTATTCCTTTTAACTGCTGCATAGTATTTCCCTAAATGGATATTCAGCAGCTTATTTTTTTTTAGATTGCTGCTCATTTGTTTCCTATTTTTCATTATTATAAATAATGCTGCTATGAACATCTTTGTATATGCTTCATTGTGCTTGTTTTCAAGTTATTCTCTAGAGTACATACCTTTGAAATGTAATTTCTGGGTCAAACTCCTTGCAGTTTTCTTTTCTTTCTTTCTTTTTTTTAAAGATTTTATTTATTAGAGAGAGAGTATGAGAGAGAGCACCAGCCAGGGGGAGGGGCTAAGGGAGAGAGAGAAGCAGACCTCCCCGCTGAGCAGGGAGCCCAATGTGGGGCTTGATCCCAGGACCCTGGGAGCATGACCTGAGCCGAAGGCAGACGCTTAATGACTGAGCCACCCAGGCACCCTTCTTTGCAGTTTTCAAATTGTGTTTGTTTGATTAAAATTTTTAATGAATAAACTTTTGAATAGGAAGTAAATGCACATGGTAAAAAAAAAAATATTGAAAAGTTCTGTAATGAAAAGTAGTCTCTTTTAGTCTGGAAGAGTTCCTCTGCTGATGCTTGATGGTCATAAATGCTAAATATTACAAACCATTAATTTTATAGTATATCTTTCAGTTTGGATTCATCTGATATTCCCTCATATTTAGTTTTAGGTTATATGTCTTTGGTAGGAATAGCACACAAGTGAGGCTGATTTCTTATTTTGTCCTATCAATTTATCAGTATTAATCCTACTACTGATAATGTTCAATTTAATCACTTGATTAAGGTGTTGTGTGCCAGACTTCTATACTTCTTTTCTTTGTAATTACTATTTTGTGGGGAGGTACTTTGAGACCATGTATATATCTTTTTACTCATCAAACTTTTCATTCTTCATTTATTCATTTCTATTCAGATGGGCTCATGGTTTCTATCTTATTTAGATAATTAGAGTCTTATTATCAATATTTATATTGATGTTCATATTGTCACAGGTTTGGACAGTGGGAGCCCCTTCAAACTAACTTCTGGGTACTTTTGACATATCTCTATCATTCTTTGGACATTTTCTTACTTTCTTATGTAGCACCAAAAATCAAGACCATTGGTATTTTCCCTGTGCCAGTCCTGGAACCAGCCATTTCTCTAAAATATCCTAGTTCTGTTTGCTGGAATATGGTATTTAGAAGCCAATATACGGGTGCTAAGAGTGCTAAGTGTGTTCATTGTTACTGGAGTATTATTGTCCCCATGCCATCTCAGCGTATACACACACACACAGACATATAATATACATCTATATTTATTCTATACTTATATACATTAAAAACTAAGAGTTTACACTAATACCTCCAATTCCAGTCAAACATCCAACACTTCAGGGTTAATTTTAGTTTTTTCCCTTTTCATATCTGTAATCCCCTTCTCCAATAGTGAGAAATCTGGCTCCCATTATTATTATTTTTAATTAAG
This sequence comes from Halichoerus grypus, assembly GCF_964656455.1. Lineage (NCBI taxonomy): Eukaryota > Metazoa > Chordata > Mammalia > Carnivora > Phocidae > Halichoerus > Halichoerus grypus. The sequence continues at coordinate 17,616,403 of NC_135719.1, read as the reverse complement.
ATATAATTGACATTTAACAGGCTCCTATTATTCTTAAAACAGGGAACACGAGTGATATTTGGTAGACTAATATTAATTTTTCCTGTTTCTGACTTGGGTTGTACTAGGGGCAATAATCATACAACATGAAAGCATATATGATTGAGTTTTATTTGATAATTTAATCTGCATGTATCCTCTTAGAAAATGTCAAATGGAGTAGAAGCTCAGATTTCATATTTGTAGGTATTTATACTGTGTTATCACTGTCGAGAGAAGCAAAATCTTAATTTGACATCACAGGAGGTAATCATAGTTATACTTCAGTAGAGGGAAATGAATTATTTGATATGAAACTGTCTTTATAAAAAATCTTACTGGCTTTACATCTTTAATGGCAATAAAAGCAACTGATTCCAAGTTGCAACTATGAGCAACCCTGTATGAATTTATTTTAAACACTTATTTAAAATTTTTTCTCTTTAGTTGGAAAATCTTTTTGATAATTTTCTAAGATGCCAGCTACCCTTTTACTTTCCAAGATTTATAGTTAACATTAGAATCAGATATAAAATGTTAGACTTTTTCATACTTTAAGCATTTATTTCAGATTTTTTTCTCTTTAGTTGGAAAATCTCTTTGGTAATTTTCTAAGCTGCCAGCTACTATTTTACTTTCCAAGAATTATGGTTAACATTGGAATTAGATATAAAATGTTAGACTTTTTCACACTTACATGTTTTAAAATTAAGGAATCTTTAGTTAAAGGTGATATTTGATTTATTAATGATAACATATTTCTTCCAAATAATTTAAAGTATCTTAAATACTATCAACTATTCTTTTTCAGGTGTTTGGCCTGACATCACTTCTCCACCCATGCATTTCCCTGTTTATGTCTTTAAATATGATGTATGTGCTGACCAGGCTGGACTTCTCTGAACTCCAGTGTTGAATATTGAACAGGTTACTTCTATATTTATTTTAGATAACAAAGAGAAAGCTTAAATTTAACATATACAAAATAAAACCCTTGTTTTTGTTTCTTTTTTTCTCCAAGATTTTTATTTATTTGTCAGAGAGAGGGAGAGAGCACAAGCAGGGGGAACGGCAGACAGAGGGAGAAGCAGGCTTCCCACTGAACAAGGAGCCTGATGATCATGGGATCATGACCTGAGTTGAAGGCAGATGCTTAACCGACTGAGCCACCCAGGCATCCCTGTTTGTTTCTATTTATTCATTCATTCATTCATTCATTCATTTATTTATTTATAAGATTTTACTTATTTATTTGACAGAGAGAGACACAGTGAGAGAGGGAACAGAAGCAGGGGGAGTGGGAGAGGGAGAAGCAGGCTTCCCACCGAGCAACGAGCCTGATGTGGGGCTCGATCCCAGGACCCTGGGATCATGACCTGAGCCGAAGGCAGATGCTTAATGACTGAGCCACCCAGGTACCCCCTGTTTGTTTCTTTTTAATCAAACCTTATCTTCTCACATTTTTTTTTTTTAATCTTCTCACATTTTTACCCTATCTCAGTGAATAGCAACATCCTTTTTCAGGTTTCTCAGGTCAAAGTTTAGAGTCAGCTTTGATTTCTTTCTCACTTTTATACCCCATAATTGGTCCATGATTAAATCCGTTATAGTATACCCAGAATCTGTCCAATTGTATTTCCTTCTCCTCTATCATAATGGTTCAAGCCATCATCATCTCTGATCTGAGTTCTTATAGTAGTCTCCCAATTGTCTTCCTGCTTCCATGCTTACTTTACAGTCTATTCTCTACTGTGAAGCCAGGGTGATTTTTAAAAAAACATGTATCATTTTACATCTCTGCTCAAAACTTTCAAAAGCTTCTCTTTTTGACTCAGAAAAAAGCCCAGTGGCCTCTGAGTTCCTTCCATATGCTCTAACTTCCCTCTATTTCTGTGGGCTCATCTCCAACATTCTTTCCTTCCATCATTCTACTCTAGCCATGCTACTGGCCATCTTGCTGTTCTTATACCAAGCATTTGCCTACCTCAGGGCCTTTGCAATTCTTAGTGTCTCAGGCTGGAATCCTCTTTACTCTGACATTTGCTTAGCTTAAATCCTTCAGCTTTTTTTTTTTTTTTTCCATGTCTCTGCTCAAATATCACCTTATCAGAAAGAGCTTTCTTGACTGACCTAAGTAAAATAGCATCTACCTCTTCATGCTCCCTATCACCTTTATCCTGTTTAATTTTTTTCCATAGCACTTGTCAACTTGCAGCATATCCATGTCTACTTATAGCCCCTACTAGGCTATAAAGTCCATAGACTCAAAGACTTTGCTTTTCTTATTAAGTGTCCCCAGTGTTTGGAACAGTGCCTAGAATGTAACTGGTATTCAGTTGGTCTCAATGGAATAAATAAAAGCACCTTCTGAGAGAAAGAATCTATTTTGTTTAGATTCTAATAGTACTAGTCAAGTCAAGACATTTCCAGATGCTTCCTCCTCTTCTCTTTGCCTGACTCCATCCCTGATGAAAGCAGAGGCAAATTTGTATGTGCAGCTGGGTATGGGATGGGTAAGAAAATGGAAGGTGGGGAAATAGAGAAAAAGAAGACCATATCATTCTCTACTCTCCCAGCCTGAAAGTACTACCAGTTTGGCAGAGGGAACTTTTAACTTTAAATGAAGTTGGTGCTTATTAATCAATAATAAACTGAACTGGACATTTAATTACTGAGTTAGATTATTCTTGGCACTACAGAAGTGTGTTTAGGGAAATTATGGGACCTCTCTTCACCCAACTTTTCATTCAAAGGGCAAGAGAAAAATGAGTCTGTAGATTGGTTACAAAGAGCCTGTGAAGGGAACAGATGAAACCCCCGCTCCCCCACCCCCGTATTCTCTGGAGTTCTGCTTATTCAGCCCAATGGTTACCCTTCTATTGTGGTTTTTATCAAAATGCTTAATAGTCTCTTGTTTACATGTTTGTCTCCTTTACTAGACTATGAGCTCAGGGAGAGAGGGCCACTGTTTTATTAATCCTGTTTATCTAAGACCTGCCATGGTGCCTGATACATAGCAACCATTTAGTATTTGTTGAATAACCTCCCTGCCCCCATCTCAATTCAAGGATTACTTGAATACCAAAAGTACCTTGAGTATCAAAAATGGAGTATATGGTGATACACAGGAGCTTATTGCTTAGGTAGTTAAAAAGAGTATACTGTATTCTAAGATTTAGATCCATTTACCATGATGAAAATTCCCATTCTAAGGGAAAACACTTTATTTTTGAAATGTATCACAGGATTGGCTTTATTCTTTCCTTCTTGCCCAAGCTCTTAACTGGGCAAGTTTAGAATCTAAATCTAATCTGTTTCCCCTGTTGCAGCAGGGCACGAATGTGGCTTTTATGGAGCCCAGTGTTTGGAATAAATGCTAAAATAATCCCCTTCTCTCCGCATCTGGTATGGCTGTGATTCCTCTTTAAGGGCAGAGCCTGAATCCTTATTATTTAAAAGTTTGAAAGTCAACATCTTGTGTATTCTTGAGGCAAATGCAAAAAATTTGACAATGTTCTGAAAGACTGTGGAGAGGGTCTGTGTTTCAGTATAAAAACTACAGCATTATTATCACTGCGATCCAGAGATGAAAAGTTATAAAACGTTTTGGCTCAAAGAGATGCCACATGAATTTAATAATTTTCGTGTGGATAATCATTTTCCAAACAAACTGTAGCCATGACTTAATCCCTCCTAGAAAGACAGGAGTGTATCTTCAAACAAACTGCCTAAGCTGTTTGTTCACAGTTTGCTTTTTGATTCAGCAAGATGGATTATGAGGGGTAACAACCAGAGCTGTGACAGCTTTGGCTAAATCCCACCTGGCGTTCAATCCCTTTCTCCTTTTAAAAAGCTCTCCAAGTTCATAATTCTACAAAAGGATTAATCAAAGTCATTGGAGGGGTGCCTTGGCTTGGAGGTAGGGGGAGGGAGGGATTTACTATGCCAATTAAAAAATCCATTGTTATAGAAATATTCTTGGGTTGTTTTATTTGTATAGTGAAAGCAACCCAAGTATGAATCTTATTTGAACAATGGTGCACTTGGGCTGACAACGAAGTGAACTAAAAACATTTGGGGCCTATCCCACTGCTTTTAGTGAATCTTCCCTTGTCAGTGACAACCCAGTGAACCTTCTTTGGACACAGTGAAGCTGCCAATTTCTTAGCCTCTAGACATCGTTTCATCCATAGCACTCATCCACGATCACATTATATATACAATACACATGTGAATGTGAAAACTCCTCCATCATATTCATCAGCTTATCTCCTTACTACTATGGTTACCTTCACCTTCATTCCCCTCCTCCTGAAAGACTATTACAATTTTTCTTTCCTTCCCTACTGACAGTTCTAGCCAGGAGGAGGGGAATGAGTCTTTTTCCCTCTTTAGATCTTTCATGCTTTTTTGTCTTTTGATTATTCAGTTTAATTATTGCCTTAATATTTTTCTGTGTTTTTGTGTTTTGCACATTTTGCACCATTATTTCAGGTCTCCTGGACCTGAGATTCAAGTACAAGTTGTTGAAATTGTTACATTTTTAACAATACCTTAGAAATATATTGGAATCGGGTATAATCTTACTTATTTTCTTTTTTTATGTTCATGTGTTTATTGATGTAAGTTAGGCATTGTGGTTTATACATTTTTCTATTTGTAACATGTATAAATGCATTTAGAAGTATACAAATTAAAAGTATTTATTTCTATTATATAAATGCATGTTAATTTTTTAGTCTGTACCTATATAACGTTTCTTTTTTTTATTATTAAGTTCAAGTAGCCAACATATAGTACATCATTAGTTTTTTTTTAAGATTATAGTAAATATATTTTTTATTGTTATGTTAATCCCTGTACATTACATCATTAGTTTTAGATGTAGTGTTCCATGATTCATTGTTTGTGCATAACACCCAGTGCCCCATGCAGAACGTGCCCTCTTCAATACCCATCACCAGGCTAACCCATCCTCCCACCCCACTCCCCTCTAGAACCCTCAGTTTGTTTTTCAGAGTCCATCATCTCTCATGGTTCGTTTACCCTTCCGATTTCCCCCCTTCATTCTTCCCCTCCTGCTATCTTCTTCTTTTTTTTTTTTTTTTCTTAACATATATTGCATTATTTGTTTCAGAGGTACAGATCTGAGATTCAACAGTCTTGCACAATTCACAGCGCTTACCAGAACACATACCCTCCCCAGTGTCTATCACCCAGTCACCCCATCCCTCCCACCCCACCCCCCACTCCAGCAACCCTCAGTTTGTTTCCTGAGATTAAGAATTCCTCATATCAGTGAGGTCATATGATACATGTCTTTCTCTGATTGACTTATTTCGCTCAGCATAATACCCTCCAGTTCCATCCACGTTGTTGCAAATGGCAAGATCTCATTTCTTTTGATGGCTGCATAATATTCCATTGTATATATATACCACCTATTCTTTATCCATTCATCTGTCAATGGACATCTTGGTTCTTCCCACAGTTTGGCTATTGTGGACATTGCTGCTATAAACATCGGGGTGCACGTACCCTTTCGGATTCCTACTTTTGTATCTTTGGGGTAAATATCCAGTAGTGCAATTGCTGGATCATATGGTAGCTCTATTTTCAACTTTTTGAGGAACCTCCATACTGTTTTCCAGAGTGGCTGCACCAGCTTGCATTCCCACCAACAGTGTAGGAGGGTTCCCCTTTCTCCGCATCCCCACCAACATCTGTCATTTCCTGACTTGTTAATTTTAGCCATTCTGACTGGTGTGAGGTGGTATCTCATTGAGGTTTTGATTTGGATTTCCCTGATGCTGAGTGATATTGAGCTCTTTTTCATGTGTCTGTTGGCCATTTGGATGTCTTCTTTGGAAAAATGTCTGTTCATGTCTTCTGCCCATTTCTTGATTGGATTCTTTGTTCTTTGGGTGTTGAGTTTGATAAGTTCTTTATAGATTTTGGATACTAGCCCTTTATCTGATATGTCATTTGCAAATATCTTCTCCCATTCTGTCGGTTGTCTTTTGGTTTTGTTGACTGTTTCCTTTGCTTTGCAAAAGCTTTTTATCTTGATGAAGTCCCAGTAGTTCATTTTTGCCCTTGCTTCCCTTGCCTTTGGCGATGTTTCTAGGAAGAAGTTGCTGCGGCTGAGGTCGAAGAGGTTGCTGCCTGTGTTCTCCTTTAGGATTTTGATGAACTCCTGTCTCACATTGAGGTCTTTCAACCATTTGGAGTCTATTTTTGTGTGTGGTGTAAGGAAATGGTCCAGTTTCATTCTTCTGCATGTGGCTATCCAATTTTCCCAACACCATTTGTTGAAGAGACTGTCTTTTTGCCATTGGACATTCTTTCCTGCTTTGTCAAAGATTAGTTGACCATAGAGCTGAGGGTCCATTTCTGGGCTCTCTATTCTGTTCCATTGATCTATGTGTCTGTTTTTGTGCCAGTACCATACTGTCTTGATGATGACAGCTTTGTAGTAGAGCTGGAAGTCCGGAATTGTGATGCCGCCAGCTTTGCTTTTCTTTTTCAACATTCCTCTGGTTATTCGGGGTCTCTTCTGGTTCCATACAAATTTTAGGATGATTTGTTCCATTTCTTTGAAAAAAGTGGATGGTATTTTGATAGGGATTGCATTGAATGTGTAGATTGCTCTAGGTAGCATTGACATCTTCACAATATTTTTCTTCCAATCCATGAGCATGGAACGTTTTTCCATTTCTTTGTGTCTTCCTCAATTTCTTTCATGAGTATTTTCTAGTTTTCTGAGTACAGATCCTTTGCCTCTTTGGTTAGATTTATGGCTCGGTGTCTTATGGTTTTGGGGGCAATTGTAAATGGGATCGACTCCTTAATTTCTCTTTCTTCTGTCTTTTGTTGGTGTATAGGAATGCCACTGACTTCTGTGCATTGATTTTATATCCTGCCACTTGACTGAATTCCTGTATGAGTTCTAGCAGTTTTGGGGTGGAGTCTTTGGGGTTTTCCACATAAAGTATCCTATCATCTGCAAAGAGTGAGAGTTTGACTTCTTCTTTGCCAATTTGGATGCCTTTTGTTTCTTTTTGTTGTCTGATTGCTGTGGCTAGGACTTCTAATACTATGTTGAATAGCAGTGGTGATAGTGGACATCCCTGCCGCGTTCCTGACCTTAGGGGGAAAGCTCTCAGTTTTTCCCCATTGAGAATGATATTCGCTGTAGGTTTTTCATAGATGGCTTTTATGATATAGAGGTATGTACCCTCTATGCCTATACTCTGAAGAGTTTTGATCCAGAAAGGATGCTGTACTTTGTCAAATGCTTTTTCTGCATCTATTGAGAGGATCATATGATTCTTGTTCTTTCTTTTGTTAATGTATTGTATCACGTTGATTGATTTGTGGATGTTGAACCAACCTTGCAGCCCAGGGATAAATCCCACTTGGTCTTGGTGAATAATCCTTTTAATGTACTGTTGGATCCTATTGGCTAGTATTTTGGTGAGAATTTTTGCATCCATGTTCATCAGGGATATTGGTCTGTAGTTCTCCTTTTTGATGGGGTCTTTGTCTGGTTTTGGGATCAAGGTAATGGTGGCCTCATAAAATGAGTTTGGAAGTTTTCCTTTCATTTCTATTTTTTGGAACAGTTTCAGAAGAATAGGTATTAATTCTTCTTTAAATGTTTGGTAGAATTCCCCTGGGAAGCCATCTGGCCCTGGGCTTTTGTGTTTTGGGAGATTTTTGATGACCGCTTCAATTTCCTTAGTGGTTATAAGTCTGTTCAGGTTTTCTATTTCTTCCTGGTTCAGTTTTGGTAGTTGATACATCTCTAGGAATGCATCCATTTCTTCCAGGTTATCTAATTTGCTGGCATAGAGTTGCTCATAATATGTTCTTATAATTGTTTGTATTTCTTTGGTGTTGGTTGTGATCTCTCCTCTTTCATTTATGATTTTGTAGATTTGGGTCATTTCTCTTTTCTTTTTGATAAGTCTGGCCAGGGGTTTATCAATCTTGTTAATTCTTTCAAAGAACCAGCTCCTAGTTTCGTTGATCTGTTCTACTGTTCTTTTGGTTTCTATTTCATTGATTTCTGCTCTGATCTTGATTATTTCTCTTCTCCTGCTGGGTTTAGGCTTTATTTGCTGTTCTTTCTCCAGCTCCTTTAGGTGTAGGGTTAGGTTGTGTACTTGAGACCTTTCTTGTTTCTTGAGAAAGGCTTGTATTGCTATATACTTTCCTCTTAGGACTGCCTTTGCTGCATCCCAAAGATTTTGAACAGTTGTGTTTTCATTTTCATTGGTTTCCATGAATTTTTTTAATTCTTCTTTAATTTCCTGGTTGACCCATTCATTCTTTAGTAGGATGCTCTTTAGCCTCCATGTATTTGAGTTCTTTCCGACTCTCCTCTTGTGATTTAGTTCTAGTTTCAAACCATTGTGGTCTGAAAATAGGCAGGGAATGATCCCAGTCTTTTGGTACCAGTTGAGACCTGATTTATGACCTAGGATGTGATCGATTCTGGAGAATGTTCCATGGGCACTAGCGAAGAATGTGTATTCTGTTGCTTTGGGATGGAGTGTTCTGGATATGTCTGTGAAGTCCATTTGGTCCAGTGTGTCATTTAAAGTCTTTATTTCCTTGTTGATCTTTTGCTTAGACGATCTGTCCATTTCAGTGAGGGGAGTGTTAAAGTCCCCCACTATTATTGTATTGTTGTCGATGTGTTTCTTTGCTTTTGTTATTAATTGCCTTATATAATTGGCTGCTCCCATGTTAGGGGCATAGATATTTACAATTGTTAGATCTTCTTGTTGGGTAGACCCTTTAAGTAGGATATAGTGTCCTTCCTCATCTCTTATTACAGTCTTTGGTTTAAAATCTAATTTGTCTGGGGGCCTGGGTGGCTCAGCCGTTAAGCGTCTGCCTCCGGCTCAGGTCATGATCCCAGCGTCCTGGGATCGAGCCCCACATCAGGCTCCCTGCTCAGCGGGAAGCCTGCTTCTGCCTCTCCCACTCCCCCTGCTTGTGTTCCCTCTCTCGCTGTGTCTTTTTCTGTGTCAAATAAATAAATAAAATCTTAAAAAAAAAATAAAATCTAATTTGTCTGATATAAGGATTGCCACCCCAGCTTTCTTTTGGTGTCCATTAGCATGGTAAATGGTTTTCCACCCCCTCACTTTCAATCTGGGGGTGTCTTTCGGTCTAAAATGAGTCTCTTGCAGACAGCATATCGATGGGTCTTGTTTTTTAATCCAATCTGATAGCCTGTGTCTTTTGATTGGGGCATTTAGCCCATTTACATTCAGGGTAACTATTGAAAGATAGGAATTTAGTGCCATTGTATTGCCTGTAAGGTGACTCTTACTGTATATTGTCTGTGTTCCTTTCTGGTCTATGTTGCTTTTAGGCTCTCTCTTTGCTTAGAGGACCCCTTTCAAGATTTCTTGTAGGGCTGGTTTCATGTTTGCAAATTCCTTTAGTTTTTGTTTGTCCTGAAAGCTTTTTATCTCTCCTTCTATTTTCAGTGACAGCCTAGCTGGATATAGTATTCTTGGCTGCATATTTTTCTCATTTAGTGCTCTGAATATATCCTGCCAGTCCTTTCTGGCCTGCCAGGTCTCTGTGGATAGGTCTGTTGCCAGTCTAATGTTTCTACCATTGTAGGTTACATATCTCTTCTCCCGAGCTGCTTTCAGGATTTTCTCTTTGTCTCTGAGACTCGTAAGTTTTACTATTAGATGTCGGGGTGTTGACCTATTTTTATTGATTTTGAGAGGGGTTCTCTGTGCTTCCTGGATTTTGATGCCTGTTTCCTTCCCCAAATTAGGGAAGTTCTCTGCTATAATTTGCTCCATTATACCTTCTCCCCCTCTCTCTCTTTCTTCTTCTTCTGGGATCCCAATTCTTCTAATGTTGTTTCGTCTTATGGTATCACTTATCTCTCGAATTCTGCCCTCGTGATCCAGTAGTTGTTTATCTCTCTTTTTCTCAGCTTCTTTATTTTCCATCATTTGGTCTTCTGTATCACTGATTCTCTCTTCTGCCTCATTTATCCTAGCAGTTAGTGCCCCCATTTTTGATTATACCTCATTAATAGCCTTTCTGATTTCTACTTGTTTAGATTTTAGTTCTTTTACTTCTCCAGAAAGCGTTTCTCTAATAACTTCCATGCTTTTTTCAAGCCCAGCTAGCATCTTTAAAGTGATGATTTTGAACTCTAGATCCGACATCGTACTAATGTCTGTATTGAGTAGGTCCCTGGCAGTCGGTACTACCTCTTGTTCTTTTTGTTGAGGTGATTTTTTCCGTCTTGTCATTTTGTCCAGAGGAGAATAGATGAATGAGAGAACAAAATGCTAACAGGGTAAGAACGTTCCCAGAAAATGTACTCTAAACAAATCAGAAAAGACCTGAAGCAGTGGGAAAAGAAAGGGAAAGAGAGAAAAAAGAAAAAAAAAAAAAAAGGAAAAGAAAAAGATAAAGATAAAAACAAACAAAAACAGAACAAAACAAAAAAAAAAAACAGAATGTGATCAAATATAATCAGGCTGGTATATAGATCAGTGCCACACACTAGATTTTGGGTGTATTTGGTCTGTTAGAGGAAAGTGCCTCCCAAAATTTTAAAGAAGGAAAAACTTATATATGTACAAAAATAAGGGTTGATATCATGAAGGGATGGAATATGACTGTAAAGATGGAAATTATAAAAAATTTTATAAAAGGGATTGATAAGTTGTTTGAAAAAAGAAAGAAGAGGATTTAAAAAAAAAAAGAGAAAAAAAAAGGGAGAGAATGTGATCAGGCAGGGGAGTAGAAAAAAACCATACAGTAGAGATTTAGGGTATATTTTGATCTGTTCGAAGAAACTATCTCAAAATTTTAAAGAGAGAACAACTTATATATATATATATATGCCAAAAATATCGGTAACTACTATGAAGGGATAGAATATGACTCTAAAAATGAAAAATAAAAATGAATAATAAAAATGATTTTTTTTAAAAAAAGGATTGAGGGACGCCTGGGTGGCTCAGATGGTTAAGCGTCTGCCTTCAACTCAGGTCATGATCCCAGGGTCCTGGGATCGAGCCTCACATCGGGCTCCTTGCTCAGCTGGGAGCTTGCTTGTCCCTCTCCCTCTGTCTCTCCCCCTGCTCATGCTCTCTCTCTCTCTCTCTATCTCTGTGTCTCAAATGAATAAATAAAAAAAAAAAAATCTTTAAAAACAAAAGGGATTGATAAGATGTTGGTTGAAAAAGGGAAAAAGAAAAATTCAAAAAAAAAAAAAAAAGACAGTTAAAAAAAAAATTAACTTTGAAAAACTAAAGAATCATGGTAAAAAAGCCATGAATTCTATGTGCAGTATTCCCCTAGCGCTGGAGTTCTGCCGTTCTCATTGATCGGTAAACTTGGTCTTGGCTGGCTGTTCTCACTGATCATCTGGGGGAGGGGCCTGTTGTCGTGGTTTCCAAAAGTCTTTGCCGGAGGCGGAATTGCCCCGCCCTTGCCTGTCTGGACTAAGTAATCTGCTTGGGTTTGCTCTCTGGAGCTTTTGTTCCCTTCAAGCTTTCTGTACAGCTTTGGAGGCGGAGAGTGAAAATGGCGGCCTCCCAGTCTCCGCCCCAGAGGAGCCCAGAACTCAGGGCCATTCCTCAGTGAGCCCCCAGAGAAAAGCAGTCAGTCACTCCCGTCTCCCCGTCTCCGGCCGCACTCTGTGCTCACCCGGCCTGTGACCGCGCGTTTCTATCTCTGGCACCCGACCCCGTGTGGAGTCTCCAAACCCAGCAGATCCCTGCGGTGCGCTCCCGCACCTCTCCTCCCGGGGGAAGAAGGTGAGTCTCCCCGGATCTGCCGCTTGTTGGGTCCCTGCTGGAGGAGCAGTGGCCCGACTGTGCCGCGGATCATGGTTTATGGCAACCCTGAGCTGAGAGCCCGCGTCTCGGCTCCGTCTCTGCAGCCGGCTTCCCCGCTTTGATACCTGGGAGCTCTGCCGCACTCAGGCACCCCCGGTCTTTCTGTGACCCCGAGGGTCCTGAGACCACACTGTCCCGCGGGGGTTCCACTCCCCGCTTAGCCACCGGAGCGACGTCCCTCAGCAGAGCAGACTTCTAAAAGTTCCGATTTTGTGCTCTGTGGTTCTATCACTTGCCATAAGCGGCCGACGGAGGCCCCTCCCCCGCCATCTATCCCCCCGAATAACGCCTCGGATTCACTTCTCCGCACGTCCTACCTTCCAGAAAGTGGTCGCTTTTCTGTTCAGAGAGTTGTTGCTCTTCTTTTCTTAAAAATCTCCTGTTGAGTTCGTAGGTGTTCAGATTGGTTTGATCCCTATCCAGCTGAATTCCTGAGAGGAGAGGAAATGCAGGTCTCCTACTCCTCCGCCATCTTGCTCTGCCCCCTACATCATTAGTTTTGGTGTAGTGTTCAGTGATTCATTAGTTGCGTATAACACCCAGTGCTCATCAGATCACGTGCCCTCCTTAATGCCATAACATTTATTTTCAATGTATAGTCACAGATATTTTTCAGTGGCATTTGAAATTAAATTTTAATTTTTCACTCTATTTTTCTTTGAAATTGATCAGTATACTTGATTAAGAAATCAGCTTTCATCTTTTTGTGCATGAAATGAATGATTTTTGCTTTTACCTTTTAGGTAACCAATATACTTTTAGGGCAGCTAAGTTTTGGGGATGGGAAAAGCAGCAGGGAGTTGCCAGGATGAAAGTGTTAAATCCCTGAAGAAGCAGAACGCTGAAGCCTATGTAGTGACAATTGTTTGGCACTAGCCTAGTACAAGCAGGTTTTAACATGCAAATCCTGTTTTGTTGCTCTTGTTTTCCTGGTACCCAAACAAAACCAAGATAATCGTTTTCACCCCACCCACAACTGCTCAAAATGGGCTCTTGTTCAATAAAGAAAATAAAGACACTTTCCTTATTTGTTTTTGAGAGTCTGAGTTCTGTGGAAATACTCAGGCTAAACACAGGGAGGAAAACAAATATTTGTTAAGTGATGAGCATATGTCTAACATTATACTAAATTATATCAAATACAAGAGAAAATATTAACATTTCTATGAACAGAGAGCTACAGACAGGGCACACGTCGGAGGCAGTTAGTAAACGTGGCATGTTTTCTATAGGGTTGGCATTGTGCAACATTTGTGGTTATGGACCTCTTGAAAATCCATTAAAAGAATAATACATGGTCACACAAAATTTGTATGCAATTTCAGGGGGTGGGACCAAGAATCCCTGCAATAGAGAACAGGACAGTAGCCACTTCTTCATTATTTATGCCAAGAAGTCCTAGTTAAGGACATTTATTACTTTCTGTGTTCTCTCACAGCACCATTTATCTCACCTTAGATGTTCATGACTATAAATCAACATTTATTAGTTTGATTATTTGCTTAATATCTATATCCTTAACTTGACTTTAAGCTCCATGGGGACAGAAAAATCCATACTTACTGTTTCATTCCCCATGATGAGCACAGTTCCTGGGGCATAGTAATCACATAAATATCTGTTGAATAAGTCAACAAATGAATGTGGGTATGACATTAAATATAGAAGTTAGAGAATACAGCTAGGGTTATGTGTGCTAGAATTGTCAAAGCAAGTTTCATGGGGGAGGCAGCACCAGTTCAAACCACATTTATTGAGCAACTATCATGGGTAGGGCTTTGGGCTATGCATGGGATGGGAGTGATATCTAGAGTTTGTTTTTGAAAGTCAGGAAGTTTTGATAGTCCCAGAGGTCACTTGGGAAATAGCAGACTTAAAGAGTACTGTGGGTAAGTACAATTGATGAGAAAACTAGCACCGCTGGTACATGATGGATAATTGCAGAAAACATGGTGGGACCAAGTTATGAATTGTTTTAAGCAAGATGTCAGACAGGTTGGATTCTTCATAAGCAGACCTTGTGATGAGGTTTTGTGTGCAAGTGATTTCTTAAGGAAGTGCTCCCAGATGAAATAAGTAAGGGAGTAAAGGGAAGGGGAAAAAGCCAGTCAAGGGTGTGTGTGTTTTTAGGTAAAGTCTTTGTCTTAGTCTGGTCTGCCAGGGAGTTCTGAAGTGTAAATTACATCTCAGAATATGCCCAGATCCAGGCAAGGGAGCTAGGCATTCATACTCCCACATTACTTAGGCATTGACTTAGAGCTGCCCCAGGGGCTATAAATCCCCAGACCCTTTCTGTTTTCTCTGCTGGAGCAAGGATGCAATAGCACTAGTTACACAAGGGCAGTCATCAGAAGAGTACAGGTATGGATGGCCATTAGAAACAAACCTGAATGAGCGCTGTGAATTGTGTAAGACTGTTGAATCACAGACCTGTACCTCTGAAACAAATAATACATTATATGTTAAAAAAAAAAAAGAAGATAGTAGGAAAGGAGAAATGAAGGGGGGAAAATCGGAGGGGGAGACAAACATGAGAGACTATGGACTCTGAGAAACAAACTGAGCTTTCTAGAGGGGAGGGGGATGGGGGGATGGGTTAGCCTAGTGATGGGTATTAAAGAGGGCACGTTCTGCATGGAGCACTGGGTGTTATAAGCAAACAATGAATCATGGAACACTACATCAAAAACTAATGATGTAACGTATGGTGATTAACATAACAATTAAAAAAACCCAAACAAACCTGAAGCCGGGGATGGGTGCATAGAAAGGTCAAAGGGATGGGAGGGAGTCTCAGGAGAGCACCTGCAGTGTCTGCTACAGGAGTCCTAGTTTGACTTAATAGGCACTAGAGATTCATCAAAGTGGTTCCCAAACCTGGCTATACATTAGAAACACCCGAGGAACCTTTAAAGAAAAATTAATGTCTGGGCTCCGTCCCAGATGAATTAAATCAGAACCTCTTCAGGTAGGACTTGGGCAACAGTGCTTTTTGAAAGCTCCTCCCCTGAGATCAAAGGATTTACTTGAGTATAGGCTCCTGAGCAAGCATGTGGCAGGATGTAAGCAGTATTTTAGGGAGATAAATGGGCAGGGATTTATAGGCTGGATTGAAGGGAGAAAAAAACTGGAGACTAGAGTACTGGCAAAAGGTGGTGATGTGGACTATGATAGTGGCAGTGAAAATGGAGATAAAGGAACAAATTTGAGAGATATCTTAAGGAAATATCCAGGAAATTTAATAACATTGAATGTGAGGGCTTGAAGGGACAGAGGAGTCAAAGGTGGCTTGAAGATTTCCCGGCTGGGAGTCTGGCTTTGAAGCAATGTTCATTGAAGTACTGTGATGCTCAGACTGTATGGAAAATTGTATCAGTTCAGTCATTTGACATTTTCAGCGGCAAAATGGAAGATGGTTATTATTAATGAGGAAGCTTGTCAGGGGACCTACATTATTCTTTGGTCACAACTTAGAAATTCTGCTAATTTAGGCTAAAAGTGATTGTTTAAATCATACGATCCTTAAGATAATAAAATTATATCTTAAGTGACCTGGGAAATTTGTTCCCATGGAACTTGGAGCTTGGGAATTCGGAAGATGGTGTTCATAATCCTCTATCATACTGTGCTAGTGTCAATATTCTGGTTGACAGGATTGGCATTGGTTAATTCTGCTATTATTGCTAAATATGTAAGTTTATAGCCATCTGTCTTCTTAGTCATAAATTCTAAACCTTGACATAACATGTATTGCTAGACATAACATTAATATTTTATGCTTTTTTAAAATGTGGTGAGGTGTCTCTTTGTGGAGTAATGTGAACAACTTTTCTCTCTTGACACAATAATTATGCAAGCAATTGAAGTTCACGTATTTTGCCTTAATTGTGTGATGCTTCCTTATATGTACACAGCAAAAAAACCAGTCATAATTACTAGTGCCACTCTTTTTATATAATACTTTCTCAACATATCACATGAAGAATCCAGTAAGATAGGAAAATAAGGACTGTTATCCCCACTTCACATCTGTAATAGCTGAGGCCAGTTCAGTGACTTGCCCATGGTTGCTTAGTACATAAAGTGGTGGGAAGGAAGCATGAAATCAGGACTTTTGTTTCCCAACTCAAATCTCTTTTCTTTATGCACTTCTCCCTCATTCTAAAGCACTGGGAAGTTCATACTACAGACAAATATTTTGAAACCGTACTCTTCAAATAGCTTTCTTATATGTATGCTTAATGTTTTACTTAGATTTTGATTTGATTAGTTTCTAATGATAGGTTTTTAAGAATCATTTCTTCCTATCTCCCTTAAGACACCTATTTATTAGTTTTTAAAGTCTGAATATTTTTGGATACTGAAGTATGGTAATCCCCCCTTATCCACAGTGGATATGTTCTAAGACCCCCAGTGGATGCCTGAAACCACGGATAGTACCGAGCCTGATGTATACCTTGTTTTTTCCCAAACATACATACCTATGATAAAATTTAATTTTTTTGTTTTTATTTTAATTCTAGTTAGTTAACATACAGTGTTGTATCAGTTTCAGGTATACAATATAGTGACTCCACCCTTCCTTACAACACCTGGTGCTTATCACAACAGGTGCCTGCCTTAATCCCCATCACCTATTTAACCCATTCCTTCACCCACCTCCCCTTTGGTAACCATCACTTTGTTGTCTATAGTTAAGAGTCTGTTTCTTGGTTTCTCTCTCTCTCTCTCCCCTTTTTCTCCCTTTGCTTGTTTGTTTTGTTTCTGAAATTTCACATATGAGTGAAATCATATGGTATTTGTTTCTTTGAGTGACTTATTTCACCTAGCATTATGCTCTCTAGCTCCATCCATATTATTGCAAATGGCAAGATTTCATTCTTTTTATGGTTGAATAATATTCCATTGTGTGTGTGTGTGTGTGTGTGTGTGTGTGTACACAAAGATATATCTATCACATCATCCAGACTTTACCCCTAGGCATTTTTTCCTTTGGCTGGCTCTAACATGTATCCTTTTGCTATTAAAAAAAAAAAAAAAAAACTATAATGATAAGTCTAATATTTTCCTGAGTCCTGTGGGTTGTTCTAGTGAGTTATTGAAACTGAAGGTGGACATGAGAACCCCTGAATTTGTAACTAGCTGGTCTGAAGTGAGCATAGTCCTTTGGGACCCCTGAACTTGTGGCTGGTGTCTAAAAAGCAGTCTTGTGGGGACTTTTCCTTCTGATTTTGCACTTTGGCTTAATCATTGCAGTTGGTATCAGAAGTCTCAGACAGATTTGGCAGTCTGGAGGACTGTGCCTTAAACCTTGAGTTTGACCAACTTTGGGTAAGGGGAAAGCAGAGAATTCCATAGGATATATAAATGGATGGAGAGTGAAATTCTATTACTGGAAATGTTAAGCTGAGAAGATATGGCCGGCTTGCTGGTGGTCATGGGGTCTACCATGTGATGATAGACACATGAAGAATGTAGATAGGTAGAGTAACAGAATCATGAAATGGGGAGAGAAAGAGAGCCCTGATAATATTGTTTGAACCCGTTGATTTTACTGTGCCAGACGTCATATGTATCCATGGCTTCCTGACTCAGTAAATCATTAAATGTTCCTTTTTGCAGAAACAAGTTTGAACTGACCTTCACCATTGCAGTCAAAAAGTTTGTCAAACATCTGTTCTTTGGACCCAATGTTTCTCCTGGAGAATCACAAAGCTCCACATGTATTACTGAATGAAATTTTGATCAAGAGTCTCCTTATTATTGTATAATCCTGATAATCAATTAGAACTTCATTTCACATGTACTTTAAATTTGTATTTATTAAGGAAGAAAGCTTACCTCTATGAAAACATTTCATTAATGTGGCCCAAATTTATCCCCCTGAATTATATTATTATCTTACCATATATTTTTTTTGGTATAGAAATTGAGAATAAGGGGGAAAATGTAAAGTGAAAAAGATTCTGGAAATAGATATACTTCCTAAATATTCTTTTTTGAGCAAAGGAAATAACCAAATAAAAGTTTGATGTTCTGGGTATACATACTTGAGATTGGATGCAAGATTTTTGGATTAGAATTATATGATGCATAAATTCCTATATACAGAAATTTGCCCATTTATAAATTAGTGAATAGAATTTATTCAAGTACAGATTATAAATACATGCACACGGTTAAAAATAATGATTGAATTTGCCATAATAAAAAGTAATAAATACTTATTTTAGAAAATGGAGAAAATATTCATTTAAGATGTATTTCTTCAGCACTTAGTATTGTATGAGGCATTCTAAAAATATAACAGGGAACAAGACAGACACAGTTTTGCTCTCATGGAGATTAAATTTTAATGGTGTACCAAGAAAACAAAAATTAGCCATAATCTTACTCTCCGAAAGAAAACGGTTGATATTTTAGTGTATTTTCAACATACGTGCTTGAGTGGTATGTGTATAACACAACTGAAATTATGCTCTGCCTACAGTCTTGGATTCTGCTCTTTTCCTTTAGCTTTCTATCTTGAATCTTGCCTTAAGCTATTTAACATTCTTTTTTTTTTAAAAAAGATTTATTTATTTATTTTAGAGCGAGAGGAAGAGAGAGAGAGAAAGGGAGAGCATGAGCCAGAGGGGCAGAGGGAGAAGGAGAGAGAGAATCTCAAGCAGACTCCATGCTGAGTGTGGAGCCTGATGCTGGGCTTGATCTCACAACCCTGAGATCATGACCTGAGCCGAAATCAAGAGTTAGATGCTTAACTGATTAAGCCACCCAGGCACCCCGCTATTTAACATTCTTCAAAAACATTACTGTATAATGACCACTAAAAATAAGGCATATTTATTTACCTTTCTAGAAATCTTTTTTTAAATTATAACACTGTGATGAGTAGTTTTGTTCATGTATATTTGTCTAGGCCCTGATTATTTCATTAAGATACAGTCTTAGAAATGAAATGAATGGTTAAAAACACAGGAGTACTTTATTTATTTTTATTTTATTTTATTTTTTTTTAAGTAGGCTTCACACTGGGTGTGGAGCCCAACATGGGGCTTCAACTCATGACCCTGAGATCAACACCTGAGATCAAGTGTCAGTCACTTAACTGACTGAGCCACCCAACTGCCCCCGAAAAAGGAGTATTTTAAAGGTTCATATTAATATATATCAGTTTTTCCCTAGAAAGAGTATATTATGTTAGATTCCTACCAAAGAAGAGTAAGAAAATGCTTATCTCACCTTTGCTATCATTAAATATAGATGTACATTTTTTTCTAGCATTGTTTTATACTTTTTATTTAAGGATGCTGTTCTGCAATATATCTTCTAACTGCTTATTTCAGGCATTTAAGAAATCAATTGGTATTTTCTTGTGCAATGCCTATTTTGCAGCAGTGGTCTGGTTTTGGAGTAGCAACCAAACTCACAAGATACAATAGGCTTCATGAAGCTTTTTTTTTTTTTTTTTTAAGATTTTATTTACTTATTTGGCAGAGAGCACAAGCAGGGGGGTTGGCAGGCAGAGCGAGAAGGAGAAGAAGGCTCCCCGCTGAGCAGAGATCCTGACATGGAGCTCAATCCCAGGACCCCAGGATCATGACCTGAGCTGAAGGCAGATGCTTAACTGACTGAGCCCCTCAGGCACCCTGGCTTCATGCAGCTTTAAGTCAATTTAACATTAGGAAAAATACAGATATACAATGAAACAGCATGCACAACAACAACATAGAAGGGGTTTTATGATTTTCCGGCACAGATTCCAATATCCCCAGTTACTTCATACTTATATTCATGGAGATTGGGAGATAAGGCTGTGTGGATTAACCATCTCAACTTAAGGAAACTATTAGTTCCAGGGTCCCTTCAACTTTTATACAGCTTATTAAGTAGCCTCTTTAGGGATACAGTAGTAGGGCCCATTCTCCAGTGCCCTTAGCAATATAGATTCTTTACTACTTGATAAATAATTTCAACAGTGAGTTGCATGTGCTTGGCCAGGACAAATCCTTAGCTGGAGATTATTATTTATCTAGGAACCACTGCAAATACACTCCTAACAGTTTCTTGAGTTAGTCATAGCCATCCTTGAGGCTAGAGGAAAGAAAGCAGTTGTTAACTCTTTTAATCTTGGATTGAATATTCTTTGTAATTCTGACTTTTAGAGTTTATGATCTTGTGTTTGTGGGTGTTAGAGGCAAATAGTTATTTCATGTGCAAATTATGAAAGAGGTATGTATATTAATGCTATGGTCTCTGAAACCAGTCTCCCAACTCCTCCCCTTACTTTAATTCTCCATGCTTTACCTATAAAATGAAGATAACAATGGCATCTACATAATGGGATTGTTTTATGGATTCAGTGAGTTAATGAATGTAAGCCAATTAATTCTGGCACCTAATAACTGTATTAGATACCATTTTATATACTTGCTCAGTAGTTATAGCTCTTATTTCTACTTAATGTCTTATTGCAGTTGTTTCCAAAACAATTTAATATAGTGATCTTTGATAATAAGTGTACTTGCTCCTAATTCTTATGGAGAACTCTTTAGTGCTCATTGGTAAATAGGTTTATTTTTAAGTTTAAGACATTGTTATCACTGTTTCTTTTAACAATGTACATTTATTACATTTGTTTATTTGTTAGGTTGGTTTTGGCCACAAGTAACAGATACCAGCATACTGACTAAACTGTGTCACCATAAACCAAAACACTGCTTTCCTATCCCATACTATTTAGTCCATCTTAACTTATTTCCCCTCATGGTCTGATGGTGGATTCCAGTAATAACACTGTACATATTCACATTGAGCAAATGAGAGAAGTCAATTTCTTATAACTCTCTTAAGAGTAAGAAATCTACTTTCCTAATGAATTTAAGTTTACCTGTCCTTGAATTAATCATTGACTAGCAGGAAGAGAGTGTCCTAAATTAACCAGGACCTAAATTGTTCAAGAAAGTAAGATGGAATCAGTGTTGGGAAGTCAACCATAATAGTCACTGCCAGGAGAATCCCCAGTATGCCTAGTTTAAAAAAAAATAAATTAAAAACTGTGTGTTTATTGATTTTGATCAAGTATGCTTCTGCTATCTAATGAAACTTAGTTAAAAAAATAAACTTGGTGAAAATTTTCACCTGTGTTAATCTAGTTCCTAGTATTAAACCATCCTTACTGTGTTGGGATAAATCCTACTTAGTCATAGTGGATAGTTCGTACATAATTCAGTTACATTTGTTATTTTAGTATTTTTTTAATAGGATCTATATTGATAAATGAAATCTATCAACTTGTATGAATGATTGCTATTTATATTTTAAATAGCCTTTTGAGATATAAGTCACATACTATATAATCCAACTATTTAAAATGTACAGTTCTGTAGCTTTTATTAAATTCAGGGTTATGCATCCCTTACCACAATCAATTTTAGAACATTTTCTTCTTCTAAAAAGAAACTTCACTTTTAGCTGTCCCCTCCTTCCCCCCCCACTACACTATGTCCCTTCCCTCCCCCCAGTCCTGGGAAACCACTAATTTAGCATCTATCTTTATAGATTTGCTTGTTCTGGACATTTCATATGAATGGAATTGTACAATATGTGGTCCTTTGTGACTTTTTTTTTTACTTTAGTATATTTTGAAGTGCTTGCTATTATTTAAAATTAGTATTTTGTATCGTTTTAATGGTAATTTTATAAGATTAATTGGGTCATTTGGCATCTTTAAAAATATTTGTATATAATTTCTATAACAAGGGTACCATTTGTTGCTTAGAAATTTCAAATAATCAACAGTAAAATCATCTGGCCTCGAAATAATTTTCTGTTAGCTTTTTTTTGTCTCTGCAATGTTTAGGAGGTCCCCAAGACACCTTCACTTCTGACACCAACTGCAAGTTTGGGTGTCTACAAGATTGCCCTCAGTTTCAAAAATTCAGTAGAATTTGCAGAATGCAGCAAAGCTGTTATATTCACAGTTACAGTTCCTTACAGTGAAAAGAAACAGATTAAAATCAACCAAGACAAGAGGTGCATGGGGCAGGATATAAGAGACACCAACTACAGAGTTTTCAATGGGGCTTGGTCATGTAGATATGGTTGACCACCTGTGTGACTGACCATAGTCTGTAGCCCTTCCAGAGGTCAGGGTACTCTCACGTGGCCCAAAGTACCCTCACCCCCAACCATAAATCATATTATTAGTGTAACTATTTGTCATGGGCCATGGTTCTGCTTATCTTTTTTTTTTTTTTTTTTTTAGTGGATTATACCCTTGGTGTTAAGTCTATGAATTCTTTGCCTAGCTTTAGATTTTCTTCTATGTTTTTATTTTTCTAAAATCTTTATAGTTTTATATTTTACATTTAAGTCTGTAATCCATTTTGAACACATTTTTAGATAAAGTGTGAGACTTAGGTTGAGAGTCTTTTTTTTTTTTTTTTTTTTTAGTTTATGGATGTTCATTTGCTCTAGCACCATTTATTGAAGGGCTTCTTTACTCTATCAAATTGTTTTTATACTTTGTCAAAATTGGCTGGACATATTTGCGTGGGCCTATTTCTGGGTTCTCTATTCTGTTCCATTGACCTATGTGTCTGTTTCTCCACTACTGCTACACAGTCTTGGATATTATATATATATTACTATAATCATTATATTTATATAATATACCTACATACATATAGACATGCATATATATAAATACACATAAATGAAAACATACATATAAATATATACTATAAAATAAATTTTGAAATCATGTAGACTGATTCCTACCAATTTGTTCTTCTTTTTCAAAATCATTTTAGCTATTCTAATTATTTTATCTTTCTATATACATTTTAGGATAATATGGTCTAAAGAAATCTTGCTGGGATTTTGATAGGAATATGTTATGTCAGTGTATCAAGTTGGAGAGAAATGATATCTTTACTATGATGAGCTTCAATCCATGAACATGTTATATCTTTTCTTTTACTCAGATATTCTTTGAACTTATTCATCAGTGTTTTGTAGTTTTCAGCATATAAATCCTACTTTTTTTGAGCAACTGTAAATGGATTTTTTTTTTTTTTTTAATTTTGGGATTCACATGCTCATTGCTAATATGTAAAAAAAAAAAAAAAAAAATGTTTACTTTGTATCCTTGACCTTACTGAACTCACTTAGTTCTTAGACTTTCCTTTAGGTTCCTTGGGATTTTCTATGTACATAATTCTGTAACCTGCAAATATAGACAATTTATTTCTTCCTTTCTTATCTGCATTCATTAATTTTGCTTACTGCATTGATTAGAATTAATTTTAGTATTTGAATAAGAGTGATGAGTGTGGACCCTCTTTGTTCCCCATATTAGTTTTTCACCATAACTATCATGTTAGCAGTAGGTCTTTTTTTGTAGATGCTCTCTATCAAGTTGAGGAAGTTCCCTTCTCTGTTTTTCTGAGTTATTTTTTTAAAACATGAATAGATGTTGAATTTTGTCAAATGTTTTTTCTGCATTGATATTCTGTGATTGTCTTTAGCCTGTTAGATTATATTAACAGGTTGTGTATTGATACCTTGTATGTTAAGCCCTTGATAGTTTATTTTTTATTATTAATATTGAGCCCATCTTTCATCCCCAGAATAATTCCCACTTAGTCATGATGTATAATTCTTTTTATATATTGCTGAATTCTATTTGCCGATATTTTGTTAAGGATTTTGACACCCATACTCATGAGGGGTATTGGGATATAGTTTTGTATGTGTGTGTGACATGTCTGTCTGGTTTTGGTATCAGGGTAACACTAGCTTCATAAAGTGAACTGGGCAGCGCTCTTTTATATATTTTGGAAGAGATTGTGTAGAACTGGTGTTAATTCTTCTTTAAATGTTTTTTGAGTTCTCCCGTATAATCATCTGGGCTTGGAGATTGTTTTATGAGAGTTCTAAAATTATAATTCAAGTTTCTTATTAGTTATGGCTCTAATCATCTAATATTTCATATTATGTGACTTGCAATTTGTGATTTTTGAGCTGTTGGTCCATTTCATCTAAGTGTGTAGAATTGTTTATAGTTTTCCCTTATATTTTAAATATCTAGAGGATCTGTGCTTAATCCTTTGTTTCATTACTGTTGAAATTTGTGTCATCTTTCTTTTTTTGTCATTCCTGCTAGAGCATTGTCAGTGTTGTTGATTTTTTTTCTAAAAAACCAGCTCTTTGTTTCACTGATCTTGTTCTATTTTTCCCCTTTTTTTTATTTCATTGATTTCTGCTTATTTTTATTGTTTTCTTCCTTATGGTTGCTTTGAGTTTATTTTGTTCTTCGTGTAGGTTCTTGAGTTGGGAACATAGATTATTGATTTAGATTTCTCCTTCCTGATGTATGCATTTTGTATTATTAATTTACCCCTTAGCACTGCTTTTCCTTTATCTCACAAATTTTGATATATTACATTTTTATTTTCCTCCATTCAATTAATATTTTATTATTCCTCTTGAGATTTTCTTTTAACCCACAGTTTATTCAGAAGTGTTTTGTTTAGATTCCAAGTGTTTGGAGATTTTCCTGTTATCTTTTATTGATTTCAAGTTTGATTCCATCGGGGTCAGAGAACACACCCTATGATTTCAATTATTTTAAATTTTTTACAATTTATCTTATTGTCTTGGATATAGTTTACCTTGGTATATGTTTTGTGAGCATTTGGAAAGAATGTATATTCTGCTTTGGTTGGGTGGAATGTTCTATAAATGTTGATTAGGTCCTCTTGGTTGATGGTATGGTTGAGTTCCATTTCCTTGCGGCTTTTCAGTCTAGTTGTTCTATTAATTGTTGAGAGAGGAGTGTTGACATCTTCAACTATAATTGTACATTTTTATATTTCTTTTCAGTTCTAACAGTTTTTGCTTTACATATTTTGCAGCTGTGTGGTTTGGTACATATTTCAGATTGTTAATCTTCTTGGTGAATTGGTGCTTATATCATTATATAATGTCCCTCTTTGTTTCTGGTAATTTTCTTTTCTCTGTAGTTTATCAGCTTTAATGTAGCCACTTTGCTTTTTTTTTTTATTTTTACTTTATATCTTTTTATGTCCTTTTATTTTTAACCTGCCTATATTGTTATATTTGAAGTGAATTTCGTATAGGTAGCATATAGTTGGGTCATGCTTCTTCATCCACTGTCCTAATCTTTGTCTTTTAATTAGTGTATTTAGACTATGTATATTAATGCAATTTTGACATGTTAGGGCTTAAGTCTGCTGTTTTACTTTTTTCCTCTTCTTTTTTTTCCCTTTCTTGTCTTTTTCTAGCCTCCTTGTGAATTACTTAAAAATTTTTGAGTACCTTGTTTTGATTTATTTATAGTGGTTTTGAGTATATCTATATGGCCTTTCAATGATTGCTGTAACTATTATATTATCCGTATGTAACTATCAGTCTGTTAGTGGTATTTTACTAGTTTGCATTGAAGTGCAGAAAACTTACCTCCTTTTCCCTTTTTTTGCCTTCCCCCATTTATACTAAAATTGTCCTAAATACTTCCTATATATACATTTAGAACCACATCAGATAGTGTTACACTTGTGTTTGAAGCATCAAACAAACTTTAGGAGACTCAAGAGGAGAAGGAAACTCAATCCTAATTATCAGTATTTTTGCTTACTGTCTTTCTTCATTCCTGATGTTGCATTATTCCTAATTTAATTATTTGATTTCATTTAGAGAATGTCCTTTTAACCATTTTTTTAAGGGTATGTTTGCTGGCAACATATTTTCTTAGTTTTCCTTCATTTGATAATATATTGATTTTGCCTCCATTTCTGAAGGATAATTTCATTGAATATAGATTTCTGATTTCAGAACTATTTCATTTTTTAAATTTTATTTATTTTTATTTTTTATTTTTTATTATTATGTTATGTTAATCACCATACATTACATCATTAGTTTTTGATGTAGTGTTCCATGATTCATTGTTTGTGCATAACACCCAGTGCTCCATGCAGAACGTGCCCTCTTTAATACCCATCACCCAGCTAACCCATCCCCCCACCCCCCTCCCCTCTAGAACCCTCAGTTTGTTTCTCAGAGTCCATAGTCTCTCATGGTTCATCTCCCCCTCCGATTTCCCCTCCTTCATTCTTCTCCTCCTGCTTTCTTCTTCTTCTTCTTCTTTTTTTAACATATATTATTTGTTTCAGAGGTACAGGTCTGTGATTCAACAGTCTTACACCATTCACAGCGCTCACCATAGCACATACCCTCCCCAGTGTCTATCACCCAGCCACCCCATCCCTCCCAGCCCCCACCACTCCAGCAACCCTCAGTTTGTTTCCTGAGATTAAGAATTCCTCATATCAGTGAGGTCATATGATACATGTCTTTCTCTGATTGACTTATTTCACTTAGCATAATACCCTCCAGTTCCATCCACGTCGTTGCAAATGGCAAGATTTCATTCCTTTTGATGGCTGCATAATATTCCATTGTGTATATATACCCATCTTCTTTATCCATTCATCTGTCAGTGGACATCTTGGCTCTTTCCACAGTTTGGATATTGTGGACATTGCGGCTATAAACATCGAGGTGCATGTACCCCTTTGGATCCCTACATTTGTATCTTTGGGGTAAATACCCAGTAGTGCAATTGCTGGGTTATAGGGTAGCTCTATTTTCAACTTTTTGAGGAACCTCCATACTGTTTTCCAGAGTGGCTGCACCAGCTTGCGTTCCCACCAACAGTGTAGGAGGGTTCCCCTTTCTCCGCATCCCCGCCAACATCTGTTGTTTCCTGACTTGTTAATTTTAGCCTTTCTGACTGGTGTGAGGTGGTATCTCATTGAGGTTTTGATTTGGATTTCCCTGATGCCCAGCGATGTTGAGCACTTTTTCATGTGTCTGTTGGCCATTTGGATGTCTTCTTTGGAAAAATGTCTCTTCATGTCTTCTGCCCATTTCTTGATTGGGTCATTTGTTCTTTGGGTGTTGAGTTTGATAAGTTCTTTATAGATTTTGGATACTAACCCTTTATCTGATATGTCATTTGCAAATATCTTCTCCCATTCTGTCGGTTGTCTTTTGGTTTTGTTGACTGTTTCTTTTGCTGTGCAAAAGCTTTTTATCTTGATGAAGTCCCAATAGTTCATTTCTGCCCTTGCTTCCCTTGCCTTTGGCGATGTTTCTAGGAAGAAGTTGCTGCGGCTGAGGTCGAAGAGGTTGCTGCCTGTGTTCTCCTTTTGGATTTTGATGGACTCCTGTCTCACATTTAGGTCTTTCAACCATTTGGAGTCTATTTTTGTGTGTGGTGTAAGGAAATGGTCCAGTTTCATTCTTCTGCATGTGGCTATCCAATTTTCCCAACACCATTTGTTGAAGAGACTGTCTTTTTTCCATTGGACATTCTTTCCTGCTTTGTCGAAGATTAGTTGACCATAGAGTTGAGGGTCCATTTCTGGGCTCTCTATTCTGTTCCATTGATCTATGTGTCTGTTTTTGTGCCAGTACCATACTGTCTTGATGATGACAGCTTTGTAATAGAGCTTGAAGTCTGGAATTGTGATGCCGCCAGCTTTGCTTTTCTTTTTCAACATTCCTCTGGTATTCGGGGTCTTTTCTGGTTCCATAAATAACTGCCACATTGATGATTATAACAGCTTAGTCTAATTGCCTAAACTTGGAAGTAGCCAAGATGTCCTTCAGTAGGGGAATGGATAAATCAACAGTGGTACATCCATCCGATGGAATGTTTTTCAGCACTAAAACGAAATGAACTATCAAGTCATGAAGAGACATGGAAGAAACTTAAGTGCATATTACTAAGTAAAATAAGCCAATCTGGAAAGGCTACATACTGTATGTTTCAAACTATATGACATTTTGGAAAAGGTAAAACTATGGAAACAGTGAAAAGATTAGTGGTTGCCAGGGATTGGTGGGGGTAAGTGATGTATAGGTTGAGCACAGATAATTTTTAGAGCAGTTAAAATATTCCTTATGATACAATAATGATCGATACATGTCATTATACATTCATCCAAATCTATAGTATGATAGCTTTTAAAAATTTTTTATAAAATAATTCTTAGATATCTGTCATCGCAGTGTTGGAATGTATTGATTATTACTGTTATTTTTATTTAATCTGCATGCTTCCTAGCTTATGGCATATAGTGTTTGGCTGAAGTAAAGCTGTTATTGTCTTAAAGTTTTCTGTTATATAAGGATACCTTTTCTGGTCTTTTTGCTAGAAAGAGAGTAGGTTTCTGTTGGGCTTTTTTTTGGGGGGGGGGTCTGTACCTTTTGGCATATTCTGGCTTTCAGTTTTTCCAGTGCCACATTTAGGATATTTGAGGCAATGAGAAAACCAAGGGAGCTCACCTTCACATTCTTCCTTCAATCCTGAGTTCCTTAGTATGCCTTCTTTTCTCTACTTTTCAGAGTGCTTTTGTATTTGTTTTATATAAAAGACATTCAGTATTTTTTAGTTCTACTTAGCAGGAAAAATAGAGAGAAGCACATTTACTCCATAGTCCCAGAAATGGAAGCCCACTGTGTCTATTCTGATAATTCTTTTTTTAACTCTTTCTTGAAAGATAATATCTATCCTTAATCTAATATCTGCCAACATGGTATATGTGAAGATAGGTTTCTTTTATTGTCTACTTGGGAGTTGACTGAACCCATTTCTAGCTGCAGGATGGGTAGATACACTGAGTCCCTAGTATAAATTCTAGTACCTAGATTATAGGCCTTTACCAAGTTAGTTGTTTTAGCTAAATTATGATAGAATCGCCTCTTAGCCCCAAATTTAATTTTCTGGTAATATGAGTTAATGGACTATATATAAGTCTCTCTCTCTTTTTTTTAAAGATTTTATTTATTTATTTGACAGAGAGAGACACAGTGAGAGAGGGAGAAGCAGGCTTCTCGCTGAGCAGGGAGCCCGATGCGGGGCTCGATCCCAGGACCCTGGGATTATGACCTGAGCCGAAGGCAGATGCTTAATGACTGAGCCACCCAGGCGCCCCTATATATAAGTCTCTTAAAAGAAACTTTTTAAAGTCTCTTTCAGTCTCTTTTCCCTACCATATAGAACTATGAATCATACCACCAGGATGTTAATATGTGACTTCTAATCCCCGTGTATGCTTTGCCTCCCCTTATTTTCTTGGGTGCTGCAGAATATAAAAAGATGTTGGGGAGTCTGAGAAGGGGAAGTGGAAAGTGTATTATGGCTATATCAGATCTCCTTTTACTCAGTTCAGAAATAATCTTTTTTTTTTTTTTTTTTTTCTGGTTGGATGTAGGCATGTTTTTCCAAGCCAGAGGGTCAGAGTGAGTGAGAAAGAACATTTTCTGCCCTCCAGGTGGGCCATCCTTGTTTTCAGAGTGATGCATGGAGCAGCCATTACTTGCTTTGCTCATTTCAGCTTTGTTGGTTTAATAGTTTAAGTAAATTCCCTCCAAATTTAGACAATAATTAGTCAGTTTTAAATGTTACTGTTTTTAATCTTTTTTTTTGATTCCTTATAGGTATTTTAGGAGAAGGGAGTGGCAGCCAGCCTGATGCCATTTAGAACTAAAATCTCCCAGATTAAGCTAGTCTTAAAGGAAATTTAAAAGTAAGTCTAAGTGAAAACGAGTTTTTAAAAATTGATTTGAATGATATAAGTTGTTAAAATAATTTCTTCATTAAAAAATTGTTGACATACAAAAATAATTTTATTGTTTGAGTTTTTAAACCTTTTCAAATCTGCAAATCAAGCTCCTCTTGGTATTTGAATAGGTGCCATCTGCTGATCTGTAACTGAGCCAATTTTTGCATTTGGGCCTAAATTTAATACTTAATTCCAATAGATGAAACATGCAGATCATTATAAGCAATGAAGCATTTGTAGATTTTTAATTTAATACTTTGCTAAAACTTATATTTACTTAGTAATTCACATAGAGTTTTTAAAGGTACTTGTTATTAATTACCTACACTATTGTGTCAGTTAAACAAGGAGGTCACTTGAGGAGGTATCAGTTATAGCTGCATTAAAAAATTTAAAAAAAAAATCCCAAATTTAGAAGTTTAAAATAGCAGCCAGAGGTTAGAACAGCCTATAACTCAGCTGGGTGGTTTTTGCTGATTTGGACTGGGTTTGGTGAGGCTCCTTCATGTGTCTGTGGTCAGCTGTGAACGGGCTAGGTAACTTCGCTAATCTTGACCTGTTCTCTCATATGTCTGGCTCATTAGACTTATCTCTGTTTCATGTGTGTCATCTCCAGTAGGCTAGCTCCGGCATGTGCTTGTGGTAAAAGGGATGTGGAGAGCAAGCACAGAAAGTGTACTGTCTCTCGTGAGGCTTAGGTTTGGAACTGTCAAAGTATCACTTCTTTCATAAGTCACAAGGGTTGGTAAGAGAGACTCTAGCTATTGATGAACTGCAAAGTGATATTTGAAAGGTTGTAGATACAGGGAGGGGTATCTACAACTCAATCCACTATTTTTGAAAAGGATGGAATTGGACCAGGACCCTGTTTCATGCCTGTAGACCAGGTTTCTTTTTATTATACTAACTGTTCTTCCTACTTACCTGTACTATAAATCTGAGTGGTTATAGGGAGAAAAATGTTTGTGCCTTAGTGTATGTCTTGGTCCTCAAGACTGATCTAGAAAGCTGTGATGAATTCACTTTTTATCTTTTGAGTACTAGTACTTAACAAAATCAGTTTTAGAGTATCTGAAGAAAATAGATTTTATACAATTGTAAATGTCTGGTGTTTTCCAAATGTTATCAGTACAGTGAATCTTTGGAAGATTAAGAAGAATTTTTAACATTGCTTTACCCATTTATTTCTTTTGACTATAAATCTCAGGGAACTAGAATGAAATATCAGGATTGCATCATGGTCTTAAGTTCACTTTACATCCTATATCCTAAAAACATTATTACTATTTAGAAGTGATTCTTTTTGGAAAGCAAGTTACAGGGTCAGATATAAAACTTCAAGGTGTGTTTTACCTCATGTTGAAATTTTTATTAGAGCCTACTCACCCCTCACTGTTGCCCTTGCCTTTATGGACCTGGAGATATATGAAAAGACAAAATTGTCATGAATTTGTGGCAGCTTCAAGTTGTCCTGTTTGTTTGTCCCCAAATCTTTCTATGCCAGTTCCAAAATGCCCTCCTGCCAAAATTAGGCTTGGAAAAATAACATTTCATATATGACATATGTTTGAAATTAGCAGGAAATGCAGCCAAGATTTGGAAATTAACAAGGAAAAAGTTATTTCTGAAAACATTTGGGAGCCAAGGAGGAGTGTTTGGCTTAAAACATTAGGCCATTTCATTGTTTAGTAAATTATTTTTTAAAAGTCCCAGAAGGAACAACCTTAACATTTCTTTCTTTTAGTATATATGAACAATTCTTATTTAAAAACTCACTGTCACAAATTAAATGAGTAGTCTAAATGTACAATGTATAGGGTAACTGATATTCTGATAAGCTCTTAAATTTTATTTTGTATAAATTTTTTGGAAATTAAATCATATGCTTCAGTTTTTCCATATGTGAGAGGGATTTCTGTTGATCTGCTACCTGCAAAAATAGACAGGGATTGCTAAAGGGATCCAGAACAAGAATCAAACCATCCTTCTTTTTTTTTTTTTTTAAGATTTTATTTATTTATTAGAGCACGCAATCAAGAGAGCATAAGCAGGGGTAGCGACAGAGGGAGAGGGAGAAGCAGACTCGCTGCTGAGCAGGGAGCCTGACACGGGGCTCGATCCCAGGACCCTGAGATCATGACCTGAGCCGAAGGCAGACGCTTAACCGGCTGAGTCACCCAGGTGCCCCCAAACCATCCCTCTTTAATAGTGCTTTTTAATGTAGAGCACTATTTAGACGTGACTTCTTGAGAAGTACATTGTAATGTCTATGCTAAATATGGAATTATCTTGTCAACTTATCTCTGTGAATTAATCTAAGGCAAGGAACATTCACTAGGCAATGTCTGTAGAAGATAGTGAGATGCTAAAGAGGAATAGAGAAGATTTGTAAACTGTGGTCCCTGGCCACAGGAAACTTAAAATCTAACTGAGAACAGAATTTTTTAAATGGGAGGTATAGGCATACCTTGAAGATATCGTGGGCTTGGTTCTAGACCACTGCAAAAAAGTGAATATTGCAATAAAGTGAGTCAAATGAATTTTCTGGTTTCCCAGCGCATATAAAAGTTATGTTTGTACTATACCATAGTCTATTAAGTGTGCAATAGCATTATGTCTAAAAGCAATGTACATACCTTAATTTAAAAAATGCCAGCTATCATCTGAGTTTTCAGCGAGTCATAATGTTTTTGTTGGTGGAGGGTCTTGCCTCGATGTTGATGGCTGCTGACTGATCAGGGTGGTGGTTGCTAAAGGTTGGGCTGGCTGTGACAGTTTCTTAAAATAAGGCAACAATGAAGCTTGCTGCATCAGTTGACTTCCTTTCATGAGTGACTTCTGTAGCAGGCAGTGCTGTTTGATAGCATTTTACCTACAGTAGAACTTCTTTCAAAATTGGAGTCAGTCTTCTCAAACCCTGCCACTGCTTTATCAACTAAATTTATGTAATATTCTAAATGTTTTGTTGTCATTTCAACAATCTTCCTAGCATCTTCACCAGGAGTAGATTCCATCTCAAGAAATGAGTTTCTTTGCTCATACCTAAGAAGCAACTCCTCATCTGTTACAGTTTTATCATGAGATTGCAGCAATTTAGGCCCATATTCAGGCTCCGCTTCTAATTCTAGTTCTCTTGCTCTTTCCACCACATCTGCAGTTACTTCCTCCACTGAAGTCATGAACCCTTCAAAGTCATCCATGAGGGTTGGAATCAACTTCTAAACACCTGTTAATGTTGATATTTTGACTTCTTCCCATGAATCATGAATGATCTTAGTGGCCTCTAGAGT
Organism: Halichoerus grypus; assembly: GCF_964656455.1. Taxonomy (NCBI): domain Eukaryota; kingdom Metazoa; phylum Chordata; class Mammalia; order Carnivora; family Phocidae; genus Halichoerus; species Halichoerus grypus. The sequence goes on along the minus strand of NC_135719.1, from coordinate 17,583,538 downwards.
GGTGAATCCTTTCCAGAAGGTTTTCAGTTTACTTTGCCTGGATCCATCAGAGGAATCACTGTGGCAGCTGCAGCCTTATGAAATGTATTTCTTAAATAATAACACTTGAAAGTTGAAATTGCTCCTTGATCCATGGGCTACAGAATGATGTGCTAGCAGGCATGGGAACATTAATCTTGTTGTCCGTATCCATCAGAGTGATGGATGACGAGGTACATTGGTTCTTGGGTGACCAGCTACATTGTCAATGAACAGTAATATTTTGAAAGGAATCTTTTTTTTCCTTGAGCAGGTCTTAACAGTGGGCTTAAAATAATCAGTAAACCATCTTGTAAACAGGTGTCCTGTCATCTAGGCTTTGTTTTCCCCTTTATAGAGCACAGGCAGAGAAGATTTAGCATAATTCTTAAGGGCCCTAGGATTTTCAGAATGGTAAATGAGCACTGGCTTTAACTTAAAGTCTCTAGCTGCATTAGCCTCTAAAAGGAGAGTTAGCCTGTTCTTTGAGGCTCTGAAGCCAGGCATTGACTTTTCCTCTCTAGCTATGCAAATCCTAGATCACATCTTCTTCCAATAGAAGGCTGTTTCAACTACATTGCAAATCTGTTGTTTAGTGTAGCCACCTTCATTAATTATCGTAGCTAGATCTTGTGGATAACTTGTTGCAGTTTCTACATCAGTACTTGCTGCTTTACCTTGCACTTTTATTTTCTGTGGGTGGTTTCTCTAAGTCTCATGAAGCAATCTCTGCTAGCTTCAGACTTCTCTTCTGCAGCTTCCTCACCCCCCACAGGCTTCATAGAATGGAAGAGTTAGGACCTTGCCCTGGATTAGGCTTTGGCTTGAGGGAATGTTGTAGCTGTTTTGTTTTTGTTTTTGTTTTTGTTTTGTTTTGTTTTACCATTTGTGTACTCACTGGAGTAGTACTTTTAATTTCTTCAAGAACTTTTCTTTCGCATTCACAAATTGGCTAACTGAAACAGGAGGCTGAGCCTTTCTAGGCTTTCAACATACTTTGCTCACTGGGCTTAATCATTTCTACCTTTTGATTTAAGGTGAGAGACATATGACTCTTCCTTTCACTTGAACATTGAGAGGCCATTGTAGGGTTATTAATTGGTCTAATTTTAATATTGTTGTGTCAGAGAGTAGGAAGGCCTGAAGGGAGGGAGAGAGACAGGAGAATGACTGGTTGATGAAGTCAAAATACATACAACACTAAGTTTGCCATTTCCTATGGGTGCAGTTCATGGTGCCCCAAAACAATTACAATAGTAACATCAAAGGTCACTGATCACAGATCACCACAATAAATACAATAATAATGAAAAAGTTTGAAGTATTATGAGAATTACCAAAATGTGCCACAGAGACATGAAGTGAGGACATGCTGTTGGAGAATTAGCATTGATAGACTTGCTCCATGCAGGGTTGCCACAAACTTTCAATCTGTACAAAATGCAGTATCTACGAAATACAGTAAAGGGAAGTACAATAAAAAGCGGTTTGCCTGTGTTGTTTTTGTCAGGGTCCCATTTATAGGAACTTGGATTCCTTTGGAGTCTTAGAGCAATTTATAAGAAGACAAAGGCTTGGGCGCCTGGGTGGCTCAGTTGGTTAAGCGACTGCCTTCGGCTCAGGTCATGATCCTGGAGTCCCTGGATCGAGTCCCACATCGGGCTCCCTGCTCGGCGGGGAGCCTGCTTCTCCCTCTGACCCTGCCCCCTCTCATGTGCTCTCTCTCTCTCTCTCATTCTCTCTGTCTCAAATAAATAAATAAAATCTTAAAAAAAAAAAAAAAAAAAGACAAAGGCTGCTTCTGGGTTAAGAATCTCACAGTTGATTTGTTGATTTCCTGATTTCTGACTGGACCCATAGACATGAAGCCATATGTGTTTTCAACCTAACTCAAAATTACACATTTTGAATAGGCTTTTGTAAATTAAAGGGAAAATCTGTTCTGTCATTATGGTGTTTTGCATTGTCTTCCTAGTTGTCTCTTCCCATCATTGTAAGATGGGGTTATCAAGAAACTGTCAGGTCTTCTAGTATGATCTTTGTCCTTGAAATAGAGATGTTTTGTTTTTGGAGATTGCCTATCTCTTCTTTGTGAGTTTTCAGCATCCTGTGACTTTCAGATGGGATTCAACATCAACAGGCTAGATAAATCACTAGAATTATGTAGATATTAAATATCAACTAGAGGAAAGGTGAGCTGGGTTCAACCACTAAGAGTGCAGGATATCACTGGGTGGGTGGTTTGTTAATAGGTAAGGAAATCCAAGATGCTGAAGACTATAATATTGCCATGGCTTTGCCAATCACTCTAGTAAGATATCCTGTAGAACACCCCCAGTTTTTATTGACGACACCATCAGCAGAAAGCAGTGGATGGGATTTGCAAACTGGAACTAGTTACCATTGTATGACATTCATCAGGTCTCTTAACTTATTTAAGTTCCTTCATCTGTAAAATAGAGCTAATAAAAATACTTATCTCTTAGCATACTTTTGTGGACTTAAATGACAGATTACACTGAAAAATATCTTTAAATATAAAGCATTATAGATTTATTAGTTGTTCTTATAGTATAAGAAATAACTAGAAAAATTTGCAAAAAGTGAAGTAGCCCAAAGGCTAAAATCTCAGCCAATGTTTCCTCTGGAATGACTATGGACAATGTATCAGTTGCTTATAAATACCCAGTTTTCAAAGAGTTTTCTATCTTATAGAAAAATTAATTGAATAATATCGATAGCTGGAACCTCCGATGGAAAGTGATAAATGACATGTGAAAATTATAAGCAAAGTTCTCAAGAGTTCAGAGAAGCAAGGATCACTCTTTGCTGACGCCATTGGGGAAGGTTTCTTTATGAAGCAGTACCAAGCAATTTAGAGTGGGTTTCTATGTACTGGGTGATTTCAACAGGTGAAGATGTCAAGAGGAGGTAAGAGGGCATTCCACACACAGGGATGTATGTGAATAGAGCTGAGTAGATGAAGGTGGTGAGTACAGACTCTTGTAAAACTCAAAAGAAAGAGAACAGTGGTTTGTGATGATAGCAGTCCTGAGATACCTTATTTGGGAATTTTAGGGGGTGGATTTGGGATAGAAAGAAGGAAAGAATTAAAGTACAAGAGGAGGGAAAGGGAAAATCTGTTCTGTCATTATGGTGTTTTGCATTGTCTTCCTAGTTGTCTCTTCCCATCATTGTAAGATGGGGTTATCAAGAAACTGTCAGGTCTTCTAGTATGATCTTTGTCCTTGAAATAGAGATGTTTTGTTTTTGGAGATTGCCTATCTCTTCTTTGTGAGTTTTCAGCATCCTGTGACTTTCAGATGGGATTCAACATCAACAGGCTAGATAAATCACTAGAATTATGTAGATATGTAGAGGAGGGCAAATGTGGTAAGAAGTGAGAGGAGAGGGGGGACCATGGCTAAGGGGTGTCAAATAACAAAACAAAAATCAAAGGAACTTTATTTATTTTATTTTATTTTATTTTATTTTTTTAAAGTAATAATAGCTACGGTTTATTGAGAACTTGCTAGATTCTAGGCACTGCCTTGGTACTTTAAGACATTATCTTATTTAGCTTTATAAGCATCCTTTTTTTAATTATTGTTAGGGTAATCACCATACATTACATCATTAGTTTTTGATGTAGTGTTCCATGATTCATTGTTTGCATATAACACTCAGTGCTCCATGCAGAACGTGCCCTCTTTAATAGCCATCACCAGGCTCCCCTGGTTTGGCTATTGTGGACATTGCTGCTATAAACATAGGGGTGCGTGTGCCCCTTCGGATCCCTACATTTGTATCTTTGGGGTAAATACCCAGTAGTGCAATTGCTGGATCGTATGGTAGCTCTATTTTCAACTTAAAAAATCAAAGGAACTTTAAAAAACAAAGCTGAATCTATTTGTCAGGCAGGGAAGAAATTCACTGAATGGACACAAAGGGGGATATGTGTTGTAAAGGGAATTTCACATAGTGAAGTTAAGGATTGAAAAATAGCACTCTGGATAGGATGGAATATTCTTTGGTCTGTACATAGTTGGTTAAAATAAGTCCTGTTATCCATTGGTGAGGAAAAAGTCTTTAAATAGGTCTAGAAGGGTCTGGCATCCTGGGGTAATTCAGAATTTATGGTCATTTGTCAGCTTCAGTTTGTTAGAACCAGTTGTGATAACACACAATATTCAATTTTGATATCTCCTAAGCAGATGTTGCTGAAGGCAGAAAATTTCCTTTTACATGGGTTAGCCAGAGGAAAGATGAGTGAGATAGTTTGGTATGGAGAGGAACATGATTTTGGCTTGCTCTTTGCTCTCTCTTGCCTCATGGTATGTCTACTTTGATTCTAGGCCATTATCGCAGAATGACCACTGTTAAATTCTATGCTCCATGTATTCCTTTTTAAAAATAGCTTTAATGAGATATAATTCACATATAGTACCATTCACCCATTTAAAGTATACAGTTCAGTGGTTTTTAGTATATGTAAGACTGTCACCAATTCTAGAACATTTTCATCACCTTGAAAAGAAATCTCATACTCTTTAGCTATCACCCTATCTCACCATACCACCCCCCCCAGCCCACCACTCAGGCCTAAGCAACCACTAATCTGTTTTCTATCTCTATAAATCTCACTGTCCCCTAGACTTTTGTAAGAATGGAATCATGTAGTACTTGGTCTTTTGTGCCTCATTTTTTTTTTCTATTTTTTTTTAAATTTTTATTTTTTTAGAGAGAGAGAGATGGGGCAGGGAGGGGCAGAGGGAAAGGGAGACAGAGAATCTTAAGCAGGCTCCACACCCATCATGGAGCCCATCGCAGGACTCAGTCTCACCACCGTGAGATCATGACCTGAGCCAAAATCAAGAGTTGGATGCCCAACTGACTGAGCCACCCAGGCACCCTGTGACTCACTTCTTTCACTTGGCATAACATTTTCAAGTTTTATTCATGTTGTAGCTTGTATCAGTCCTTTATGTGGCCAAATAATACTCCACTGAATGGATGTACCACATTTGTATATCCATTTATCTGTTGATGGACATTTGGGTTGTTTCTACCTTTAGGCTATTAAGAATAATGCTGCTAAATGTCTGCAATAGCCAAACTATGGAGAGAGCCAAGATGTCCTTCAACAGATGAATGGATAAAGAAGATGTGGTATATATATACAATGGAATATTATACAGCCATCAAAAAACCCCCCGAAATCTTGCCATTTGCAACGATGTGGATGGAACTGGAGGGTATTATGCTAAGTGAAATAAGTCAATCAGAGAAAGACATGTATCATATGATCTCACTGATGTGAGGAATTCTTAATCTCAAGAAACAAACTGAGGGTTGCTGGAGTGGTGGGGGTGGAAGAGATGGGGTGACTGGGTGATAGACATTGGGGAGGGTATGGGCTGTGGTGAGCGCTGTGAATTGTGTAAGACTGTTGAATCACAGACCTGTACCTCTGAAACAAATAATACATTATATGTTTAAAAAAAAAAAAAAGAAGCTAGTAGGAAGGGAAAAATGAAGGGGAGGGGAATCGGAGGGGAAGACGAACCATGAGAGACTATGGACTCTGAGAAACAAACTGAGGGTTCTAGAGGGGATGGGGGTGGTGGGGAGGGGTTAGCCTGGTGATGGGTATTAAAGAGGGCATGTACTGCATGGTGCACTGGGTGTTATACGCGAACAATGAATCATGGAACACTACATCAAAAACTAATGATGCAATGTATGGTGATTAACATAACATAAAAAAAAAAATAGTATTGCTATAGGGGCACCTGGGAGGCTCAGTCAGTTAAGCATCTGCCTTTGGCTCAGGTCATGATCCCAGGATCCAAGTATCGAGCCGTGCTGGGAGCTTCCTGCTCAGTGGGGAGCCTGCTTCTTCCTTCCCTTCTGCCTGCCACTCTCCCTGCTTGTGCTCTCTCTCTTTCTCTCTCTCAGTCTGTCAAGTAAATAAATAAAATCTGCTGCTATAAATGTTCATGTACAAGTTTATGTGGGAACATATGATTTCATTTCTCTTGGATATATATATATATGGGTGGAATTGCTGGGTCATAGGATAACTATGTCTAATCATTTGGTGAAGTGCCAGAGTATTTTCCAAAGTGGTTGCCCCATTTTACATTTCCACTAGCAGTTTATGAGGCTTCCAATTTCTTCTCATCCTTGCCACCACTTGCTATTATTTTTGATTCTAGCTATCCTAGTGGGTATGAAGTGATATCTTATTGTGGTTTTGATTTGCATTTCCCTGATGGCTAATGATGTTGAGCAACATTTTTGTGTGCTTATTAGTCATTTGAATTTCTTACTTGTGGAAATGTCTATTCAAATCCTATGCCCATTTTCAACTGGGTTATTTGTGTGTGTGTTTTTTAAATTCTTGAGTTGTAAGAGTTCTTTATACAAGAACCTTATGAGATATATGATTTGCAAATACCCAGTCATTTCTCATTATTCATGGATTCCATATTTGCAAATTTGCCTACACACTGAAATTTATTTGTAGCCCCAAGTCAATACTTGTGGTACTTTCACATTCAAATGTGCAGAATGGCAAAAAATTTGAGTTGCCTGGTGTACAATTCCTAGATGAGATGACAATAAAGCAACCTTCTGCTTTTTTGTTTCAGCTCTCATACTGTAAAAAGGTTTCCTTTTTTTTTTTTTTTTTGGTCGATTTAGTGTCAGAATTTTTTTTCTTTTCTTTTTTTTTTTTTATATTTTTGGGCTTTTTGTCGGTCACTTTGCTGTTTAAAATAACTTTCAAGTGTAATGCTGAAATGCTGTTTAGTGTTTGTAAGCACAAGAAAGCTGTGATGTGCCTTAAGGAGAAAATATATGTGTTAGATAAGCTTTATTCAGACATGCATTATATTGCTGTTGGCTATGTTCAATGTTAGGGAATCAACAGTATATATTTAAAATGTTGTCTTTAAATGGAAACACACACAAAAAGGGTTATGAATTGATTGGTTGATAAAAATGTTGTGACCAGAGGCTTGCAGGAAACTAATCCTGTATTTTCCTTAGGAGCAACAAGTCACTATTTGCTAATCAGTATTTGCAGTAACTTTATAGAACACAGTTACTATGAATAATGAGAATCAAATATATTTTCTCTCATTTTTTTGGGTTGCCTTTTTATTTTCTTGATGGTATGCTTCAAAACATAAATATTTTTAATTTTGATGAAGACCAATCTATTTTTTTCTTTTGTTGTTTGTACTTTTGGTGTCATGCCTAAGAGTCCTTTACCAAACCCAAGGTCATGAAGTTTTACTCCCATGTTTTCTTCTAAGAGTCTTCTATTTTTAGCTCTTACATTTAGGTCTTTGGCCTATCTTGAGTTAATTTTTGTATACGGTGTGAAGTTAGGGTCCAGTTTCATTCTTTTGCGTGTGGTTATTCAGTTGTCCCAGCACCCTTTGTTTGAAAATACTATTCTTTCCCTATTGCATGGTCTTGGCACTGATGTTGAAAATCAGTTGACCATAAATGTAAGGATTTATTTCTGGACTCTCAGTTCTTTTCCAACCATCTATATCTATTATGCAAGTTCCAAACTGTCTTATTTACTGTTGCTCTATATATTAGTAAGTTTTGAAGTAGGGAAGTGTGAGTCTTCCTACTTTGCTCTTCTTTTCTAAGATTGTTTTTGGTGTTCTGGTTCCTTTACAATTCCATATGAATTTTAGAAGGAACTTGTTAATTTCTATAAAGAAGTCAGCTGGAATTGTGACGAGGGTTGCACTGAATCTGTAGACCATTTTAGGGAATACTGCCATCAGAACAATGTTTAAGTCTTCCTGATCATGAACATGGGATAATTTTTTCCAATTAGGTAGATCTTCTTTATTCTTTCTGCAGAGTTTCGTAGTTTCCAGAGTATAAGTTTTACACTTTTCTTAAATTTATTCCCAAGTATTAAAAAAAAAATCAATTTCCCAATTGTTCACTGCAGCCCATCCATTCTTAATTGTTTATTATCTTTCAGTCGTGTTCTGTTCTTTCATGTCTCTGAACCCTTATAAATACTGTTCCCTCTGCCTGGAAAGTTTCCAACCCCAAGCCTCATTGTTGAATTCTTATGTATTATTTAAGACTCATTTCTTCCTCTATAAAGCATTCAGTGATTCTTTTCACTATATTTCTTCTTTTAAAAAAAGGACAAAGGAATTAGAAGTTGATTATATTTTCCTTTATAAAATTTAAGTATTAAGATAGTCTAACTCAGTAATTGAGAGTATGGATTTTTTGATCAGTGGGTCTAAATCCCACTTCTACCATTACCTTTAATTTTGGGCAAGTTACTTGACCTCTCTAAACCTCAGTTTTCTTATCTATAAAACAAGGTCAAAGTGTGTAACATTTTGCATCAATTTCCTTATTTCACAGGCCTGTTGAGAGATTTATATGTATTAATATGGGTAAAGCACTTAGAACAGTTCTTGGCCTATAGTAACTCTTTTTAATATCTACTCAATTCTGAAACCCATGCTGTTTTCACCAGTCTATGTTGTTCACATAACTGTGGTTGATAAATATTTGTTATTGGAAAAGCTATGGTAATGGGGATGGTAGGAGTTATGGTGGCAGCTGTTTTAGCTGGAACTCAGTTCTGAAGGAGAATATCAAATGCCTTTCTTTTCTAATGAAAGTATCAGGATAAGATCCAATTGCCTCATCATAAGCCAAATGTCAAGCTTTTCCAGCCTTCCTCTGAGAGCTGTCTTATTGGAAATGACTGCCCTTTCATTAAATATACTTTTATGCTACAATTTCTTGATTTTTTTTTATTGTCAGCTATACTGAGAATTCAAATGGCTATTACAAGTGAGTAAAATCTGCAGACCATAAATGCTTTGAGGTCTAGTTCTGAGTATTATTCACTTTCCATGAATATCTTAGCACCTAGTAGTACCATGGACACAATGAGATTTAAGTAAAGAGCCCTAGATATAAAATTTGTAAGAATATTCTCAAGAGCATATCATATGAAAGTGTGGTAGAAAATATGCCTTTTCATAAAGAAATCAAATTTCTTTCATGGTCTTTATAATCGTCTCATTTTCTTAATAAACCTAAGACCTCAGAAAATGTTCTTTGTCCCTGTTCAAATGAGCAAGTTGCTGTAAAAATTATAACCAATTAGGCTCATTTATAAAATATATTTGATTTACACTGACTGTGTATGATTTATACCAAGATCTATCAAAACGACTTTGCCTCTCTTTTGGACGGCAAATCACAAGGATGTGCCAAAAGGGGTCTTATCATTATGTGCTACAAATGTTATGGAGAATGTATTTTAGAAATAACTTAAAACAACTTTGACTTTGGAATCAAATTTCAAAATAGCATGTCCAATGTATTCATGAATTTAGTAAATACATTTAGGTAAACATTTGTCCACTGTTTTTCTTACTTTTTTTTTTTTAAAAAAAAAACTAGGGCACTAGACTTATTTATACCTCTCTAGCTGGCTAGGGCTCCATGGATTATGGATTAGGGATTATGTTTACGTAAACCAGTTGAGCCTATATTTTCCTAGAGTATCATACCACTGGGAACTTGAATCTTGTGAGTGGTGTAACCAATATAAGTGGCTTTTATACCTCTGAGATACATTCACTCCTTCCTCGGGTACTCCTGCCCACTCATGTATACATTTCTCTACTTTCCGTGTTCTCAAGGTGTTCTGATTCACTGAAACATCATTTCCTATGGCATTTTTTTTCTTTTCTAGTCCAAAGATTAATTTACAATGATCAGGTTAAATCACTTCTCAAAAAGATGTTTGTATACCTAATGTCATATCTTAGTAGGTTGTTAACAGCAGTAAAGAACTAGAACATTAGGTTTTGCCTTACAGTTATTCTTGTAGCCCTGGAACAAACCCCAGAGATCGTTTGATGCAGATTTCTTGCATTCATTCATTCATTCATTCTCCCATCAAAAATAGTTATTGTTGCATGTCCTGTGCCAGGTGTTCTTCAGGGCTCTGAAGACACATTGATAAATGAGATATATATATATATAGAGAGAGAGAGAGAGAGAGAGAACCTATTTTGTTTAGTTAGTTATTTACTTCTAGGGGCCTGTTTTCCCACTAGACTGTACATATTATGAAGGCAGAGACCATGTTTGTTTTGTTCCTCTTGTCATATCCTGCTCCTGATACTGTCACTTTTATTTATTTATTTATTTATTTATTTATTTATTTATTTATTTATTTAGAGGCAGAGAGGGGGGAGAGAGAGTCTTTTTTTATTTTTTTAATTTTCAATTAACTAACACATAGTGTATTACTAGTTTCAGAGATAGAGTTCAGGGATTCATCAGTCTTATATTGACCTGGGTGCTCATTACATCCCGTGCCCTCCTTAATGTCCAGCACCTAGTTACCTCATCCCCACACCCCCATCCCTTCCAGCAACCCTCAGTCTGTTTCCTATGATTAAGAGTCTCTTATGCTTTGTTTCCCTCTCTGATTTTGTCTTATTTTATTTTTCCCTCCTTTCCCCTATGCTCCTCTGTTTTGTTTCCTAAGTTCCACATATGAGTGAAATCATATAATTGTTTTTCTCTGATTGATTTATTTCATTTAGCATAATACCCTCTAGTTCCATCCACATCATTGCAAATGGCAAGATTTCATTTTTTTGATGGCTGAGTAATATTCCATTGTATATATATACCATATCTTCTTTATCCATTCATTTGTTGATGGACATCTGGGCTCTTTCCATAGTTTGGCTATTGTGGACATTGCTGCTATAAACATCGGGGTGCCAGTGCCCCTTCGGATACATTTGTTTCTTTGGGGTAAATACCTAGTAGTGCAATTGCTGGGTCGTAGGGTAGCTGTATTTTCAACTTTTTGAGGAACCTCCATACTGTTTTCCAGAGTGGCTGCACCAGCTTGCATTCCCACCAACAGTGTGAGAGGGTTCCTCTTTCTCCGCATCCTTGCCAACATGTCATTTCCTGACTTGTTAATTTTAGCCATTCTGACTGGTGTGAGGTGGTATCTCATTGTGGTTTTGATTTGTATTTGCCTAATGCCGAGCATCTTTTCATGTGTCTGTTGGCCATTTGTATGTCTTCTTCGGAAAAATGTCTGTTCATGTCTTCTGCCCGTTTCTTGATTGGATTATTTATTCTTTGGGTGTTATGTTTGATAAGTTCTTTATGGATTTTGGATACTAGCCCTTTATCTGATAGATCATTTGCAAATATCTTCTCCCATTCTGTCCGTTGTCTTTTGGTTTTGTCAGCTGTTTCCTTTGCTGTGTGAAAGCTTTTTATCTTGATGAAGTCCCAATAGTTCATTTTTGCCTTTGTTTCCCTTGCTTTTGGCGATGTGTCTAGCAAGAAGTTGCTGCAGCCGAGGTTGAAGAGTTGCTGCCTGTGTTCTCCTCTAGGATTTTGATGGATTTCTGTCTCACATTTAGGTCTTTCATCCATTTGGAGTCTATTTTTTGTATGGTGTAAGGAAATGGTCCAGTTTCATTCTTTTGCATGTGGCTGTCCAATTTTCCAAGACCATTTGTTGAAGAGACTGTCATTTTTCCGTTGGATATTCTTTCCTGCTTTATCAAAGATTAGTTGGCCATAGAGTTGAGGGTACATTTCAGGGTTCTCTATTCTGTTCCATTGATCTATGTGTCTGTTTTTGTGCCAGTACCATACTGTCTTGATGATGACAGCTTTGTAATAGAACTTGATGTCCGGAATTGTGATGCCACAGTTTTTAGTTTTCTTTTTCAACATTCTTTTGGCTATTCAGGGTCTTTTCTGATTCCATGCAAATTTTAGGATTATTTGTTCCAGCTCTGTGAAAAATGTTGATGGTGTTTGGATAGGGATTGCCTTGAATGTATAGATTGCTCTAGGTAGCATAGACATTTTAACAATATTTTTTCTTCCAAACTGTGAGCATGGAATGTTTTTCCATTTTTTTGTGTCTTCCTCAGTTTCTTTCATGAGTATTCTATAGTTTTCTGAGTACAGATCCTATGCCTCTTTTGTTAGATTTATTCCTAGGTATCTTATGGTTTTGGGTGCCGTTGTTAATGGGATCGATTCCTTAATTTCTCTTTCTTCTGCCTCATTGTTAGTGTATAGAAATGCAGCTGATTTCTGTGCATTGATTTTATATTCTGCCACTTTGCTGAATTCCTGTATGAGGTCTAGCAATTTTGGGGTGGAGTCTTTTGGGTTTTCCATGTAGACTATTGTGTCATCTGCGAAGAGTGAGAGTTTGACTTCTTTGCTGATTCAGGTGCCTTTTATTTCTTTTTGTTGTCTGATTGCTGAGGCTAGGACTTCTAGTACTGTTTTGAACAGCAGTGGTGATAGTGGACATCCCTGCCGTGTTCCTGACCTTAGGGGGAAAGCTCTCTGTTTTTCCCTGTTGAGAATTACATTCATTGTGGGTTTTTCATAAATGGCTTTTATGATATTGAAGTATGTTCCCTCTATCCCTACACTGTGAAGAGTTTTAATCCAGAAAGGATGCTGTACTTTGGGGAGAGAGAGAATCTTAAGCAGGCTCCACACCCAGCATGGAGCCCAACATGGGGATCAATCTCACAACCCTGAGATCATGACTTAAGCTGGAATCAAGAGTTAGTCGCTTAACTGACTGAGCCACTCGGGCACCCCAGTGATATTGTCACTTTTAAATAATTTGTTGATTGAATGACTTGGCAGTCCATGGAGAATTACTCAATTTCATATATTTAAAGAACTGAAAAAGGAAAACAATTATTCTGTAACTTATTAGGAAGAGGGCAAATTGGGCCTAAAATGGGAGCAGTGTTATCCATACTTATTTGTTAAACTCTTTAGCTATTTTTGGTGGAAAACTTGAAAAAAGAATATTAGAACTGGGAGTGCCTTAGTAATCAACTAGTAAAATCCCTCCCTCCCTTTCTGGTGAGGTTAGAAAAATTAAGCTCCCACACACGCAATGATTTGGGACTTTAACCTTGGTTTTTAAGAGCACCAGATCTTTGATCATTTTACTACACTGTGACCCTGTGTGAGGATCACTTCAAAAGTGTGATTCTGTTTTGTTTTTTAGCCTTTAGACACCAAGGTGAAATTATATCTCCCTAGATAAAGATCTTAGCCCTGGAGAGATCCTTAAGCAAATCAGGATAATCAAATGTGGCAGATGTTAGTTGGCATCATATTTCAGGAAGAAATAACTTGAGTTGGCTGAGTCCTAGAGCTTATACTTGTCTCTTGCATGAAAATGTTGCATGAAAATGTGTTGGGGCTTTGACATGTGTGGCAACCAGTTCTCAAAAGAGTGAGTCACACCTCCTCCTACTCTGCAACTGTCAGTTCTGGCTTTTGGCAAAAGGTTGGAAACACTGCAGTCACGTGGCTTGGTTTGCTAAGAGAGAAGAGGCATGAGCAGGGGGTAGGCAGCACTAGAGGAAAGTCAGGAAGAATATGGGACAAAATGAGGGTAATAATGGAACCCCAGAGAAGGGAGCTGACCATTGGACATGGATCCAAGAAGGAATGAGGCTAATCCACAGAATTTTCTAAGACCTTTCAGTTTTAATTCTTGCAGAGAGAAGAGAGAGGTATGGTTTTGAAAAATGTTGAGTATCTAAAGGTTTTTAGAGTGGGTTGCATTATCCAGGGAAATTGTATGCAGGCCAATAAGGAGAGAACAGGAATGGGGCAGGCAAATTGGTTCTAGACAGAAAAATGGGAAGCAAGGTAGACCCCCTTTCAGGGAATAGTGCTTCGGGTTGACCTTCACTGGATGGTATCTTAGGAGTGCTTGGCCATCCCTTTGTCCCCTGGAGCAATGAATTTATTCCACTCTTGCTGCTCATGGGGCACACTGTTAGGCTATGGCTACTTTCATCAGTTTCCTCATTGATTGGTTCTAGGGGAGGGTTATGGCAGGGGTACTCTGCCAAATAGCTAAGGTAGGGCTAGGGTGTTGTTAAGAGCTAACAATGTAGCTCAAACAATAATCCTGAAACATTTTGAACTGAGGCTTCTATGACTACTGATATATGAGGTCACCTGAGTCGGGATCTTGGGGGAAGGTATGAATTTTTGAAAACATAAAAGATAGATATGAACAAGGAAAGAAATTTGTATATGTACAGAAGCAAGTAGTAATGGCAACTTTTAGCTGCCATGGAGCAAGGTGGAGTGGGGAAACAGAAGAGGAGTGAACGACAAAAAGGCAATTTGTATTCATATTCAGAGTAAGGCTGAGTTCTGACTCAGGCAGGAACAGACATTTCTGAGTAGAACCAATACATATTACATGACTTTTGAAGAGGGAAAGGAACCACAATGATGAGACAGGACACATAACATAAAAGTAACAGTTCATCACACTTGTATGGACTTTCAGTGTTTATAGTTGCTTTCATTTACTTTCTCCATTTTTCCTTGTACAAAACATGGCATTATTTTGTTTTTATTTCATAGATGAGGACGTTGAGCCTCAGAGTCATATATATATATATATATTCATCCAAGGCTATGCAAATACTGAATCAGGAATTAAATTCAGGTCTTCTGATCCCAAATTCTGAGTTTTTCTTTCTAGATTATACAGCTTCACTCCAGTGAAGTCTGTGCATTGCTCTGGGTGATCTTGGCTAAGGTCATTGCTATGTCGATCAGTATTGTATCTGCAATCCCTAGTCTGATGCCTGGCATGTGGTAGGCACTTAGTCCATGTGTTTAAGGGAAGAATAAACAAATAAATGGGGTGAGAAATATAGATGATGTTTAGTGGTGATGTGAATTAGGCATCTGTCCCAGTAAACTCCACTCCTAGAGATACTTTGTGCTTTTTCATCCACCACCACTGTTGGCTACATGACTCTCTCCTTTTTAGTTACAAAGAGAAAGAAAACACAAGGAGGGGTATGGGCAACTAAGCCAGAGTTCAACTAGTATCTGCCTCAAATTTTGGTTAAATGTTAGCTCATATTAAACTACATCATGGATCAACATTATCTTTCCTACATTAAACATCACTGATCCAGAACATCTGCCAGATCATATAATATTTTTGGTTTTTTCCTTCTAACCTAGTGAAATAGAGTGATAGCTTTGTTCATTTTACTAATACCTTTGCCTTATTTTGTTTGCATTAAATATTCCTTAATGTTATTGTATAATAATACATATATTTTTGGCATTTTAATGTTGTTCTGTGTTGAAATCTCCTTGGGAAAAGGAAGCTTGTTTTCTGCTTCTTCTATTTTTCCCACAATTCTGAATACAATGCTGAAGCACTTAGTTGGCTTTTAGTAAGTACCCGCTGGTAAAGTAATTTTCTGAAGAGAAAGTGAATTATTCTCTTTAATTTTGTTCTTGTCTGTCATTGCATAATAAAAATTGTACATGCCATAGAAGTATGACTTTGCCTATTATGGGGGGAACCTGGTTTTGATATCAGACACAACTAGGTTTTCATACCTGCCCATCACTTAAATACCTGTGGGAAATTTTACAATACTTGGGGTTTGTCATCTGTGAATGGGAATGATAGTTCCTATCTTATAGGGTAATTATGGTAATTACATGAGTGAATAGATGAGAAACCACCAGAATACTGTACAACATATAGTAGGCATTCCATCTTCCTTCTATTCTACTCTTAAATAGTATTTTGTGGGAACGACCAGTTTTAACCTTAAAGTCTGTAATTCTGGACAAGCAACTCAACTTCTTCAAATTCAGTTTTCTGTAAAATGAGACCAAGAAAGAGGATCAAACAGAATAGTTAATGAGAATGAATTTTGTAAACTGCAAATTCTTATACAAATGAAAGATATTTACTATCATCCATATTTTATTGACTATGATGAGGCACTAAGAAAGATTGTTTCCAGTTTTTTTTCTTCTTTGAGTAGAGGAAACTTGCCCAATGACTTAAAGTTTTCCAACCTAACTTAGTTTTAGAGAACCTGGCCTTGAAGTAGAGTATTTTCCTTTATCTCTTGGTCACAGAGTCTAATTATGGTGAAATCCCGATTGTTGTCATATACATTCTTTAGTAGGAATGTTAAAAATAGTATCTGCTGTTGTTTGCAGCAAATACCAGTCTTTTTTTTTTTTTTTTTGCTACTAACTATACCTTTTAATCTATTGACATAATTCCAGAACCACTTTTTCTCTCCCTTTCACCATACCTTCTAAAAATGATTTTTGTAGTTGATCATAGTAACAAACACATAAAAACTAATAGATATCAGACACGTTGTAAAACATGCATTTGTAAGCTTTAATTTCAGGAATGGAATGGTCAAAACTCATAACAGTTATTAGTAAGAAACATGAAAAGAAGGTGGATACATAATGCACATTTTCTTAAGATGTTACAGGGAAGGCTTGTGCATGATGCAAATGCAAGGTTAGTATTAGGCTTAGCTCTCTTTCTGAACTCAAAAGGCAGTGTGAATATTTGGCTTCCATTCACTGAACTTCCAGAACCTCCTTAGCAAGATTCATCTTTTCACATGGGGGCATTAATCAAGGCAAATTCCATCACAACTGTTGCCACACATTGCTTGCCATGTGCTGTGTAGTTAGTTTACCCAGAGCCTATTTCAAAGGACTATAATTTCAGTATTTCATCACTTCAGTATTTCATCTGTCATTCTGGCAATATTTGATGCCTCTTTTATCCTTCAGGTTTTTTTTTTCTCCATATAAACTATTAATATATATGAAAATGCATGTGTCTCTCTTAGACTCTCATTACCATCTTGCCTGCACTGCTAGTTTTGCATGCAGCCTTGCAGTAAATTCAGTGTGGATGGTCTTAGTAAGTTATGGAAAAGCCAAATGTGATTGGACAGATTCATAAAATGTAGTTAGGTTGTACACTACTGAATATATATTTCTTTCTCCTTCCTCTACACCCACACACAAGGCAGTGTGTTTGCATATATACATACTCTATGGGAGAAGTCTTGGCCACCCATAAATAAGTTGATAAAGTCCAGGAGTCACATAGTACTTACCAGGCATTGAGTTGCAGCTCATGAATCAGCATGAGCTAACTATAAATAAATGGCCATGGGCTCATTACTGTGCTGGTTATGGGCCTTTTCCAGTGATTGGTTTTTAATCTAAAAATAGGGACCAGTGGGCTGTTTCAAATATTTCATGTCAAGGGAGTAAATGTCCATAATCAGCTGCCTCCTTTTTTTCTTCTTGAATCAGGACTTACTGTTAATACATGATAGCTAGGAAAAATGGTTGGCTCCAGGATTTTTAAGTTATAATGTCACCTCAGATGCCAGAGCACAGATCCTTACATGACCTTGCATTAATTGATTTATCATCCCTGTGTTCCTCTTTACTAATGTTCTGAAATGAATTTGCAAGCATGTCATAATGTCATAAAATTAATCTCAGCTAGCTAGCTGATCGGTTTAGTTTACTTTTCCCATTACATTTTTCATGATTCGTAACTTCTGCTTTCTTGCACAGTGTATTTGTCAGAACCCTTTTGGTTGCAAGTGACAGAAATGCAATTTTAAGTGGTTTAAACAGAATTACTGATTGACTTCCTTCATCTGATGGTGTTACAACCAAGAAGAGGGTGTTGGAGAGCAGCCATGTGACCTCCCTTTCTTACAAAGGAGAATCTTACTTATCCCTTTTTAAAAATTTACCATTTCTCAATCTGCCACATCTTCTTTTGGGTTCTCCAGAGCTTTTATCCTAGAATAGCCCTTTGTATGAGAACTTTCATATAGAGGAAACAGATAGTGGTGAGATAAAGATTTTCCTTGCTTCCTTCTGTGGGAGGAAACAGATCATCTTTTCATATTCTAACAAAGGCCTGTTGGGTTTAAATCAGTTAAGCTTATTAGGCACAGTCTGTAAGGAACTAAAATGAGGCTTTCTCTTCCCCCACCCCTTTTAAGATGATGTAATCAAAATTCTAAAGGACATTCCAGTTCCACAAGACTATGTGGTTATACATAGTTCTTACGTCTATTGGAATTACGTTTACTACTTAGTTTCCAGAGCAGTTCTAAAAACAATTTGATGAAAACAGTAATTTTGTTGACTGATATTCTTTTGTACTCCCTGTTACATTCTTTCCCTTCCCATACCATTTTCAGGTTCTGTCATAATATTATTTGGTTTATGAAGACAGATCAGTAGATGGAGAACATATATATATATATATATATATATATATATATATATATATATATATATATATATATATATACCACACGCTTTTCTTCCGTGGGCTTGGTATCCTTTGTCAATAAAGAAAAAGACCTCTACCTCCATCTTATAGCCTTGGTGTTAGTCCCTAACAGATGCCTTCTCATTGTCTCTTGGTCAGGAGTCACCATTTGTATCCCTAGCTAAGGAATCCTTCTAGTATGGATAACTCATTGTAGAGTTGTTTGATAATCACTCTTCAACTTACACCTGCTTCACATTTGGACTTTAATTCTTAGACCAGATGGTCTCACATGGGATTTTGCTTCATTTTGAGTTTCCTTGTGTAGCTGGGGCCTTTATATAAATCCAGGTAGGGATTCAGATATATCTAATGAACTGGTGGGACAGCCTGCCAGGAGACTATTTGGATGGACCGGTTTGGATGAGATTTTCCTTTTCTCCTTTTCCTTTTGTTTTGTTGTTGTTGCTGGAAGATACTGAGGAAGTATATATTTGATATGGAAGCCTAGGGAATGAAAGAATAAGGATTATAGCACAAGGTCTGTTTTTTTAGGTTGATCCCTTGACCTGGTCCCATGGATGTTTGTCTAAGCATTTTGGAGGAAGGGAGGGAGGGAGGGAGACAGACAGACACAGAATATAAATGAAAGCTAAGGAGCCCTTTTCTTGAGGTTCTCTGTGAGACAAACGGATGCATATTTCAGTTTAGTTCTCTTGTGGCAAACAATGTTGGAAAGTAGGGGAGAAGCACAGCCCCTCCACTTCTGTAGAAAGCACAGAAATGCTCTGTTTGAGAGCATTGAAGTTTCTGGGGGAAATTAGTATCATTTTCTTCTCAAGATTTTTCAGGCAGCTTTGTAAGCAATAGGAGGCAGCATCCTTCTACAAACATCAAAACTTCATAGTGAGCTGCTGCTCCATTGAATTTAGTAAACTACCCTCATGTTATTTTTCCAGCAGCAGACATCAGTGAAGGGGTTAGGATGGGAAGAACATGGTGGAGCCTAGTTGATCATATGGAGGACTGTTTGTGAACTCCTATAATACATGCTTGAGGGAATCCTAAGAATTACTGAGTGAGAACTGAGATCCTTTGTGAACAATCTGAGCCATTAGTTAGTGAAATAAGAGGTATTACTTTTAATTGGGCCACAGTTATACTCTATGAGGCCTGGGCAAACAGTTTACTCTTGCAAAAATCTTGACTTCATAGTCCTCTTCAAGAGATATTTAAGAATTGATGCCAAGATCTTGAGGGGAAAGCCTTTTTTAAATAAAGGCAGAGCTACTGTTGCCACATCTTTATTTCTCAAATAAATTTGTGATCCACTAAAGAATACACATGTACATGTGTATCCACACATACACACAGAAAGAGAGAGAAAGAGAGAGCACAGAAGCAGTTGATGTTAAAGAATGATCGACCATAGAATGATGCCAAATTTGGACTATTTTGGTGTACTTTCATCTTTTTATTTATTTCTTAGAGACACATGACTTATAAAATCACAGGTGTTTGGGAATATTACTTGCACTATTAGTAGACTTGGGCTATAGTCATTTTTTTATATTCTATACAGGAGATAAGCTATGTATGTTCTAAGGACTATTCTCTTAGTTCCTGGGAATGTCTGTTGAGGTGTAAACCACATATCTAAGATCTTCATATAACTGGGGTTGGGGAAGAAGAGGTTATTTTTGCTATTTTCCGAACTGACCTGAATCAGGGCCATTGTCTTTATCATCTATCTAAATTCCTTCCTTTTTTTGAACCATTAATAAAGAACTGATGGCTTCAGTACACTTTGTAGCTTCATTAACTTTATCCAATTTAGAGTACTATTTAATTCCACTCACTAAAAGTGCTTGACTTGTTTCACAAACAAATCTGTACTAACCCATCTCGTAGCAGCTCCTTTCCAACACATTCCTGGGTTCTGATTTGGTCAGCCTATTAACTAAGTCACATTTGCAGCCTGACCACTGTTGTACAATCTTAGCAATGTCATCTTCATTATTTATTTACTGTGGAAGCTCCAAGAGAACATGATATTTTTTCTGTGGTTGCCTGGAGTTTGTGTTTGGACATACTGAAATAGTTTCTCCTTCATTGGCTGTGACTTGCATTTATGTGAAATTTTTTTGGTCAGATATTCCAAAGATTTATATAAACACAGCCAAGACAAAGCCTTCCTTTCTTGAAGGGCATCCTCTAGGAATAGTAATATTTATGCTTTAGCTTATTCCCCTCTCTTCCTTGGTAGTATGCTGACAGCCATGAGAAATGTGTTTTCTTTAGAAGAATCAGATGTCATTCTTCTCAAGTCATTAGAGCCACCTTTTGCAGAACTTTGGCTAGTTTGCTTACTTTGAATTTCCCATTGATACATCATTTAACTCTAACTAGGTCAAGCAGAGCTGACTGGGTCTAGACAAGACTTCATTTTTTCCCTCTCTTGGCATGCCTACTTTAAAAGTTTTCATTAACTGTTATTTCTAAGCCTTCTCCTGTCTCTTCAAACCCAAGATCATATGTGTCCTTTAAGAGATATAAAAATAAATGGGAGGAATGAAAAAATACATTTAGTGAGGTTTAGAAGTCATTCAGACACAGAGAGCTTGACACAAGAAATCAAAACCAGTCTTCCTATATTCAGAGATTTTTTTCCTTATGATAAAATGTGGCTTCCTGTTTATAAGGCTAATTCAAGTGCACAAAGTGGTTATCAGAGGGCTTTTGCCGTACTGTGTTTTGGGTGATGTAAGTTCGAGTGATTAAAAAATACAGACATTGAAAATCTTAGTAATATCAGAATTAATAATATTGGAAAATCTTAGGAATATTGAAATACTCCTTGGTGAAATGTATTTCAACAAACTGTTTTTAGTGAAAATGCATCATTCTAGCAGACCTTAATAGATATTAAAACTATTAACACATAAATATTCATCTATTTTATTTTAAACACAATGAACACTCTAATTTTTCTGATTCATTGCTTAATGTGTTGAATAATCAAACTTCTGCAAGAGCAACTTAGTGCTGTGACAAATGCAGGTATTGAAAGGTGTAAGTAGATTCTTTCTATGGCTGCCCCTGTGACAGACTCAAAGCAAATAAAATAGCTAAAGTTCAAAATAGGGCACATATATTAACATTATTTGTAGAAATCCTATGTTTAATATAAAAAATATTATATTAATAAATCCTTCAAAATGCCTCTGATACTCAACATTCATAAATTAACAAGTTTGGTTTTCCTGTGGTACTTTTATATTCCTTAGCTGGAGTGAACCTGGAGAAACCATATCCAACTGACCTGTGGAAAATAATATGCCTAAGCATTTCACAGGGGATAGGTGACCTTGTAGGATCAGGCAAAGGGCTCCTGACATGTTGGGAGAGGTCAGTGTGTCAGGATAATGTACTGGATACCTGTGGGTCTGCAGAGATGGTTAGTATGCCTTTGTACAGTTTTATATTTCTTTTTAGGCCTTACGGGGCTAGAGTGGGGCCCAAGAGCAGCTAAGACCATAGCACCCATGGTAGTGTGGGTGGGTGGGATCTTATAGGATTGCATTAGGAGGAAAACCTATCTCCTGCCCCTAACTTTCCCCACCCTACCCCATTCATATTTTTTTTCATGAATCTACTTATATATTTAAAAACTCTACTAAGCAGGTTTATCAATTAAATAAAAATTATCTATATTTTACTTCTAGAAGAGAGAAATAAGTTACAAGAAAGTGATATTGCAGATAGTTTAAAAAGTAATGATGAGAACATGACCTCAGGTCAGTATAGTTTTTTTTTTTTAATTTTAAATGTATTTCTTTAAAAAGCCACTGTTTCTATTTTTTATATTTTTAGAGCAAGGGGGGAGGGGCAGAGGGAGAGGGAGAGAGAGAAACTTAAGCAGGGTACATGCCCAGTGCAGAGCCTGATGCCAGGCTTGATCTCACAACCCTGAGATCATGACCTGAGCCAAAATCAAGGGTCGGACATTTAACTGACTGAGCCACCCAGGTGCCCCAGTATAGATTAAAGAAAACAAAAACAAAAACAAAAACGAAGAACATTTATGAGATATAATTCATATGCCATAAAATTCACCCATTTAAACTATAGAATTTATTGTTATATATTCATAGAGTTGTACAACAGTCAACAGAATATAATTTTAGAATATTTTTTTCTCCCCTTAAAGAAATCCTGTACTGATCAGCAGTCACTTACCATTCCTTCACACCTCCTCCCATCATCCATAAGTAACCATTAATCTACTTTGTTTCCATAGATTTGCTTATTTTAGACATTTAATATAAATGGAATTATATAATATGTGACCTTTTCTGATGCCTGGCTTCTTTTTACTTAGCATAGTGTTTTCCAGGTTCATCTCTGTTGTAGCATATATTAGTACTTTTTTCTTTTCTTTCTTTTCACTGCTGTGTAATAGTCCATTGTATGGATATACCATGTTTTATTTATCCATCATCAGTTGATGGACATTTGGGTTGTTTTCTTTTGGCTCTTGTGAATATTGCTTCTGTGAACATTCATGTACAGTTTGTATTTGAACATTTGGTTTGAATTCTCATGTCCCCGTTTTTGTAAATAAAGCCTTATTGAAACATAGTCCCACCCTTAGACATGGAGTTCTCTACTTGTTCCAAATAAAGTCAGTCCCTCCATGCAGAGCTGTAGAGCTCTTTGCCTTTATATCCTGCCTTTCCACCTGGCCAGAACCCCAGAGTTACTGCCCTGGAGCTAGGGGCAAGGACCTGCTTCTCCAGAGTGACCCCTTCCCCTTCCCCTCTCTGTAAGTGAAGAGGAGTAGTAACCCTTGGTATTATTGCATGGAATTTCTGTCATATAAGTGAGCTGGTGGTGGGGGAAGGAGATTGGGACCCTTGTATTCTTGGCTTGTTGCTCCTAGGGTAGAGCTTCCACCCTAAGAGTGGAGCCAGTTCATAGAAGAATGACCTGGTCCTCTCAGCTATGCCACCCGGAAGAGAACTTCTGTAACACAGGGCTGAGGGGCATGAGCACCCTGCTGTGGTTGAAATTATAGTCCCAGATTGGGAGCTGGGGGAGAAGGAGTCTGTCTTCTTGGCCGCACATGCCTGGAGTAGACCTTCTGTATCCTGGGGAGGGGGAGGTGCATAATGTGTGCCTAACAATGCACTGAGGTTCAAACACCATAGACTTTTGCTGTGCGAACCAAGATTTAGTACATTTTCTTGAATGATTATTTCTTTGTTTGATTTATGCCCTTAGGGCAATTTCCAGAGACTTTATATAATTGCTTTTTATAATTTTTACTAGTTAAATTGTTTGCTGAGGAGTGTATCACCTGAGCTTCTTACTTCAACATTCCAAAATTCCTGCCTCCCTCATTCATATTTAAGCTTAATTATTCAAATATTGCATAATTTAGACAAAATGATAGTATTTTTATATTTCACTCATCATTACTTTTTTGGGTTTCCAATAGTTTTTCTATTTTTTTAAAATGTGTTTTGACACATGGAGCCTAAAGGGTTTACATGTGCCTACCCTGTTATGGGATAAGAAGCTCACTTTACACACGTGTATTTGCCAAAGCAGCATTCTTAGTATTCCTTTACCTGTGTTTAATCTTTCTGAGAGAAAACATGGCATTTCTACAATTATTTCTCCCACATGCATCATTTGATCTTGAATAATAACAGATTGTTTTTTGTTAATGGCAAATGATAATACTGTGCTCTTCTATGGGAGGTAACATATCAATTTTTTTTCTAAAGAGACTGAAAAATGAAAATAAAATGATATCCCTTTAGTGGAAATTTCTTGTCACTGCTTTAGTCTGAGGTAAAGGAACATAAAAACATATCATGGCTAGGGAAAACAAGATAAATTATGATTGGTAACATTTTTTGAAAATTTGAATGGTTCATGGGAGAATAAGTTGTATGTCAGGGTCTGATGATTAGTCCATGATAGAATCTTTGGAAAAAACACAGACCTCTA
Source organism: Halichoerus grypus (assembly GCF_964656455.1). Taxonomy (NCBI): domain Eukaryota; kingdom Metazoa; phylum Chordata; class Mammalia; order Carnivora; family Phocidae; genus Halichoerus; species Halichoerus grypus. The sequence continues at coordinate 17,559,267 of NC_135719.1, read as the reverse complement.
AGGAATGATTTTCAAAGTGGTAGCTTATTGACTTCATTTTGGGTGTAGAACTCTTATAAGACCCTACAGCATGATCTCTTAAAATCATTACTGTTCTTACATATCAGCTCTGGGAAGTGGGCTTTAGAAATGTCCAAATTACAACACATGGGCTATTATTAAATATGTGTGGTATTTTTTCTAGATACTTAAGTAATTCTAAATTTGTGGATCTTTTTTCCACAAAGTGATGCAAATAGTGATTTTGCAGCCACAAATCCCCCAAGAACCCCTATTTTTATGGACCAGAGGATCTCTGCTTAGACAGTCAACCACTGTTCCAAACAGGCTGGGCAAGTAATGTTTTCTCTGCTGTTGCATTTGAAATCTTTGCCCATTTCTTTTACTTACTAGAGTTAAGTGGATTTCTGCCCATGAACCTATTTTAAAGTAAATGTTATATGTCCTAGTACTTTTAACCTTCATAGGAATGATTTCAAAAATTTTTTGGAAGAAAGTCAACCTTTTTCGTCTCCACATATGAACTTTGTTGCAGAGATAAAGCTGTCCGTGAATCACCTTTGGAGAGGATTTGCAGAGGCCAGTGTCTGGTGGTGCTGGTGACTACAGCAAGAGGATTTCCAGAAGCTCTCTATGTTCCTGGCTTAAAAGGGGCTTAGGATCCCAGGAGGTAAGGGGAAATTTTTGTTCTGATTGTGTTACTGCATCTTCTTCATTGTTCTTCTCCAATCTGGGAATGCCTATTTATTAAATAATTACTGTGTGCAAAGTAGTGCATCTCTCTCTCTCTCTCTCTTTCTATGTGCATCCAAATATACTATTTGATTTAATTCTGAAAGATAATGAGTGAGGGAGGTATTGCTTTTCTGTTAGGAGAAGTAGCCTTACCATAGCCACAGTGCAGAAGGAGCAGAGCTGGAACTAAACTCAGATGTCTTATTCCAAGGTGATGCTCTTTTTGCTATACTGCTAAGGAAGGGCTGTGTGGCAGGGGTATCCATGGAGACTCCTCCAGTGTCTGGGAGGGGAGAGATTGTACAGGTTTCAGGAAATGAGGGGAGATAAAGTAAGCATGGGGTAGAGGAGAGGGTCTTCTCCTCTTTTAGTTTTTGGGCATGAAATGCACCTCACTTAGGATCCAGAAGTTTAACTTTCTGAATCCCCAGTAAGCAAAGATTTAAGTCATTTATTAAGAAATTTCTTGGGGTGCCTGGGTGGCTCAGTAGTTAAGCGTCCGCCTTCAACTCAGGTCATGGTCCCAGGGTCCTGGGGTCTAGCCCCACATTGGGCTCCCTGCTTGGCGGGAAGCCTGCTTCTCCCTCTCCCACTCCCCCTGCTTGTGTTCCTGCTCTCGCTGTGTCTGTCTCTGTCAAATAAATAAAATCTTAAAAAAAAAAAGTCTTAAGTTGCTTTCATGAAGGTTTTCAACCTTTTATGAATATTATAAAACTTTACCAGATTTTTATTTTGAAAAACATATTTTTAAACCTAAATCTGGGCAGTATGGATAGTTTGGGGAATCTTCTTTGTACCTTACTTCAATAAAAAAGAAAAAAATTATCAAAATTATGTGTACATAGTTAAGAAAACTAATAGGATAGAAGAATTTTCATTGTTCATCTCCCATTCCAGTCTGCTGCAAAGGCAACCTGTGCTTTTTGTTTTACATCCCTAAGTAAATATGCGTTGTGCACAAATTCTTGAGTTTTCATCTTTAAACTTTATCTGTATTCTCCTTGTTATGACAGATAATAGATGATATATGGGGATATATGAGTTAATGTATGAGGATATATGGGCACTCCATCTCCCACCTTTATTTCTCCCCATTTTCTTAATTTTTGGAAAATTATATCACCATTCAGTTTCTCATTTTGTTACCTTTGTAAAGACACATTCTCATATAACCTCTATTTATTTTTGTTCTATTTCTTTGTTTTTAGTTTTAGACAATATCTCTTGACTCCTCGCTTTATATGATGAATATATTAACCCCCTACCCTTCCTTCCACCTGTTCTTTTCTTTTTCTACCTCCCAGCTTCTGATAGCTGCATTTTCACAAGACTGTTAACATTTTCATTCCATTCTATAGCTATTGTTAAGTTGTCTGTATTTTGTGGGTAATTCTAGATGTTGGAAATTAATAAATACCATTGAAATTTTGTTTGTTTTAAATAATAATAGCTAATTGACTACTTACAATGTGCCAAGCACCATTCTAATTGCTTTACATACAATAGCTCAAATTTCTTTACACACGTATTTACATAAATCAGTTCTCAAAAAATATTTTACAGATATGGAAACTGAGGTGTTGGCAAGTTCACTAACTTGCTCAAAGTCACATAGCTAAAAGTGGTAGTCAACGATTTGCATTAGTGTAGTCCTGCTCAGGAGTACATTTCTGTTTGAATTAGCTTCTGCTGTGTACCAAACCGCACCCAAATTCCAGTGACTTAAAACAGCACCATTTCTTTACCTCATGACTCTATGGGCCAGAAATTTTGGGCTGGCCTTAGCTGGGCAGTTCTTTGGGGTTTGGCAGGTTTGCCCCAGCCTCTGTGGGCAGTAAGGCAGCAGGTTAGATGGATATTGGTTGGGGACAAGGAGAAGACTAGCCATGTGTATCTCATCACCTAGTGCTAGCCTGGTCTTATTCACATGACTGCTGGCAGAATTCTGAGAGCGAGAGAGAGAACAGAAGCAGGTCAGGCTTCATGAGGCCTAGGCTTGGAAATAGCACGCTGTCACTTCTGCATTCTATTGGTGAAAGAAGTCACAAAATCAGCCCAGGTTCAAGGGGAAAGGAAATAGACTTCACTTGTTGGGAGTTGCTGCGAAGTTACGTTTTAATAGTGTGCTTACTGTGAAAGGTGGAGGATTGGGACCATTTTTGCATTCTACCATAGTTCCCTTGGCCATTACATGTATTGCTCTCTATATGTAAATATTATTCATTGGAGAGCCAATATGTGCTATGATTACATTTCATTTTCTATGTTTTCAATGTCATCACTTAACATGAAAAATAAAACTGAAGAGACCTCTTTCTTTAGACTCCATCAATTGCTCAGTTATTATATTTTATTTTAATTTGTTTTAGGCCATTTCTTTCCTATACATCTCCCCCCACCATGGGGTTTATGATTGCCATCTCCCCCTTAAGAAATACATGCTTGCTTTATTATATCTGTAATAATTTATTGCTTTTTGTCTATTTTTTCTAATACTTATAATCCGTTCCTTTTTTTTTTTTTTTTTGTCTTCAAGATATTCCTGGATCCAAATGATTCTGGTTATAATTTGCAAAGATTGCTTTGTAGGCTATCATCCTGAGATTTCTTTTCATGTATTTTTTGGTTTGTTGTTTGTTCTTTATATCTTATATCTTCTCTCCTGGTTTTCACTCATATTTTGCTGGGAAATATCTTCAAGCAACTTCTGCGGAATATAAGTAGACTTTCTGAGGCCTTACATGTCAGAAAATGGATTTATTTTCCTTTTACATTTACCTGAAAATTTGTCAGTGTATAGTTTTTTAGGATCAAAATATTTTCCTTCAGTATTTTGAAAATCTTGCACAACTGTCTTCTAGCTTCTACTTCTAATGAGAAATCTGACAGTAGTCTGACTCTCTTGTTCCTTTGTAGGTTCTGTGTTTTGTTTGTCCTTTCTCTCTTTCTCAGATATGAGATTTCTCTCTCCTTTTTGTTTTTGAAATTTCATAAAGATGTTTTTAAACATGGATCCTCTGTTACTGTTAGATCCTTTTAAATTTTTATATCTTAAGTTCTGGGCAATTTTCATCTATTACTACTTTGATAATAATCTTTCCTTTGTTTTCTCTATTCTCTCTAGTATTCCTATTAGTCAGATGTTTGACTTCTTAGATTGATTCTCTCTATATGTTTATCTCTGTTTCTTGTTCCACATTCTGGAAGATTTCCTCAGCTTTGTATTTTAAACTTCTGATTGAATTTTTATTTTTTTCAATCATGCTTTTAATTTTTAAGAAAGTTTTATCATTTTCTGATTTTTCCTTTTTTCATTACATTCTGTTCTTCTTTCTAGATCACATGTCTTCTTGAACATTTTTGGGTATTACCTATGAGAGATTAATTTAAAAAAAAAAATAACAGTTTCCTCCAGGTTCAGTTTTTCTATTTGTTTACTTTGGTGTTTGTTTTTCATGTAGTTAGTTTTCTTCAAATGACCTCTGATTTCTGGGTGTCTGTTCATTTATTAGAATGAAAAAGTCGGTAGGTCCTCTGTGAGCTCTGTGTATGCAGGTAAATACTTGTCAACCAGTAGGCTTAACTCTAATATGAGTGGGTGGGATGTTTATTCTTGTACGAAGGTGTAAGAGAAGAGAGTGAGGGGTTGATCATTCATATGGAGAGACCTTTTATTAACCCTGTCTTTTTAGCCCACTTCCAAATACCATCCACTCATTGGCTGATGGTATTCCACAGTAACTCCAGGACTCTGCTCCCTCCACGACTGAAATTCTCTCCACAAATATTCTAGTCTGAAGCTTTCTCCTTTCTATTTCACTTATTGACATTCTTTTATTTCTTTTGTATCTTAGATATTTGTTGAAATTCACTCCCCTGAACATATTATTCTGTTATAGATTTATATCTCTTTCATTCCTTCAACATAGTTTTAATAGGTTCTGGAGAAGGAGGAGGGGCAAGCATGTAATCTCAGTTGGATACTTTTATGCAGAAGTTTTCTCCATACCTTACTTTTCAAAAAGAAAAATCCTAACTGTATATACTCTGCTCAGGAGGAATAGCCAGTCTTATTTAATTGATGAAGAGAAACTCTTTCATGTGGTAAGATCTATATGTGCTGTATTTTCAGGTCTGTTCAGCTAAAAGTTCTTAAACACATAGCTGTTTATGGTTTAGCACCTACTGGGTTAGGAATGAAAAACTCATATTGCTGTACTGATATACTATCCAGATGTCACTATATTATGGAATATGATAGGACTGTTATATTCCCCTCTTCCAGCTGTTTTGGGATTATCTGATATATGGGACAAGAACTCTTACCATACATGTATATAAATATGCTTAATTAACATAGACAGATTTCTTGTCAGTGGTTGGTATATTAATCTGGCAAATCCTTTTCCTATCCTGCCAAATTTTTGATCCCTTGAATGTCTGCCAGTCTAGTTCTTAATGGCTCTAAATATGGGGAACCCTTCATTTAGACTTCTTGAAGCAGTGGCCCACCTTCTTGTTGCTCTTATTGTAATTCTTTTGGATTGTTCTATTTCTTGAGCTCCCTGTTTAAAATCCTAGGAAGTCATTCCCTTCCTCAGTGGGTAGATTTGCCTGGTTTATTCTCAAACCCAGCTCATATTTTATGAAATCCTCTGAATTCTTCAGGGCATATGGCTTGCATGTCCTCACCTCTTTTCTCTCTCTCCTGTAAATGTAGCTCTGTGTCTTCATCATCTGCCAAAGTGTCCCTTAGCTTTCTCTTGAGAGTTTTCACACACACTTTCCCTGTGGCAAGGGGGTGTTTTCTTTGCTGTTTACAGTAGTCTTCTAGAAACACAAATTAGATAAACCATTTGGACTTTCAGTTTCTGCAGTATTAGATCATTTTTGAAGGGAATCAAGATGCAAGATTAATATTTTTTTAGAAGTCTAAAGTATCTCATTCTATTAATTGTATATTCGTTCAAGAATATACATTGAATTTTTTATTGAATCCCTATATATTCGGGGTATTATGGTGGTCAAAGAGCTTATATATAGATTTTATTTAGGTGTTAATAAAATAATCACACAAATAGTGTAAAATTGCACAAGAGCTGTGATGGAGAGAGACAGTGCCATGGAAAGTGTCATGGTCTTGGAGGTTGGAGAAAGATCTATTAGGAAGTCATAGTTGACTGTGGGAGGGATGACATGATTATATTTGCATTTAAAAAGTTTATTCAGATTGACTGTATTGGCTGGGGGGCCAGAGAGGATTTGAGTGGAAATGTGAGAGGAATATTCCAGGTGAGATATGATGGTAGTTTGGACTGGGATGGCAACACTGGAAATGGAGAGAAGGGGAAGAATGTAAGCGTTATCTAGAAGGTAAAATTGGTAAGACCTGATGACTGGTTAAATGGTGCTAAAGTGGGAGAGAAAGAAAAATGTCAAGGATAATTTCAAGGCTTGAGTAGATAGATGGATGATGGTGCCATTCACTGGGCTAGGTAATACTGGATGAGGGCCAAATTTGGCAGGGAGGGAGATCCTGTGTTGGGTTTTTATGCCAAATTTAAAGGACTGTTTCAGAATCTGAGTGGAAATATCATGTAGACATTTAACTATAAATAGACAGCTGCAGTTGTGGTTCTGGAGTATTTCTATTGCTCCATAGCCTCATTAGCCTTTGGTGTTGTCAGTGGTCTGGGCCAAAGCCTTTCTAATAGGTGTGTAGTGCTATTTCTTGTGGTTTTAATTTGCATTTCTCTAATGACATGTGATCTTTTCATATGTTTTTTTTCATGCACATATCTTCTTTAGTGAGGTGACTGTTAAGGTCTTTGGTCTATTTTTTTTATCAGGTTATTTGTTTTCTTGTTGTTGAGTTTTAAGAGTTATTTGTATACTTTGGATAACAGTCTTTTATCAGATATGTTTTTTGCAAATATTTTCTCCCAATCTGTGGCTTGTCTTCTCATTCTCTTGACATTGTCTTTACATCAAGGTTCATTTTTGATATAAAGTTTTATGTTCTGTGCTGTCTGGCTCTGTGTGCTGAAAAATACTTCTGGAATTTGGAAATTCATGTTGAGAGGTGAAGTAGCTTTTGTGAATTCTGAAGTACTCTCTGGAGTGACATTCTAAAATTGATGTCTTAGTTTACCCTTGAAGACTCATATTCTGTGTGTCAGCACTCACCCCCTCAAAGGGAGTTTTATGCTCTTGACATTGGGCAGGTGCGGAGTTTTTGCCATGAAGTAAGAGCTAAATATTGTCTGTTTTCTGGGTCACTCATTGGAGGTAATTTAAAACTTACTTAAACAAAAATTGAAATCTACTGCAATAATGTAAGAGGCAATATGACTAGTGGAATGTGCATGTGATGAGGAGTAAAAAGATCTGGTTCCTAGTGTGTGTGCCAACATGTGGTAGCTGATCGTTTTGGTTAAAAAAGTCTTAAAAACCTATTTCCTGGGGTGTCTGGGTGGCTCAGTCATTAAGCATCTGCCTTCAGCTTGGGTCATGATCCCAGGGTACTGGGATCAAGCCCCGCATCGGGCTCCCTGCTCGGTGGGAAGCCTGCATCTCCCTCTCCCACTCCCCCTGCTTGTGTTCCTGCTCTCACTGTCTCTCTCTCTCTGTCAAATAAATAAATACAATCTTAAAAAAAAAAAAAAAAACTATTTCCTTATCTGTAAAATTAGAATAATATTAACTTAATAATAATCTTAATTGGTAATATGCATTGAAATTTCTTCTGTGTCTTTTCATGATTTGATAACTTATTTTTAGTACTGAATTATATTAATAATATTAGTTAATATTGTGATAATAAATTTTATGTGTCAACTTGGCTAGACTTTGGTACCCTGTTTTTGGCTAAACACCCATCTTAATGTTGGCTGTAAAGGTATTTTTTAGATGTTAGGTTACCATTTAAATCAATAAACTTTGAGTAAAGCAGATTATCCTCCATAATGTGGGTGGGCCTCAAACCAGCAGTTAAAAGCCTTAAGGCAAAAGATTGAGGTCCCCCCCCAAAGAAGAAGGAATTCTGCCTGCAGATTGCCTTTAGGCATGGGACTACAACCTTAACACCCCTAGTTCTCCAGCCTGCTTTGAAGATTTTGGACTTGCCAGCGTCCTTAACTGTGTCAGCTAATTTAAAAAAATCTCTTTGTCTCTGTCTTTCACACACATACACACACATGCTATATTGGTTCTGTTTCTCTGGAGAACTCTAATACAGCTAATACAACTGTCTAATCACTATCACAGTAAGGTAAAATCAATGAATGAATGTAACTGTGCTATATAAACCTCAGAGTGCCACTCTGAAATATAAATGACATAAAACCCAAATATAGATACAGAGGCTCTCTTGTATAAAGGAGTGATCATTTCCTTGTTCTTTATTGATCTTTGTTTGCCACATCCCACTTTAAAAATGGTTACAAGGTTAAAGAGCAGATCTGGAAGCCAAAAATGAGCTTGGGAGGATCAGTGAAGACCTGGAATGAGGGTCAATGAAGAGCTGGAATGTGCTGGATCTCAGCAGTTTAAAGAAGAGAGGTATTGGTTATAAGCACAAGGATGGGGATAAAATAAAGGTTTCTGGATTCAGTCATTAAAGAAGTAACATGGAGTAGGTTCCATAGACTAGTGGTAGTGAATCTCCACGTGTATGGGCAAATCCAAGGTCACACAATATTTTCTTGAAGTTGTATTTTTAAAAGGTATACTCCAGAGTATACTCTAGTGAGCTGTAAGACTCACACTCTATAGAGTTATTTCAGAAACATTTATTTTCAAAGGATATTGTGCATCATCAAATGGCCAGGAGAATAAGTTAATCCTGCAGGCTAGAAGGTCTATTTGTGAGTTTAAGAGTGAAGAAGACACTTTAATATCTTATTTCTTTGTTCAGATCTATCTGCAGATTGTATGGGAAAGTTCTTAATAAAGAAGTTTAAATACAGAGAGATAAGAACTTTCCTTAATATACTATGCACATTTGATGCTATCATGATTGACAAATTTCCCAGATCAAAAGCTGCTATTAGCTCACTCTTTTTTTAGCCAACATATTTTCATTCAGATTAGTACTGTGCACTGACATGCAAGAGAAACATCAGCTCCTAATAAAATATGGCCCAATATTATCTAATGTGTTATATCTAAGGATCATCTCAAAAATACAAAGGTAGTATACTAAATAAATGTCCTTTTTTTTTGTAGTAACCCCATGACCAAGTTTATTTTTAATTGCTGGAATAAATGACTTCTGGTCAGATGGTTTTAGATAGATCCACTCACAGTTGATTCCTTGATGCAAGTGCTGATGTGCAAACAGCATGAGGCTGAATGGGTGCATAATCAATAATGCATCTAGAGGCTTTCAACTGAGTTCAGTCAGAGTATCTATTAGATCTTGTCTCTCAATATCTCATCTCTCTAGCTAATTTTTCAAATATTACAGGGAAACTTGGCTGCTGTAACCCACCTTCCTTTGAGCAATAAGGAGAAAGAAATTATTCCCAGAGGGATGAAGAATATTTTTCTTCAGTGGTTCTGTACATATTTGAACCTGTGTCTCAATGATTATGCACAACCAGTGTATATTTCAGAGTCTTTTATTTATTCAACATTTATTCAAAAATATTTAGTGCTTTCTAGATGTTAGGCACTGTTGGGGATAGAAGACAAGTTCGCTGATGTTTGTGTACTGTTAAGTGGATGAAGACAGAGATAAACAGGTAAACCAAAATATATGACACTTTACGGCTATTACATAATAAGTCCTAAAAATAATGAAATGAGTATTATAAGGTGGGGAGTAGGATTGGCAGGACTAATTTTTTTTTTTTTTTTAAAGATTTTATTTATTTGACAGAGAGAGACACAGTGAGAGAGGGAACACAAGCAGGGGAGTAGGAGAGGGAGAAGCAGGCTTCCCCGCGGAGCAGGGAGCCCGATGGAGGGCTCGATCCCAGGACCCTGGGATCATGACCTGAGCTGAAGGCAGACGCCCAACGACTGAGCCACCCAGGAGCCCCTGGCAGGACTAATTTTATAGAGTAGTCAGGGGAGGCCTTTTCAAGGAAGTGACTTTAAGCTGAAGATTTGGAAAATGAGATCTCCAAGGCCGAGGGAGCCCTAATCCAGAGACTCTGAAGTAGGATTTACAGTTAACCTTGAAGAACATGGGTTTGAACTATGTGGATCCACTTATATGCAGATTTCTTTCAATAAATGCAACATAGTATTGTAAATGTATTTTCTCTTCCTTGTGATTTTCTTGACATTATCTTTATTTTGAGAATACATCATATGATACACATAGCATACAAAATACATGCTAATTGACTCTTCATGTTATCCTAAGGCTTCTAGTCAACAATGGGCTATTAATAGTTAAATTTTGGCAGAATCAGAGTTATATGTGGATTTTCAGCTGCACAAGGGGTCAGTGCCTGGCCCCTGCATTGGCCAGGGGTCAGCTGTAATATGTTCAAGAAACAGAAGGGAAGCTTGCATGGTCAGAGTGCAGAGATCAGGGGGTAAGAGTGGTATGAAGGCTGTGCAGGGTCTTGAAGACTGTGATTGGGAGTTTGGATTTTATTCCAACTATATTTGAAAGCCACTGGAGTGTTTTGAGTTGGGGATTGACATGATCTCTTTTTCCTTCCTTCTGCCATTTTCTCCTTGTACTTTTCCAGGCACTTAGCATTCAGCTTTTCCATGGATTTTCTAAGTCAGTATTTTAAATAATATGTTTTCTGGGTAATTCCTATCTGTTTGAGTAGCTCCATTCTGGGAAGTGGTAGTTATAGTACTGTTACTCCTTTTTTTTTTTTTTTTTTTTTTTTTAAAGATTTTATTTATTTATTTGAGAGAGAGAGAATGAGAGACAGAGAGCATGAGAGGGAGGAGGGTCAGAGGGAGAAGCAGACTCCCTGCCGAGCAGGGAGCCCGATGCGGGACTCGATCCCGGGACTCCAGGATCATGACCTGAGCCGAAGGCAGTTGCTTAACCAACTGAGCCACCCAGGCGCCCCCCTGTTACTCCTTTTTTTAATTGCATAATTTCCCCCAACATTTTTGGTTTAAAATCACAGAAAGTGTGATACTGTAATATTTCATGAAGTGAAAGAGTTGGCTCTGTTTTCTTAGAGTTTGCACACTGATAAGTCTATGAATCACATTCAGCCCATAGTTTTATTTGGTCTGTTTGGAATTTTACAAATTGGGAGACTTAACATAAATGTCTGGAGTAATATGATGATCTTATTTATATATATCCAATGGCTCATATTTGGAAAATAGTATTAGAGAAAGAATTTATAAGAAGGGACTTAAGTCAAAGCTAAAAGACAAAGAGCTGGGGAGGCAGATTTTACAAAGCCAAAGGTAAAAGCCTGGAGACCAACATTCATTGTATATGACTTGCAGTGTTTGGGAAACTGTCATATTACATAGCACTTAAAAAGGTCTAATAACCCATATTGTAGTGATGCAAATCCCAGATCTAATGCTTTTTTAAGTGTATGACCTTGGACGAATTACCTTTCTCTGCTTCCATTTTATTCAGTGTGAAATAGGGATAGTAAGTACATTCTTCATAAGGTTGCTGTGAGAAGTTATTAGTGCTTATGAAACATTTAGAACAATGCCTGTTTTAGTAACATTCCGCAAGTATTAGTACATCTTACAGATTAAAAAAACTTGAAACTCAGACAACTAATTGATATCAAAGAAGTTACCCAGCAAATTAGTGGAAGAGTCAAATCCTGAGACCAGCTCTTTTAAGAAGATTTGTTGGTGGTATTTCAAGAGTAATTTGAATTATTTGGTTTGAATACCAGCATTGCCAGTTTTACCACTGGTTAGCTCAAAGTTTTATCTAAATCAGCAGTTCTCAATTTTTGAATCTTAAGATGTTTTAACACTCTTAAAAATTATTGAGGACCCTTGAAGAGCGTGTGTTTATGTGGGTTATAGCTATCAGTTCCATACTGGAAATTAAAGCTGATAATTTTAAGAAAAATTACTCATTAATTAGTTTAAAAAAACCTATTATAAGCTATCATAAATAACATATTTTTATGCAAAATAATGGTTTCCAAAACAAGAATATTTAGAGAAAGTGGAATTATTTTATATTTTTGCAAATCTCTAATGTCTGGCACAAAGACATCTGGATTCTTCTATCTGCTCTGCATTCAATCTGTTACAATGTTACTCTGGAAAACTCTAATGTGCATGCATCTTCTTATTAATATGAAAGTAGTTTTGACTTGACAGATTTTCTGATAGTCTCTGGGACCTCAGGAGGTCCTCACACCATGCTTTGAGAACCATTGATCTAGGTAAAATTAAAGATTTCAGGTAGGAAAGATACAATTTCTGCCCAAGTCCCAAAACGTACTTTAGAGGTGGAAACTCAATGGCCAAGAGCAAAACTTTCTAGGGAACAAACACTAAAATCAAGCCTTTATTACCTTTTATAAGATTAATAACTCTACTTATATATCGTTCCAACAAATGCCCACGGGCACCCCCAAAATATTCATTGCATTGTCTAATTACAAAATATTTTCTCTTCAGCCACTCCCCATCCCAAGTTGTGTGTCTGAAAGCACGTAGGTGAAATTGGTCAGAAGTAAATTAATGAGTAAAAGCATGCTCTTTTAATTCAGAGGAAAATGAGAAATATGCCACATACTCACCTGTCTTCCTTCTTGTCCTTCCAAGCTCCTTGGCCCTCCTATTATATTAGTTTGCTTTGTGATGCAAGTTGCATAATTCCAGTGATTCCTTTCTGTAATTGATAAAGTTATAGATGGGTATTGGAAGGCTAATTTCTGCTTGCTAACATCCAATGATCTGTGAAGAATTCAGTTCTCTTCTTATTCAATAGATCTGAAGAATGGCTACTATACAGTCTGCATTTAGAGAAAGAAAATTGTTTATAATCAACCCAGCAAAGCACTGATATTTTAGGCTGGTCCATAGAAAAAACTTTGTTTTTTCTTGTAATGGGGTTCATTCTGATGAGGCCTGAGTATTTGTGGACTCTTCAACAGGCTATGTATTTAATTTCTTCAGGCAAAGCTTGAAGTCCCACTTCCTCTACGAGTGCCATCTCTAATGTATTCATTTATTCAACATTTGTTGGCTAGCCACTATGCCAGACAAAGTGGTAGATACTAGTGACCTAAAGATGAATATCCAAAATTTATATATTTGAGGAGTTCAGGAGATAGGTATATAAGTAAATTACTTAAATATGTGTGAAAAATGCTGTAATAGAGACACAAGAACACAATGCTTTAGAAGACAAGCAAGGGGAGACTGATTCTACATGATTTGTGAAAAGTTTCTCACTGGAACTGGGTCCTGTAGGAGGTACAGGGATTTAAGGCAAGTGAGGAAAGGGCATTACTGACAAAAGGAACAGAATGAGTAGAGGCTTGGAGTCGTGAAAAAGCATGAGGTGTTCAGGGAATTATGAGAATTTTCAGAGACTGGAATTAGGGTGCACGTGAGTGGAGGCTGGGGCAAGGCTGTGGTCACACTGTGACAGCTCATAGGGGCTGAAATGAAAAAAAAAACAAAGGGAGGGGGTTTACATTTAACCCTTAAGCCAGAAGGAACCATCAGTGGGCTGTTTTTGTTGAGTTATATATTTTAGAAAGATTTTTCTGGTAGTGAATGGGCAGGAAGTGGAATGCATTAGAGAATGGAAGCAATGGTCCCAATGAGATAAAATGGTTTCCTGCATGGAAGCAGTTGTTATGGGAACAGAAGTGAGGCAGTAGGGATAGAATTGAGAGGTATTTAGAAGCTAGAATCAAACATTGAGGAGATTGGATATGGAGAATGAGAGTGACAGTCTTAAGAATGATTTGTAGAAAACTGAACTGGTGAATTACAATTAGAATGATTACTAATCAAACATGAAAACTGAAGCAACAATAGGAAGTAGTAGAAATGATGATTTTTTGGAACATGCTGAATTTTACGGACCTGTGGCTTATCTAGGTAGCACTTGGAAATACGGGTCTCAAAAGAGAGATTGAGAAGTTGTGTTTTCCTTCTAGAAATTTCTGTAATATGCTCAATCTATACTACATATGAAGTTGATGACAAACCTGTTGCTGTCATTTCTACAGACGTCTTGTGTCTTCAGCTAGAAATAAAATTTTCTAAAGGTTTCCAAATATTTTGGGTCTCGAATAGTAAGCTTTCAAAAAGCACAGGGATTGGGGTATGGGCAAAAAAGGTGAAAGGGACCAAGAGGTACAGATTTCCAGCTATAAAATAAATAAGTCATGGAGAAGCAATGTATAGCATAGGGACTATAATCAATAATATTGTAATAACTTTGTGTGGTGATAGATGGTAACTAGACTTACTGTGGGGATCATGTCATAATGCATAAAAATAACTGAATCACTATGATGTACACCTGAAACTAATAGGATATTGTATGCCAATTATACTTCAATAAAATAAAATAAGATAAAATAAGTAAAATACAGGACAGGGATGATGGATTCTATCTTTTTTATTTTCCCACTGTGCCTAAGACAGAGCTAGGCACAAATTAGGAAAAAAACACCTAATGTCTTTCTTTAAGGTCTGAAGGCAGAATCAGAGAGTGAAGGCAATAAAGAATGTTTTAGAAAATTGAGCAATTAAAGAAATTCGGAGAATTAAAAGGAAAAAAAAAAAAAAAAAGAAAGAAAACCCCTCCTAAGGATTCTTAGTAAGAACTGGGGAAAATTGGTGGATATGAACAGGGAAGGTCTTTTATTTTTAGTACTAACACTAATTGGAAGAACAATGGTTGTTAGGAGGGTATTTTTTTTAATTTCTTTAAGGAAGGTGTTTATTTTGTGGTAGCCTGCTGAATGAATTATAAGGGAAAGCCTCAAGTTCTACCACACTGTATCATTCATATGGTTTTGAATATGAGCTTCATGTATTCTACATCTTTCACCCCCATTCCTTTGCCCTTTTTTAAAAAAATTTTCACTGCATAAAATTTAGAAACGTCTAAAGAGCAAACAGTATCTTCAACAAAAGAAAAACGTTTAAAAAAGTTAACAAGAGGAGAAAAAAATTGTAAACCTTAAACTACGATAAGTTAATTTATGAATTTAAAGCTAGTCTAATCAAAATATTATGAAGTTGGAATAGGGGATTTTTTTTTCCAATTTTTTTAAATCAAAATTTATTCAGATATTTATTAAATTACTTGTACAGACTTCTAATACATGCTCGTGAGTATCAAAATGGCATACAAAAATGCTCATGCCATAGAAAAATGTTATTTTAAATGTTTGTATCCATGCCAAATTTCAATAGTTGTTAAAGTAATTGTGGATCTTTAATTTAAATCAAAATACAATACTTAATATTATCTAATTCTAGAGGGTCTGATGACTTGAAAACAATATATTTGTAAGAACTATAGGAAATGACACTTTACTGGAGAAATACTATCTGAAAACTATAATGCTAAATCCACTTGAATAAAAGCAATTGTAATATCAATTAAATAGCAGTATCTAAACCAAAAAGAGATAAGTGAAAACTACTTCAAAGACAGAAAACACATGCAGATGTTATGCCGTGGTTATGGGAGTTCAGGACCCGGTTGCGGTGAGCTCAGTCAAACCTGTGGGTGTCCCTGGATGCGTGGGCCCTCGCGGCCTGGCTCTTCTCCTTCCTGGCGGTGCTGATGATCCAGGGGGTCCCCTGAGACTTCTGGGCCTCCATGGGCTGCCTGTGGGGGAGCAGGAGCAAAACGGCCACTTGGGAAAGGCGGGAAGTTGAACTCCGCTTTGGCCAACATTTGCCTGATGTGATCATTTTCTTTCCTTAGCTCCTTGACTTTTCGCTCGGTAAGCACAGCTGCCATCCAGCTCTCCTGCCTTAGAAGCTCCCTTCTTTATTTACCCCAAAGATACAAATGTAGGGATCTGAAGGGGTACGTGCACCCCGATGTTTATAGCAACATTGCCCACAATAGCCAAACTATGGAAAGAGCCAAGATGTCCATCAACAGATGAATGGATAAAGAAGATGTGGTATACATATATACAATGGAATATTATGCAGCCATCAAAAAAAAAAAAAAAACCCGAAATCTTGCCATTTGCAACGACGTGGATGGCACTAGAGGGGATTATGCTAAGTGAAATAAGTCAATCAGAGAAAGACATGTATCATATGATCTCACTGATATGAGGAATTCTTAATCTCAGGAAACAAACTGAGGGTTGCTGGAGTGGTGGGGGGTTGGAGGGATGGGGTGGCTGGGTGATAGACATTGGGGTGCTATGGTGACCGCTGTGAATTGTGTAAGACTGATGAATCAATGACCTGTACCTCTGGAACAAATAATACATTATATGTTTAAAAAAAAAAGATAGTAGCAAGGAAAAAATGAAGGGGGCGGAAATCGGAGGAAACTCATGAAGAACTGAAACATGTCTCCAGCTTTCAGAAATCACCAGCAGGGCACCCCACAGGGGCTCTAGGTCCAACTGGAAAGTGGATCTGATGGCGGGCAGCAGGCCCTCCATGGCTGTGTAGGGCTCCACAGCTCTGCCTCCAAGGGCCAGTGTTCTATGGGTCTCAACCGAAGGCTCAGAACCCTGGGGGGGGGGGTGCTCTGTCTCTAAGGTAAACATGTGCCTGGTAACCAGAGCAGATCAGTTGGGGTGGAGAAGGGGGAGGCCAGCCAGCTTCTAGAAGACAGTTTCCCCCTAACTTTGCCCTCAAATAGAAAGTGATCTCACTTCACTGAGTTCCCCACCCAACCTTTATTGAGATACAATTCACATATCATACAATTCATCCATATTAAGTGTATAAGTCCACGAATTTTTAGCATATATAAAGAATTATATAACCATCACAATAAGCTTATTTTAGAACAGTTCCATTACTGTAAAAAAAAGACCTTGCCAAACCTGTCATTTCTATCCCCTTTGCCCCCTTAGGCTGTCAGAAGGAAATCTAAAAATTTCTGGGCTTGACAAGTACCCTTAGGGCAAACCTTTCTTCCCAGTTGATGTACCTATCCAAGTAAGCAGTTTCTCTGTCATATTGGCTTAGCAATTCCTCCCTGTCTTGATCAGCTCTCTCATGTTTTAAAGACTTAAAAAAAGATTACTTTTTCAGGTTCTTTCACGTGTTTGCAAGTGGAGCGTGTCTCTGAGTGCTCAGGTGCACAGAAAGTCTCCCCTGGGTGCCTTATTTGCCCCACAGCTTGGATTTGAGATTTAGGATTCGTCCCCCAGATGAATAAGCATCACTGAGCAGGGCTGGGTCCTGGAACAGGCCTGGCAGTTTGCCATGAGCTTGTGGTACTCAGTTCTGCTGCTTTTGTATGTGAAGCCACCTTCACTGGAAATGCCTTCCAGTTTGCTGACGGTATCAGATTTTTATGGCCCACGGAAGTCACGGAAATTTCTCCTCTGACTGGTAGGATTGCTGAAGACGCTGGCTGGCCATTCCCCAGAGAAAGAGGTCTGATGATTGAGGTGTCCTGTTTTAGAAATGGAATGTTGGGTTTGCATCTTCTGATAGGCTGACTCTTCCAAACTTGGGAATATTTACTCTATTTCCCAAAATAAACACCATCCATACCGGTTCCCCAAAAAACTAAAATAGAGAAGCATAGGTTCAAAGATCTTTCTGTTCAAAAGACCTCTTAAGACGTACACACAAGACACTATAGAATTGAACTCATAGAGGTCCTCTTCTTATCTTATTGCCCTGGATAAGACAGTCATAACATCTAGACTTAGTGTCTTCATTGGTTAGTTTTATATATACGGTTCTTCTTGAAGGTGAGCAAGTGGGGTTTGTCTGTCTTTTTCACTGCTGGTCCCCCACAGAGCCTAGCACAGAGCCTGTACAACTTTACTAAGGTTCACGATTCAAAAAGGAAGCATGTGAATAATGAATCCAAGAATTCAGACCACAGATTTGGAACAAAGCATATGAGTTTCAGAGAAGTAGACATTTTAGAAGAAAACTGTCCTTTTAACCCTAGATGCATTGTGAAACCATGTTTCTTTCCAAGGTCTTAGAGAAAAAGAAAGCCCTGAGTGTATTCCACTGCAAATGAGCAGGAAACAGCGTGAGTACTTAATGTGCTCAAAGTGACCACCTCTGTTCGAGAGCTAGCCAGGGATTCTTGAGAGCAGCCGATTTTCCTCATGAAAACTATGGGATTATGGGCAAAATAACAAAATGGGGGTCATGAGAATCCTGAGAACGACCGGATGGTAGGACAGATCTGGGTTCACATCTCTGCTGTGTCCCTGTGGACTCATCCTATTTTTTCCAGCCTTTCCTTCCGCCTCTGTGGGATGGATGTCTTAGATTTATTGTAAGATGATGGGGCACTTCAGCACCATGCCTGGCATATGGGACAAGTTCCATGTATGTTGGGTTTTGTTCATTTCTGTTCCACGATTTGAAAAAATAACCACGAAATACTTCTCTGGTTTTTTTAAGGATTGAAAAAAAAAAAAAAAACCACATAAAATAGGTAAGCTATTTTACCATAAGTTGATGTTGATCGTAAGACCAAACTAGATTGGAAAAAAAAAATCTTCAACTAAAAGGGGCTTGTTGTTTGTCTGCAAGCACAGCCATATGCAAGAAATAGGGGCCGGAATCAAAAAAGAAGAAAAAGGTGGGAGGGATTCCTTCACACACAGTCTCTATAACTTATTTAAAGTAAACCTCTAAGACAGTGCTTCTCAAACTTGACTTTGTATCATGGGAGGCCTTGTGAAAACACAGATTGTTGTCAATCCCTCCATCCCCCCAGCCCTGCCATTTCTGATTCTACAGTATAGGGTGGGTCCTAGGAATTTTCATTTCAAATAAGAGGATACTAATATTCTAATGCTGGTCCTGGGACCACACTTTGAGAACCATTGCCATGGAGGTGATTCTCAACCTTGGTTGTACCTTGAGATCACCTGGGGAGCTTTACAAAATACCGATGCCTGGGCTCAACCCAAACATCAGTTGAGAAGTTCTGATTTCACTGGTTCTGGGTGGAGTCTGGATGTCAGGAGTTTTAAAAGCTTTTAATGTGCAAAAGTTAAAAATAATTTCCCCGTCCGTTCTGGTATATTTTAGAAAAGAATCATTCAATTATTCATTCATTCAATAAATATCAGTCGAGTATCTACTATAACCTGGGCTCTGTGTGAGGTGCTAGGGATATGGATATAAATCGGACGGACAGAGGAAGACTGCCACATTGATAACTCATGAGGTGACTGGCATACCAATGAACATATTTACAGAGAGCTGTTAAGAGCTGTAAGTGGGGACACCTGGGTGGCTCAGTTGGTTAAGCAACTGCCTTCAGCTCCCATCATGATCCGGGGGTCCTGGGATCAAGCCCCATGTTGGGGCTTCTCCCTCTGCCTGTGTTCTTTCTCTCTCTGTCAAATAAATAAATAAAATCTTAAAAAAAAAAAAAAAAAGCTATAGGTGGAGGGCAATGAGGTTTAAGTGAGCAAAGACTTCATTAGGAACTCTGAACTTAGTTTTGAAGAATGAGCCTTTTTTATGGGCAGAGACTGAGGGGAAGAAGATTTTGGGGAGAGGTCTGGGACTGGGAGTGGACACAGGATGTGTTCACAGATGTTCTCAGGGAGCTGGAGCCTGCTTAGGTGGTATGCAAGGAGCTGGGAGAAGTTGTCTAGACTCAGGGGAAGTGTTTCAAGATTCTGGGAGGAGAGTGATACAACTGGGTTTGATCACTGGCTACATCGAGAGATAGGAAGACCTACCTGAGAAATGTTCTTTAGATAGAAAAATCTCTATAATTTTTTAAAGATTTTAATTAATTAATTTATTTATTTATTTATTTTAGATTGAGAGAGAGAGCACGTGGGGGAGGAGGAGGGAGAGGGACAAGTTCAGATGCAGGGCTCGATCCCAGACTGAGATCATGATCTGAGCCGAAACCAAGAGTCCGATGCTTAACCCACCGAGCCACCCAGGCGCCCCTGGAATAATCTCTATCTTGAAGTTATATCTAGGATATGCTCCAGACATATACAATCAAGACACCCAACATCATAGAATAACAGGAAACTAAGACACCAGCTTCCTTCTCGTTAGCTAACTCCCGCATTTCTGATCTGATTTTGCGGGGGGGAAAGAAGGATGCATTCGTTTTCATTGCAAGCCTACCTCTTTTGGACTTTGGAAATATGGGTAGAAAAAGAGTTAATGCGGAGAAAGAAGAGACCAGACAGGAGAAAAAGGGAACGGAAAAGACTCCGAGGTTTGGAACAGCACAGAAGGGTGAATAAAAATGGAAGCTGTGGAAACATGTTTCTCCCCTGCCCCCTTCTGCTCCTCCCCTGAAACCCCGCCCTAGGAGGCCAAAGGCCATATCCGGTGGCCTGCACTGCCACCTGCAGGTGAGGTCCTGAATCACCGCCGGAATTTTATGCTGAGCTTTGGAGAAAGCAAGATGTCACCAGAATACCTCTGGGCTGCCATCAGGCTGCCCTCAAGCTGGGCCAGCAGGTAACTATTCTGTTCCTTACATTTCAGACTGGCTGCCTTTTAAAGGATCATTCTTCATGAATATTAAAAGGTACTTTTTTCTTCTCTGTTTTTACATCTCTGAAGTCTAAGCATGTCTTGGAATTAATCGTCAGTTTAATCCACAGACTGTTTTCCCCACTGTGATACACAAAGGAGCATCTTACAATTGATATCATCTTATACTTGGAGAAATATGGCAATATTTATTTTGCGTACATCAGACGTGCGGCCTGATGGACAAAGCATGACTTTTGGAACGTGAAAGATCTACTGTCACCTTGAATCTCTAATACCCCTTCTTTCTTATATTCTGAATCTCCATTATTTACTAGTTACTTGATTTTTGGCAAGTTAATTATCTGAGTCTCAATTTCTTCATCCTGGGTATCTTCATCCTATGTATCTTCTATGGTTTTGTCAGAGTTAAGTGATACTCTATATAAAGTCCTTGAATGGCTCCCCCCTAGCCTATTAAAGCACTCAGTAATTAAGTCTTAAGTAGAAGCCACTATCTCTGCCACCTGTAATTCAAAACCTCCCGTGACCAAACTGTGTTTTCCTTTGTGCCCTTAAAACTAGGCAGCTCGGCTTCTGCTTTATTTTGATCAACCTGGAAGTGCAGAGCCCAGCCTTCTAAGTAGAGCTTTTCCAGTGCTTAAGGCAGTCGAACCTAAATGAAACCGAAAAATGACAAGGAAAACAGGTAATGCTATCTATCGCTGCCCGCTGGATTCCATTTGTAGCTCTCCCTAGCAATCACAGGATAAAAGAAAGCCCGGTGTTGAAGGGCAGGGCGTAAGCAGCTGGGTCTTGAAGCCTCAGTTAGCTCTGCAGGGAGGCAGCTCTGAGGAGCACCCCGATGGGCATAGAGCTTATAAAGATGTCTTGGAGCAGGCTTTCATGTTAGCCAAGTGGCTAACCCTTCAGCCCCCTAATATCCCTTCTTTCTTAAATGATATGAAATTGTACAGTCCAAGTTCTTAGCACAAGTCCCAAGGAGAGGAAAGCAGCAAGAAAAGGGGAAGAAATCAAAGCTTTTCATGGTGCCCGCCCTGTGCTCTCTCTTCTTGGTAAAACCATTGCATTTCTGGGGGTTGCGTTGGGAGGAGGAGCTGAAGGGGGAGAAATGGAGATTTTTTTTAAAGGTTGATTTGTTTGTTTTAGAGAGACAGAGAGAGTGCAAGAGAGAACAAGCAGGGAGAGAGGCAGAGGGAGAGAACCTCAAGTAGACTCCCTGCTGAGCTCAGAGCCTGACATGGGGCTTGATTCCAGGGTCATGAGCTGAAACCAAGAGCCAAACACTTAACTGACTGAACCACCCAGGAACCCCTAGATGGGAATCTTGAAATACTCCTCCTGCCTGGGTCCCCCTCCCGCTGTCCCTCTGACCCTATTCCTAGCCATTGTTCAATTTTATCTTCACAGCTCTCCTACATAGGTTGTAAGCTCAGTTGATACCTTGGGGTCCCTGATGGATTAAGAATCTTGCAGGTATGTGATAAAGTTTGAATCCAGGTTGATGTGACATCCACCTGTGGGTTTTGTTTTGTTTTTTCCTGGAGAGCGCCCCGCCTCACCACATTTCCTACCCCAAGTAGAAACCACACCTGCATCCATACCCACCTTCCCAGTAGGCATTTTTGCAGAGAGAGTGTTTATATTACTCATATATTAAGTCTGTTAACATCTGCTCATTTGTTTATGCCCCAGAACAGCTTATAGAGAGAAAACCATTGGGCCCATTTAAAAATGAGAAACTAGACCCCAAAGAAGGGAAGTCACTGGTCCCAGGTTAGAGACAGACTCTACACAGGGAAGCTCACATCCGAGCCCAGATTTGACAATGACAAGCCGCATGTGTTGCCAATAAGGCCCAAAATCCTAATTTTTATACTTAAAAAAGATGAAAACGTATATTTTCTAGGAATAGCCTATTTTGGTGACCAAAATGGCCCATGTTTCGAGTCTTCCTTAAGTTCCATAATAAACAAGGATGGTTTGGTGAGTGGGGACAGATGGTGACAATTATTTACTCAACACTGGAGACTCTTTTCACCTACTTTTATGTATGTTTGTTAGCGATTTAATTACATCTCTCTGAAAGTTTCCTTCACCTGTATAAAAAGTTATAAAAACTTTAATTAAGCACTCGGTGAGCTTTCGAGGGGACATCTGATAGCTCTCTGTGGTCTTGTGTAACTCTATTGTCCCACCTGCTATGATAATGAAATCGTAGAAACAGCAGGAAATGTATGCAATATACTACCCTGGCCAAGGCTGCCGTGTCATCAGAAGGGGGAAGGGAGGTAGGTCAGGGCAGTGTGGCTGGGGGTGTTTATGACGGGAGCAAGTCACATGCTCACACTGCCGAAAATGCGGACATGTGCAGAGTGAGATCGCACAGATGACCTTCTACTACCACGTGCTTCAGGGGAGAGGCCCACAGTGCCGTGGAAGGGCTGGAAGGAGGCTTGGCCGTCAGAGACCTGACATGGAACTCCAGGGCTGCCTCTCACCGGGATCAGAACATTGGATATGCCACTTTTTGTGCCTCTTTCCGCTCATGGGTGAAACCAGGCTCATGGTTCCAACCTTGCAGGTCAGTCCTGAGGACGAAGTGAGTTAATACTGGAGCAAGCTAGAGCAGATATTCTTCAGCACAATCCCAAGTGTTATCCCTACTATGGAGAAGAAGAAATAGAGGCCCAGAGAGAAGGAGAGGTCCCTGCAGGAGGCCACACAACCTCTGAGGATTGGAGCCAAAATTAGAACCTGGATGTGGATGACCTAATGTTCATATGCTTTCCCCTGTTCCATTCCTGCTTGACATACCCCAGCAATCATTTGATGTTCTTTCCTCTCCTGGAACATTCTTTTTTTTTTTTCTAAGGTTGCATTCATTCATTCATTCAGTCAGTCGTTTAAAGAGCGTGCATGCCAGCGAGCAGGAGGGGGAGGGGCAGAGGGAGAGAGAGAATCCCAAGCAAACTCCACACTGAGCATGGAGCCCGAGGCTGGGCTCGATCTCACGCCCCTGAGATCCTGACATGAGCTGAAATCAAGAGTCGGATGCTTAACCGACTGAGCCACCCAGGTCCCTCTTTCCTGGAACATTCTGACTCACAACGAAGTTTTTTGAGCAGACTTCTCCCTTGGGATGTGGCAGATGGCCTTTAATGGTCACATCCCCAGCTATAATGTCCATTGCAAGTGAGTATGTTGGCTTTTGAGTTTACATTTTCAGCCTCTCTTGAGAAGGGCCAAGTGTGAAAGACATCTCCAGCCTCTGCGTCTCCAGTAAGGCTTATAGTCTCCTGTGCATGAACCAACACACAGAAGGCTCTTCTGAGGGGACCCACACCCTGTCCGTTTCAGATGTCAGAAATGACAACAGCATTTCGTGCATCCACAGTTATCCCACCGGCATTTAACAAACAGAAATGAGTTAGAGACAACGGCAGGAGATGACTGTTTCTTCTTGATTGAGAAATATCCTTTGGTTTGCATTAGAATAGATGAATCTCAGGACATGTGGGTGGCTCAGTCGGTTAAGCGTCTGCCTTCAGCTCAGGTCATGATCCCAGGGTCCTGGGATCGAGCCCCGCATCGGGCTCCTTGCTCAGCGGGGAGCCTCCTTCTCCCTCTTTGCCTGCCGCTCCCCCTGCTTGTGCTCTATCTCCCTCTTTCTCTCTCTGTCAAATAAATAAATAAAATCTTTTAAAAAAAGAATAGATTAATCTTCTTAAATCTGAGCTAAAATTAAAGCAAGCTATGCAAATTCTTTGTTGAAGAAGGCAGGGTAATATACATAAATAATGTAAATATATTTAGGTAATGATTTCTGTTGTCCAGCATCATGTCATTTATTGATCCAATGATGGGTACACATGTATTTTATGTATGTTTGTATAGTATCATAATGTTTTATATACAGTTAACCCTTGAACAACACAGGTTTGAATTGTGAGGGTCCACTTCCATGTGGATCTTTTTCGATAAGTATAGGACTGTAAATATACTACAGATATATTTTCCCTTCCTTATAAGTTTGAAATAACATTCTCTTTAGCTAATTTCATTGTAAGAATACAGTATATAATATCTGCAATATTATATGCTGTATATATACAATATGCTTGAATCAACTGTTTATACTATTGGTAAGTCTTCTGATCAACAGTAGGGTATTTGCAGTTAAGTTTCTGGGGAGTCAAACGTTATTCATGGATTTTCTTTAAAATGTATTTATTTATTTGAAAGAGAGAGAGAGACATAGTGTGGGGTGGGGGAGGGGCAGAGGGAGATGGAAAAATCCCAAGCAGACTCCGCTGACCGTGGATCCCATCGTGGGGCTCAATCCCAGGACCATGAGCTCATGATCTGAGCCAAACCAAGAGCCCATTGCTCGACCAAGTCTACCCTTCCCCCCAAGGCGCCCCTGTACGGGGATTTTTGTGCAGGTGTCAGCACCCCAAATCCTGTGTTATTCAAGGGCCAACTGTATATGTACACACATACGTATAGAAGTCTGTGGACACACATACACACACGCGCCCAGGGCAAAAGGCCACAGTTAGGCACAGCTGAGGGTTTTTACCAGACTTAGAGCAGAAAATCAGACCCAAACCAAATTGCTCTGAGCCTTCTTTTTTCACGGACTCTGTAAGATCCTGGAAAGGAGCCTCAGAGATTTCTGTAGTAAAGATGAACAGAGTGGCAGATCTTTGGAATAAGATGTGCTGAGATCTGGGGCCGCTTGCGCAGCATGGGTGGGGGACCGGAGGGGCTGTGCTCCTGGATATGGAGATGCCTGATGCTCCCAGATACGGAGATGCCCGGTGCTCCCAGATACGGAGATGCCCGGTGCTCCCTGATATGGAGATGCCCGAAGCTCCCGGATATGGAGATGCTCGGTCCTCCCCAATATGGAGATGTCTGGTGCTCCCAGATATGGAGATGCCTGGTGCTCCCTGATATGGAGATGTTCGATGCTCCCAGAGACGGAGATGCCTGGTGCTCCCAGATATGGAGATGCCCAGCCGTGCTGAGTGGGGCAGTGACTCTGTGCTTCCAAGGCTGGGACTTCCAGGAGCAGAGGCATAGCTCACTCCGGGAGCCCCAGGGGAGGTGGACACCGCTCCGCATCTACTCTCCTAGCCCCAGGGGGAGACTGCGTCATCCCCTCTTTGACAAATGGGGACTCCAAAAGTGGTACCTGAGTCACAGAACGTTGGCATAGAAACATAACAAAGCACTCGAGGAGCACTATGGCCAGAGGGAGGAAGACTAGGGAAAACGTCAAGAACGCAAGTAGACAATGAATTTCAGATAAAGACTTAAATTAAAGACAGATTCAGGACTTAAATGATCTACTCAGCAAATTTACTGGAAAGCTACCAGAACTTCATCTCTAGCCCCTGACTTGAACTAAAGCCTCTCACTGGCATGGGTCGCTTCTGATGCCCCAGGAAGTGCCGAGTCCCGTGTCCGTGGGCTCAAAGTTCTCAAAAATTTGCAAAACAAAGTTAATTTATTTAATTTATTTTTAAGATTTCATTTACTTATCTGACAAAGACAGAGAAAGAGTAGCAGGCAGAAGGAGAGGGAGAAGCATACTCCCCACTGAGCAGAGAGCCGGAGGTGGGGCTCAATCCCAGCACCCTGGGATCATGACTTGAGCGAAGGCAGACGCCCAAAGGACTGAGCCACCCAGGTGCCCCAAAACAAAATTATTTTAAGCACCAACAGCTAAGACCGCTGTCTCTTCTCCCCTAGAGCAATAGGCTTTCCTTGTGGGCCCAGGACTGAGAGATCCCGGGACATGGGACTTTCAGTGCTAAAATCGGCCAAGTCCCGGGCAAACTGGGATGAGTCGGTTATCCCACTTTCCATTCTTCCCTTCCTACATCTCTGTCATCAGATGGCACTGGAAAAAATACAGAGCCTATGGGATCTGGCAGAGGGGAGATTGAATAAGGGATGCATTTAGTTTTGGCCTGGTGGGGTAGATGCCTGTGGTTGGCGATCATTTTGCGTTAAGTTATGGATAAGTGTTGCAGTGTAGGATCAGCGTCCGGAGTGCTAGCACTGACCCACTCAGCATTCTCTGACCCATCACAGCGCCCCACTCAGCATTCTCTCACCAAGACACAGAACCTCATCTCACGCCACATTAGGACCATGTCCTACTGTGCCCGGCACCTGGAGAACAGGTGTAGTGGAGGAGAACAAGGTTTGGAAAGGACAGGGCCAGAAATCAATGTGTGGAAAGCCTTCCAATGATCAAATATATATAACTGATGATAGAAGATGGAATTCTCATTGGTATTTAGTCAAAATGGAAGTTCTCCCCTCTCAAGAATCAACTCGAGAATGCAGTGTTATACCAATACAAAGGCATCATGGATTTTTTCTTTTTGGGAATTGAGTGAAGTGTTGTTTTTCAGATTTCCTATTTGAAAGGTTTTATAATGAATGTGTTGGTGTCTGAATTCATATGTGTGATACATCCCAATTATCAAGAACAAAACAATTTTTGATCAAGTCTACTAAAGGAAAGGCTAACTTTTCTTGTTATTTTCTCTATGGAAAATATACAATTGCAATTATATAGTGAGGTGATCAAAGAATATGAAGCCAAAAAATGTAGGAAAATAAAAACACTACTACAGACATGTATTAAGCGGTCATTCCATAAAAAATATTATGCCATCTTTCTGGATTAGGGGGATAGTTGAGATATTTGTCAACATATTAAATTTTTTTTCTGTTGTGATTTCTTTTCACACTTTGGACAAATACTCACTTTTGTATCAAATTTTGTGTTTATGTTTGCATTTTTCATAAAAGGTCATTTAATAAATAAAATTACATGAATTTATTCCTCAGCCCCGGATCTTTCTCTGAAAGAAATGTATAAAAATCCTACAAGAACAGATAGGAGTCTATATGCATTTAAAGTGGTGGGGTCCTCAGGCAATGTGGAATCCTACAAAGCATTAAAAAAAAGATAAGCAAATTTCACTCTATAAATAGCATGGTAAAAGATGACTCCAGTAAAGTCAATAGAAAATTATAAATTTTGAAAAATATGTTTGCAACCCAGATAGCACAGAGTGTTAATATCTAAACTGTATAAGGAGATCTTAAAACCAATAAGAAGAGAATGCACAAACCATTTGAGAAAAAATAACATAAGATGTGAAGAGGCAGCATTTCTTTGAAGCACATGTATTAGGCCAGAAAGCACATTGTAGCAGTTAATTTAGCTTTAATATTTTACAGACCCAGAAGTCTGATAACAATTAAGTCAGAGAATGGGAGCATAATAAGCAGAAGAACCCATTCACATGGGAACATGAAACACATCTAAATAACTCATGGGCCAAAGAATCCATCCTGGAAATTAAGCAATTCTTGAGAATTGGACAATAGTAAGAATACCTCGTATCAAAATTTGTGGGCGGGGCGGGGGGCTCCTGGGTGGTTCAGTTGGTTAACCCTCTGACTCTTGGTTTTGGCTCGGGTCATGATCTCAGGATCCTGGGAAAAGTTGTGGGAATGTCCCTAAAGCTAGAGCCTTAAATCTTTATATTGGGAAAGAAGGTTAAATGAGCTAAGTGTCCACCTCCAAGAAAATTCTTAATAAGGATACGGTACCCAAGGAAGTCAGAAGGAAGAAAAAATACATAAGCACAAGTTAATAAAATAGAACACAAAGAACATCACTCAAAAAAAAGGAAAATGCTTCCTTTGCTTTAATTAATAAAATGGAAAATTCTGATGTGGTTGAGCAAGAAAAGAAAGAAAAGGCATTAATAAATATTAGGAACTAAAAGGGTCACGATTAGAGATACAGTGTAGATAATGGTAAGAGAAAATCATGAATGAATTTACACCAACTAATTAAAAACGGAGATATATGGATCATTTTCTAGAAATTATTTAGTTCTGATTATATTTATCTAATTTTCTAATTGCACAAGTAACTTAACAAAAATTGTATTTCAAGAAGAACCAGAAACCAGAATTGATGTTTAACCATTACAATATTTTTTTAAAATCAGTAAATGACAGTCTATTTCCTGAATTGACTCTGGGTCAGATGTTTTAGGAGCTAATTTTTGCAAAAATGAAGAAATACATTATCCGCATTTATACATCGTATTTCAGAAAGTAGAAGAAATGAAGTGAGCCTCCTTAACTCCCTTTCTGAAGTTAATAATGACTTTGACACCAGACTGAAAAAGAACAGCACAAAATGTATTATGCAATCTCTCTCATGAAAGTAAACTCAAAAATCCTGAATAAATAGTAGCAAACAGAAGTTACCACTTGATTATTTTTAAAACCATTATGATCAAGGTTGATTTATCATGAGACTTCCTGGATGATTTAAGACGAGAAAAAACTAGAAATGCAATTCATCACACAAACTAATTTAAAGGATAAGAACTTTCTAAAGTACCCAAATGGACATAAAACAAGAATTTATTAAAATCCAGTATCCATCTAAGATTTGCATATACACATATGCACACACAAAGCATAGAAAGCTAAACCTTATAAATATTATCTCATTCAACACTACAAACTACTTTATGTTTAATAGTGAAATGGAGAGCCATTATTTTGCAAGTCAAGAACAAGGCAAAGATGAGTCCAGTGCAATAGGAAAAGGTAGAAACAGCTCTAAAAAAGGATGAGCTAGCTTCTATGGAGGGAAAACAGGTTTTATTGAATAATGCAGAGTAAAGAAATTAAGCAAGCTCTTGGATTGGAAGTCATGCTTTCATAAAGATGCCAATTATTTTCAAATTAGTATATAAATTTCATGCAGTTCTAATCAAAATCCAATCGGTTTTTGGTAGAACTCAAAATGCTCATTCTACAATGTATATGGGAAGCATAAGGCAAAAAAAAACCCTGAAAACAAACAAACAAAAAAACCCCAAATAATTCTGAATTAGAACAAGGTAGAGAGACTCACCCTACCAGATATTCATATTTATTATAAAGTAATACCAATTAAGAGAGTGTGTATCAGTGCATGGTAGAAAAAAAGCAAGTTCAGGAAAGAAAATGTACCTGACACTATTTATGTCAAGCGCCAAACATACAAAAATAATATGATTTATGCACATGGAAGAAAATGCAATGAAAACATAAAAATATTAATAAAAGTGTCAGTTATCAGGGGCATATGGGTGGCTCAGTCAGTTAAGCTTCTGCCTTCAGTCCAAATAATGATCTCAGGATCCTGGGATCAATGGAGCCCTGTGTTGGGCTCCCTGCTCAGCGGCGAGTCTGCTTCTCTCTCTCCCTCTGCCTCTCCCCCCGCTTGTGTGTGCTCGCACTCTCTCTCTCTCTCAAATGGATAAATAAAATCTTTTTAAAAAAAGAAAGTGTCAATTTTCAAATTTCAGATTTGTAGTTCCTTTAAATAGGAAGAGAGAGGTACAAATCCACAGAGGCTATAGCTACAATTGTAATGTTTTATTTAAAAAAAAAATTTCTAAAGCAGAGATTCCCAATTTTCTTGGTTCATAGCACCTTTATCATCTCCATTCTTTTGTGATGCTACCCAAGCTGGAAGAAACGTCTAAAGGTTCCTTTATTAAGTATTTAGAGTCCAAAAATTTTGATAGTAATGGTTGTGAGGTGTCCAATGTCCCCATGTGTCCCTTGAAAACTAAAAACATACGATGGCATTCCTACGAGTTCCCTGTGGCACACAGTTTGGGAACCACAGATTTTTATTTATTTTTTTTTTATTTTTTTTTAAAGATTTTATTTATTCATTTATTTGAGAGAGTGAGAGAGAGAGAGAGCACATGAGAGGGGGGAAGGTCAGAGGGAGAAGCAGACTCCCTGCCGAGCAGGGAGCCCGATGTGGGACTCGATCCCGGGACTCCAGGATCATGACCTGAGCCGAAGGCAGTCGCTTAACCAACTGAGCCACCCAGGCGCCCGGAACCACAGATTTTTAAAAAGATCTTGAAAATAATCTAAATTCAACCAAGCTAGTTGATAGATCCATGAAAGTTTGTTGTATTTTCTCTCTACTTTGATGAATTGGGCTGAGTGCTTTGCACAAGTCATTCCATTTTGTCCTCACAAAGGATCCTGTGTTCTCTTTCTGTGTGAGAGGAAACAGAGGTTTAATAAGTTGGAGAAAATTCGCTGTCAACACTTGTAAGTGCTGAGGCCTAGACTGAAGCCAGTCCTCTCTGATTGAAGGCCACCGGGTCATGCGTTAATGGGACAGACCACTACTGAACATTTGTTTCAGGTACTAAACCCTGTCAGCCAAGGGAGAGTGGACATAGCCATTGTCCTTGCACATGTGGTGGGAGACAAACAGGGAAGGAGTGTAAGCACCGGGGAAAACGTGTGCTCAACCCAGGAGTGAGCAGTCAGAAGTCAGGAGGGGCTTGGGGTTGAGTTTGTGCTGAGGCTTGCAAGATAAATACACATTTGTTTATGGGGATCCACCAAAGTACAAAGACAGAGACATAAGGACCTCTGTGGTCCTTTTAAAAAGCAATGGGGTATGCCCCAATGGCCAGGGCAAATATTAAATTATTTGTAAGGACTGCACCGTGCTCTTACCCCCCTCCCTTGGCCCCCAAAGTGTTAGTGACTTTGACTTCTCAGAGTCCAATTCCATTTTATTTCTATCGTATCTTCCCATTCCTCCCAAACCAACAATAAAAGCTTTACACTAAAGATACATCTTTTACATGTCGAGTGACAGCTTACTCATTTCTGTATTTCCTAAGACCTCAGCCTATGTCCTGAATATGTTCTAAAGGAAATAGCAATTTTGAATATTTTTTGAAATCTGGATTGTTTGGGCTCACAAGTATTAAGCTGAAGGAAAAAGGAAAGGCTCAGTGGGTTTTCATATATGCTCTAGCTGTCCTATGAATCCCCTGGGTCTTAGGAATTTACAGAAAGTTACAAGAGTCCCTGCCATCTTGATGTAAACTTCTAATGGTCCAATTGCAAAAGCAAGTGAATGTTCTGAGCAGTCCTGGCTTCAGAGGTCCCTGGGAAATAGAATTCCATTTACACAGCAAGGCTCTGGGTCAAAAATCTGCCTGGGTTAAGTGGTGACATTCTCTCCTTTGAAATTCATTTGAGTTCTGTTTCCTGCCTGTGTAGTCCTCCCCTTCTTGTGATGACAAACCTTGGCTTACCTTTAGTCTGGGTTTTCTAGGTCTCAATACCAAACTTTAAACTGCTTGTTTTGGGGTGCCTGGGTGACTCAGTCGTTAAGCGTCTGCCTTCAGCTCAGGTCATGATCCCAGGGTCCTGGGATCGAGCCCCGCATCGGGCTCCCTGCTCGGTGGGAAGCCTGCTTCTCCCTCTCCCTCTCCCCCTCCTTGTATTCCCTCCCTCGCTGTGTCTCTGTCAAATAAATAAAATCTTTAAAAAAAAAAAATAAAATAAACTGCTTGTTTCTCCTTTTGCTCATGCTGGTTCAATCCCACCCAGCAATCATCTATTTCCCTTGTGAGTTCAGAAGGTCTCTGAAAGACGAGCCATGTGTGGGTCACACCACCGCATTGGGGATGCCCGTGTTCATACATCCACGTGGATCATAGAAAAACGGGCTCATGGCACTATGTTCTTTAGGATCACTAAGTGCAGCCTACACACAGCAGAACGATACAGGTGAACAGCCAAATCTTATGGGATCTGAAACAAAAACAAAAAACAAAAAAACAAAACACAAAAATCTTCTGGGATCTGGATGAAGGAGACAAAAATTTACTTGTGAGATAAAAATTATCAAAATCTTTGATTTTTGTATTTGGGGGGGGGGTTGCCATCAGCCCGGAAACTGCTTTTTCCATGACTTGGTGCAGCACAGAGTGGCACAGAAAGAGATCCAAGGCCAGGAGAACACAAAGCAAAAAGATGCTTTTCCAGAGTGACAAGTACCTGCATCACACATCCTGCAAGTTTTACTCTAGAAGACAGAAGCTCCTGCAGGAGGGGCAGTTCAGCGCAGACAGCGAGAGCTGTGGAAATGGAGTGCAGTGATCTCTGTACCAATATATACAACTTCTGTTGCATTTGTAGAGACCCCTCTCTTTCTGCCA
The DNA here is from genome assembly GCF_964656455.1 of Halichoerus grypus. Lineage (NCBI taxonomy): Eukaryota > Metazoa > Chordata > Mammalia > Carnivora > Phocidae > Halichoerus > Halichoerus grypus. Next base: position 17,526,826 of record NC_135719.1, on the reverse strand, counting down.
CAGTTTAGTGTCAACGGTCCCGATTAAGTGCAGGAGCACTCCAAAGACGGCGGCATGGGACGTGGAATATGTGGGGCCCAAGTTAGGAATCGTCAGAGCAAAACAGTGAAAGAAGGAGAGCGACAGATTCCAAGCTGAGATACCCTCCTTCCCACAGAGGTGTGGTGGCAACTTCTCAGTGAAGGAGGTACATGGCTCTGGGACCCTACCGTCCGGTCCATAGAATTGGTGCCTGGATGCTGCTGCTGTAAATTAATAGTTTGTTCAACCATTCTGTCCTTACCACATCCTGATTTACTCTTTTTTTAAAAAATAGATTTATTTATTTGAGAGAGAGAGAGCACGCGCACAAATAGGGGGGCGGGGCAGAGGGAGAAGGAGAAGCAGGCTCCCCACTGAGCAGGGAGCCCCACGCGGGGGGCTTGATCCAAGGACCCTGGGATCATGACCTGAGCCGAAGGCAGATGCTTAACCATCTGAGCCACCCAGGTGCCCCTTAAATATGTGTTCATTTTTTTTTTTTTAAAGATTTTATTTTGAAGTGATCTCTACACCCAGTGTGGGGCTCGAACTCACAACCCTGAGATCAAGAGTCGCACGCTCTACCGAAGTAATTTAATAAGCATGTAATTGGAACTTCAGCAGAAATTAAGAATAGAGTCAACATCACACTCTAAAAATATAGACCAGGCAGCAGGCGATATCGTTGTGAGGACAAAATGGACAAAAAAAAAAAAAAAAGGATTCAGTAGTGGCGCGGCCAGGATGAATTGCACAAGATTTATCACTAATGGAATTGTGGGAATACCTGCCCAATATTGGCAGGCCTCCTAATTGTCCAAGAGCTGCCAGTAACCCAGATTTTGACTTGAATTCAGTAGATTTTTGACATGGCGACCTGAGTGTAATGAGGCCAACATTTTTTTGGCCAAATTAACATATATGTGTACAGGTGAATCCAAAGACCCATAGTTTGTGGGACCTGCTGTGTGTAGAGCCGACTTATCATTATATTCTAGATGCTGGTGCCTGAGCCAGCAAAGGCTGCTTACCGAGTCTATGGGTGAGAAATACTTTACCGTTTCTGCAAGTCTGTTTTTCCACCTGTTTTCCGACTTTTGTCAATAGGACACCCTTGTGAGTCTCAAGCATTTTGGGGAATTGGCCACTATGGTCGTCGTGGGTTACATCTAGAATGCCAAATATCTTAATTTAAAATATGTTATACAGGGGCGCCTGGGTGGCTCAGTTGCTTAAGCTACTGCCTTCGGCTCAGGTCATGATCCTGGAGTCCAGGGATCGAGTCCCGCATCGGGCTCCCTGCTCGGCAGGGAGTCTGCTTCTCCCTCTGACCCTCCCCACTCTCATGGGCTCTCTCTCATTCTCTTTCTCTCAAATAAATAAATAAAATGTTTAAAAATAAAATAAAATAAAATAAAAAAATAAAATATGTTATACAGCAATATAGTATACTTACATGGAATACTGAAGTTGCCTGAGCTCAGGAATGCCAAAAGTGTTCCTTTCTATTGCAAACTCTAACTGGTGTTCATATGGTCTGCCTGACATGCAGTGAAGAGAACAGATCTCAGTTGGGAAGAACACAATGATTGTTTGCATCACAGCATTGCTCGATGGAAATCCTCTTCCAGATATGGGCCATATCTGTCTTGATCCTCACCTGAACATTTTCCAATGAGATCCTAAGTGCCCTGCAAGCTGAAAACACAAACATAAAATCTCACATTAAAAGCTGATTATCTGAAGTTGAAAAGAGGGAGGGGAGAGAAGTATCCAGCAAGCAGGGGTTTGGGAGGATTTCCTGAAGTCCCTACACTGCAGTTCACCAATAGTAATGGACTATCAATGAATTTTTACCAACTGAATTTAATACATAAGCTGAGTATAGTCCTTAAATTCTATGAGGACATATATGTTACGAAATGAGAATATACCACTCCTCCCTTTCCAGAGAAAGACATTTTTCTCATCTGTTAACAAAACCTATGATACTGCAAAATGGTGATCTTTGTCACATTTGGGGGTTTACACTAAATTGTAATTGGGCAATTAGACTAGGAAGCGATTTTGCCCTGTTCCACATTAAAGACAAGCTACATGACACAGGGTTTTTTTTTTTAAAGACAGAGGCTTCAGTGCAGTTGTTCAAAACTGTCCGTCATTCTACCAAGCACTGGATTGAATCAAGAGGTGTAATTTGGAGCACCTGGGTGGCTCAATCAGTTAAGCCACCAGCTCGGTGGTGATCCCAGGACCCTGGGATCTAGTCCCCCATCAGGCTCCTTGTTCAGTCGAGAGCCTGCTTCTCCCTCTCCCTACTTCTTCCTCTGCCTGCCACTCTCCCTGCTGGTGCTCTCTCTCTGACAAATAAATAAATAAAATATTTAAAAATAAATAATTAAATAAATAGGTGTTATCTGGGGGGAAAAGGCATCTACCATGATATATTTTCCTTTTTCAAACTCATTTCTAATTGTTCTCAGGATGCTCCCCATCTTGTTCTTAGTTGGAGTGGTTACTGCTTATCTTTTTACTTTGCACATTTTAATAACCTCTTGCCTCAGAAAAAGCATGCACTCAGTCTCAGTGAACTTCTAACAAGGAAGTTTCAAGACAAGAGGAAATTAAGACAATGGGAAATTTGCATTCATGGTTTTAGGCAGTCCTAGGTGTTATGGATATGTTGTTGATAATATATCCCTCCTATGTGCAATGTTCTAGTTTATGTTGTTCCAATAACACCAATAAACCACATAGATGACATTGTAGATGATTTGAGATCCTGCTTGACTTTTTGTTTTAAGGGAAATAGAAAGAGACGAACTATTATATGCTTGACCTTCTTGAACCCAATGTCCATAGTGGAACGGACTATGTCCATAAGGACCTTCTCCCCACTCCCTGCACAGTTTCCTAGATATAGTGCTTTTCACTTCCATACATGTTTCTGGTCTACTCTTTATTTTTAAAAATCTCCCTACACAGTATCTATAACAGACCCTTCTGCACCGTATAAGCATCAACCTTTAAATTGATAGGGGATATATATTTTTCCCACCAATCCCCAATAGTTTCATCTCCATCCCCTTCCATGTTGTTCTTAACATTTTTTCCAGAATTATCAGAACACCTCCCTTTGGGGGAAGCTGCTATATATTTCATCATCACTCTCTAAACTGTTTAGAAAATAGATATTAGCTGAAGTCTGTATTAGTAAGCCCATCACTGTTAAGAACTCAGTCCATGACATATTAATTTACTCCTAAGCTTCCAGCTGAGGCCGGACTAACCTGAATGGTATTTGATTACAAAGATCAATGAGTTGGCATGAAACGGGATGGATCATTGAGCAAAACAGTTTATTAGTTCTCCTTAGTACAACTGATGTTTTTAGGAGCTGTGGTTTATACTCTGTGGCATTGTTTGGTGGACTCCTTCCTAAGCCATCAACTATCCAAATCAAAACACTATCAGCACCTTGTAGAATGTAATTATATGTTACAGACATTCTCTAAGAGAGATGGTGTCCAGCAGTTCTAGAACATTCCCCCCCATTTTTGTTGATTGAGGACCTCTTATTATTTAATGTCAAATATTTCACGTAAACTATTGACTATTAGGAGAAAGTTTATCGGTTTCTAGATAATATTTTTTTCCTAGCTTTGAGGCTGAATAATATTTCATATAATTCATATAGTCAGAGGAAAGTTGTCAAAGCAATAGATTTTATGATTACCCCCCCCAACTCCCACATACACATACAAACACGCATGCATGCGCTTTTAAAAAATCTCTCCGACTCCAAGAATGTAGCGCTGGAAAGGGACCTTACTGAATTCTTTCCTAATTCGGTAGTAAATATAGCTGAAATTATCTGAGTTCACCAATTTGTTTCAAAGGGTTAAAAGAACACAGGAGCTCTACTTAAGGAGCCTTACTGTAGGAAAGTGGGGGAGAGGCTGGAGATATTAACACTGTAGGAGGGATACTGTGAATAGGGTTACTTGGAGTCGCTTTGGTGAGTTAGACAGCTTCTTTGGTCACCTTCCAAATATTCTCTATTACAGGTAGCAATTTGGGGTTAATTCAGGATGATCGAATCAATCACAGTCGAGCTCAAAATTTCATCGGAAGCTTTTCCTCTGTTCTCCTGCTGACTCTTGATTGGAGTCACAGTGGCAGGGCAGGGAAAAGAGAAACACTTTGTTCTTGTTGCCAGCCTGTCCCACAAGCAGGCTAGCTCCTTGCTGCCACTCTGGAAGTTTCATGGGAAGATATTCTTGGAATACATTCTGAGCCAAGAGATCTGAATGACATCTATCAGGTGTTGAGGGTGGGCCTTCTAGGATCCATGTTCCTGCCTGTATGTTATGCCCCACCTGCCACTTCAGTTGCTGTCCACATTCCCAGGGGTCCTCCTAGTGTCTCAGAGACTTCTGTTTTCCTACTCCATCTGGGACGCAGTGTGTCTGTCTGTCTCACTGTTAACACATGTAAGTTCCCAGAGGATCTTCTTTATTTCTCTCTTGCCCTGAGCTGCCAGGCGCTGAGAGCAAATTTCGGTGTACAGCTTACTGTCCCTACATCCCTCTTCCATCCTATCCTTTGTCCCCCTTCACCACGTGCCCACCCCCGACCCCAAACTCTCTTTACATAAAGAAGGAATGAAAGCCAGGTAATGACAACCCAGTTCTACCGTAACGTGGACCTTCAAATCTGTATCTCATCTTTGAATTCTTGACCTGTTACCACAGAAGCTGAGACTCTCCATGTGCTGGTCACTGCACAAGAAAACAGGGGCCTAATTTCCGCACAGAAGAGAAGAGCACACATTCTGGGCACTCCGGGTTTAAACAGATATAAGATAGTGGTTGAGAGGATGTCATGTGGATCTCAAATAACTCTGTTCCATCTTAGTTCTGCATTCTATCAGTGGTAATTTACCTAATTTTCCAGTGCCTCGGTTTCCCCACCTGTAAAATAAGAAGGATAATGCTTCCTACTTCCTAGGAGGGCTTTGAGAATTAAGTCCATTCTTATACACAAGGCTTTTCACCAAGAGCAACTAATGCATAATAAGTGTTGGGTAATTATTAACAATTGTGATTAATCAGTTCCCTTAATAGCTCACATATTATTCCGTCATACATCTTTAGCCTTTTGGCACATAATACCAAATCTTTAGCAATTCACTTTGGATCAAGAGGTCAAATGCCATTTAGCAAATTCCAGCATGGACTTAGGTCCCTACTGACATTTATAAATAGCACAAAGAAATGTAGTATGGGTTAGGTGTGTAAGTTGTGTGTATCTTCCCTCAAGGCTGGCAGGGTAGGGCTGATAGCCTGACCTCTAGGGCATGAACATCATTCCCCGCTCACACCTGGTCTTTTACACAAAACCGTCGACTGACTAGGCAATCTAGAAATTCCAAAAGTTCAGTGGCAGGTATATTCTTTTGTGAATATTATTCATGTGAACGACGATTTGAAACTTGCAAAACGTTGTGAGGGTGGGAAAAGAACTAGGAAGAGCTAGGCAAGTAAGGGCATGTCAGTACAATTTCATGGAAGTGCAATTTAGTGATTCAACTAAATTTATACTTACGTCCACACACTGAACATTCACTCTTGGAAAGTTTATTTTTGTTGCTAACCTTTTATTTGGAACCAAGGAATAAATTTCAATTATTCATTCAACTTATTTCATAAAGAGATACATGGCATGAATTATCAGCCTTTGTATTATGAAAATGCATATGGAGGACATTAGCATTAAAATGAATATTACAAATACCAGAAATAAAAGCCAGATTCTGTCAAGCTAGGATGTCTACTAGGCCTAGCAGGAGATCTTGGCACAGGCATCAAGATTGTTTTGTTAGTAAATGTGATAATTTGCACTTGGAAGATCTTCAAGCTAAGGATCTACCCCTTCAACTCTAACAGCCTTTCATGACTTAAGTGTTTTATTAAAGCACTTATATTCATGATACTAAATTTACACTTTAAAGTTGAAAAGTCAGCACTTAAAAATTAACTTATTCCTATAAACAAATAGAAATAAAAATTTAAAAAAATATATAAAAGTGATCATGGCATACATGCATTTCTTGAAATAAACTTTTATTTGCCCATTTTTCCTTTTCTTCTCTTTTTCTCTTTCTTCTGTGTCAACCCTATTCCCCTTCCCACCTTCCCTTATCCAGAAGCCCATGTTAACATAATATATGCATTTCAGTGGTTTTCTTCAATGGAATATATAGATATGTGTAGATATGTGTACACACAATTACATAGTTCAAAATTATATTCATGTGTCTGCATCTTTCTTTTCTCATTTAATATCTCAGAATAAGTCTCTGAAGTCAAGTGGCCTCGCTACTCTTTTTAATGACTGCACACTAGTTCATGGTGTGGATACACCATAATTTATTCAGCCAGAACCCTACTGAAAGCGTTTTACAATTTTTAAATGAAAAAATTTGCCTTTACTCTGTTTTAAACATTTGTGCCCCAATGGACAATGCTATTGTAAACATCTTAGTGCCTGTCCATGACAAGAATACATAAAGAGATTCAGTGTTATTTAATTTTACAAATGAGGAAACTATAATTAAGGAAAGGTAAATAAAAGTTTTACAAATGAGGAAATTTTATTTGTTATTATTTTTAAAAGATTTTATTTCTTTACTTATTTGTTTATTTATTTAAGAGAGAGGGACAGAGAAAGAGTGAGAGAGCATGAGTGGGGGGAGGAGCAGAGGGAGAAAGACAAGCACACTCCATGCTGAGCACAGAGCCCAACATGGGGCTCGATCTCAGGACCATGAGATTATGCCTGGGCTGAAACCAAGAGTTGGATGCTTAATGGACTGAGGCCACCCAGGTGCCCCTTATTTTATTTTTTTCAGTAAGCTCTAGCCTCAGTGTGGGACTTGAACTCAGGACCCTGAGATCAAGAGTCACACATTCTACCAACTAAGCCAAACAAGCACCCCACAAATGAGGAAATTTTAGCTAAAAACGTGCAAATGGCCCCATCATCAGTCCAGTTTGACTCTAATCTCAGGTTTCACTGTGCCACATGACACTCTTTTGTCCTTGTACTGATTTCCTAAAAATTATAGGCTATTAAATGAAAACATGTGTGACTCGAATTCAACTAAATAGATCAAGTACCTGGCAGTGGAGATTAAATATAGTTTAGAAATTTAAGAGGAAAAGATGGATTGCACATTAATTTTTATAAATGGATCTCTTAAGGTACCATGGTTTATTACAGATGTAAGTCTTTGGAGGCAATATGGCAAACTAGAATTTCAGAGAAACAGTTTCCAATATAAGACACTTCAAATTACCAGGTAAAACATAATGAGCATTGCAGAGTTCTGGTTCTGGGACAGGTGGATTAGACTGAATAAAACTAAACCTCCCACTGACAACTACGTATGAGATGACTCTTGGAACTCACTGAAGAATAACTAACAGAGATGAGACTTGGATGACTGTGATCCTTTAGAAGAGGGAAGCACACAGAAGGTTCCACATTTATCCTGGCTTTTCCCATGAAGACATTTTCCTATTTTCTGTAGAGGAAATAGAGGCCAAGCAGAAAGTGGTTCACTTATTGGAGTAAAGATACAGTTGGCAGAATGCCACACTGCCACATTGGTTGGGATTTGAGGGACAAAATCCCAGAGAATAGGGAAATACAGAGAAGTCCCCCAAATCTCTAATTCCCATCGAAATCCTTGGTTAATTCCTATGCTAAATGTGTCAGGGCAAGAGTCCAAAAGTCCAGCCAACTACAACATCTGGGAAGCGAAATAGTACAGCAGAAATTGTAGCAGCTGCTTGTTGCTGGGGAGACTATGGTTGGATTTCAATTCCTAACAAGTTGGAGGAGCTTTAGAATATAGCCTAGACTTTCAGTTGAGATTCCCAAAGGACCAGGAACTAGGAATAAAAGCACACACTTGGAATAAAGACCACACTTTAGAAGATTAACCATGGCTTAGGAATAATCACAAAACTGAAATACACCAACCCCAAAACTCTAAAATTAAACAGCAACTAGATTATGGTGATCCACTGTCCCTATATGGTCCCTGGAAGAAAATCTCTCTCTTGCTGTGGAGGAAAATGACATCATCAAGAGCCTCTGTATTGTGTCATCTACAGTGTCATGTATCCATTAAAAATTACTAGGACAATTAAAACAGGACTAAATGACCAAAAGACATACAAAATCATATTTTTTATAAAGAACATAGAAACAACAACCAAGGAGTTCCAGATCATTGATTTTTTTTTTTTTTTTTTAGAGATGTCGAGAGTATGTGAGCAGAGGGGGAGGGGCAGAGGGAGAGGATGGAAATCTTAAGCAGACTCCATGCTGAACACAGAGCCCAGCGTGGGGTTGGATCTCAGAACCTTGAGATCATGACCTGAGCCGATCAAGGGTCAGACACTTAACTGACTGAGCCACCCAGGCACGCCCAGATAATTGATTTTAAATAACTTATGATTAAAATGCTCTTTAAAATGAAGAAAAGATGGAAAATTTCATCAGAGAATAGGAATCTAAAGTAAATTTCTAAAACTGACAAAAATGTTATATCTGACAGTAAAATTTAACTTAATTGGTTTAATAGAGGATTAGACAAAGCAGAACAGATGATTAATAGATGGAAAAACAGATCAGGAAAAAATTTCAAGATTGAGAGACCAAAAGAAAAAAAAAAAGGTGAAAAACAAGGGAAAAAAAAAGATATGGGACATATATTGAACACAGCACAATCCAATAGAAATATAATGGAGGCATCAAATGTAAAAAAAGATTTTTCCAGAAATACAAAATCTGAAAAATTTCCTCACAAGAATACCTGCACTATAGGGAATGTTAAAGGACATTCTTCAGGCAGAGGGGAAAAAATATCAAAGAAATATCAATCTATAAAAATAAAAAATCAGAAATGTCTGAATGATATGGATGGAATATGTACCCCCTAAAATTCATTTATTGGTATCAAATCCCAATGTGATGATATTTGGAGGTGGGACCTTTGGGTGGTGATTAAGTCATGAGGATGAAACCCTTATCAATGGGATTAGTGCCCTTATAAGAATAGGCCAGGAAATAGCTTGCTCTTTTTCTGCCATGTGAAGAGAAAGGAGAATTCAGCTATCCACAACCCAGAAGAATGTTCTTACCAAAACCCAACCATGCTGGCACCCTCATCTCAGACTTCCAGCCTCCAGACTGAGAAATACATTTCTATTGTTTGTAAGTCACCCAGTCTATGGTAGTTGGTTCTCTCAGCCTAAATTGACTAAGATATAAGTGTAAATACATAGGATTTTAAAAAATATTTCATTTTCTATAAGGTAGTAGACTGCTTAAACAACGTAGTAGGGAAGTTGATAACATATATAGATTTACAATGCATATAAACAAACCAAAAAGGCTAAGAGTGGGGAAATGGAAGTATATTGTTGTTAGTTTCTTACACTACACATGAATGCATATAACATCACTTGACATGAGACTGTGATTAAATAAAAATGTATATGATAGGGGTCCTTGGCTGGCTCATCTGTAGAGCATGCAACTCTTGATCTCTGGGTCATAAGTGTGAGCCCCACGTTGGGGGTAGAGATTATTTTAAAAAATAAACTTATTAAAAATACTATAGATATACTCTAAATCATAAAGCAACCACTAAAATAACAAAACAAAGGGTTATAGCTAATAAAGCCAAAAAAGGAGAGAAAATGGATCATAAAAAATATTCATTTAATCCAAAAGAAAGCAGGAAAAGAGGAAAAAGGAAATGAATCATAGCCAAGACAATTAAAAAACAAATAGCAAGGTGGTAGATTTCTGCCCACCATATTAATAATTATATTACAGGTGAAATGTGTAAATACTTCAATTACAGATCAGAAATTGTCAGATTGGATAAATAAAGCAAGACCCAAATATGCTTCTCATCAGAAACTTACTTTAAAGTATGTATAGTAGTATAAAGACACAAATAGGTTAAAATGTTGGAAAAAGACATTTCACGCTAAGCTTAATCAAGATAATGCTGTTGGGGCACCTGGGTGGCTCAGTCAGTTAGGTGTCTGCCTTCAGTTCAGGTCATGATCCCAATGTCCTGAGATTGAGCCCTGTGTCAGGTTCCCTGCTCAGCGGGGAGTCTGCTTCTCCCTCTCCCTCTACCCCTCCCCCCTGCTTGTGCTCCCTCTCTCTCTTGTCTCTCAAATACATAAATAAAGGGGCGCCTGGGTGGCTCAGTCGTTAAGCGTCTGCCTTCGGCTCAGGTTATGGTCCCAGGGTCCTGGGATCGAGCCCCACATCGGGCTCCCTGCTCAGCGGGAAGCCTGCTTCTCCCTCTCCCACTCCCCCTGATTGTGTTCCCTCTCTCGCTGTGTCTCTATCAAATAAATAAATAAAATCTTTTAAAATAAAAATAAATAAATAAATAAATAAATAAATAAATAAATAAATAAATAAAATCTTTTTTTTTAAAGATAATGCTGAAGTGGTTATATTAATGTAAGACAAACTAAATTTCAAAGCAAAAATATTACCAGAAATAAAAGTTTTTTTTGTAATAATAAGGAAGCCAATTCATCAAGAAGGTATAACAACCCAAAATACTTATGCACTTACTAATGAAGCTTTAAAATACATAAAGCAAAAACTGATAGAATTGCAAGGAGAAACAGACAATTCCATAATTAGTCTCTCTCTAATTGACTGGACAAGTAGGCAGAAAATCAGTAAGGCTACAGATGACTTGAATAATATTATCAACCATTCTGATCTAATTGACCTAATTTATAAAATATTGCAACCCAAAAACAGCCGAATTCACATTGTTTTCAACTGCATATGCACCATTTACCAAGATATACCATACTCTGTGCCATAAAATAAGTCTCAATATATTTGAAATGGTTCAAGATGTGCAAAGTATGTTTTTTGATCACAACAGAATTTAATTAGCTTACAGGAAAAAAAACTAAAAGAACCCCAAATATTTGGAAATGAAATGGCACACTTCTTTATAAACCACAGAACAAAGAAAAATTAAAGGGATTTTAGAAAGTCTTTTGAACTGAATGAAAATAAAAACATAAATTCTGGTTTCAGTTCTGACATGTAAAGAGCTTGGAAGATGTCACTCTCATTTTTACAACAGAAAAAACTGAACAAACCGAAAATCAATGACTTTTCTTGGGCTCCTCAGAGAACAGAGATCAAAGGACAAGCTGCCATTCCAAGACTGGGGAGAAAAGCCAATGCAGGGAGTCACAGCTGAGGTATACATACCTGGAGCCGACCTGCTGGAGTCATAAACTGGGGGTAGGAACACATCATGGTAATTTTGATGAATTGCTGGAAGCTGAGTGTGGACTGGTGTGAGAGGGAAAACTCCTGGCTGCTTCAGTCTTGGAGAAACCCTCAAGTTTACCTCTAGGAACTCCATCAGATTCTCACAGTCACAAAGTCCCTTTTGTGACTTTGGAAGGGGAAGGGGAAGATTCTTTATTGTGACATATTCTCCAAGAGGGCTCTGTAACATAGCACTGCCTTCCAAGGGGCAGAAAAACTATATCCATCTTGCCTTATCTCAGATGGAGAAAATAATTTTTCCCATTTCAACTCCCACTTGCCTTTCTGTTTTGCCAAAGCCATGTGGAAGGGGAAGGGGGAATTATACCTCTGAAGAAACACTTGTGAACATCCATAGCCCAGATAAACATGTCCACTAACAGGCTGAAAATAACCCGTAAGATTATAAAATGCTTTCCCTCACCCATACCTTGCTACCACACTCACAGAGCTTCAGTATAACAATGCAGTACAGTTGAACTAGCAGCCAGATGCAGAGGTCTCTGAGAAGGAGCCCCTAGGGAAGGATGCAAAGAAGGGAGAGAGGGAGAAAGAAAAAAAGGAAGAACTTTAATAATAAAACCAGATAGATATTACAAGAAAGGCAAAATACAGACTGATAACTCTCATGAGCACGGATGCAAAATTCTAAACTAATCATTAGCAAATCAAATCCAACAATGGGTAAAAATATTTATACACCACAAACAAGTAGGGTTTATTGCAGTTATGAAAGGCTGATTTCACAATAAAAAACCAATCAATGTAATCCATCATATCAACAGCCAACGAAGAGAAATCATATGATCATGTCAACTGATGTAGAAAGAGTATTTGACAAAATCCAACAACCATTTTTGATAATAACTCTAAGCAAACGAGAAGTAGAGGGAAACTTTATCAACCTGATGAAGGTTGTCTATGAAAACCCTGCAGCTAACATTATATTAAATGGTGAAAAAATGGATGCTTTCCCCCTGAGTTTGGAATCAATGCAAGGATGGTCTTTTCTCACCATTCCTATTATACATTGTAGTAGTGGTCTCAACTAGTGCAATAAGACAAAAAAAAAAAAAGGTGTGTAGATTGAAAGGGAAGAAATACAATCTTTATTCATAGATGACCTAATAGTTCATGTAGAAAATCCCAAGGAATCTACAAAATAACTCTTGGCAATAGTAAGCAAGTATGGCACATGAAACAAGGCTAATATACTAAAGTCAATTGCTTTCCTGTATGCCAGTAATGAACAATTGGAATTTAAAATTAAAAAAAATATTATTGAAAGCAGCATCAAAAAATGGGATACTTATATGAATCTAAACAGGATCTACATGTGGAAAACTACAAAGCTCTGATGAAAGAAATCAATATCTAATCAAATGGAGAGATATTTTATATTCATGAATTGGAAGACTCAATATTCCTTTATATATTTTGAGGCTCTGTAGAAAGATACATATATGTTTATAATCATTATATATTCTTGATGGAATAACCCTTAATGTCCTTTGTTTCTGTTTTTTTTTTTTAGATACTTTATTTATTTTTATTTTTTTTTATTTTTTTAGAGAGAGAGAGTGTGTGCATGTGCAAGTGGGGCAGGAGGGGAAGAAGGAGAGGGAGAGAGAGAGTCTTAAGCTGCTCAGTGAGGAACCCCACATGGGGCTAGATCTCACGACCCTGAGATTATAACCTGAGCCAAAATCAAGAGTGGGATGCTTAACTGACTGAACCACCCAGGAGCCCCATATCCTTTGTTTCTTGTAATAACTTTTTACAAAGTCTATTTTGTCTGATATTAATATAGCTACCCCAGCTCCCATTTCCTCTTTGCATGGAATATACATATATATTTCAAAGATTTTATTTATTTATTTGAGAGAGAGAGAGAGAGTGCATGAGCAGGGCAGAGGGGTAGAGGGAGAGGGAGAAGCAGACTTCCCACTGAACTGGGACCCCAATGTGCGGCTGGATCCCAGGACCCCAAGATCATGATCTGAGCCTGAAGGCAGACACTTAACTGACTGAGCTACCCAGGCACCCTTGCATGGAATAGATTTTAAAACAATTTCACTTTAAACTTATTTGCATCTCTTATAGACAACAGTTAGTTTATGTGTTTTTTCAAAATTCTTTCTGCCAATCTTTTAATTGATGAGTTCCATATGTGTACATTTAAAGTAGTTACCGATAAGAAAGAACTGACTTCTCTCATTATACTAATTATATTATTTTATCTTTTTTTCCCTCATTTTCACTGTTACCACCTTTTGTGTTTGATTGATTTTTTTCCTATTATATCTTTTTATTCCTTTCTCATTTCCTATTCTGTATATATTTCAGTTATTTTCTTAGTGTTTACCCTGGGTATTCCAATTAACATCTTAAATTTATAACAATCTAGTTTGAATGAATACCAACTTAAATGATATGCAAAAACTCTACACCTATACAACTCTGCCCCCCCTTATATTGTTATTTTTTACAAATTACATTGCTATATATTGTGTGCCCATTAACATAGATTTATAATTGTTTCATGCATGTTCAGTTTGAATAATATAGGCATAAAAATGAGTAACAAGTCAAATATAATGCTAGGTGTTACATTTACCTATGTAGTTACGTTTACCTGTGTTTTTTATTTTCTTATTTTTTCATATGGCTTCAAGTTACTGTCTAGGGTCCTTTCATTTTCGCTTAAAGAATTCCCTTTAGCATTTCTTGTAGGGCAGGAGTATAAAAGTGATGAACTCCTTCAGCTTTAGTTTGTCTGAAAATTTATTAATATCTTCCTCATTTTGGAAAAATGGTTTTGCTGTATATACAATTATTCACTGAAAGGTGTTTTTTCATTCTTTCTTCCATCACTTTAATATGTCATTGCACTGCCTTCTGACTTCCATGGTTTTTGATGAGAAATTGGCTGTTAATTGTATTGAAGATCCCTTGCACATGGTGAATTTTATCTATTTTACTTCTTTGAAGATTCTCTCTGTCTTTGATTTCTGACAGTTTGATTATAATGTGTCTCAGTGTGGATCTCTTTCAGTTTATCTTGCTTAGAGGTTATTGAGATTCCTGGATGTGTAGATTCATGTCATTCATCCTACTGGAGAAATTTGGGGCCATTATTTCTTCAAATATACTTTATATTTCTTTCTCTCCTCTTCTGGGACTCCCTTTAAGTGTATGTTGCAACACTTTATGGTGCCCCTTATCTCCTTAGGTCTGATCTAGTAAGTCCAATATCCAGCTTTTGTCAGGGAGAGTTCTATGAATATTTTTCCTTGAAAATGGGCCACACTTTATTTCTTTGCATGCATAGTACCTTTTTGTTAAAGACTGAACATTTTGAGAGTCATAATACAGTAATTCTGGAAACCAGATCCTCCCCGCTCCCCCAGGTTTTATTGTTGCTGCTTCTTGTGAGTTGTAATTGCTTAGTGGCTTTTCTAAACTATTTTTTGAGACTGGATTATTTGCTATGTGTGGTCACTCAAGTCTCTTAATGGTGAACTAGTGATTTTTAGAGATTTTCTTAAAAACATGGAGCCACCACCACCCACCCCTGGGCCAATAAGGAAAAACATTACTATTTTGGTCTTTGCAGATTATCTTTGTATTAGGGCACTTCTTCACAATGCTAAGCCAGGCCATTTACAATTCTACCTCAGCCTTTACTTCCTGCTTGATGGAACCTGACAGTCAGCCAGAATTGAAAGCTTGGAGTCTTCTCATTCTTTTCTGAGCACGTGTCCAGCTCTGGACATATATGTAGCCTTCTAGATTTTTTATTATGTTTGTGTTTCCAAACAAACCTACAAAATTCCTGAAAATTTAACAATTGACTTATGTGACTTGCTGTTTTCTGGTATGAACTGGCTTAAGGACACCCCTGATTTAGTGTTCCCAGGAATAAAAATGTAAAGAAAGCAGAAGGGAAAGAAATCAAGCAGGGGCATCTTTCAGACAAAGTTCCAGCTTCAGCTTAACTTTGCAGGGGTGCTCAGGAGTGGAAATTATGCCATGGGGTTTCTTACATGTTGTGGAAAGGGAACTGGGCTTCCAAAGTCCCACATGAATCAGTTTTTAGCTAAGGACTGCTTTGGGGATATAAACTCCCAGGCACTTTTGGCTCTCTACTTATGGGACAAAGGGGATCCAGAAGTCTGAAGGTAGTCTTCTCAAGAGAATTGCAAGAATGGGTTCTTAGAAACAAAAGAGTAACAAAACCAGGGAGGGGGACCCATAAATAATAAAGGAGAATTATGGGGATCTGGGTGGAGTATGGACATGTCCATAGAGTCCATTCCTTACACTAGTCTGATCCACTTACATCACATTAATTTCACTCTATCCTATTATAGCTTTTTAAAGGTGTTGGGAAGAGAAAAAGGAAAACATTAAAATAGGGGAGTTTGTAGGATGAGCCATAGCTCCCACTGCTGTAGTTGATCAGAACATCATAATTTACAGTCCTCTACTAACTCTTCTAGATTCTACGCACTATTACCACTTCTGCTGGTCTAGATGGTTTGTTTGTTGAGATGATCCCCTTATCCTTGAGGGGCTTTAGACCCTGGGTCTGTGCTTTTATCAGAGTGCAGTTAGGCTAATTGCTTGTTTGTAGTCAAACCTGGATATGGAGGCCCCAAGATCTCTTGGGCTCCAAATGCATTCCTCTCTTCCTATATTATGTAGAGCAATCCCATTTTTCATGCTGATTAGGATATTACCCCACCAGTAGAGTAATTTATTTCTTTGCCTAGTCTACCGGTGTGAGAAGCCCAGTATGACCATGCAGCAGTTATAGCTCTGTTTTAATGGAATTCTTACCGTTAAATCATTCCTTCTCTGGGATACAAGCCTTCTAGATCTGTAGAACCTAAAATTGTTGGGGAGGAAAAATAATTACCATACAACAGTCATTGGTTTAAGTTGTTGGTGATGGATAGTACCATAAACTTGTTACACATTATCTGTCAATATTCAGGCTAACAGCTTCGAGATGATGTGTTATATAATATGACCAGTGGATCCTGTGGTTATATGTCCATTGTAGTTCTCTGTGCTATAAAGTGGGCCACTTGGTCTGGGACAATGTCATTGCATGATCCCATGGTGGTGGTTAAATAAATAGTCTGTGAGCCTCTGGACAGTGAGACATATGGACAAGAAAAGTGAACCTATACCCAATGTACAAGACAGTTCTAATCAAGAAAATTCTTATTTTCAGGATGTAGATAGACTGGTGTAATCATCTTGCCGCTAAGAAGATGGGTGGTCTCTTTAAGGGATGGAGTTACATTAAGGGCTAAATGTGTATTGCTGCGGCCACCAGGCCAAATATTCAATAGCTAGATCAGTCTTGGTAAGATGAAACCCATACCTCTGGGCTCATGCATAGTCTATCATTATGACTACTCAATTCATGGCCCCATTATGCATACATTAGAACAGCTGAGGATAGAGGCTGGTTTATAGCTATCAAATAAATCATCCTGTCAACCAAGCCATTTAGTGTTTCTCCTGCAAGTGGATGGTCTCTGGTGGACCTGAATCTGTGATACACAGATCCTCATGCTTTGTGCCTACTCCTGCAGCACCATACCTGTGCATTTCCCGGGGTGGTAAGGATGATCTTGTCAATAAATGGTGCTGGGGCAACAGCATATCTCTAATAAATGATTGATTGTCTAAAACTAAAATAATAAAGCGTCTTTCATTTTTAATATATGCAAAAGTAAAATGCCTGACAACAATAGCACAAAGGATGAGAGGAAATGGAAATATCTTCATGTAAGTTCTTACATCATAAGACATGTTATATACTATTATGAGAAGATAGAGTATAAGATAAAGATGCACATTTTAAACTTTAATCACTAAACTATAAAACAAAGAGGAATTACTAATAAACCAATAATGAAGGTAAAAAGGAGACATGACAAATAGTAAATTAACTCAAAGGAATGCATGAAAAAAACAGAAAGGGAACAAAGAACAGCTGTAAGAAATATAAAACAGGTAATAAGATGGCAGATTGAACCCAAACACTTAATAATTGCATTAAATGGAGATGTCTTAAATACCTCAAATAAAAGGTAGATATTGTCAGACTGAATTAATAAGCATGATTTAACTATGTACTCTTTAAAATAAATACGCTTTACAGGTAAAGATAGACATATGTTAGAAATCAAGGAACGCAGTAAGACATACAGCACGCAAACACTAATCAAAAGAAAGTTGCGCGTTCCTGCCATAGGGCCTTTACACTCATTGTGTCCCCTGCCTAGAAGTCTCATCATGAAAATCCCCATGGCCAACCATCTCACTCCTTTGAAATCTTCTCCCAAATATCATCTCAGTGAGGACAACTCTGGACACCCCTTTGTTAAAAAGTGGAAACCTAACCACCATCTCCCCTCTCCACAGTTATATTCTCAATTCATTTACCCTACTCTATTGTTATTTTCTATAGGGCTGATCACCACCTAACATACTATTTGCTCATTTATTATGATGATTGTTTATTGTTTGTCTCTCCCCACAGGACATAAGCTCTGTAAGGCCAAAAGTCTTTGTTTTGTTCACTAATGTTATCCCCATGCCTACAATAGTGTCTGATGCACAGACAATCAACTAGTATTTGTTAAATCCATGCTGAATTGAAGGAAAACGAATGTGACTGAGGGTTCTAGAGGGAAAGGGGGTGGGCGGATGGGTTAGCCTGGTGATGGGTATTAAAGAGGGCACTTTCTGCATGGAGCACTGGGTGTTATGCACAAACAATGAATCATGGAACACTCCATCAAAAACTAATGATGTAATGTATGGTGATTAACATAACAATTAAAAAAAAAGAATAAAGTAAAATGAATGCGAATGGGATAAAAAAAAAGTTGAAGTGACTATATAAATTCAGATGAAAACTTCAGGAAGAGATAATGACCAGGAATAAAGAAAAACATTATATAATGATAAAGAAGCCAAGATATCAAGAGGACATAATAATCTTAAATGTGTAAGTACCTAATAGAGAGCCTCAAAATACATGAAATAAAGCCTTATACAACTGAAAGGAGAAACAGGCATTGTGTAAAACTATAGTTAGAGATTTTAGCTCCTTTCCCAGTAATGTATAGAATAAGGAGACAAAATCAATGAAGAGAAGGAAGACTTGAATAACCTGACAGAACACTCCAGTATGAGCTATAACCACAATGAGATACAACTATGCACCAACTAGAATGGCAAAATTAAAAATGAAACAAAGCAAAGCCTTGCCAAAAGTTGTTGGTGAGGATGTTGAAGCGGTTAAAACTCTTATTTACTGCTGCTGGGAATGCAACATGGCACAATCCATCTGGAATTCACTTTGACATGTTATTCTTATAAAGTTAAATGTAGATATAACCAAGGACACAGGAGTCTCACACCTATTTTTTTACCCAAGAAAATAAAAATGGGTGTCCACATAAAGACTTGTATATGGTTTTTCATAGCAGCCTTATTCAAAATAACCCAAAGCTGGAATAGCAAAGATGTCCAACAGGAAGTGAAGAGATAAAAAATTGTGGTATATGGATTGGAGTGTCCTTTGACCATAAAATAACACAGAGTACTGATACATACATACAACAACATACATACAATATACGTACAACACCATACATACAACACCATATAATAACATACAACAACATAGATGGACTTCAAAAATATTATGCTGAGCTGGAGAAGTCAGACAAAAAAAGATGGCATACTCTATATTTCCATTTACATGAAACTCTAGACAAGACCCAGCAATGTGACAGAAGTGGATTGATGTGCCACTGGGCATGGGGGTACCGCAGGGGAATGTGGGCAAAGGGGAACAAGAAAATATTTTTGGTGTGATGAAATGTCCTGTATTTAGATAAAGTTGATGTTCACATGAGTATATGTATTTTCATAAATTGTTGAACTGCACACTTAAAATCGGTACATTTTATTGACTACAAATTAAACCTCAGTAAAAAGAAAAGCAAACATTCATCTGGAATAGAATATAAATCACACAAGAGGGCATTATGTAATCAAGAGTATAAACAATCACAACTACACGTAACAATAGGGATAAGTCCCATACACAAAATATTGAGATAAAAGCCAGACATTGAAGAGTGTGTGTTCAATGATTTCAATGATATAAAGTTCAAAACATTGAAACTGAATCTCTGCTGTTGGATGTTAGAATGGTGTTAACCTTTGAGCAGTGGGTGGTAATAGGAAGAGAGCCCAAGGAGGATCTGGGTTGTTGGCAATGTTCTATTTTTTTTTTAAAGATTTATTTTAGAGTGGGGAGAGGGGCAGAGGGAGAGGGCGAGAGAGAATCTCCAGCAGACTCCCTGCTGAGCACAGAGCCTGAAATGGGACTTGATCTCAAGACCCTGATCTCATGGCCCGGAGATCATGACTTGAGCCAAAGTCAAAGGTGCCCGGGTAATGTTCTATTTCTTAATTTACAGTGTCAAATGCTGGCATAAAGCAAAGTATGGTTAAAGTGTTATTGAGAAGGCAGAACAGCAGGAAAGCACAAGCATTGCTGATGGAAATGCAGATTGGTTTAGCCATTCCTGAAACCTTTGTTAGTTTCTAAAAAGTTACCATACACTTACCAGGTGACCCAGACAACCCACTTCTGGATATGCATCCCAGAAAAATGAAATTTATGTTAAATCAAAAACTATCCATTTATGTTAACTAACTGGAATTTAAATAAAAACCAAAAAATAAAACCTCTCCATGAATATTTATAGCAGTATTAGTCATTGTTGCCCATCCCTGGAAACAACCGCCATGTCTTTCAGAGGATGAAAGGATAAGCAATCTGTGTTACATCCACACAATGGACTACAACTCAGGACTCAATAAGAACGAACTCTCGATACATGTGACCATATAAATAAATCTTAAGGGAACTGTACTAAGTCAAGTTTTCTCAAAATCATGACTCTTAACTTTTCTGGAGGCTGGATGATTTGCTATGGGCCTATCTGGTGTGTTGTAGGCTTTTCAAGCACATTGCTGGCAATCCCACCCCTATACATAGGAGGCAGTAACGTTTTCCCTTTCCAACTCATAACAATTAAAAATGTCTGCAGACATGGCTGAATGTCCTGATTGAGAATCATGTTCACCCTTTTGACTGAGTGAAAGAATGTAGTCTTAAAAGATTACATATTGTATGATTCCATTTATATAACGTTCTGGAAAAGTGAAAAATATAAGAACAGAGACCTGACCAGTGGTTGCCAAGGGTTAAAGGTGGGGAGAGTCTGAACACAAAGAGGCAGAACAGGGGTATTCTTTGGGGTGTTGGAATTGTCATGTATCCACTGAGAAATGCTGATCTGTGCCTCCATAGATAATAAATATATAATAATAAGTATATTATTGCTAAATATAGTAGAGTACATAATTTTAAAAATTGAAGAAGTGAAATCAAACAAAACAAAAGCAAGTATGGTATAAACGGAAAAGAATATTTTGACTTGCCAATCACGGGGTGATCTTGGCAGAAGGGTTTTCAGTGAGGGTCAGAAGAGAGGCAAGGAGGAGTCATTTTTGTAGGATGCCCCATGAGTTCAAGTTAAGGAGAATGGAAGTCACAGGGCCCGCCCTGTTAGAAGTGCATGGTATGGTCCTTGACTCTTGCTCTATGGGGAGGCTGTAGAGGAAAAGCAGAGACATAAGCCAGCATTCCTAATAAGGCTGAACACAGAATGCAGCAGGTAAATTCCCTTATGCTAAAGAGGGCCAGGCCCAGTGTGAAACCTGGGTAAACTCACTGGGGACATTCCCCATGGCAGAGGTATCCAGAAGAGTTCATCCTGTGCCCAGAGTGCACCGTGTGTCCTAGCCTCTTACAGGAGGCTGGTGTGCAGCCACACTGGGGGACTCTAAGATAGAGCTACTGGGCTGGGGGTTCCTGAGTTGCACTCCTCAGAGGTACACCCTTACACTGTCTCACCAGAGCCCACAACTCCTATTTTGGGGTTCTCTCCACTGAGTCACTTGGAGTATTTCGATGCCCTGCACTCTAAATTTTGCAGTGGCTAAAATTGTTCTTGGAGCTCCTCTGTTCTGCTATCTGGACAGTAGTCATGTCTGTTCCAGGGACCTTCTAAAGGATCCCACCAGACAAATTGAGTTGCGATGACCTTTTCCAAGACCACAAAGTGTGGGCATATCTGATCTCCTGGGAGCAGAGTATGGTCTCTGGTTTATTTGATTTCATAGGTTCATCATGTTCTGTTCTCCATTTATTTTCTAGGAGACCACCTGGAGATGCATAGGGCAGATGATACGCAGATTGGAACATGGAACAAGGAGGTGAAAAACAGACTGTATCTTGCAGAGAATGGAGATGTCAAAGGTCAACTAGATCTTTGGTCGAAGGGCTAGAGGTCAAAAATTAGGTTGAGTTATGGAACAAGGCAAGTATGAGGAGCAATGGGAAATGAATATGTGGTATGGTCCGCATGAGCAAAAGGAGAAACAAGCAGTTTATTTTATTTTTTTTTTAAGATTTTATTTATTTGACAGAGACACAGCGAGGGAGGGAACACAAGGAGGGGGAGAGGGAGAGGGAGAAGCAGGCTTCCCGCCGAGCAGGGAGCCCGATGCGGGGCTCGATCCCAGGACCCTGGGATCATGACCTGAGCCGAAGGCAGACGCTTAATGACTGAGTCACCCAGGCACCCCAAAACAAGCAGTTTAAAGTTTGGTGTTGAGACCTAGAAAACCCAGACTAAAGGTAAGCCAAGGTTTGTCATCACAAGAAGGGGAGGACTACACAGGCAGGAAACAGAACTCAAATGAATTTCAAAGGAGAGAAAGTCACCACTTAACCCAGGCAGATTTTTGACCCAGAGCCTTGCTGTGTAAATGGAATTCTATTTCCCAGGGACCTCTGAAGCCAGGACTGCTGAGAACATTCACTTGCTTTTGCAGTTGGAACATTAGAAGTTTACATCAAGATGGCAGGGACTCTTGTAACTTTCTGTAAATTCCTAAGACCCAGGGGATTCATAGGACAGCTAGAGCATATATGAAAACCCACTGAGCCTTTCCTTTTTCCTTCGGCTTAATACTTGTGAAACCAAACAATCCAGATTTCAAAAAATATTCAAAATTGCTATTTCCTTTAGAACATATTCAGGACATAGGCTGAGGTCTTAGGAAATACAGAAATGAGTAAGCTGTCACTCGACATGTAAAAGATGTATCTTTAGTGTAAAGCTTTTATTGTTGGTTTGGGAGGAATGGGAAGATGTGATAGAAATAAAATGGAATTGGACTCTGAGTAGTCAAAGTCACTAACACTTTGGGGGCCAAGGGAGGGGGGTAAGAGCACGGTGCAGTGCTTACAATTAATTTAATATTTGCCCTGGCCATTGGGGCATAACCCATTGCTTTTTAAAAGGACCACAGGTTTCCTTATCTCTCTGTCTTTGTACTTTGGTGGATCCCCATAAACAAATGTGTATTTATCTTGCAAGCCTCAGCACAAACTCAACTCCAACGCCCTCCTGACTTCTGACTGCTCACTCCTGGGTTGAACACACGTTTTCCCCGGTGCTTACACTCCTTCCCTGTTTGTCTCCCACCACATGTGCAAGGACAATGGCTATGTCCACTCTCCCTTGGCTGACAGGGTTTAGTACCTGAAACAAATGTTCAGTAGTGGTCTGTCCCATTAACGCATGACCCGGTTGCCTTCAATCAGAGAGGACTGGCTTCAGTCTAGGCCTCAGCACTTACAAGTGTGTGACAGCAAATTTTCTCCAACTTATTAAACCTCTGTTTCCTCTCACACAGAAAGAGAACACAGGATCCTTTGTGAGGACAAAATGGAATGACTTGTGCAAAGCACTCAGCCCAATTCATCAAAGTAGAGAGAAAATACAACAAACTTTCATGGATCTATCAACTAGCTTGGTTGAATTTGGATTATTTTCAAGATCTGTTTTAAAAATCTGTGGTTCCCAAACTGTGTGCCACAGGGAACTCATAGGAATGCCATCGTATGTTTTTAGTTTTCAAGGGACACATGGGGACATTGGACACCTCACAACCATTACTATCAAAATTTTTGGACTCTAAATACTTAATAAAGGGAACCTTTAGACGTTTCTTTCAGCTTGGGTAGCATCACAAAAGAATGGAGATAATAAAGGTGCTATGAACCAAGAAAATTGGGAATCTCTGCTTTAGAAATTTTTTTTTTAAATAAAACATTACAATTGTAGCTATAGCCTCTGTGGATTTGTACCTCTCTCTTCCCATTTAAAGGAACTACAAATCTGAAAGTTGAAAATTGACACTTTCTTTTTTTAAAAAGATTGTATTTATCCATTTGAGAGAGAGAGAGAGTGCGAGCACACACAAGCGGGGGGAGAGGCAGAGGGAGAGAGAGAAGCAGACTCGCCGCTGAGCAGGGAGCCCAACACAGGGCTCCATTGATCCCAGGATCCTGAGATCATTATTTGAACTGAAGGCAGAAGCTTAACTGACTGAGCCACCCAGGTGCCCCTGATAACTTACACTTTTATTAATATTTTTATGTTTTCATTGCACATTTTCTTCCATGTGCATAAATCATATTATTTTTGTATGTTTGGCGCTTGACGTAAATAGCGTCAGGTACATTATCTTTCCTGAACTTGCTTTTTTTCTACCATGCACTGATACACACTCTCTTAATTGGTATTACTTTATAATAAATATGAATATCTGGTAGGGCGAGTCTCTCTACCTTGTTCTAATTCAGAATTACGTGGGGTTTTTTTGTTTGTTTGTTTTCAGGGGTTGTTTTTGCCTTATGCTTCCCATATACATTGTAGAATGAGCATTTTGAGTTCTACCAAAAACCGATTGGATTTTGATTAGAATTGCATGAAATTTATATACTAATTTGAAAATAATTGGCATCTTTATGAAAGCATGTCTTCCAATCCAAGAGCTTGCTTAATTTCTTTACTCTGCATCATTCAATAAAATCTGTTTTCCTTCCATAGAAGCTAGCTCATCATTTTTTAGAGCTGTTTCTACCTTTTCCTACTGCAGTGGACTCCTCTTTGCCTTGTTCCTGACTTGCAAAATAATGGCTCTCCATTTCACTATTAAACATAAAGTAGTTTGTAGTGTTGAATTAGATAATATTTATATGTTAAGGTTGATCTTTCTGTGTTTTGTGTGTGCATATGTGTACATGCAACACTTAGATGGATACTGGATTTTAATAAAGTCTTGTTTTATGTCCATTTGGGTACTTTAGAAAGTTCTTATCCTTTAAATTAGTTTGTGTGATGAATTGCATTTATAGATTTTTCTCATCTTAAATCATCCAGGAAGTCTCATGATAAATCAACCTTGATCATAATGGTTTTAAAAATAATCAAGTGGTAACTTCTGTTTGCTACTATTTACTCAGGATTTTTGAGTTTACTTTCATGAGAGAGATTGCATAATACATTTTGTGCTGTTCTTTTTCAGTCTGGTGTCAAAGTCATTATTAACTTCAGAAAGTGAGTTAAGGGGGCTCACTTCATTTCTTCTACTTCCTGAAATATTATGTATAAATGCAGATAATGTATTTCTTCATTTTTGCAAAAATTAGCTCCTAAAACATCTGACCCAGAGTCAATTCAGGAAATAGACTGGCATTTACTGATTTAAAAAAAAAAATATTGTAATGGTTAAACATCAATTTTGGTTTCTGGTTCTTCTTGAAATACAATTTTTGTTAAGTTACTTGTGCAATTAGAAAATTAGATAAATATAATCAGAACTAAATAATTTCTAGAAAATGATCCATATATCTCAGTTTTTAATTAGTTGGTGTAAATTCATTCGTGATTTTCTCTTACCATTATCTGCACTGTATCTCTAATCGTGACCCTTTTAGTTCCTAATATTTATTAATGCCTTTTCTTTCTTTTCTTGCTCAACCACATCAGAATTTTCCATTTTATTAATTAAAGCAAAGGAAGCATTTTCCTTTTTTTTGAGTGATTTTCTTTGTGTTCTATTTTATTAACTTGTGCTTATGTATTTTTTCTTCTTCTGACTTCTTCGGGTACCGTATCCTTATTAAGAATTTTCTTAGAGGTGGACACTTAGCTCATTTAACCTTCTTTCCTAATATAAACATTTAAGGCTCTAGCTTTAGGGACATTCCCACAACTTTTCCCAGGGTCCTGAGATCATGACCCGAGCCAAAACCAAGAGTCAGAGGGTTAACCAACTGAACCACCCAGGAGCCCCCCCGCCCCGCCCACAAATTTTGATATGAGGTATTCTTACTATTGTCCAATTCTCAAGAATTGCTTAATTTCCATGATGGATTCTTTGGCCCATGAGTTATTTCGATGTGTTTCATGTTCCCATGTGAATGGGTTCTTCTGGTTATTATGCTCCCATTCTCTAACTTAATTGTTATCAGACTTCTGGGTCTGTATAATATTAAAGCTAAATTAACTGCTACAATGTGCTTTCTGGCCTAATACATATGCTTAAAAGAAATGCTGCCTCTTCACATCTTAGGTTATTTTTTCTCAAATGGTTTGTGCATTCTCGTCTTGTTGGTTTTAAGATCTCCTTATACAGTTTAGATATTAACACTCTGTGCTATCTGGGTTGCAAACATATTCTTCAAAATTTATAATTTTCTATTGACTTTACTGAAGTCATCTTTTACCATGCTATTTATAGAGTGAAATTTGCTTATCTTTTTTTTAATGCTTTGTAGGATTCCACATTGCCTGAGGACCCCACCACTTTAAATGCATATAGACTCCTATCTGTTCTTGTAGGATTTTTATACATTTCTTTCAGAGAAAGATCCAGGGCTGAGGAATAAATTCATGTAATTTTATTTATTAAATGACCTTTTATGAAAAATGCAAACATAAACACAAAATTTGATACAAAAGTGAGTATTTGTCCAAAGTGTGAAAAGAAATCACAACAGAAAAAAAATTTAATATGTTGACAAATATCTCAACTATCCCCCTAATCCAGAAAGGTGGCATAATATTTTTTATGAAATGACCGCTTAATACATGTCTGTAGTAGTGTTTTTATTTTCCTACATTTTTTGGCTTCATATTCTTTGATCACCTCACTATATAATTGCAATTGTATATTTTCCATAGAGAAAATAACAAGAAAAGTTAGCCTTTCCTTTAGTAGACTTGATCAAAAATTGTTTTGTTCTTGATAATTGGGATGTATCACACATATGAATTCAGACACCAACACATTCATTATAAAACCTTTCAAATAGGAAATCTGAAAAACAACACTTCACTCAATTCCCAAAAAGAAAAAATCCATGATGCCTTTGGATTGGTGTAACACTGCATTCTCGAGTTGATTCTTGAGAGGGGAGAACTTCCATTTTGACTAAATAGCAACGAGAATTCCATCTTCTATCATCAATTGTATATATTTGATCATTGGAAGGCTTTCCACACATTGATTTCTGGCCCTGTCCTTTCCAAACCTTGTTCTCCCCCACTACACCTGTTCTCCAGGTGCCGGGCACAGTAGGACATGGTCATAATGTGGCGTGAGCTGAGGTTCTGTGTCTTGCTGAGAGAATGCTGAGTGGGGTGCTGTGATGGGTAAGAGAATGCTGAGTGGGTCAGTGCTAGCACCCTGGACGCTGATCCTACACTGCAACACTTATCCATAACTTAATGCAAAATGATCGCCAACCACAGGCATCTACCCCACCAGGCCAAAACTAAATGCATTCCTTATTCAATCTCCCCTCTGCCCGATCCCATAGGCTCTGTATTTTTTCCAGTGCCATTTGATGACAGAGATGTAGGAAGGGAAGAATGGAAAGTGGGATAACCGACTCATCCCAGTTTGCCCGGGACTTGGCCGATTTTAGCACTGAAAGTCCCATGTCCCGGGATCTCTCAGTCCTGGGCCCACAAGGAAAGCCTATTGCTCTAGGGGAGAAGAGACAGCGGTCTTAGCTGTTGGTGCTTAAAATAATTTTGTTTTGGGGCACCTGGGTGGCTCAGTCCTTTGGGCGTCTGCCCTCGCTCAGGTCATGATCCCAGGGTGCTGGGATTGAGCTCCACCTCCGGCTCTCTGCTCAGTGGGGAGTCTGCTTCTCCCTCTCCTTCTGCCTGCTACTCTTTCTCTATCTCTGTCAGATAAGTAAATGAAATCTTAAAAATAAATATATTAAATAACTTAACTTTGTTTTGCAAATTTTTGAGAACTTTGAGCCCATGGACACGGAACTCGGCACTTCCTGGGGCATCAGAAGCGACCCATGCCAGTGAGAGGCTTTAGTTCAAGTCAGGGGCTAGAGATGAAGTTCTGGTAGCTTTCCAGTAAATTTGCTGAGTAGATCATCTAAGTCCTGAATCTATCTTTAATTTAAGTCTTTATCTGAAATTAATTGTCTACTTGCGTTCTTGACGTTTTCCCTAGTCTTCCTTCCTCTGGCCATAGTGTTCCTCGAGTGCTTTGTTATGTTCTATGCCAACGTTCTGTGACTCAGGTACCATTTTTGGAGTCCCCATTTGTCAAAGAGGGGATGATGCAGTCTCCCCCTGGGGCTAGGAGAGTAGAAGGGTAGCGGTGTCCACCTCCCGCTGGGGCTCCCGGAGTGAGCTATGCCTGTGCTTCTGGAAGTCCCAGCCTTGGAAGCACAGAGCCACTGCCCCACTCAGCACGGCCGGGCATCTCCATATCGGGGAGCCCCTTGCATCTCCATATCAGGGAGCACCGGGCATCTCCGTATCTGGGAGCAACAGACATCTCCGTATCTGGGAGCACCGAGCATCTCCATATCTGGGAGCAGCGGGCATCTCCGTATCTGGGAGCATCGAACATCTCCATATCTGGGAGCACCAGCAACTCCATATCTGGGAGCACCAGACATCTCCGTATCTGGGAGCACCGAGCATCTCCGTATCCGGGAGCGCCGGGCTTCCCCATATCGGGGAGGACCGAGCATCTCCATATCAGGGAGCACCGGGCATCTCCGTATCTGGGAGCACTGAGCATCTCCGTATCTGGGAGCATCGAGCATCTCCATATCTGGCAGCACCAGGCATCTCCATATCGGGGAGCACCGGGCATCTCCATATCTGGGAGCAACGAGCAACTCTGTATCTGGGAGCACCGAGCATCTCCGTATCTGGGAGCATTGAGCATCTCCGTATCTGGGAGCATTGAGCATCTCCATATCTGGGAGCACCAGGCATCTCCATATCGGGGAGCACCAGGCATCTCCATATCGGGGAGCACCGGACATCTCTGTATCGGGGAGCACTAAGCATCTCCGTATCTGGGAGCATCAGGCATCTCCTTATCAGGGAGCACCGGGCATCTCCGTATCCGGGAGCATCGGGCATCTCCGTATCCGGGAGCACCGGGCATCTCCATATCAGGGAGCACCGGGCATCTCCGTATCCGGGAGCATCAGGCATCTCCGTATCCGGGAGCATCGGGCATCTCCGTATCACGGAGCACCGAGCATCTACATATCTGGGAGCACCGGGCATCTCCATATCTGGGAGCACTAGGCATCTCCGTATCTGGGAGCACCGGGCATCTCCGTATCTGGGAGCATCAGGCATCTCCATATCCAGGAGCACAGCCCCTCCGGTCCCCCTCCCATGCTGCGCAAGCGGCCCCAGATCTCAGCACATCTTATTCCAAAGATCTGCCACTCTGCTCATCTTTACTACAGAAATCTCTGAGGCTCCTTTCCAGGATCTTACAGAGTCCGTGAAAAAAGAAGGCTCAGAGCAATTTGGTTTGGGTCTGATTTTCTGCTGTAAGTCCGGTAAAAAGCCTCAGCTGTGCCTAACTGTGGCCTTTTGCCCTGGGCGCGTGTGTGTATGTGTGTCCACAGACTTCTACACGTACGTGTGTACATATACAGTTGGCCCTTGAATAACACAGGATTTAGGGGTGCTGACACCTGCACAAAATCCCCGTACAGGGGCGCCTTGGGGGGAAGGGTAGACTTGGTCGAGCAGTGGACTCTTGGTTTGGCTCAGATCATGAGCTCATATTCCTGGGATTGAGGAATGATGGGATCCACGTTCAGCGCAGAGTCTGCTTGGGATTTTCCCATCTCCCTCTGCCCCTCCCCCACCCCACACTATGTCTCTCTCTCTCTTTCAAATAAATAAATACATTTTAAAGAAAACCCGTGAATAACGTTTGACTCCCCAGAAACTTAACTGCAAATACCCTACTGTTGATCAGAAGACTTACCAATAGTATAAACAGTTGATTCAAGCATATTGTATATATACAGCATATAATATTGCAGATATTTTATACTGTATTCTTACAATGAAATTAGCTAAAGAGAATGTCATTTCAAACTTATAAGGAAGGGAAAATATATTTGTAGTATATTTACAGTCCTATACTTATCGAAAAAGATCCACATGGAAGTGGACCCTCACAATTCAAACCTGTGTTGTTCAAGGGTTAACTGTATATAAAACATTATGATACTATACAAACATACATAAAACATGTGTACCCATCATTGGATCAATAAATGACATGATGCTGGACAACAGAAATCATTACCTAAATATATTTACATTATTTATGTATATTACCCTGCCTTCTTCAACAAAGAATTTGCATAGCTTGCCTTAATTTTAGCTCAGATTTAAGAAGATTCATCTATTCTTTTTTTTTAAGATTTTATTTATTTATTTGACAGAGAGAGAAAGAGGGAGACAGAGCACAAGCAGGGGGAGCGGCAGGCAGAGGGAGAGGGAGAAGGAGGCTCCCTGCTGAGCAAGGAGCCCGATGCGGGGCTCGATCCCAGGACCCTGGGATCTTGACCTGAGCTGAAGGCAGACGCTTAACCGACTGAGCCACCCACATGTCCTGAAGATTCATCTATTCTAATGCAAACAAAAGGATATTTCTCACACAAAAAGAAACAGCCATCTCCTGCCGTTGTCTCTAACTCATTTCTATATGTTAAATGCCGGTGGGATAACTGGATGCACGAAGTGCTGTTGTCATTTCTGACATCTGAAACGTACAGGGTGTGGGTCCCCTCAGAATAGCCTTCCGCGTTTTGGTTCAAGCATAGGAGACTATAAGCCTTACTGGAGAAGCAGAGGCTGGAGATGTCTTTCACACTTGGCCCTTCTCAAGAGAGGCTGAAAATGTAAACTCAAAAGCCAACATACTCACTTGCAATGGACGTTATACCTGGGGATGTGACCATCAAAGGCCATCTGCCACATCCCAAGGGACAAGTCTGCTCAGAAAACCTCGTTGTGAGTCAGAATGTTCCAGGAAGGAGGGACCTGGGTGGCTCAGTCGGTTAAGCATCCGACTCTTGATTTCAGCTCATATCAGGATCTCAGGGTCCTGAGATCGAGCCCAGCCTCGGGCTCCATGCTCAGTGTGGAGTTTGCTTGGGATTCTCTCTCTCCCTCTGCCCCTCCCCCTCCTGCTCGCTGGCATGCGCGCTCTTTAAACGACTGAATGAATGAATGAATGAATGCAACCTTAAAAAAAAAAAAAGAATGTTCCAGGAGAGGAAAGAACATCAAATGATTGCTGGGGTATGTCAAGCAGGAATGGAACAGGGGAAAGCATATGAACATTAGGTCATCCACATCCAGGTTCTAATTTTGGCTCCAATCCTCAGAGGTTGTGTGGCCTCCTGCAGGGACCTCTCCTTCTCTCTGGGCCTCTATTTCTTCTTCTCCATAGTAGGGATGACACTTGGGATTGTGCTGAAGAATATCTGCTCTAGCTTGCTCCAGTATTAACTCACTTCACCCTCAGAACCGACCTGCAAGGTTGGAACCATGAGCCTGGTTTCACCCACAAGCAGAAAGAGGCACAGAAGGCGGCATATCCAATGTCCTGATCCTGGTGAGAGGCAGCCCTGGAGTTCCATGTCAGGTCTCTGACCGCCAAGCTTCCTTCCAGCCCTTCCACGGCACTGTGGGCCTCTCCCCTGAAGCACGTGGTAGTAGGAGGTCATCTATGCAATCTCACTCTGCACATGTCCGCATTTTCGGCAGTGTGAGCATGTGACTTGCCCCCGTCATAAACACCTCCAGCGACACTGCCCTGACCTACCTCCCTTCCCTCTTCTGATGACACGGCAGCCTTGGCCAGGGTAGTATATTGCATACATTTCCTGCTGTTTCTACGATTTCATTATCATAGCAGGTGGGACAATAGAGTTACACAAGACCACAGAGAGCTATCAGATGTCCCCTCGAAAGCTCACCGAGTGCTTAATTAAAGTTTTTAT
Source organism: Halichoerus grypus (assembly GCF_964656455.1). Lineage (NCBI taxonomy): Eukaryota > Metazoa > Chordata > Mammalia > Carnivora > Phocidae > Halichoerus > Halichoerus grypus. The sequence goes on along the minus strand of NC_135719.1, from coordinate 17,495,055 downwards.
AACTTTTTATACAGGTGAAGGAAACTTTCGGAGAGATGTAATGAAATCGCTAACAAACATACATAAAAGTAGGTGAAAAGAGACTCTAGCGTTCAATAAATAATTGTCACCATCTGTCCCCACTCACCAAACCATCCTTATTTATTATGGAACTTAAGGAAGACTCGAAACATGGGCCATTTTGGTCACCAAAATAGGCTATTCCTAGAAAATATACGTTTTCATCTTTTTTAAGTATAAAAATTAGGATTTTGTGCCTTATTGGCAACACATGCGGCTTGTCATTGTCAAATCTGGGCTGGGATGTGAGCTTCCCTGTGTAGTCTGTCTCTAACCTTGGACCAGTGACTTCCCTTCTTTGGGGTCTAGTTTCTCATTTTTAAATGGGCCCAATGGTTTTCTCTCTACAGGCTGTTCCAGGGCATAAATAAATGAGCAGATGTTAACAGACTTAATATATGAGTAATATACACACTCTCTCTGCAAAAATGCCTACTGGGAAGGTGGATATGGATGCAGGTGTGGTTTGTACTTGGGGTAGGGAATGTGGTGAGGCGGGGCGCTCTCCAGGAAAAAACAAAACAAAACCCACAGGTGGATGTCACATCAACCTGGATTCAAACTTTATCACATACCTGCAAGATTCTTAATCCATCAGGGACCCCAAGGTATCAACTGAGCTTACAAGCTATGTAGGAGAGCTGTGAAGATAAAAGTGAACAATGGCTAGGAATAGGGACAGAGGGACAGCGGGAGGGGGACCCAGGCAGGAGGAGTATTTCAAGATTCCCATCTAGGGGTTCCTGGGTGGTTCAGTCAGTTAAGTGTTTGGCTCTTGGTTTCAGCTCATGACCCTGGAATCAAGCCCCATGTCAGGCTCTGAGCTCAGCAGGGAGTCTACTTGAGGTGCTCTCCCTCTGCCTCTCTCCCTGCTTGTTCTCTCTTGCACTCTGTCTCTCTGTCTCTCTAAAACAAACAAATAAACCTTTAAAAAACATCTCCATTTCTCCCCCTTCAGCTCCTCCTCCCAACGCAGCCCCCAGAAATGCAATGGTTTTACCAAGAAGAGAGAGCACAGGGCGGGCACCATGAAAAGCTTTGATTTCTTCCCCTTTTCTTGCTGTTTCCCTCTCCTTGGGACTTGTGCTAAGAACTTGGACTGTACAATTTCATATCATTTAAGAAAGAAGGGATATTAGGGGGCTGAAGGGGCAGCCGCTTGGCAAACATGAAAGCCTGCTCCAAGACATCTTTATAAGCTCTATCCCCATCGGGGTGCTCCTCAGAGCTGCCTCCCTGCAGAGCTAACTGAGGCTTCAAGACCCAGCTGCTTACGCCCTGCCCTTCAACACGGGGCTTTCTTTTATCCTGTGATTGCTAGGGAGAGCTACAAATGGAATCCAGCGGGCAGCGATAGATAGCATTCCCTGTTTTCATTGTCATCTTTCGGTTTCATTTAGGTTCGACTGCCTTAAGCACTGGAAAAGCTTTACTTAGAAGGCTGGGCTCTGCACTTCCAGGTTTATCAAAATAAAGCAGAAGCCGAGCTGCCTAGTTTTAAGGGCACAATGGAAAACACAGTTTGGTGACGGGACGTTTTGAATTACAGTTGGCAAAGATAATGGCTTATGCTAAGACTTAGTTACTGAGTGCTTTAATAGGCTAGGTGGGAGCCATTCAAGGACTTTATATAGAGTATCACTTAACTCTGACAAAACCATAGAAGATACATAGGATGAAGATACACAGGATGAAGAAATTGAGACTCAGATAATTCACTTGCCAAAAATCAAGTAACTAGTAAATAATGGAGATCCAGAATATAAGAAAGAAGTGGTATTAGAGATTCAAGGTGACAGTAGATCTTTCACGTTCCAAAAGTCATGCCTTGTCCATCAGGCCGCACCTCTGATGTATGCACAATAAATATTGCCATATTTCTCCAAGTATAAGATGATATCAATTGTAAGATGCTCCTTTGTGTATCACAGTGGGGAAAACAGTCTGTGGATTAAACTGACGATTAATCCCAAGACATGCTTGGACTTCAGAGATGTAAAAACAGAGAAGAAAAAAGTACCTTTTAATATTCATGAAGAATGATCCTTTAAAAGTCAGCCAGTCTGAAATGTAAGGAACAGAATAGTTACCTGCTGGCCCAGCTTGAGGGCAGCCTGATGGCAGCCCAGGCGTATTCTGGTGACATCTTGCTTTCTCCAAAGCTCAGCATAAAATTCCGGCGGTGATTCAGGACTTTACCTGCAGGTGGCAGTGCAGGCCACCGGATATGGCCTTTGGCCTCCTAGGGAGGGGTTTCAGGGGAGGAGCAGAAGGGGGCAGGTGAGAAACCTGTTTCCACAGCTTCCATTTTTATTCACCCTTCTGTCCTGTTCCAAACCTTGGAGTCTTTTCCGTTCCCCTTTTCTCCTGTCTGGTCTCTTCTTTCTCCGCATTAACTCTTTTTCTACCCATATTTCCAAAGTCCAAAAGAGGTAGGCTTGCAATGAAAACGAATGCATCCTTCTTTTCCCCCTGGAAAATCAGATCAGAAATATGGGAGTTAGCTAACGAGAAGGAAGCTGGTGTCTTAGTTTCCTGTTATTCTGTGATGTTTGGGTGTCTTGATTGTATATGTGTGGAGCATATCCTAGATATAACCTCAAGATAGAGATTATTCCAGGGGCGCCTGGGTGGCTCGGTGGGTTAAGCATCGGACTCTTGGTTTCGGCTCAGATCATGATCTCAGTCTGGGATCGAGCCCTGCATCTGAGCTTGTCCCTCTCCCTCCTCCTCCCCCACGTGCTCTCTCTCTCAAACTAAAATAAATAAATAAATAAATAAATAAATAAATAAAATCTTTAAAACATGGTAGAGATTTTTCTATCTAAAGAACATTTCTCAGGAAGGTCTTCCTATCTCTCGATGTAGCCAGTGATCAAACCCAGTTGTATCACTCTCCTCCCAGAATCTTGAAACACTTCCCCTGAATCTAGACAACTTCTCCCAGCTCCTTGCATACCACCTAACCAGGCTCCAGCTCCCTGAGAACACCTGTGAACACATCCTGTGTCCACTCCGAGTCCCAGACCTCTCCCCAGAATCTTCTTCCCCTCAGTCTCTGCCCATAAAAAAGGCTCATTCTTCAAAACTAAGTTCAGAGTTCCTTCATGAAGTCTTTGCTCACTTAAACCTCATTGCCCTCCACCTATAGCTTTTTTTTTTTTTTTTAAGATTTTATTTATTTATTTGACAGAGAGAGAAAGAACACAGGCAGAGGGAGAAGCCCCAACATGGGGCTTGATCCCAAGACCCCGGGATCATGATGGGAGCCGAGGGCAGTTGCTTAACCAACTGAGCCACCCAGGTGCCCCCACTTACAGCTCTTAACAGCTCTCTGTAAATATGTTCATTGTATGCCAGTCACCTCATGAGTTATCAATGTGGCAGTGTTCCTCTGTCCGTCCGATTTATATCCATATCCCTAGCGCCTCGCACAGAGCCCGGGTTATAGTAGATACTCGACTGATATTTATTGAATGAATGAATAATTGAATGATTCTTTTCTAAAATATACCAGAACGGACAGGGAAATTATTTTTAACTTTTGCACATTAAAAGCTTTTAAAACTCCTGACATCCAGACTCCACCCAGAACCAGTGAAATCAGAACTTCTCAACTGATGTTTGGGTTGAGCCCAGGCATCGGTATTTTGTAAAGCTCCCCAGGTGATCTCAAGGTACAACCAAGGTTGAGAATCACCTCCATGGCAATGGTTCTCAAAGTGTGGTCCCAGGACCAGCATTAGAATATTACTCTCATCTTATTGGAAATGAAAATTCCTAGGACCCACCCTATACTGTAGAATCAGAAATGGCAGGGCTGTGGGGATGGAGGGAGTTGACAACAATCTGTGTTTTAACAAGGCCTCCCATGATACAAAGTCAAGTTTGAGAAGCACTGTCTTAGAGGTTTACTTTAAATAAGTTATAGAGACTGTGTGTGAAGGAATCCCTCCCACCTTTTTCTTCTCATTTGATTCTGGCCCCTATTTCTTGCATATGGCTGTGCTTGCAGACAAACAACAAGCCCCTTTTAGTTGAAGATTTTTTTTTTCTAATCTTGTTTGGTCTTACGATCAACATCAACTTATGGTAAAATAGCTTACCTATTTTATGTGGTTTTTTTTTTTTTTTCAATCCTTAAAAAAACTAGAGAAGTATTCTCGTGGCTATTTTTTCAAATCATGGAAGAGAAATGAGCAAAACCCAACATACATGGAACTTGTCCCATATGCCAGGCATGGTGCTGAAGTGCCCCATCATCTTACAATAAATCTAAGACATCCATCCCACAGAGGAGGAAAGAAAGGCTGGAAAAAATAGGATGAGTCCACAGGGACACAGCAGAGATGTGAACGCAGATCTGTCCTACCATCCGGTCATTCTCAGGATTCTGATGACCCCCATTTTGTTATTTTGCCCATAATCCCATAGTTTTCATGAGGAAAATCGGCTGCTCTCAAGAATCCCTGGCTAGCTCTCGAACAGAGGTGGTCACTTTGAGCACATGAAGTACTCACGCTGTTTCGTGCTCATTTGCAGTGGAATACACTCAGGGCTTTCTTTTTCTCTAAGACCTTGGAAAGAAACATGGTTTCACAATGCATCTAGGGTTAAAAGGACAGTTTTCTTCTAAAATGTCTACTTCTCTGAAACTCATACGCTTTGTTCCAAATCTGTGGTCTGAATTCTTGGATTCATTATTCACAAGGTTCCTTTTTGAATCGTGAACCTTAGTACAGTTGTACAGGCTCTGTGCTAGGCTCTGTGGGGGACCAGCAGTGAGAAAGACAGACAAACCCCACTTGCTCACCTTAAAGAAGAACCGTATACATAAAACTAACCAATGAAGACACTAAGTCTAGATGTTATGACTGTCTTATCCAGGGCAATAAGATAAGAAGAGGACCTCTATGAGTTCAATTCTATAGTGTCTTGTGTGTACGTCTGAAGAGGTCTTTTGAACAGAAAGATCTTTGAACCTATGCTTCTCTATTTTAGTTTTTTGGGGAACCGGTATGGATGGTGTTTATTTTGGGAAATAGAGTAAATATTCCCAAGTTTGGAAGAGTCAGCCTATCAGAAGATGCAAACCCAACATTCCATTTCTAAAACAGGACACCTCAATCATCAGACCTCTTTCTCTGGGGAATGGCCGGCAAGCATCTTCAGCAATTATACCAGTCTGAGGAGAAATTTCCATGAATTCCGTGGGCCATAAAAATCTGATACCGTCAGCAAACTGGAAGGCATTTCCAGTGAAGGTGGCTTCACATACAAAAGCAGCAGAACTGAGTACCACAAGCTCATGGCAAACCGCCAGGCCTGTTCCAGGACCCAGCCCTGCTCAGTGATGCTTATTCATCTGGGAGACTAATCCTAAATCTCAAATCCAAGCTGTGGGGCAAATAAGGCACCCAGGGGAGACTTTCTGTGCACCTGAGCACTCAGAGACACGCTCCACTTGCAAACACGTGAAAGAACCTGAAAAAGTAATCTTTTTTTAAGTCTTTAAAACATGAGAGAGCTTATCAAGACAGGGAGGAATTGCTAAGCCAATATGACACAGAAACTGCTTACATGGATAGGTACATCAACTGGGAAGAAAGGTTTGCCCTAAGGGTACTTGTCAAGCCCAGAAATTTTTAGATTTCCTTCTGACAGCCTAAGGGGGCAAAGGGGATAGAAATGACAGGTTTGGCAAGGTCTTTTTTTTTTACAGTAATGGAACTGTTCTAAAATAAGCTTATTGTGATGGTTATATAATTCTTTATATATGCTAAAAATTCGTGGACTTGTACACTTAAAATGGATGAATTGTATGGTATGTGAATAGTATCTCAATAAAGGTTGGGGGGGGAACTCAGTGAAGTGAGATCACTTTCTATTTGAGGGCAAAGTTAGGGGGAAACTGTCTTCTAGAAGCTGGCTGGCCTCCCCCTTCCCCACCCCAACTGATCTGCTCTGGTTGCCAGGCACATGTTTACCTTAGAGACAGAGCACCCCCCCCCCCCAGGGTTCTGAGCCTTCAGTTGAGACCCATAGAACACTGGCCCTTGGAGGCAGAGCTGTGGAGCCCTACACAGCCATGGAGGGCCTGCTGCCTGCCATCAGATCCACTTTCCAGTTGGACCTAGAGCCCCTGTGGGGTGCCCTGCTGCTGATTTCTGAAAGCTGGAGACATGTTTCAGTTCTCCATGAGTTTCCCTGGGAAATCCTGGCATATATTGTAATACTGGTTTTGACAGCGAAGAAACGACACATTTGGAGAAGTGTGAAGGTGCTAGGCAAAAGGTGTTTGGCCCACGCTAAAGTCTGTGGAAAAGGTAGTGGGAATATGGGACCAATGACACAAGCTGATGATGCCCTAGAGCTGCCCGGGGTGGAGGCCAGTCTTCCCACATTACAAACCTTATGCTTCTCAGCAGTAAGTGGTAACCGCTGTAGGCTGTCACTTCAGAACACCATTGATTTTCTGAAAATGGCACAGAAGACCCAGCCTCCTAAACTTTTCCAAGTGACTGGTGATAGACCCATCTTAAGAACATCAGAGAAGAATGGAAAACAACTTTGGAAGAAAATAATGGATGATTTGAATGGAAACACTCACGTTCTAGAGAGTCCAGAACTGCTCGCCCAAGAAATCGCGAGATGGAAGCAGAGACTCCAGGAAACGGAGCAGGAGAAAGAAAGGCTAGAGCAGTCGAACGCAGGAATGCAGCGGGCTCTGAAAGATAAAGTCAGCCAGTTAATACCACTGGGGGAAAACCTTCTGAAGGCCATCCCCTGGCCTTGTCTCCTTGGAGATCTCTTGGGTCACGTCAACTGGGAAGTCAAGCAAAAGAGGGAAGCAGAAAATGACAATCAGCCCATCCATCGGTCAGAGGGTGATCTGAAGGGTGTCACTGACGATGCTGATTCCAATGTGTCCCTTCAAAGTGCTGAAGAGAAAAATGAGGAACTAGCCAGACAACTGTGGGAAGAAAAGCGAATCAATGATGAGCTTATGGGACAAATCACAGATCTTCGAGCCAAGGAAGCCTCTTTGCAGAGGGAAAATTCACAGCTTCAAAGTGAGATTCAGCAGTTGAAACGGAAGCTTCAAATTGTGCCTCAATTATATCAAGAATACACCAGGGAACTTGAGAGAAAATCATTGGAGAAGGAAGCGCAGTGCTCAGACATTGAGAAGAGTCTTTCCTACACGTGTGGAAACATCGAGTCCGCAACTCAGATTCGCAACTTCTACAAGAAGATGGCCGAAGACACCCGCAGAGAACTGGAGGAGAGCACCTCGCACTATCTAAAGGACATCCTCTTCTATGCGAATAAAGTCCAGGAGAGCTGGATGGCAGCTGTGCTCACCGAGCGAAAAGTCAAGGAGCTAAGGGAAGAAAATGATCACATCAGGCAAATGTTGGCCAAAGCGGAGTTCAACTTCCCGCCTTTCCCAAGTGGCCGTTTTGCTCCTGCTCCCCCACAGGCAGCCCACGGAGACCCAGAAGTATCAGGGGACCCCCTGGATCATCAGCACCCCCAGGAAGGAGAAGAGCCAGGCCGCGAGGGCCCACGCATCCAGGGACACCCGCAGGTTTGACTGAGCTCACCGCAACGCGGTCCTGAACGCCCACAACCACGGCATAACATCTGCATGTGTTTTCTGTCTTTGAAGTAGTTTTCACTTATCTCTTTTTGGTTTAGATACTGTTATTTAATTGATATTACAATTGCTTTTATTCAAGTAGACTTAGCATTATAGTTTTCAGATAGTATTTCTCCAGTAAAGTGTCATTTCCTATAATTCTTACAAATATATTGTTTTCACCTCATCAGACCCTCTAGAATTAGATAATATTAAGTATTGTATTTTGATTTAAATTAAAGATCCACAATTACTTTAACAACTATTGAAATTTGGCATGGATACAAACATTTAAAATAACATTTTTCTATGGCATGAGCATTTTTGTATGCCATTTTGATACTCACGAGCATGTATTAGAAGTCTGTACAAGTAATTTAATATATATCTGAATAAATTTTGATTTAAAATAATTGGAAAAAAAAATCCCCTATTCCAACTTCATAATATTTTGATTAGACTAGCTTTAAATTCATAAATTAACTTATCGTAGTTTAAGGTTTACAATTTTTTTCTCCTCTTCTTAACTTTTTTAAACGTTTTTCTTTTGTTTAAGATATTGTTTGCTCTTTAGACGTTTCTAAATTTTATGCAGTGAAAATGAAGGTTTTCCCTTGATGGCAAGCAAACACACACACACACAGCCCACCATCCCGATTCCAAGGCACCCTGAGTCGGTATGTCAGGAACAGAGGATAATATAACAGGAAAGAAAGCTGCAAAATTTTAAAAAAAATTTTAAAGAGAGAAAGAAAGAAACCATTCTCACATAATTTGTATAATATACCTAACTCATATACACACAAAAGGAGAGTTTCCCAGAAAGTGAGGAAAAAGCAGGGGGAGACTCCCAGATGCTAACAACAGGGGAAGTTCTTCCCAGCCCTGGGACTCCCTGGAGTGAGAAAGGGGGTGAAAGTGGGGGGCTGTCCTCAAGGAAGACAAAGATTTGCTGCAGGTACACATGACAGCCACCAGAGGGCGTGGAGCGTAGGCCAGGGAAGTGCATGGCAATAACTTGGAGAAGGACCAGCACACTTGGGTCTATACAATCTAAAGTGTGTGTGTGTGTGTTACTGCATTAATTCATATCCGTTTATTTAGTACAGGCAGATCTCAGAGATCGTGCAGATTTAGTTCCAGGCCACCACAATAATGCAAATGCCATCATAAAGCAAATAATTCGATAATTAATATTTTTCTGGAAGTCATTTTTTTTCTGGTTTCCCAGTGCACACAAAAGTTATGTTTATTACACTACACTGTCATCTAGTAAGTGTACAATAGCATTATCTCTAAAAAAATAAAAATTAAACCATGTTGAATTAAAAAATATTTTCTTGCTAATAAATGCTAACCGTCTTCTGAGCTTTTAGCACGTTGTAATCTTTTAGCTGATGGAAGGGTCTTGCTTCAGTATTTGCTGACTGATCAGGGTGGTGGTTGATAGAAAGCTGTGGCAATTTCTTATAAGAAGACAACTACGAAGGTTGCCGCCTCAGCTGACCCTTCTCGTCACAAAAGACTTCGCTGTATCGGGCAGTGCTGTGGAGGATGTGAAGAAATTGGAGCGCTGTTGGGTGGGAATGTGAAACAGCATAGCTGCTGTGGAAAACAGTGTGGATGCTCCTCCAAAAATTCAAAAGAGAGATACCGTATGATCCGGTAATCCCACTTCTGAATATGTATCGCCCAAAACTGAAATCAGGATCTGAAAGGGGTACCTGCACTTCGAGTTTCATAGAGCACTATTCTTAGTAGCACACGACAGAAAGCCATCCAAATGTCCCCCAACGGATGGATGGATGGGCTCAGAGAATATGGTATGAATGAGTAAAGAAAACGTAACATTATTCTTAAAAGAGAAGGAAATTCGGTCACACGCTACAATATGGATGAACCTTAAGGATAGTATCCTATGTAAAATAAGCCAGTCATACACACACACACACACACACACACACACACACACACACACAGCAGATATTGTCTGATGCCTCTTATATGAGATCTCTAACGTTGGTGAATAATAAAATAAAAAATAAAGCAGTCCAACTCCTACAAACAGAAAGTGGACCCGTGGCTGCCACGGGCTGAGGAGTGAAAGGAATGGGTGGTTATTGCCTGGGTATAGAGTTTCAGATTTGCAAGATTAAAATTTCTAGCAATCTCTTGCTCAACTATGTGAATTTAGTTAATAATACAAAACTACCAAACTTAAAAAGAATTAAAAGGGTAGATTTCATGTCATGTGTATTTTACCACAATTTGAAAAAAAAAAAGAAAAGGAAATGTGAGTTTTGGGATTTGAGTGGTGGGGAATTAGACTTGAGCTCTGTCTCCGACCAATGACTTCACCTCTCTACATTTCGGTTGAAGGAGTTGATCTAAATAATTTTTAATGGTTCTACCCAGTTATAAAATCTAATTGCTTTATAATTATAAAGAGAATATCTTAGCCATTGACTCTAAGACGAAGACCTTTATAGTACAAAATGTTGACCTCCTTATCTTCCAAAAAATCCCTCCACTACACCTTGTCAATCGTATCAGACAGACAATCAATTCACATTGGATGCTCAGTGATCAGCATCTCACTAAAGTAATGAATGCTGAAAACAACATGATAATAACTTGAAAAAAGACAATGTTTTTACCTCAAGCCGAAGGAGGACCAAATTTTAAATATTCATATTATGCTCATTATATTTTTGATGACTTATCTTTACTGGATGTGTATGAGAAAGATGAGAGCAAAGGTCATTAGAAGAAAGAAAATTATCTCTGAAATGACCCTGATATCAGGTGAAGATCATCTGAATGCAGGAAGTACTAGAGGGATGGAAAGGAAGGAGCAGAATTATGAAAGGTTGAGGATGGAACTTGGTGAGTATTAGACAGCAAAGGATCAGAGGATTTTCTAAGGTTTCAGTCGGGAGGGATGGGGGTAACAATGAAACAAGCAATGTTTGTAGAAAGGAAGGTGCCTATGTCGAAACACACAGGAGAGAGATTGGGTCCTGGGATGAAGAGGCATCCTGGGGAGACTGCATGGGTATTTTTACATAGTGTTTGAAGAGAGACAAGAGCAGCAAGGCCTGGACCGATCCTTGGGGCACAGCGGCAGTTAAGCCAAAATCCTCACACTTGCAGCAGGTGCCTTCGGTGTTACAGAGTGTAATGAATAAGAAAGCTTATGAACGAGGAAGAAGAGGCCCTGGCAGGGGTGTAAACAGGGAGGAGGAAGTAACCAAGACAGAGAAATGAAGCCAAAGGGGCCAAGGGTGAGACAAAAGAGCGCCCTGCAGCAGAAGTCAGAGGAAGGGGCTGGTGGGGAGGTGTTGCTTAGTGTATCTTTGCTGCCAGAAAGGTATGGGAAGGAGGACATCCAAAGTGAGAAAATTCCTGAAAAGGCAGGAAGGGAAAGATTTCCAGGCTCAGACGAGAGAATCAAGTTTGGAAATCGAGGCGGGAACGGTGGAAGGATGAGTGTAGAAAGAAAGGTTATTTGCTGGAATGTATGGCCACAAGCCACAGCAAAAGAACTTTGCCAGCTCAAGTAGAAAGGAATTTATTTGGAAGGCTTTGGGGCAACTCCCAAAATGCATGCGAAGACCAGATAACCAGACTCGGCAAGAGGGCTGACCCAAGGGAGACTGGGCCTAAAAAAGACAGGTGAGCTCCAAGCACAGCATGAGCTTGGGTTAGGCCCCATCACTGGTACTAGACACGTACCAAGGACACAGGTGTCATCTGGTCTCCTCTACTGTCACCTCAAAGCTCTGAAATCCCCAACTGTCCTCCCAAGATTCAAAAGCCCGGTGCCAAGTGTCTTCTTAGCTAACCCTCCATTATCTGCCCACTCTCCCCCCGCCATGACTTCTAAGAGCACCTGACTATTCCGCTTTCTGAGACATACTTGATGTCCCACCAGATACCCAGGGCAGACATTCTTTCAAAAAATAAGGCTCTTACAAAAACAAAATAAAACAAATGAACCAAAAGCCTCATACAGTCAAAAGCAGCCAAAACAAGAGACACTTGTCTACCACTTCCCACCTCGCCAATTCCCAGACCTGCATTTCAAATCCAAAAGCAAAACAACGTATATGATGCAAAAGTCTTCTGCCTCACATAAAAACAGTCTGCCTTCGTACTGCCGAAAACACTCTACTTCCCAGAGCAAGCCATTAAAATCTCTCCACTCTATCCAAGCTCCAGCCCCAAGACCCCCGACTGACACCCTTTCCTTTGGTTTTCATTCTCCAGCAAGCTTGTTCTGGTATTTTGCAAACCACAAAGCAGTGACAAAGTCAGACAACACTAATGCATGTGTAATCTTGGTGGAAAGAGATTTAAAAGGATGTTAAAACACTGACATGATACAATAAGGCAGGAAACTCTGGGTAATGGCTTTAGTTCTCTTCTCTGTGGCAGGTCTCCGCTGTGGGTAACATCAACGGCTTCCCTACGCCAGAGCCCCCTCCACGTCTACTTTGCCTTCAGCCAGCACTTTTGCAGCTGGGGACACTTAATCCTCGGGGTGAGCCTGTGACCCTCAATGTCACACATGGAGATGTCGGCTCTGGGTCATCCTGCGTGTATAGGGTTACAACAGCCTTTCAGAACTGCCTTTCACTAACTTTTTCTTTCTTTTTAAAACATCCTTTGGTTTTATATCGGGCAAGAGCAAAAATAAGATTACTTGATAGTAAATCGCCCCTACCGTACAATTACAAAATGCTGCTCTTTACCACATTGTAAGATTTCAATATGCAGCCAGCCTATTTCTGATTTCTTCATGGGGACTAATGTGATATAATAATAAAGATGGCTGGGGCGCCTGGGTGGCTCAGTTGGTTAAGCAACTGCCTTCGGCTCAGGTCATGATCCTGGAGTCCCAGGATCGAGTCCCACATCGGGCTCCCGGCTCGGCAGGAAGCCTGCTTCTCCCTTTCCCACTCCCCCTGCTTGTGTTCCCTCTCTCGCTGTCTCTCTCTCTGTCAAATAAATAAATAAAATCTTTAAAAAAAAAAAAATAATAATAATAAAGATGGCTGTATCCCCACCAGGTAATTCAAATCCCCACTTAAATCCTCCACAAGTGGCCCCAACTTTTCTCTTGTCCAAATAAAGACTAAGACGTAAGATGGTTTAAGAACAAATGAAAACTCCATCGCCTTCAACCGAACTCTAGCTCTATCTGTGTAAATAGTAAGCAGTATTTCCCTCTGATTAAACCATCTTTCATTTAAAGAACTATTTCACACTTGAAATTCTCACGCCATATGCAACTGTTATGGGATAAACTGCGTTCCTCCAGAATTGATGTTGATGTCCTAACCCCAGGTAACTCAGAATGTGAATGTATTTGAAGATAGGGCCTTTTAAAGAGTGATTAAGCTAAAAGGAGACAATTAGGGTGAGCCTAATCCAATCTGACTGATGTCCCAATACGAAAAGGAAATTTGGACACACAAAGGGACACCAGGGACATATACACAGAGAAAGAAGGCAGCCATTTGTACGCCAAGGAGCAAAGCCCCAGAAGAAACCAAAGCTACCTCTACCTTGATCTTGGATTTCCAGGCTCCAGAACTGTAGGAAAATACATTTCTGTTGTTTAGCCCCCAGTCTGTGGTACTTTGTTATGGCAGTCCTAGCAAACTCATACAGCAACCCGTTCAAAGAGACCAACTGGATTATTAGTAAAGAAAACAATGTATGAATTGCCATCTACTTTCATCGGTGTTTTAAATACTTTTCCCATGTCATGAGGGGATGGATTTTGTAATTCCCAGTAGGAAAACATACTTGAAAATCTCCGCTCTTCTCGGTCTTGCCTTCTTAATCCACATGAACATCAAAATGTGTAGCCTCTGAAGAAACAACTCCGTTGGGAATATGATCTTCGAGGTGGGGATTTCTCACTGCCCACATTTAGATTAGAGTCCTACCAGATACAATTGCTCTTAGATGCTGGACAGCATATGCTGGGTTGCAGGGCGATGTAATAATTTCACCGGTTCTTTTCCATGTTGAATGGCGTATTTCAGAAGCACTGCGGTGGAGGTATGTTAGCAATGTCGCTGTGTCTGTCTGAACGAGCAAGAGTAATTTAAATAGGACAAGTTCAGTGGCTACAGTCACCTGGGATCTCGGCCCATGGAGTTAAAGGAGTTTTCGCTGTCTGTAAATGCAGAGGATCAAAAGCTCCAACTCTTCTCTGCTCCTAGGGAATCACAACAGGACTCCTTGTGCCCTCCCTCCAGAGCTGGTCACGTGGTCAGTCAGGTCCAGCTCTGTTTGGAGGACTCAAAGCTCATCTTGGGGGTATGAACCCCTTGAATGCCCAAGGAAAAGTTTGTGAGATCTGCTAATGGTGACATAAAAACTTGACAATGAGCATCCCTCACATTTTCCTTCATTGGTGCTTCTTTTAATTTCTGGGCCAAAAAAAAAACTGAAGTGGGTAAACAATTGAGATATAAATATATAGATCTAGACCTTCCAGGAGGTGAAATCCACATCATGGTTAAGGTAAAATTTAATCCACCATCCAAGTGGCCGATGTTTAGTGTGTGCCATAAGGAAGCATATGCACTTTGCTGCATGGCCTTGAGAAAATGGCATTCCTTTTACTGTTCGTGCAAATCATCTTTGTTATTAATTTGCTCAGTTCGGTTTCTTCCTATCATATAATTGTCATGATAGTTTACAGAAAACATATCCCCTTTTTATAGTGGCTTGTGTAGAGAGACCACACTTAGTGACCTACTCCTAGCCCTGCCACTTAACTAACTACATGTTTTCCTGCAGTTGGTAAGAAAAGAAAAAAAAACAAAGAAAAAAAAAACAGTGGTTGGTGGGGTTTCAGTTCCTTGAACAAGGGAGTGGCCCCAACAGAAAAGGAGTCTACTTTCTAATAGCTCAGAAGGAAGACTTATTATAAAATCTTTCTTTGGAAACCAAAACCAACATTTAACTGTCTTATTAATAATAAGCCTATGTAACAAATTATTTCAAATACCCACACATGTATTTAACACAAGCTAATTAGCTGGATATGTTCCCAGGTAGTAAGTTGCTCAAAGTTACATTTTCATAAATATTATAGTTTTCAAGGGTGAGAATTTTTATGGACAAAATGAACATCTGGTAAGAGTTGCTTTTAAAAAGTTAAAATTGTTGGAGAAATGGTAGGGGAAATCTTAGAGCCTCAGTCCCCCATTTATCAGTTAATTAAAGCAGACCCAAATTTACTTTTTTAGGTGAAGCTTTACCTTTCTCAAGAATACTTCGTCATCATCGGTATTTTGATGTATGGTGATGTGAATTCCATCCAATGAGCTTGTTGCTTAAGCTTTCCCCCCAGATTAAACCAGACCAAGAGAGCATTCCATACGGTACAGCACTGCCGTGGCCCCACACGGAATCACTTTGTTGGATTGTTCTCTTGCGTGCTGCCATTGGCCCTAGTTTGGAGCATCTTGGAATCAGTCTTGAGAAATGTGTTGTTGAAATTGCACTTGGAATGTTGGCCAGGGTTATTGTTCTTAAAATCCCGGTGCTTGTTTTAAGATGATCCAAGGTAGAAGTTGTCGGTCATGACGGGTATGCAAACGTAGGCTTTTCCACACGATTCGTTTGTTGGCATCCCCTGAATTCTGTAGAGAGCACAAGTGAACTGGTTTTCCTAATTTGACTACTAGAATGCTCAGAGAGGTCTACCTCTGCAGTGCTTTTTTGTACATTGTATAACAAAGTTATATTTTTCTACCTTTACTGTTGTAAATCTGAGATGACACTGAAAGAATTTTCAGGACTGGAATAGTGGAATAATAATTTTCTGTGCAATTAGACAGACATTCATTGACACATTCACCCACATAACTACAACATATATTGAGTAGCTACAATGAGGGCCACAGACTAGGATGCCTATAGGGGCCAGGCTGGTAAAATAAATGTGTGACTGGCCACAAACAAAGAAACAGAGACTCCCACAAACTGCCCACCTAAAGGAATTCATTTATTAACTCTGTGCTGGCCGGATAAGGCAGGTGGGTAGAAGTCAGGTGGCTATTCCTACCCCCTGGCCAACAATGTGTCAAGCCCTAAAGTATACACTATGGCTATACATAAATAAGATATGAGGCTCCTGCCCCCCAGGGGCTTCACAGTTTGTTGAAGGGGGAAAACATGGAAACAAATGAGCACAATAGCATGTCAGAAGTAGTAGGAGCACCTGCAGGGTCCAGCAAGTAAAGTACACAGTCAGGTGCAGGATTCCAGGTAGAAAATATACAAGGGAATTAGCCAACACAATGATTCCGCGCAACCCCAATTGCTGAGAGAGGAGATCCTCAGGATTGAGTCTTAGCGCACACCGCTGCAAGGAACACACACTCAACCAGCAGGAGATCAATTCAGAAAATGAAGCCAGACCCGTCTAGCAATATTTCCGTGATTGTTTACTCGAGTAATCAGAAAATTAAAATATAGATACATGGAAAGAAATAACACTTAGTCGAGGACATTAACCAGTTTTGGACTTGACGTCTCCAGCCTATATTTGTGAGTGCTGGGACATATAATTTGAATAAGTTTTCACTCATCGAGCCTCCAATTACTGGCTGTAATGAGGACCTACAAAGAAAATACAGAATCACTAATGAATGGATTGAAAAGTAGTCAGGAAATACATGGGGCTTTATTAAGTGCATAATAATATTTTCAAGCTGACTTGGTAAACAATGACCTGCATTACTGATTTTTTAGGTTCATATTTATAATGACTATTGTTGTATCTTCCTGAGAGACTCTGGGCCCAAAATAGAGAAAAAAATAGTAAGAAATCTGGGATGCCTGGGTGGCTCAGTCGGTTGAGCGTCTGCCTTTGGCTCAGGTCATGACCCTGGGGACCTGAGATCAAGTTCCACATTGGGCTCCTTGCTCAGTGAGGAGTCTGCTTCTCCCTCTGCCTGCCACTCCCCCTGCTTGTGCTCTTATCTCTGTGGAAATAAATAAATAAAATCTTTTTAAAAAATAATAATAAATTTCACATTAATACTAAATGAATTCCTTAATTTCCAGTATAAATGTGCTCTTTTTTTTTTTTTCTATGTTTAAAAAATTATACATTCTGTTAAGGGCTTATTCTTTAGAAAAATAAGTTGGCTTGGTAGTTTGAACTTCCTATTAGGCTTATTTTAAAATGAAGAATGGGAAGGATAAAAACCAATTCAGTGAAATGCAAAATGTATTTTAGATCATAAAGGAAAGAGAGTTTCACAGCTGATTCTCTCAATGTCAGACAAATTTGGTTGTAGTTTTGAACTTTTATAATGACCTTTGCACCCACCCTCCAAATGAGTTTGTGACCTATCTCCTTATTCTTGATGGATTTTGGTGAAACTGGACCCGACTTGATGAATTTGCAAAATGGAATTTCGCTTTAGTAACTCTCATTTGAAAATCCCAGCCTTAGATATCGAACTGAGTATGCTTTACCACACACATTCAGGGGTAAAATATGTTCAGGAATTCCGTAAAACTAAGGCAGGAATCCAAGCTATATGCCCACACAGTAGATTAAAACATTCTGGGCCTTGGTTAAGTTTTGTGTCCATAATGTCTCATTTCTTACAGGCTCTTTCTTCCCCAGCAATAAAAACTAATCACTTCTCTTAAGAACCAAGCAAAGCCTAACATCATGTTATTTCACCTGAAGAAACTGTATTTTAGTATATGGCATAAATGTCAATTTTGTTAAATGAAAGAGAATTGCAAATTGAGTCAGAAGGAGTAGGCTCAGAGGACCAGCATTTAAAATGCGGGGCCTGGGTGGCTGGGTGGGTTAAGCATCTGACTCTTGGTTTTGGCTCAGGTCATGATCTCAGGATTGGGAGATCGAGCCCAAGTCGGGGTCCCTGCTCAACGCAGTCTGCTTGAGATTCTCTCTCTCCCTCGCCCTCTGCGCCTCCCCCCCACTTGTGTGCACGCTCTCTCTCTCAAGTAAAATAAATAAATAAAATCTTTAAAATGCATGTAGGGTCATCGTGCTGTTTCCTGCTCATGTTTTGTACAGCTCTGAAGTGCACATTTGAGCAAGGTGTGCTCAAGGAGGCTTGTGTCCCCAACAAGCTGGAAACTTCCACGGTCACTTAATGATGAAACATGGCAGGGGAAAAAAGGACAGAATTAGCAGCACCATGAAAAGTGTTATTGGACTCTAAAGGGCGGAAATTAAAAATGAGAAAGCGAGTGATCAATGAACAGTATGGAGAAGCAAGCTAGAATTTAAATTGGCAAGGAAAAACTACTAGAAACCATCAGGGAAAGAAAATCAAAGTGTGAAGATAAATAATATAGACAATAAGTCAAAGGGGCGCAATATAATCAAAGTTCATACTACGTGTAGGTGTAATGTAAGTCAGATGAGAAAATGGATTTTTCTTCTTTGTGATCACACCTCTCTCGAGGTGTACCTGTCATTGCAGCTTTCTGAAATACAGAAGTACTCTGCCTAATGAAGAGATTAGTAGTCTACCATTGCGCTCTATCTGACTATTATTCTCTGAGAATAAGAAAGCTAATTATCTCATGCCTTTAAATTTAACGCAGGTAGATACCACATGCTCAATGTGACTAAGGAAATTATAATGAAAAAAGAGTTATTTGTAAGAACTAATGTTTTGTGTTAATATGCAGTATCTCTATAACATGAGTCCAAAACAGAAGTTATGGTGATCTGCCTAGAAGAGTAGTATTTATTCCATCAATATCTTTTCTCTTGTTTTCTCATGCTACATTCTGCTCACGGTTTCCTATACGTGCCCTTTAGTTTCCCATCAGTCTTCTGACTAGTTCTTTCACTCCAAGTGCCTAGATTCATTGTCAGCAAAATGTAGTCAAATTCTATCCCTTCAAGGCCCAAAATACTGTCTCCTCCTGAAAGAAGCCCCTCTTTTCTCAACCAGAAGTATTGCCTCCTCCCAAGAACTCTCATAGCAATATCCTTGCCAATCTTATAAAGCTTTAATGAAGAACAATTGCTTTCATCTTTATGGGAACAGTTATTTGGGGTACCTGTCTTATCTTTCATACATTCATTTGTTTTGCAAATGTTTCTGGAAAACCTTCTCCATTCAAGGATAGACTCTAGAATGTAAGATTTTTGATTTTAGATTCATGCATACTCAACATGTTAATTACCTATTGATAGGTGACAAATTACTTAAAAACTGAATGGCTCAAAGCAACAAGCATTTACGATCTCAGAGATTCTATGGGGCAGGAATCCTGGTGTGGCTAGGATGGATGTTTCTGGCTTAACATCTCTCATGACGTTGCAGTCATCTCAAGGCTCAAATGGGGCTGGAGAATCTGCTTCAAAACTCACTCAAACAGTTGTTGGCAGACCATCATTCCTCACCATATGGGCTATTCCATAGGTGGCCTATGGGTCCCCATGTCATGGCCACTGGTGATCAAAGAGAGAAAGCAAGAGACCAAGATGGAGCCACCATCTTTTTGTGACTTCATCTTGGCAATGACATCTGATCACTTCTGCCATATTCTGTTTTATTAGATGCAAACCAATAAATTCATCACATATGCAGGGAGAGGGTATGACACAAGAACATGAACACCAGGAGGCCAGGATTATAAACTTAGAGACCTCTTACCATGCCTAATTACCACACACAATAAGTGTGTGATGAATAATCTGTTTGGGATTCTTGAACCTGTGAGTTTATGGTTCTCATTGAATTTGGTTATGATAAAAAAAAATTTCAAACATCCTTTCTTCAAATATTTTATGACCCCATTTTTTTTTCATTTTGAAAACTGTATGTATATACACTTAATATACTCATATATAATACACGTATATAATAATACACACACATATATATGTGAGGCCACTTAATGTTGTCCAAGAGTTCACAAATGCTTTGCTCATTTTTTTCCCTTCTTTAGGCTTCCATTTTCTGTGTGTTTCATTCTATATGGTTAGGTTAATTAATTTTCCCTGCAATATCTTACCTGCTCTTAATCCTATCCAATGTGTTTTTCAACAGACATTTTATTTTTCATTTTGAAAATTTTGATTTTGGTTCTTTGTATATCTTTTATTTTTCCTATCTGCTCATTCTCTCTTCCACTTTGTTAAAAGTAGAGAGTATATTGGTAATGCTGTTTATCTTCCTTGTCTACTAATTCTTATCATTTGTTTTGCTTCCGAGTTTTTTTCTATTTATTATTTTTTTCCACTTGCCATGGGTCTTTTTTCTTGTTTCCCTGCCTGCCTTGTCAATCTCGATTAAATGCCATGCAGTGTGAATTTTATGTTGCTTAGTGCTGAATTTTTTAAATGATTATTCCTTTAAGTAGCTGGCGGCTTTTTTTTTTTTTCTAGAATGCGGATTAAGTTTGCTTGGAAATAGTCTGATTCTCTTGAGGGTTGTTTTTAAGCTTTGTTGGGTGGATATGGAACAATCTCTCATCTGGGGTTAAACCCTCCCAGGACTCTCACCCTGTATTAGGAAATCTTGCCTTACTGTCTTATGGAAACTTGAACTACGCCTGGCCCTGTATGAACTTCAGGGATTGTCCCACCTGCTCCTTCCAGTGATTCTTTCCTGATCTTGGCAGTTTCCTTCTACACATGAACTGATTAGCATCAGCTCAGCACTTGAAGGGAATCCTTTGCAGATCTCTGTACTCTCCTCTCTTCCTGTCTCTCTGTAGATCTTTCCTCTGTATACTCCCCCCTCAACACACACAAATTATGGCACCTTGGCCTCCCTAATCTTTCCTCAAATAAGAGAAGTCATCGGGCTCTGCTTGGTCTCCCCATCCCCAGGCTGTGGACTGGAAATTCTCCAGAGAGTAAGCTGGGGCAATCACAGATCTTACCTCATTTATGTCCCTTTTCTCTGGGATCATAGTACTACGTTATCTCTTGTCTAATGCCTGAAAACCATTGTCGCATATGTATTGGTTGTGTTTTTTCTCTTTTAGCTGTGGGAGGGTAAATCTAGTTTCTTTTATTTCATCATGGCCAGAAGCTGAGGTCACATCCTATAGATATTTGACTCGATCTCAAACATATAGCCTCTCAGTGACTTGCATAACGTGTATTCTCTATGAGAGAAGAAACATAATTAAAACATTTTTTTAAAGATTTTATTTATTTATTTGACAGAGAGAGACACAGCAAGAGAGGGAACACAAGCAGGGGGAGTGGGAGAGGGAGAAGCGGGCTTCCCGTGGAACAGGGAGCCCGACGCGGGGCTCGATCCCAGGACCATGGGATCATGACCTGAGCCGAAGATAGACGCTTAACGACTGAGCCACCCAGGTGCCCCTAAAACATTTTAATTATAGAGAAATATACTAGGACTCAGGATATCTGAGTTCATAACTTAATTCTTCATCAAATCATAGTGTCATTTTTCAGGCAGTCAATTTCCTGAAGAGAGATTGGACCAGATCAAAGATTCCTAGTATTTTAGCCAAAAAGTTCACTGTATTACTATTATTATTTTCAATTTGGTTACAATAAATATCTTGCTGGCACCTCTGAGAAGCAGGTCCAGCCCTCTTACAATGTCATTAGCATGCTGTCAGAGGGCTCGTGGCCATGACATCATCAGTGTTGATTCGCTGAGTTGACCAATTCTAGCTGAATGCAAAGAAATAGCAACTTAGACCATCTATGCCATCTTATTCTGAGGAATAGTCTACTTGCATTAAGTAGAAAACTTTATGAGCCCAGTGCTTGAATCTTAATCAGTCTTTGCCTCAATTCTAAATAGTATCTTTGCACAAGTAGGAATGATATTTAAGATTTCACACACGGCTCACCACTCAGAATATTGACCTATCTCTTTAATATCAACCACGCAAATTTCCAGGTCCCAATGACACTTTAGCCAAATTTCTAGGTCAGGACACTGCTTTTCATTCTCTTTGAACTATACCAAAAACATGCTGATTTTTCCTCAAGACACTTGGCCAAGAATTCATTGCATTCTAGATTCATAGAACCTAAAGCAATTGGAAAATGAAGCCACCAAGCATGAAGTCACTGAGTAAATTGGCCTTCCAAGGTAACTGGCAAGCAATCCAAGATATGGCTCATGATCTGAAGCACCCTTACACGTCTTCCATCTGTCAGCCTAACAGAGGTGCAAATGTATCATCAAAAGGTTTCTGTAAAAGGGCCAGGCTCTCTATTACTGTACTCAGGTGGGTAATCCCAGTATATCCAAGTTATCTTTGACTAACGGTCTTCCTGTGCATCCCAAATCCAGCTTAGCAGCTCCTGTCCTATGGCTGACTTCACACTTCAAGAGCCATTTGCAGAACAAACAACATCAGTCATGTGAATTTCCACTTCACATTAGCTCTCTTTCCTAATTTATCCATATATCTCCATGGAATTATTATTCAAGTTAATTAGTCCTTTTTCTGTTTAACCAATATATCTTATAATCTGAACAACAAAACTTCAAACATGAGTCTGTCGAAGCTTGTACTATATTTCAGTTGTTTTTTTGACCCACACTGCGGAAGGAAAATGGTCCTAAGGAGAGCAAAAGCAATAATAAGCAAATAGACAAAAACAGCAAACCTGGTATAGAATAAAATCTCAAGGTCAGCCATTTATTAGCTGGTGACTTGAAACGAATTAATTTCCTTTCTATGTGAGTTGGAAATGCTATCTACAGCCAAAGATTCATTTTTGGGTAATAAATATTTTGACTGTATCTGAACCAAAGTGAACTCCCAACAAATTGAATATTTGGATACAGTAGTGATAATAGTGATGATGAAGATAAGGCTCATTCCATGTAAATTCCTTAAATTTGTAGGGTTTTTTCAACACTTTATTATGAAAAATTTCAAACATA
Organism: Halichoerus grypus; assembly: GCF_964656455.1. Lineage (NCBI taxonomy): Eukaryota > Metazoa > Chordata > Mammalia > Carnivora > Phocidae > Halichoerus > Halichoerus grypus. The sequence continues at coordinate 17,472,429 of NC_135719.1, read as the reverse complement.
CAACAAACCTGTAAAACTTACCATGGAAACCTGTATATCTACCACCTAGATTCCACTAGACATTTTGTTACATATCTATACAACCATGTATCTCTCTATCCCTCCACCAATCTGTTAAAGTTGGAACACATTTCAAAGTAAACTACAAACATTCTTATAGCCCCCATCGACCGCCCTCCCTCCCATGTATTCTCTTAACTAGAGTTCTTTTTACTTTAACTAGATTTTTTCTTCTTTCAATATAAATCTTATATACATTCAAGTATACAAATCTTAAGTGTAAATTCACTGAGTTTTGATTAATAAGTACATCTGGGCAACCAAGAAACAGGACATTATCTTCACCCTCCAGACTTCCTCTCTCCAGTCAATGCTTCTCTGTCTTATACACACACACACACACACACACACACACACACACACACACACAGTTGGTCGGGGTTGGAGGTCTTTCCGTTCTGTTTTATTCCCTAAATACTTATTGTATAAATGATTTTTTTAAAGATTTTATTTATCCATTTCAGAGAGAGAGATTGAGAGAGAGCGAGCATGAGGGGGGGAGGGTCAGAGGGAGAAGCAGACTCCCCGCCGAGCAGGGAGCCCGATGCAGGACTCGATCCGGGACTCCAGGATCATGACCTGAGCCGAAGGCAGTCGTTCAACCAACTGAGCCACCCAGGCGCCCCCCAAATACCTATTGTCATGTTGAAAAGAAAAGCTTGACATACACATGCGTGTGCATACACACACACACGTACACACACACACACATCCCTAGTAGCAAAGGCATTAAAAGAACAAAATAAAAGTTGACAAGTGATTTGCTCCCTCCTCCAGAGAAGGCCTTTTGTGAGCCAACAGGTATACAGATGTCAGATGTTTCTTTTCCATAATTGGGGGGTGGGGGTGGGGAAGTGCAGTCTTAATCCTGGAATGAACTGGGTGAGCACGATTCCCCCATTTTACTGAACATGAAGATGTAGAATCATTGCTCCATTAATACATTTTATAAAAATAGTTGGTGTAATTGACAAAGAGCCAAGAGGTCGCTTCTTGAGGCCATTACCGTCAGTGGCCTTGTACAGAATTTTAGGGACTCCGGGTCCAGAATGCTGGTCTCAGGTACCCTGATAGTGGCACCTACAGCCTCCTGTCCCCCCGTTGCATTGTGTTTTTAATTTTTTTTTAAAGAGGAGTGTTCTGTGTTCTGATGGGCTGTTTAAAGCAGAGAGCTGCTCTGCTGCCCTCCATCTGGGACTTGGGAGTCGGTGCCATATTTCAGGAGATCTACAACAGAGGCTGGGAGACTACGTGTTGATGCCTCGCTGACGGGCACTCACTGCGCCACGCTGGGAACGCCCTCCATGACCCCTCATGGCATCAGCTTTCCAGTAGGGAAACGAAGGCAGGGGGCCAAATGATCATTAAAATACCACAGCGATGAATGAAAGCAATTTTAGAATATTCATTCAAATAAAATAATTACACTCTATCTTCTCTTTCAAATTTCCTTGGGATTTCGGAGTCATCAAAAATTGAGAACTTTGGGGGCACCTGGGTGGTTCAGTCCGTTAAGCATCTGTCTTCGGCTAAGGTCATGATCCCTGGGTCCTGAGATCGAGTCCCGCGTGGGGCTCCCTCCTCAGTGGGAAGCCTGCTTCTCCCTCTCCCTCTCCCCCTGCTTGTGTGTTCTCTCTCTCTCTCTCTATCAAATAAATAAAATGGTTTTTAAAAAATTAGAACTTCGCCTCAATTGTCCAGCGATTGCAATGGAAGTATTACTTTTATTGGTCCCACTGTGCACTAGACCCAGCTTTCCAAGCAAATAACGCTCCCCAGTCCCAAGGTCATGTAGCCAGTACATACTGAAATTTGAACCTAGATTGATCTGAATCTAAAATGTGGTCTGAAGCATTTCAAATAGGCCTTTGTAGATAGCAGGAGCTCTTCGACTATCTGGGGGAGTTAGCAGGCATGCATTAAGGATTACTAATGCTAATGATAAACCACCTCCGCTGAAAGCCTTCTCAGCATCCTATAAATGGTGAAGATTGCTCCTGGCTTCGTAGCCACGAAGTAGCTGCATTTCCTCCTAAGCAAAAACCAGCTGGGTTCTGGGTCTTAATGGATAAGGCCACAGCTGCCTTCCTCAGACAAAATACTGCTGACTTTAGACTGGAACTCAGCCTTCTCTACAGCTCTGTTATGATATTCAATAGGTAGACCGATGTTCTGTCTAATTTCATCTCAGATTGCAAAATCCTTTCCTTCTAACTCCCCCACATATTTGAAATCCAGTGTCAATTCTATTTTATGAACATTTTTTTTAAAATTCTATTTATTTATTTATTTAGAGAAAGTGCAAGCAGTGGGAGGGGCAGAAGGAGAGGGAAAGAATCTCAGGCCGACTCCATGCTGAGCACAGAGCCTGATGCAGATGTGGAGCTTGATCTCACGACCCTGAGATCATGACCTGAGCCAAAATCAAGAGTACAAGGCTTAACCAACTGAGCCACTCAGGCACCCCTATTTGATCAACATTTACTACACATCTATTTCAGGATAGGCATGGGGAATGCAAAGATGAATGCAATAGCATACATATCCTTATTAAAGGATACTTTTTTAAAAAATGGCAACATCGTGGCTGTTATACAGATATAAAATGAACAAATGTCAGAGATTCTATTTCACTTGTTACTAATGAGGGGACCCTGTTAAAATGTCACAACCTGGTTCAAAGGGGAAGCCAAAAAAAATACCAATTTATGTTGATCTTGGTTTGCAAGGAAACTTTCCCCCAAAGGGGGAGGGTAAGGAGAGACTGAAGAAACAGGCAGGCCACTCCTAATTGGCAGGTTGGGCAGGTTTAATAAACAAGGGAACTTACATACCAAGCTTGCCTTGTGCAGCCCCAAGATAAGTAGATATCTACACCTGCCTTGAGAATCTGAAAAGTTTCCATAGAGGCCTTAATGAGGTTCAGTCATGTATACTGTCCAGATGACATCAACGACACCTTTCTCTCTCAAGGCTACATCCTTGAAAAGGCTCCCACTGTGAGAATAGGAGGCAAAGCATACATTCCAAAGACAGGGGGTGAGGAGCCTCCAATGGCCCTAGTCTAGCTTGAGGGTCAACTAGAAGTTACGTCTTCTTGTTGACCTTCTCAAACCATGGAGTAGGATAATGTTGAAATGAACTTGCAGATGGATGCAAAACCACCTTTTTGCATGGTGGGAGGGAGAGTTGTCCTTTCAATGGACAGACTTTGTTTATGTAACTAGACACAACAACTGTTTTGCATTGCTATTAATTATCTAAAATTCACCAACTTATAAAATAGTGCAAGGGCAATGAAAGGCTAATATCAGATAATCTGGAAGGATTTTCATAGACAATGCATCCTCTTCCGTGGAAGCACATATTTTTCTCTACACCTTTATGAAGAAAGATATTAACATTTATTGAGTACCTATGGGTCAGCTCAGTGCTAAACATTATGAAATTCTCCTAGTCACCTTGGAAGATTAGTTATTACTACCTAATTATATGATTCAAATTAGAGAAATGTTCAGAGTCTCTGCTAGTAAGTTGGGAAGCTGGGATTTATTTCTATTTAAATCTAATGATTCCCCAAACTACTTTTCAACCTATAGAATACTGCTGCACAAGGAAATTAAAGCGTAAAGGTAGGGACAGTTGTGTAAATAGTAATTATATGCTGTGCGTTACACTGGATATGTGTTTGCACAAGGGCACCGAAAAAAAAACAACTCCAATGTTACCTTGTCCATTGTCCAGCTCTTCTTGCCACATAGACGCGGGGGCTTTTATTTTTCTAAAGACTTTTTGTTTTTAACTTGAATTACTTTAATTTCACATTTCTTTCTGACTTTTTTTTTTTTTGAAGGGAACAATGAAATTCAGAGCAAAGAGGCAACGATTTAAGAATATCATCTGCTTAGATAACTTTATTCCTTTTATTCACCCATCATCCTCGTCAGCTATAAATTTTCTTTGTAGACACTTCAATTTCAGCAAGCTACAAACAGCCTTTCTCAGAATCATTTTTAAGCTTTTTAAATAACCTTTCTGTTTTAGAGTAATATTAGATTGACAGAAAAGTCACAAAGACAGTCCACAGAGTTCCTGCACACCCTTCATCCAGGTTCCCCCATGGATAACATCTTCAAATACCATGGTACATTTTTCACAATTAAGAAACTGTCATTGGTATTTACTATCATTTAAACTCCAGACTTTATTTAGATTTCATCAGGGTTTTTGTTTGTTTGTTTGTTTTGTTTTGTTTTGTTTTAATTAACAGGCTCTTTCTGTTCCCAAATTCATTCCAGGGATCACATTGCACCTCGATGTCATGTCTCCCATTTCCTTTGGTCTGTGATGGTTCCCTTGTTATTCACAACCTTGACAGTTTTGAGGAGTACTAGCTTGGTGTACTGTAGAATGTCCTGCCATCTGGGCTGGGCTGGTTTTTCTTTTGACTAGATTGGTGTCTAATTTTTCGTACAAAGTACCTTTATTGTCACATCCTGTTGCAGAGGTACGGACGGGATCCAGGATATCCACATATCACTGATGATGTTTCCCTTCACCCTCCTGTGATTTCTAAGAAATTCTAAGAATAATTTTGGATGTTGTCTGGGTATTTCATCACAATGGAGAGCACGAAGTTTAGAGAGTGGGTATGGTCCTCTGCTGTGTACTCTGGCAATTTCCACTGACCCTGAGTCAGTGACCTGGCATGCTCTACTGTCAATATCCTTCTCCCAACAGGAAAGGACAAGAAAACCACCAGCCCTATTAAATGGTGCTTGGTTGATCCCAGCACAAGCCAGAGCAGGAGGAACACACAGGCTTCCAGTAATCTGCAGAGAAGTTCTGCTAAGTCATGCCTCGCCCCTCCTACAGCAAGCCCAGGAGAGTGTGAGAGCCTTTCTCCGGCAGATGCATGGCCCCACTGCAGTGACATAAAAGGCCCAAAATTAAGGAGACCCAGCTGTGTCTCAGAGACTAAGGCTCTCCCAGTCCCTTCGAACTCATGCAGTTATGGATAGATTTTTACAAAAGTCTCTGTAATCCTCTTTTTAAGGATGAAAGGTCACATGTCAGACAGACCTTCCTCCATGAAGTCATGTGGCAAAGGTCTTTTCTTTTCTTTTTTTAAATTTTATTATGTTATGTTAATCACCATACATCACATCATTAGTTTTTGATGTAGTGTTCCATGATTCTAAAATACAGGTACAACCAGGGCTCCTGGGTGGCTCAGGTTAAGCGTCTGCCTTCTGCTCAGGTCATGATCTCAGGTCTTGGGATCGAGCCCCACGTTGGGCTCTGTGCTCAGTGGGGAGTCTGCTTCTCCCTGTCCCTCTTCCCCTCCCCACCCCTCACGCACTCTCTCTCTCTCTCAAACAAATCAAAGCTTTAAAAAAATAAAATACACGTACAACGAATGAAAATTAATCTCTTTTCAAGTGTTTTTTTCTTCACATACATAGTCAGTACATTGGCAGTTTTTCTTCATCAAAATGCCAGATTTTAAGAAAGTAAATCTGTGTGCATCGATCTTTTCATATAAAACAGAGTTCTTTCATTTTTAGGTGAGTTTGGGAGGGGACAAAGAACAAAGGAAAGTGAACATAGTGGTTTTTTTTTTTTTTTTATTTGCTTATTTTACGGGTGGTTTAAAATGGGCCATGCCTACTTCCTTTCGGGAGAAATATTAAAGGGAACCGAATGCCCCATATTAAAGGAATATGCTTGAATAAATCATTAAGTTTGGCACTGGGCTGCTGGCCCCTGCACCTGCCTCTTGCACCCTGGAGCTCCAGGGAAGGGTGGCCCTACGCATATATAAATGACAAGGATTTGCTGCCAGGAATTACAACTTCACTAAAGGACCCATTTCCCAGCGCTATCTATAGATGGGCTTTTGCTGTGTTTGCGGTTTTAATTGGTGAGTAGGAAGACTTACACAAATAGAACCATTTAATTAAGTCTTAAAAGTAAAATATATTTAGCAAACTTATTAATTAGTTGAATTGTGTTTTGGTTAGAAGGACTAACTTAGAAAAATTGTTAAAGCACTCTTTCACAAAACACTGTAAACTTTAAAATCAATTTCATTGGGATCAATGTATTAAATATGTTATTATTAGAAAGGAATCTTACACGAGTCTTCATTGTAACCCTTAGAGAATATCGAGGTATAGTTGACCTTTAATAACATTTACCTATTAAAGTATGCAATTTAATAAGTTTTGACATATTTGTACAATGTTCTTATTTAATTGTTGACCTATAATAAAATATACGTGTTAACGTATACCGTTATTAAAGTTTTGAATTCTTTATACATCCACGAAACCATCACCACAATCAAGACAGTGAACATATCCATCTTCCAAAGTTTCCATGTGCCCCTTGGCAATCCCTTCCTTGCTTTCTATGACTGTAGATTAACTCACATTTTCTAGGGTTTATATGAATGAAGTCTACAGAAGATATTCTATGTTTATCTGGCTTCTCTCACTCAGGATAATTAGTTCTCAATTCATACACTATGTTGTAGTGTATACTAACAGCTCATTCAGTTATATTGCTGAGTTGTTTCCATTGTGTGGATATACCATAATGTGTTTATATATTCACTTGGTGATGAACAATTGGATTCTTTCCAATTTATAGCAAGTATAAATAAGGCTGCTGTGAATATTTGTATACAATATTTGAAAGAACATATGCTTTCTTTTCTCTTGAGTAAATAGCTAGGAGTAGAATGGATCGTATGGTACATGGATGTTTAATTTTTAAAGTCACTTCCAATGATTTTCCAAAGTGGATGTACCATTTTACATTTCCAATAGCAGTATTTGAGGGTACCCATTTCTCCACCCACTTGCCAGTACTTTGTATGGTTTTTAATTTTAGCCATTCTAAAAGGTATGTAGTGATATCTCCTTGTGGTTTTAATTTGCATTTTTAAATGACTTGTCAAAAAAGGGGGCGCCTGGGTGGCTCAGTCGTTAAGCGTCTGCCTTCGGCTCAGGTCATGATCCCAGGGTCCTGGGATCGAGCCCCGCATCGGGCTCCCCGCTCCGCGGGAAGCCTGCTTCTCCCTCTCCCACTTCCCCTGCTTGTGTTCCCTCTCTCGCTGTGTCTCTCTCTGCCAAATAAAAAAAAAAAAAAAATCTAAATGACTTGTCAAAATCTAGCATGTTTGTATGTACTAATTTGCCATCAATATATCTGCTATGGTAAAATATTTGATCAGACTTTCTGCTCATTTTTAAAATTGTGCTGTTTCTTGTTGAGTTTTGAGTATTCTTTACCTATCCTAGATTCAAATACTTTATCGGAGCTAAACTTTGCAAATATTCTCCTAGTCTGTGGATTATATTTTTATCCAACCAACAGTGTTGTTTGAAGAGCAGACATTTAAAAAGTGTTGAAGTATATTTTAAAAAAATATTTGATTATAACTATGCTTTGAAGTTGGATCTAAAACAATTTTTTTTTTTTTTGCCTAATTCAAAGTTTACATTGTTAAATCTATTGACATGAAGTTATTTAGAAAATTACCTTGGGGGCGCCTGAATTGGTCGGTCTGTTAAGAGATGGATGTTGATTTTGGCTCGGGTCATGATATCAGGGTCACGAGATTGAGCCCCACGTCAGGCTCCGTGCTCAGTGCGGAGTTTGCTTGGGATTTTCTCTCGCCCTCTGCCCCTCCCCCCACTCTCTCTCTTTCTCTCTCTTTCAAATAAATCAAATCTAAAAAAAAGAAAAAGAAAAAAGTCCACAAAATTCCCTTGAGGTTCACTAATAGCTATAGAATCAGCTTTAATGTAATCTGTCCCATTAGCAATTTGGGTCTTCTTTTCTTTCCTTCACATCAAGCCTGGTTAGTTTGTCAATATTACATATTATCAGTCTTCTCAAATAATTTTAGTTTCATTTATTATCTCTAGTAATAATTTTTTGTTGTTGTTTTCTGTTTCATTGATTTCCATTTCTATTTGCTTTCTTCTTCTTTGGATCAAATGTGCCTTTCCTTTTATTTTCTAGATTCTTAAGGTAGAAACATAGGCCATTAACGTAAGACATGTGTTCTGTTTAATAGAATTGTTTCGTGGTACAAGTATCACCCTAGTGTTATCTTACAGTATTCAACCAATTTTAACATACTGTGTTTTTATTTCCTTTTTCCATTCAACATATTTCCTAATTCTCCTTTTTGATTGCTTCTTTGATAAATGGATTGCCTAAATATGTGTTACTTAGTTTCTGTACTTCATAAGTTTTCAAGAAATCTTTCTGGGTTTGAATTGTAATTAAATTCTAACTTTATCATAGACCATATTTTGCATGAATTGAATCTTTCAAAATTTATTGAGATTTGTTTTCTGGTCCAAATTATAACTTTATAAAATGTTCCATGTGTGGTTGAGAAGAACGTGTAGTCTGATGTTTTGGAGTGGATTGTTCTATATATGTAAAATAAGTCAGGTTTGTTGATAATTTTGTTCAATTTTTCTATATCCTGCCTGAATTTTATGTCTGCTCACTCTATCAATTATTGAGGGAGGGGGATACAAATCTCTGATTCTCTTTGTGAATTTGTTTGTTTTTGCACTTTCAGTGGATTTTTGCTTTGTGAATTTTAAAACTCTCTTAGGTCATGAACATTTTTGGTTGTTTTGTCTTCTTAAAGGACATTTTTACCACCATAAAATTACCTTATTTATCTCTTCTAATATTCTTGGAAATTTACTTTGTGGGATACTGATATACCCACTCTGCTTGGTTTTTCTGTTGTTTGGTTTTGTGTTGTGTTTTAGTGTTAACATAGCATATTTTTTCATCCTTATTTTTGATCTATTTGCATTGTTATAGAGATCATTTCTGCTAGGCAACACGAATGTGGGTATTGCTTTTTTATCCAATCTGACATTTTGCTTCTTAATTGGAATGTTTGGGCTCTTTACTTTTAATGTAATCAATGATATCATTAGGTTTAACTCTGTTTTCTTGTTGTTTGTTCCCTATTTGTCTCATTTGTTTTTTGTTCCCTTTTTCTGTTGTTCTATCTTGTTTGGAATTAATTAAATATAATTTTGGGACTCCATTTTATCTCCTTTTTGGCTCATTAGCTGAACCACTTGTTTGGTTATTTTAGTCATTGCTTTAGGGTTTGCCCTACATTTATCACAATCTCCCTTCAAGGGACATCATACCACCATGTAGGGTATAAAGCCTGTAATGGTATGAAACGCTTGCATTTCTCACCTCCTGACTTTTGTGCAACTGTATACATTTTCCTTAATAATTAGATTGAGCAAAGGCAAAGTTAAGAAGAAAGAAAGAGAGAGAGAGAGAGAAAGGGAGAAGAGAAGGGAATAAAGGAAAAACGGAAGGAAGAAAGAAAAGGCAGAAAGAGAGAGAGAGAACAAAACAGCTTTAATCTCTTCATGGCAATTCCAAAACCCAAGAAGTTCTGAAAACCAGAGGCTTTCATGACATGTTTTACAGCAATACCTGACCTAATCTGAATTGATTTGGTGGCAAAGCCTGACCCAAAGTGGCATGAGGCTGCTTGGAGTCTTCATGACTCTTCGTGTAATTATTCACAGATTTTGCTACAGAAAGCTGCGTGGGAAGAGTGAGCGCAGCAGGCCTGAGACTGCTCCACCTTAAAAAGGCCTCTGCATGATTGGCTCCTGACTGGCATCTGGAAACTTGCATTTTGGGAGGGTTGCCACCATCCCTGACTCATAAGAGCGGCTTACTATGCTCAGCTGTTCATAGAAACAATGTGGCTTATGTTGAAAACCTATTTCTCCTTATGGGAGTCTTGAATTTTGGTCTGTGCAAGGTGAAGGGTGTTTATGTGTCGAGTCCCCAATAAAAACCCTGGGCGCTGAATGTCCAATGAGCTTCCGTGGTAGACGCCATTTCACATGTGTTGTCACATATGTAGCTGGAGAGATCAAGTGCATCCTGTGTGATCCCCCTGGGAGAAGGCTCTGGAAGCTTATGCCTGGTTTCCTCTGGACTTTGTCCCTTGAGCTTTTTATCTTTGCTGATTCTGCTTTGTGTCCTTTTGTTATAATAACTCATAGCTATGAGCATGACTATTTGCTGACTTCTGCGAGTCCTTCTAGCAAATCACCAGGTCTGGGGATGGTCTTGGGAACCCCTGACAATGAAGTGAATGTGACTGATTGTAGGGCACTACTCAGGAATTCACTGGGATTGTTACATAGCATACGCTATGTGTCCTGTATAACTTATCTAATATTTCCAAAGTTCTGATTTCTTTTTTTTTTCTCTAAAGTGTGTATGACCTGTGATTTTGGATAAAAGATTGTGTAACTGTATCCACAAACACACATATATTAAATATAAATAGTTTGTATGTATAACTCGTCGGGAAGTTCTTATGAACTACTGATCTTTGCCAGGTAGGATCAATCATGATGCCTTAGACTAAGATGATAATGACGGAAGGTGCTAGTAATAATAATAATAATAATAATAATAATAGCTAACAGTCTTGAGTTCTCATGCCTAGTATCAGACACTATTTGCAACCTGTACAATAACTCAGCAAAATACGTATTATTAGTATTCCCCTTTTTGTTGTTGTTGAAAATAAACTATGTCTCAAAGAGGTTGTGCCATGTGACCAACAACGTGAAGTTCACAAGGGTGGGAGACAGGGACTTCAGCCCAAGTGTATGTGGATGGATGCCTGCGCCCCAATCACAATGCCACAGGGAGTGACTCTGCTCAGCACAGAGCTCATTTCTCTATTTTCTTTCATTAGGGCTTTTCCCCTCACTCACAGATTCACTTCTGGGATTTTCAAGAGTCTGTGCCTCAGGCTTGTTGACAGAATTACAGGCAGACTCTTTGCTTCCCTCAGTGAGTGCTGCTAGTTGGCAGCAGAAAATGTGCTTTTGTGTTCCCTCGCTGGGCTTTTGTTCCTTTACCACGTAATCACTACCATATGTTGACTCTCATTCACACAAGTGACCTTGTATTTTATTAAGTAATATCCTGAGTGCAGACAAAAGCAAACTTTATCAATCCTACTAAAATCCAAAAAAAAAAAAAAAAAAAAAAATGCACAGAGGAGAGGAGGAAAAATAGGGAGTCCGAATGGAAGCTAGAACCCAGGTCACAAACAAGGCTAAGACCAGGCAGGCCAGAGAGAAAGGTTTAAGATTTGGCTGACTTCCACATGGCATATCCTTAACGCTCCAGGCTCATGGCTCTCCGAGAAAGCTACACTTGGGAGGACATTTGTAGCTGGTAGAAAAATGTAACAAGGGATCTACAGGGAAAGGCTCACAGCTGAAGAGACCCTTAACTAAGAATCAAGAGATCTAGGTCCTATCAGTGGTGCTTCTCCTTCCTTGGGGTGTGACGTTGGGCATGTCACTCAGCTTTCCTGAGCCTCAGTTGTCGCTGGCCACAAAATGCATTGTTCAGCGTCACCCCTGAAGTCCCCTTCAACGTAAAAATTCACTGATCATCATCACCAAATAAACATTCTGGGTCAAAATAGGTTTCACAAGAGGTATCTGAAGAAAGAAAAAAAAAAAAAAGTCTATGTTGTCAGTTAAACATTCTCCTTAAAGGACTATTATGCTTAAAGTCAATATCTGTAGTGGAGTTTCAAGAGGCCTTCCTATCCTCATTCTCTGACCCGTATGCTTAATCTCAAAATGTCCTCTAATCTCTCTGAGGTTTCAGAAGGTCTGAGAGAACAATGCCAGAGACTTAATGTTCTTTTTTTTTTTTTTTAAGATTTTATTTATTTATTTTTTTGAGAGAGAGAGAGAGAGAGAGCCAGCACACAAGTGGGGGGAGGGGCACAGGTAGAGGGACAAGCCGACTCCACGCTGAGGGAAGACTCCCCATGCAGGGGCTCAATCTCATGACCCTGAGATCATGACCTGAAAATCAAGAGTCGGATGCTTAATCGCCTGAACCATCCAGGCTTAATGTTCTAGGATGCAGCAAGTTCAACCTGAATACATTGAATTTCAACTTTCTTCCTTCAGGAATAGATTATTTTGTCCCTACTAAGGAGGTTTTGAGCAACATTTCAATGTTTAAGACTGCCCACTGCTTTTTGTTTAACGGTGGCGCTAGGGATTATCTCAAAAGATACAGGAGACAATAAAAAAAAGCGCTGGACTTGGAGGAAAAGGACAGGCCTTGGGATCTAGATCACTGCTCCCTAACTGTGTGACATGGACGTGCTCAGTTGAGGTCAGGAGAAGGGACGGTTCTGCTTCTCACTGAGCTGTACAGATGAAGGAAATGGCATGCCTCAAGGGGCCCATGTGTACATGCAGCCCGCAGAGTGGGTCCCGAGACGTTCAACACAAATGTCTCTGAGCAAGTGCTACTCGGGAAGATCTGTGCGAGAAGGTATTACCACTGTGTTCAGTTGTTTGTCCAGAAGGGGATGTGTTCTAGTTTGGACGCTGTGATGGTTAAGTTTATGAGTGACCTTGACGGGCCACAGGATTCAACATTATTTCTGGGTGTGTTTGATGTTTGATTAAACATTATTTCTGGGTGTGCCTGCGAAGATGTTTCCAGAAGAGATTAACATTTGAAAAGGTGAACTGACTAAAGCAAATGGCCCTGTGCAGTGTGGGTAGGCATCATTCAACCCAAACTCTTAAATGTCCGAATCTCTCTCTGTCTGACAGTTGAAGCTGAGATATCTTCCTGCCCTCAGTGCTCCTGGTTCTCAGACCTTCACACCTGACCCAGAATCTATACCACCAACACTCAGGCCTTTGAACTATTCCATGAGCCAATTCCTTACAATAAATCATTATCTATCTATCTATCTATCTATCTATCTATCTTTCTATCTATCTATCTATCTCCTATTGGTTTTGTTTCTCTGGAGAACCTTGACTAATACAGGCACCAAGAAGGAAGTTAAAGTTTATAACTTCAGAATAATAGACCAAGTAATGATTTAAGGAGTTGTTAATAATGGTGATATTAATAAACAGTAGGTTAAATGTATTGAATGCTTAGAGTGTATACTTTGGTGCTTAGTACTCTGGCTACATTAATTCTTTGAACATACCATAATAGTATTTGTACTAAGCAGATGAGAAAACTGAGGTCCCAAGGAGTTGAACCTACTCAAGACCACTCACCAGTGAGTGGCTAAGCTATACTTTGAACCAGAGTCCAATTCTAGAGTCCATTTTTTATTTAAAGTTTTTATTTATTTATGTATTAGAGAGCGAGAGAGAGAGAAACACCATGAGAGGGGAGAAGGTCAGAGGGAGAAGCAGGCTCGCCGCTGAGCTGGGAGCCCGATGTGGGACTCCATCCCAGGACTCCAGGATCATGACCTGAGCTGAAGGCAGTCGCTTAACCAACTGAGCCACCCAGGTGCCCTCTAGAGTCCATTTTTATATACAAAGCAAGCAGTCAACATCATAGCAGGAATAGCTTTGGGAGACAATCATCTATAGAAATTTATACATTAAAAACTTGATATTTAGGGCGCCTGGGTGGCTCAGTTGGTTGGGCGACTGCCTTCGGCTCAGGTCATGATCCTGGAGTCCCTGGATCGAGTCCCGCATCAGGCTCCCTGCTCGGCGGGGAATCTGCTTCTCCCTCTCACCCTCCCCCCTCGCATGTGCTCTCTCTCATTCTCTCTCTCTCAAATAAAAAAATAAAATCTTTAAAAAAAAAAAACTTGATATTTAGAACTTTGGGGCACCTGGGTTGCTCAGTTGTTTAAGCATCTGATTTGATCTCAGCTCAGCTCTTGATCTCATGAGTTGGAGCCCCACATTGAGCTCCAGGCTGGGAGTGGAGACTACTTCAAAAAAAATCCTAAAATTTTGAGCATTGAGAAATCAAAAGCACAAGAACCAACAAATGTTGACAAGGATGTAGAGAAAAAGGAACTCTCGTGCTCTGTTGGTGGGAATGAAAACTGGTGTAGCCACTGTAAAAAGCAGTATGAAATTTACTCAAAAATTTAAAACTATAACTATCCTATGATCCAGTGATGACACTACTGGGTATTTACCCCCAAAATACAAAAACACTAATTCGAAAGGATAGATGCACCCCTGTGTTTATTGCAGCATTATCTACAATAGCCCAATTGCCTATCAAGAGATGAATGGATAAAGCAGATGTGGTATACATATACAATGGAAAATTATTCAGCCATAAAAAGATTGAAATCTTGGGATGCCTGGGTGGCTCAGTCGATTAAGCATCTGCCTTGGGCTCAGGTCATGATCCCTGGGTCCTGGGATCGAGTCCCCCATTGGGCTCCTTGCTCAGTGGGGAGCCTGCTTCTCCCTCTGCCTGCCACACCCCCGCTTGTGCTCTCTCTCACTGACAAATAAATAAATAAAATCTTTAAAAAAATGAAATCTTGCCATTTGCAATGACACGGATGAAGCTGAAGGGTATTATGCTATGCGAAATAAAGACAAATACCATATGATTTCACTCATACGTGGAATTTAAGGAAAAAAATGAACAAAGAAAAAAGAGAGAGAGAGAGAGACAAACCAAGAAACAGCCTCTTAACTATAGAGAACAAACTGATGGTTACCAGAGGGGAGGTGGGTGGGGGTTGGGAGATACAGGTGATGGGGATTAAGGAGTGCACTTATCATGTTGAGCTCTGAGTAATGTATAGAATATTTGAAGCATTGTATTGTACACCTGAAACTAATAAACACTGTATGATGATTTTACTGGAATTAAAATTTAAAAACTTAATAAAATTAAGGAAAAAAACCCCAACTTTGAGCATTGAGAGATTTATAGATCTACAAACTAACCTGAACAGCAGGAAGCTAAATCCCAGGAAAAAGAGAACCTAGACAAAAAAGAACATTTTAGATAAAATAGCAACTGTTCTCTTGGTCTTTCTGGTGAAAGGTTAGCATTCCCTCTTATTAAGGAGTAATTGGATGTCTGTATCAGAACTTCACTATATAAAGCCATTTTATGATGGTTGATCATAAAGTGAAAGAATGTGGGTTTGGTTATCTCTGATGAATACTTTAGACATCTTTTTTTTTTTAAGATTGATTGAGTGATTGATTTATCTGAGAGAGAGAGAACACACAAGTGGGGGAAGTGGCACAGAGAGAGGGAGAAGGAGAGAAGCAGACTCCCCACTGACCGTGGAGTCTGACCCGGGGCTTGATCTCACCACCCTAAGATCATGACCTGAGCCGAAATCAAGAGTAGGACCCTTAACTGACTGAGCCACCCAGGTGCCCCAAAATCTTTAGACATCATTGCATACATCGTCTTCAAGATCTTTTCTAAGTGAAATATAGATCAGGATGTGACAAACTTTTTCTGTGCAGTGCTAGGTAGTAAGTATGCTCAGCGCTGTGGCCCATATGGTCTCCCTCTAAACACCTATTGGGCTCTGCTAGCATAGTGGGACATCACCCATAGACCATTCATAAGTAGATGGGCATGGCTGTATCCCAATAAAACTTCATTTACAAAAATAGGTGGCAGGTCATTTGCCAAACCTTGGTACGTAGCTGGTATCTGTGTTAGGTAAAGCAACCAGCGCATCTTATTTTGCTCTGCACTGTCCCAGCTTTATCACCGGAAGTCCTACATCCCATGAAACCCTTCATTCCAAGTTGATTGCCATGAATAAGTTGACTTACAGTCAAATTCCGAGACATAGAGCACTCCAGATATAACAGTCATCCCTCTCCCCACCCTAAAATTGCCTTGCCGAGCTTATATCTGTCAGCATAGAGTTATAAATTACAAGTGCATTCTGTTAACCCCCACATATTACACATGCAGAAGGGACAGGAACCAGATACCAATTTTCTTTTACAACATTTGCTTCCATAAGGGGACTTCCCAGTTCCTCCCACAGTTGGTCCCATCTTCAGACAAAAGTACAGACTGAGTGTTGGCAAGGTGTCTGGGCATCTCCGGAGATAAAAGTGAAAGTATAATAGAATTGCCGTTTTGGACTAATTATGATGATTCCATCTTAGAGCAAGCCCCAGGGGGTCTGCTGAACTTCAGTGGAGAAACAAAGGAAGGAGTCTTCAAGGAGTGCAGTAATACAGAGGAAAAGGAACCCCAAACAGAGCACTAATTGGCTGTTTTCTTGGCAGCTTCAGCCAGCTCCAGCATGGGCTTTTAAGGATGATGTGTTAGGAATTACGGAAACCATGATCTCTCTACTGTCGCGAAGGCTGGGACACACCAGGGGTGCAAATAATAGGCTGATGTTCATGGTATTTGGAGAGAAAATTGGCACCTCCCATTGCTACCTATGTAGCCTTGGCCTTGGAGAAGTCCCTAAGTCCTTAGGCTTCAGAGTCCCCATCTTTCACGCAGTAATAAAACCAAGCACCCCATAGAGTTCTGTTGAGAACTGAAGGTGACATTCCTCATGAATTTGCCTAATTTAGGAATGTGTCTTTATACATATGGTCTGACTTGCCATGAGGCTGCATCCTCTGTGGGGTTCTGTATTTGGGGAACACACCCTGTATTGGTGAGTCAGGGATGGTATCCCAGAAGTTATTACTTTTATGTTAAAAGCTAAAGGATGATGAGTATTTATTTAATTAAAGTAAAAGGAAGGAGATGGGCGGAGCAAGATGGCGGAGGAGTAGGAGACCTGCATTTCGTCTCCTCTCAGGAATTCAGCTGGATAGGGATCAAACCATTCTGAACACCTACAAACTCAACAGGAGATCGAAGAAAAGAATAGCAACAACTCTCTGAACAGAAAAGCGACCACTTTCTGGAAGGTAGGATGAGCGGAGAAGTGAATCCGAGGCGTTATTCGGGAGGATAGACGGTGGGGGAGGGGCCTTCGTCAGCCGCTTCTGGCAAGTGATAGAGCCACGGAGCACAAAATCGGAACTTTTAGAAGTCTGCTCCGCTGAGGGACGTCACTCTGGTGGTGAAGTGGGGGGTGGAACCCTCGCGGGACAGTGTAGTCTCAGGACCCTCGGGGTCACAGAAAGACCGGGGGTGCCTGAGTGCGGCAGAGCTCCCAGGTATCGGAGCAGGGAAGCCGGCTGCAGAGACAGAGCCCAGGCGCGGGCTCTCAGCTCAGGGTTGCTATAAACCGTGATCCGCGGCACAGTCAGGCCACTGCTCCTCCAGCAGGGACCCAACAAGCGGCAGATCCGGGGAGACTCACCTTCTTCCCCCGGGAGGAGAGGTGCGGGAGCGCACCGCGGGGATCTGCTGGGTTTGGAGACTCCACGCCGGGTCGGGTGCCAGATAGAAAGGCGTGGTCACAGGCCGGGTGAGCGTGGAGTGTGGCCGGAGATCGGGGAGACGGGAGTAACTGACTGCTTTTCTCTGGGGGCTCGCTGAGAAGCGGGACCCCGAGTTCTCGGCTCCTCCGGGGCGGAGACTGGGAGGCCGCCATTTTCACTCTCCGCCTCCAAAGCTGTACGGAAAGCTTGCAGGGAACAAAAGCTCCGGAGAGCAAACCCGAGCAGATTACTTAGCCCGGACCGGCAAGGGCGGGGCAATTTTGCCTCCGGCAAAGACATTTGGGAACCACGGCAACAGGCCCCCCCCCCCAGAAGATCAGCGAGAACAGCCAGCCAAGACCAAGTTTACTGATCAATGAGAACGGCAGAACTCCAGCGCTAGGGGAATACTGCACGTAGAATTCATGGCTTTTTTACCATGATTCTTAGTCTTTCAAAGTTAATTATTTTTTTTAACTGTCTTTTTTTCTTTTTTCTTTTTTTCTTTTTTTTTTGAATTTTTCTTTTTCCCTTTTTCAACCAACATCTTATCAATCCCTTTTTAAAAAAAAAAAAAAATTTTATTTTTCATTTTTAAAGTCATATTCTATCCCTTCATAGTAGTTACCCGTATTTTTAGCATATATATATAAGTTGTTCTCTCTTTAAAATCTTGAGATAGTTTCTTCTAACAGATCAAAATATACTCTAAATCTCTAGTGTATGGTTTTTTTCTACTCCCCTGGCTGATCACATTCTCTCCCTTTTTTCTTTCTTTCTTTTTTTTTTTTTTAATCCTCTTCTTTCTTTTTTCAAACAACTTATCAAATCCTTTTTTAAAATTTTTTATAATTTCCATCTTACAGTCATATTCCATCCCTTCATCATATCAACCCTTATTATTGTACATATATAAGTTTTTCTTTCTTTAAAATTTTGGGAGGCACTTTCTTTTAACAGACCAAAATACACCCAAAATCTAGTGTATGGCACTGATCTATAAACCAGCCTGATCATATTTGATCACATTCTGTTTTTGTTTTGTTTTGTTTTGTTCTGCTTTTGTTTGTTTTTATCTTTATCTTTTCTTTTTTCTTTTTTTCTTTCTTTTTCTTTTTTCTCTCTTTCCCTTTCTTTTCCCACTACTTCAGGTCTTTTCTGAGTTGTTTAGAGTATATTTTCTGGGGACGTTGTTACCCTGCTAGCATTTTGTTCTCTCATTAATCTATTCTCCTCTGCACAAAATGACAAGACGGAAAAAATCACCTCAACAAAAAGAACAAGAGGTAGTACCGACTGCCAGGGACCTACTCAATACGGACATTAGTACGATGTCAGATCTAGAGTTCAGAACCATCACTTTAAAGATACTAGCTGGGCTTGAAAAAAGCATGGAAGTTATTAGACAAACCCTTTCTGGAGAAGTAAAAGAACTAAAATCGAACCAAGTAGAAATCAAAAAGGCTATTAATGAGGTGCAATCAAATATGGGGGCGCTAACTGCTAGGATAAATGAGGCAGAAGAAAGACTCAGTGAGATAGAAAACCAAATGATGGAAAATAAAGAAGCTGAGAAAAAGAGAGATAAACAACTACTGGATCACGAGGGCAGAATTCGAGAGATAAACGATACCATAAGACGAAACAACGTTAGAATAATTGGGATCCCAGAAGAAGAAGAAAGAGAGAGAGGGGCAGAAGGTATAATAGAGCAAATTATAGCAGAGAACTTCCCTAATTTGGGGAAGGAAACAGGCATCAAAATCCAGGGAGCACAGAGAACCCCTCTCAAAATCACTAAAAATAGGTCAACACCCTGACATCTAATAGTAAAACTTACGAGTCTCAGAGACAAAGAGAAAATCCTGAAAGCAGCTCGGGAGAAGAGATATGTAACCTACAATGGTAGAAACATTAGATTGGCAACAGACTTATCCACAGAGACCTGGCAGGCCAGAAAGGACTGGCAGGACATATTCAGAGCACTAAATGAGAAAAATATGCAGCCAAGAATACTATATCCAGCTAGGCTGTCATTGAAAATTGAAGGAGAGATAAAAAGCTTCCAGGACAAACAAAAACTAAAGGAATTTGCAAATAAAAAACCAGCCCTACAAGAAATATTGAAAGGGGTCCTCTAAGCAAAGAGAGAGCCTAAAAGCAACATAGACCAGAAAGGAACACAAACAATATACAGTAACAGTCACTTTACAGGCAATACAATGGCACTAAATTCCTATCTTTCAATAGTTACCCTGAATGTAAATGGGCTAAATGCCCCAATCAAAAGACACAGGCTATCAGATTGGATTAAAAAACAAGACCCATCGATATGCTGTCTGCAAGAGACTCATTTTAGACCCAAAGACACCCCCAGATTGAAAGTGAGGGGGTGGAAAACCATTTACCATGCTAATGGACACCAAAAGAAAGCTGGGGTGGCAATCCTTATATCAGACGAATTAGATTTTAAACCAAAGACTGTAATAAGAGATGAGGAAGGACACTATATCATACTTAAAGGGTCTATCCAACAAGAAGATCTACAATTGTAAATATCTATGCCCCTAACATGGGAGCAGCCAATTATATAAGGCAATTAATAACAAAAGCAAAGAAACACATCGACAACAATACAATAATAGTGGGGGACCTTAACACCCCCCTCACTGAAATGGACAGATCGTCTAAGCAAAAGCTCAACAAGGAAATAAAGACTTTAAATGACACACTGGACCAAATGGACTTCACAGATATATTCAGAACATTCCATCCCAAAGCAACGGAATACACATTCTTCTCTAGTGCCCATGGAACATTCTCCAGAATAGATCACATCCTAGGTCATAAATCAGGTCTCAACCGGTACCAGAAGATTGGGATCATCCCCTGCCTATTTTCAGACCACAATGCTTTGAAACTAGAACTCAATCACAAGAGGAAAGTCGGAAAGAACTCAAATACATGGACGCTAAAGAGCATCCTACTGAAGAATGAACGGGTCAACCAGGAAATTAAAGAAGAATTAAAAAAAATCATGGAAACCAATGAAAATGAAAACACAACTATTCAAAATCTTTGGGATACAGCAAAGGCAGTCCTAAGAGGAAAGTATATAGCAATACAAGCCTTTCTCAAGAAACAAGAAAGGTCTCAAGTACACAACCTAACCCTACACCTAAAGGAGCTGGAGAAAGAACAGCAAATAAAGCCTAAACCCAGCAGGAGAAGGGAAATAATAAAGATCAGAGCAGAAATCAATGAAATAGAAACCAAAAGAACAGTAGAACAGATCAACGAAACTAGGAGCTGGTTCTTTGAAAGAGTTAACAAGACTGATAAGCCCCTGGCCAGACTTATCAAAAAGAAAAGAGAAATGACCCAAATCAACAAAATCATGAATGAAAGAGGAGAAATCACAACCAACACCAAAGAAATACAAACAATTATAAGAACATATTATGAGCAACTCTATGCCAGCAAATTAGATAACCTGGAAGTAATGGATGCATTCCTAGAGATGTATCAACTACCAAAACTGAACCAGGAAGAAATAGAAAACCTGAACAGACCTATAACCACTAAGGAAATAGAAGCAGTCATCAAAAATCTCCCAAAACACAAAAGCCCAGGGCCAGATGGCTTCCCAGGGGAATTCTACCAAACATTTCAAGAAGAATTAATACCTATCCTTCTGAAACTGTACCAAAAAATAGAAATGGAAGGAAAACTTCCAAACTCATTTTATGAGGCCAGCATTACCTTGATCCCCAAACCAGACAAAGACCCCATCAAAAAGGAGAATTACAGACCAATATCCCTGATGAACATGGATGCAAAAATTCTCACCAAAATACTAGCCAATAGGATCCAACAGTACATTAAAAGGATTATTCACCACGACCAAGTGGGATTTATCCCTGGGTTGCAAGGTTGGTTCAACATCCGCAAATCAATCAACGTGATACAATACATTAACAAAAGAAACAACAAGAATCATATGATCCTCTCAATAGATGCAGAAAAAGCATTTGACAAAGTACAGCATCCTTTCTTGATCAAAACTCTTCAGAGTATAGGGATAGAGGGTACATACCTCAATATCATAAAAGCCATTTATGAAAAACCTACAGCGAATATCATTCTCAATGGGGAAAAACTGAGAGCTTTCCCCCTAAGGTCAGGAACGCGGCAGGGATGTCCACTATCACCACTGCTATTCAACATAGTATTGGAAGTCCTAGCCACAGCAATCAGACAACAAAAAGAAATCAAAGGCATCCAAATTGGCAAAGAAGAAGTCAAACTCTCACTCTTTGCAGATGATATGATAGTTTATGTGGAAAATCCCAAAGACTCCACCCCAAAACTGCTAGAACTCATACAGGAATTCAGTCAAGTGGCAGGATATAAAATCAATGCACAGAAGTCAGTGGCATTCCTATACACCAACAACAAGTCAGAAGAAAGAGAAATTAAGGAGTCGATCCCATTTACAATTGCACCCAAAACCATAAGATACCTAGGAATAAATCTAACCAAAGAGACAAAGGATCTGTACTCAGAAAACTATAAAATACTCATGAAAGAAATTGAGGAAGACACAAAGAAATGGAAAAACGTTCCATGCTCATGGATTGGAAGAACAAATATTGTGAAGATGTCAATCCTACCTAAAGCAATCTACACATTCAATGCAATCCCCATCAAAATACCATCCACTTTTTTCACAGAAATGGAACAAATAATCCTAAAATTTGTATGGAACCAGAAAAGACCCCGCATAGCCAGAGGAATGTTGAAAAAGAAAAGCAAAGCTGGCGGCATCACAATTCCGGACTTCCAGCTCTACTACAAAGCTGTCATCATCAAGACAGTATGGTACTGGCACAAAAACAGACACATAGATCAATGGAACAGAATAGAGAGCCCAGAAATGGACCCTCAACTCTATGGTCAACTCATCTTTGACAAAGCAGGAAAGAATGTCCAATGGAAAAAAGACAGTCTCTTCAACAAATGGTGTTGGGAAAATTGGACAACCACATGCAGAAGAGTGAAACTGGACCATTTCCTTACACCACACACAAAAATAGACTCCAAATCGTTGAAAGACCTCAATGTGAGACAGGAGTTCATCAAAATCCTAAAGGAGAACACAGGCAGCAACCTGTTCGACCTCAGCCGCAGCAACTTCTTCCTAGAAACATTGCCAAAGGCAAGGGAAGCAAGGGCAAAAATGAACTATTGGGACTTCATCAAGATAAAAAGCTTTTGCAAAGCAAAGGAAACAGTCAACAAAACCAAAAGACAACTGACAGAATGGGAGAAGATATTTGCAAATGACATATCAGATAAAGGGCTCGTATCCAAAATCTATAAAGAACTCATCAAACTCAACACCAAAAGAACAAAGAATCCAATCAAGAAATGGGCAGAAGATATGAACAGACATTTTTCCAAAGAAGACATCCAAATGGCCAACAGACACATGAAAAGGTGCTTAACATCACTCGGCATCAGGGAAATCCAAATCAAAACCTCAATGAGATACCACCTCACACCAGTCAGAATGGCTAAAATTAACAAGTCAGGAAATGACAGATGTTGGCGGGGATGCGGAGAAAGGGGAACCCTCCTACACTGTTGGTGGGAATGCAAGCTGGTGCAGCCACTCTGGAAAACAGTATGGAGGTTCCTCAAAAAGTTGAAAATAGAGCTACCATATGATCCAGCAATTGCACTCCTGGGTATTTACCCCAAAGATACAAAAGTAGGGACCCGAAAGGGTACGTGCACCCCGATGTTTATAGCAGCAATGTCCACAATAGCCAAACTGTGGAAAGAGCCAAGATGTCCATCAACAGATGAATGGATAAAGAAGAGGTGGTATATATATACAATGGAATATTATGCAGCCATCAAAAGGAATGAGATCTTGCCATTTGCAACGATGTGGATGGAACTGGAGGGTATTATGCTGAGCGAAATAAGTCAAACAGAGAAAGACATGTATCATATGACCTCACTGATATGAGGAATTCTTAATCTCAGGAAACAAACTGAGGCTTGCTGGAGTGGGGGGTGGGATGGGAGGGATGGGGTGACTGGGAGATGGACACTGGGGAGGGTATGTGTTCTGGTAAGTGCTGTGAATTGTGCAAGACTGTTGAATCTCAGATCTGTACCTCTGAAACAAATAATGCAATATATGTTAAGAAAGAAAAAAAGAAGAAGAAGAATGTAGCAGGAGGGGAAGAATGAAGGGGGGGAAATCGGAGTGGGAGAAGAACCATGAGAGACGATGGACTCTGAAAAACAAACTGAGGGTTCTAGAGGAGAGGGGGGTGGGAGGATGGGTTAGCCGGGTGATGGGTATTGAGGAGGGCACGTTCTGCATGGAGCACTGGGTGTTATGCACAAACAATGAATCATGGAACACTATATCTAAAACTAATGAGGTAATGTATGGGGATTAACATAACAATAAAAAATTTAAAAAAAATAAAGTAAAAGGAAGGAGATGTAAATGGATTTAGGAGAGGCAAAATACTTGGTGAAACTATGGAGATAGGAGAGTCAAGACAAGGAGGGAGAGAGACAGACAGAGAGAGAGAGAGATCCAAAGAAGTGAAAGAAATCCCCCACAACTGGGGAGGGAGGGCCCGTGGGGCAGAGCGGAGAGAGGTGTTTGAGGAGGGGTAACCTGGACCAGACCATGCAGACTTTGCCAACCACACTGAGGGGCAGCATTGTCCTGAGGGCTAGGGGTCTTCATAGCAGGTGCAACATTTAGGTTTTTACAAATTATTTTTAAAAGATTCTTGCTCTGACTACAGAACGGAAAATGTCTGTTGATAGAAGGCAGCAGCAGTGAGGGGTAGAGTGTCGGGTGTAAGGGTGAGGGAAAAAACAGGATTCAGAGAACCGGACCCACAAGGAGGCAGTTACGATCGTCTGGATGAGAGGCAATGGGCTGTGGCTGGGGTGATGTTCCATGAGAGAGTCCAGTGGAATCTCTGCCTGGGTCAGAGCCCGGGATCACTAGCGCAGCAGAGAAAGGCACGGGGCTAATGGAGGCAAGCAGTGAAATTTAAATTGGAAGGAAACCAAACTGACCCACAGTGGACCCAGAAGAGCAACAAAGTGGGAGCCAAAAACACCTGTCCAATTTTAAAGCATATTTAAAGTCACGCGTGCAGTTGGCGTTTGCTATTTCCTGGCCACCCGATATCCATTTATCCAAAGTCTGAGGGCGATCTCTAATTTCTTTCTGGAGGACCACTCCTAGATCTTCATTCAATGGCCCTGTGCTTCCTATGGTGTTGATTTCACTCCTGGCTATAAGGAAGGACAAGAAGCTGACCCTCTGCTCAGCACTGCCCCCAGATCTGTGCAAGTAGGACCCTATCTTGGGTCCTGCTTCAGCCTTCCTGCATCATATTCTTCTGCACTGTGGAGAATACACTGAGCCCAGTTGATATGCCCAACAGGACCCCCCACTTCCCATTTTTGTCCATGTTCTAGATCTAAGTAACCAGGATCCCAGAATGACCTGCCTAAACATCTCTACCTGCTTCCAAGTCACATGGTGGCCTCTTCCCTCTCCTGAGAGCAGACAAGGCAGCTGGTATGTGCACACCGGGGTGGTTAATAGCTAGCTGTTTGTGGCATTGTGGACCAAGTATGGCTGTGCATGCCAGAGTGACCACATGTGTACATATGGCTACAGGCTAGAGCCAAGAAAAGAAAGATAATTCATCAGGCCATAGGCCAGAGGCAAGAAAGGAAAGAGAATTCATCAGGCTTTGGGCTACCCTTTTCCATGATGCCCATATTCCAGAGCAGGCCTCTAAGGAGTCTAAGAATTCTAAATGCAGACCTTCCTCCCAGGTTATTGTTAAAGTATATTGTTAAGAGGGTAGAATATATTTTATTTAACATGTCATTTGATTTTTAATTTTAAAATAATTTGACATATATTATAGGGGCCTCTACTTATACTCTTGCTCTAGACCCCTCCAAAAGTTAGGAATTGGACCAGCCTGGCCAATCAATGCAGAACATCATATTGACTGTGCTGACAGGTTAGGGTTTAGGGAATGTGTTCGGGGCTAACATAGTGAGAAACACTGAGGGTTTGCTGAACTCAAATGAAAGAGACCCTTGAGACCCTTCTTCTTATTATTACTTGGCTTAAAGCTGAGAGGACCAGGACCCCAGGGAAGCAGCAGGTTTCTTGTCACCATGTGGAGTAGAAGACTGAGTCTGAGGCGTAGGTGAGGGGATGGATTCTGAGAAGCAGACAAAAACCAAGGTCTGGACCGTTGAACTCTGGATTAATTATCAATTAAAGTCAGATCTACTCCTGGTCTTTTCAGTAAGGTAATACAGTAAATTTCACCATAAAATTTGGCCTGGGCATTCCATCCCTTCTGCCAATCAATGGGTAGAGGCAAATAAAGAATTTAATAATAGATTATTTTTAATCCACCTTCTTTAGCCCATCAATTTCATCTCCTCTATCCACCCATCATTTACCTCCACACTTCTAATTTACCGAGATCTTAAAGGCCATCCTTGGGAAACAAGACAGCATAATTATTAGGGTGAAAGCAAGTAAATGCAGTTGTGAATCCTGACTTGGTGGCATGGGGGCCAGATGGATGTTCTTGTCTGGGACGTTTATTCCTAAATGAGTGGTCGTGTCCTGTAGAGAGAGTTGGAACATTATTCGGGGGTGGGGGGGCGCTATGGAAGCATCAGGAGTCCTGCAATGATGATGTTGAGGTCTAGTGATAGTGTCGCTGGTGGAGATGTCCTAAAAGGATAGTTCTGTGGAAGAAGATGCTTATACTCACTGTTGTCTGGTCTCTCCTCATCCCAGCTGAGTTTCAAAGCCTGGTTACCCAGCTTCCCATCAGTTCTGGAAGTTACCAAGTCTCCATAGGCAGAGTTGGGCTCCACTGTATGAAACCAAGTGTCCTTACACCCAGTGATCTACAGTGTGGGATCCAGGAGTGTCTTGAAGGCAGTATAATCTAAGGGGATAGAACAGCAGTGGCTATCTGGGGTTGTCTATCTGACTGAGGTGTGGCTGAAGGTAATAAAATTTCTTTTCTCTTAAGAAACAGGATTCTGAAAGCCACATTTAAATATTTAAATAACTGATGTAATTATTGCATGTGGTAATATGGAAAAAAGTGCCCACTGAGAGTCAGTATTGGGGCCATGGTGTCTCTATCATTAGAAGGGTCACTGGGCATGGAATCTTCCAGAAAGATAGAATGAGACAGCTGCCCTCATACCCCAGAGAGCTGAAAAGAAGGAATGAGGGGTTTACATAATTTCATGCAGGTTAATTTTTTTTTTTTCCCCTTGAGACATCCTCTTTGATCCATGTATTATTTAGAAGTGTGTTTTTAGTTTCTCAGTGTTTGAAGATTTTCCTGTTTTCTTTCCATGAGTGATGTCTAGTTTCATGCTGCTGTGGTCAGACAACACACTCTGTATCACTGCAGTTCTTCTAAACTTGTTGAGGTTTGTTTTATGGCCCAGAACATGGTCTATCTTGGTATGTGTCTCACAGGCAATTAAATAATGTGTGTTCTGCAGTTGCTGGGTGGAATATTGTATAAATGTCATTTAGATCCTATTGGTTGAGGGTATCTTGTATTCTCTATACTTGCTGATTTTCTGTTGAGTTGTTTCATCAAGTGTTGACAGGGGTGTTGAAGTCTCCAACTGTATTTGTGGATTTTTCTGTTTCTCCTTTAAATAGAGAAGACATCCAGGATTTTTAGTTGTACTTAGTAAGAGGAACAGAGAAAAATACTGAGAAGAGTCCATATTGAAAAATATTGGGAAGAGTCCATCTTCTCCAAAGTGGAAATCCCCTTTCTCGTGGTTCTTATAATTGAAAATTAGCTCCTGGTCTGGAGAGAATAGAATTTGGATCAAAATGTCATACCTCACTGCCTGATTCTCAGACTGAGTACCTTTGAGGTTTTGAAAAAAAAAAGTCAGAAATACACAGATTAAATCTTTTATTTAACTTCCCTTCAGCTATGTAGCAGGTTTTTTTGTTTTTCCCCCTAAAGAGAATGAGCTACTCAAATCTTCCGAGGGTCACTGGACACTGGCTATATGTAACATCAGTTCTTGGGATCTCAGTGTACCATTGCTTTGCACTGGTCATAATAGAGTCTTACAAGGGTCAAGAAACAAATGGAGTTTTGATTCACAAATGCTTCTCATACTTTTAGTAGATCACAAACCCTTTTATCTGATACAAAATCAATTATCTGGTTGGTGAGCATGTAGTTGCTATGTATACCCTCTATCCTGGAAGAACTGGCTTTCCAGATTTTGATACAAGAGCTATTAAGGTAAGAAGAGCCAAGTTGAAGCCTATGGAGCTCCCTTTAGCTATCAAACTAATAATGCAAAGATACTACAAAGTCTATGGAGAAATGTCTAAATTTAATGCTACCCCCCAAAAATTATTTTCCTGGGAAAATATGAGGATGACGTTTTTTTTTTAATTTTTATTTAAATTCAATTAGCCAACATATATAGTACATCATTACTTTCAGACATAGTGTTCAATAATTTATCGGTTGTGTGTAAAACCCAGTGCTCATCACATTGGGTGATGGGCATTAAGTAGGGCTCAAGATGTGAGGATGGCGATTTCTATTTTGTTTTTACTTAACTCTCAGGTTTGGCCAGGTCAACTGATCTTGGATTGGTCTTGGAGAAAGAAAATGAATTGTTAAAGCTTAGCAGGTGGCAACTCCAATTGCATTTATTATTTGGAGGTGATCTCTTTCGAGGAGCAAAGCAATAAAAGTCCTCCTGTTGATCCACTGGGATAGTTTATTTTACGTAGGTAGATATCTAACAGCATGTCATAACCATCTTACCTCAGAATTATTTCAACTGTTCGGCTCCATGCCACAATTTAGTCTACAGAGGCATGACTGTCTCACTCATTCATAACATATTACATGGGCCAAATGTACTGGTGACATGAGCTGCTAGAATATGAATACAAGAAAATTCTTTGGCCTTAGTAAAACTTATGTATGTCATGGAAAGGGACATAAATTCTGTGAAAACCCTACTACCTCATAGTCTTAGAGATGTTGGGGTATTTTTTTCCAAAGTAAAAGACAGGTTTCCTTTGTTTCCTCCACCTTGTATTGTGTACTAGTAAGAATATATGTTCGATCTGGATGGATATTTAAAGCTAATAACTGAGTAATCAGAAATAATTCTGTGGTGGGTTGAAATATATGTCCTAAATCCCAAGACCCGTAAATGTTATCTTATTTGGAAAAGGAGTCTTTGCAGACATAATTAAGTCAAGGATCTTAGAGGAAACCATCCTAGATTTAGATCATCCTTACATAAACACATGTACCCTAAATCCAATGATAAATATCTTTATAAGAAAAGGGAAAGATACAAACAGACCCAGAGGGGAGGCCAATGGGAAGACAGAGGCAGAGATGGGAGTGATTCATCTACAAGCCAAGAACGCCAAAGATTGCCACAGGCACCAACATCTAGGAGAGGAGCATGGAGCAGATTCTCGTCAGAGCCTCTAGCAGAAACCAACCTTGCCAACTCTTTGATGTTTAACTTTTGGCCTCCAGGACAGTGCGAGAATCAATTCCTGCTGTTTGAAGCCACTGAGTTTGTGGTAAATTGTTACAACAGAACAGCCCTAGAAAATTAATAGTATCCCAATTGGAATGGGATCCAGAACAATTTTCCCTAGACGGTCCAGATTGCAGTCTAAGCAGATCCAATAAATGGCACTTAAAGTTTTGGAAGTATATCAAGATACTGGAGGAGACAATGACAAACCCCAAGAGGAGAATCTCAGACCACTGAGGATTTAGTCAAGTTACTTTTTAGCAGGAATTTCTTCTCTTCTACAGAAAGAGCTTTGGGGTTGATATTGGGCCTTGATAAAAACTGAACTCTTGGTTATGGAAAACCAGGTGACCCTAGGCCCTGAGTTACTCATTATGACCTGTGTATCTATTCCATTCAGCAAAGCGTCACCATATCCAAGCAGTATGTAAGATTAGGCCTGAGCAGGCCCCACAGGCACAGAGAAATTGTATCAGCATATGACTCACATTTCTCTTATGCCTACTTTTGCTGTATCCTATTAAGCCAAATTCTCAATTAGTCAATATAAAGGCCAAGAAATCAAGGGACTTTTCAGACTACAAAACCGTGAATGCTCCCACTGGAGGCCTTGACAGAGACAGGAATGTAAGTCCTAATTCAACCCAGCCCGAGGTGGCAGGAGAAAGCACGCATTCTTCTGAGACCCTGGGGAAAATCAGCCCATGATACTGTTCTTGTTTGTCAACCAGATTACAATAAGGATGCCAGCACAGTGCTGAAAGAAATCCAACCAAGAGTCTAGAAAAATGTAGAACATCAGAGAGTAGGAGTGAAGGATGTGATGAGAGAGAGAGAGAGAGACCCTCAGAAAGAGGATGGGCCGGGTGAAGAAGGTTTGAGAAGAAGGTGGGGGGCGGGGCAGAGGAAGTGGGAACACAGAGACTCTATAGCTCAGGTAGCTCATTTCAGCTGGGTTCCCTGAGGAAGGAATGCCTGGAATAGGAGGCGGGGCATGGTAGAAATGATAGGAATATCTGGGCCTAATAAAAATCTGAGTGATGCTGAAGTTCTTAAAGCAATGCAGACTCCAAAAGTCTAGGTGACCTTCCAGAATACGACCCATAATCTTACAGATGAGTTGAAGAAACAGAATGATTTCAGTGTTTACTGTGATGTATAATGCTGGTATTCCCACCAGACCTCCTCAAGTCCCTTTTATTTTATTTTTGGGGCCCCAGGACTTTGAGGCGCTTTTGCTCCCAATAGACAGCATCTGAAGCTCTTTCTTTCCCCCCAAAGGATTGGCCTGGTAGAGTCTGGCAATTTCCTATCCCCTAAGCCAGTGACTGATGGATTTGGGAGTTGGAAAGTTCCATGGCTGTTGCCTTGGGTCAGGACAGGGCTGAGGTGCAAATTACACTCTCATGATCCAGTGATCCTCATCGTGGGATAAACCTGAAGTGATTATCTGTAAAACGTTGCTTGAAGACATGTCCTTATTTGGCTTCCTCCTTTTTATTTTCCTGATCTTCTGACTTAATTTGCCTTTGGGATTACTTCATTCATAAGTCACCTGTACAACACTCCCTGTCTTAGAGTCTGAGGTGGGGGCAGTGGACCTAGGACACTTACGAATCTTATCTGCAAACGGTCACTTCAATTTGGAAGTCGAGACTCATGTCTTTTAAACAAATAAAGCCTTTGCTGAAAGAAAAACAACACAGATCACTTAACGAGGGACACAGTCATGCAAGCAGCCAGCATCTATCTGGCCTTCTAATAAAGTAAGTCGGGGGACTTCGAAGACAATCCTTACTGCCTGCCCAGACACAGCAAAAACGTTTTACAACTGATTTGCCATTAGGCTTTTCAAGTATGTTTTCCTACTGGGAATTACAAAATCCATCCACTCATGACATGGGAAAAATATTTAAAACACCGATGAAAGTAGATGGCAATTCATACATTGTTTTCTTTACTAATAATTCAGTTGGTCTCTTTGAACGGTTTGCTGTATGAGTTTGCTAGGACTGCCATAACAAAGTACCACAGACTGGGGCTAAACAACAGAAATGTATTTTCCTACAGTTCTGGAGCCTGGAAATCCAAGATCAAGGTAGAGGTAGCTTTGGTTTCTTCTGGGGCTTTGCTCCTTGGCTTACAAATGGCTGCCTTCTTTCTCTGTGTATATGTCCCTGGTGTCCCTTTGTGTGTCCAAATTTCCTTTTCGTATTGGGACATCAGTCAGATTGGATTAGGCTCACCCTAATTGTCTCATTTGAGCTTAATCACTCTTTAAAAGGCCCTATCTTCAAATACATTCACATTCTGAGTTACCTGGGGTTAGGACATCAACATAAATTTTGGAGGAACGCAGTTTATCCCATAACACTTGCATATGGCCTGAGAATTTCAAGTGTGAAATAGTTCTTTAAATGAAAGATGGTTGAATCAGAGGGAAATACTGCTTATTATTTACACAGATAGAGCTAGAGTTCGGTTGAAGGCGATGGAGTTTTCATTTGTTCCTAAACCATCTTGCGTCTTAGTCTTTATTTTGACAAGAGGAAAGTTGGGGCCACTTGTGGAGGATTTAAGTGGGGATTTGAATTACCTGGTGGGGATACAGCCATCTTTATTATTATATCACATTAGTCCCCATGAAGAAATCAGAAATAGGCTGGCTGCGTATTGAAATCTTACAATGTGGTAAAGAGCAGCATTTTGTAATTGTACGATAGGGGCGATTTACTATCAAGTAATCTTATTTTTGCTCTTGCCCGATATAAAACCAAAGGATGTTTTAAAAAGAAAGAAAAAGTTAGTGAAAGGCAGTTCTGAAAGGCTGTTGTAACCCTATACACGCGGGATGACCCAGAGCCGACATCTTCATGTGTGACATTGAGGGTCACAGGGTCACCCCGAGGATTAAGTGTCCCCAGCTGCAAAAGTGCTGGCTGAAGGCAAAGTAGACGTGGAGGGGGCTCTGGCGTAGGGAAGCGATTGATATGACCCACAGCGGAGACCTGCCACAGAGAAGAGAACTAAAGCTATTACCCAGAGTTTCCTTCCTTATTGTATCATGTCAGTGTTTTAACTTCCTTTTCAATTTCTTTCCACCAAGTTTACACATGCATTAATGTTGTCGGACTTTGTCACTGCTTGGTGGTTTGCAAAATACCAGAACAAGCTTGCTAGAGAATGCAAACCAAAGGAAAGGGTGTCAGTCGGGGGTCTTGGGGCTGGAGCTTGGATAGAGTGGAGAGATTTTAATGGCTTGCTCTGGGTAGTAGGGTGATTTCGGCGGTACGAAGGCAGACTGTTTTTATGTGAGGCAGAAGACTTTTGCATCATATACGTTGTTTTGCTTTTGGTTTTGAAATGCAGGTTTGGGAATTGGCGAGGTGGCAAGTGGTAGACAAGTGTCTCTTGTTTTGGCTACTTTTGACTGTATGAGGCTTTTGGTTCATTTGTTTTATTTTGTTTTTGTAAGAGCCTTATTTTTTGAAAGAATGTCTGCCCTGGGTATCTGGTGGGACATCAAGTATGTCTCAGAAAGCGGAATAGTCAGGTGCTCTTAGAAGTCATGGCGGGGGGAGAGTGGGCAGATAATGGAGGGTTAGCTAAGAAGACACTTGGCACCGGGCTTTTGAATCTTGGGAGGACAGTTGGGGATTTCAGAGCTTTGAGGTGACAGTAGAGGAGACCAGATGACACCTGTGTCCTTGGTACGTGTCTAGTACCAGTGATGGGGCCTAACCCAAGCTCATGCTGTGCTTGGAGCTCACCTGTCTTTTTTAGGCCCAGTCTCCCTTGGTTCAGCCCTCTTGCCGAGTCTGGTTATCTGGCCTTCGCATGCATTTTGGGAGTTGCCCCAAAGCCTTCCAAATGAATTCCTTTCTACTTGAGCTAGCAAAGTTCTTTTGCTGTGGCTTGTGGCCATACATTCCAGCAAATAACCTTTCTTTCTACACTCATCCTTCCACCGTTCCCGCCTCGATTTCCAAACTTGATTCTCTCGTCTGAGCCTGGAAATCTTTCCCTTCCTGCCTTTTCAGGAATTTTCTCACTTTGGATGTCCTCCTTCCCATACGTTTCTGGCAGCAAAGATACACTAACCAACACCTCCCCACCAGCCCCTTCCTCTGACTTCTGCTGCAGGGCGCTCTTTTGTCTCACCCTTGGCCCCTTTGGCTTCATTTCTCTGTCTTGGTTACTTCCTCCTCCCTGTTTACACCCCTGCCAGGGCCTCTTCTTCCTCGTTCATAAGCTTTCTTATTCATTACACTCTGTAACACCGAAGACACCTGCTGCAAGTGTGAGGATTTTGGCTTAACTGCCGCTGCGCCCCAAGGATCGGTCCAGGCCTTGCTGCTCTTGTCTCTCTTCAAACACTATGTAGAAGTACCCATGCAGTCTCCCCAGGATGCCTCTTCATCCCAGGGCCCAACCTGTCTCCTGTGTGTTTCGACATAGGCACCTTCCTTTCTACAAACTTTGCTTGTTTCATTGTTACCCCCATCCCTCCAGACTGAAACCTTAGAAAATCCTCTGATCCTTTGCTGTCTAATACCCACCAAGTTCCATCCTCAACCTGTCGTAATTCTGCTCCTTCCTTTCCATCCCTCTAGTACTTCCTGCATTCAGATGATCTTCACCTGATATCAGGGTCATTTCAGAGATAATTTTCTTTCTTCCTATGACCTTTGCTCTCATCTTTCTCATACACATCCAGTAAAGATTAGTGATCAAAAATATAATGAGCATAATATGAATATTTAAAATTTGGTCCTCCTTCGGCTTGAGGTAAACATTGTCCTTTTTCAAGTTATTATCGTGTTGTTTTCAGCATGAATTACTTTTTTTTTTTTTTGGTTTTTTTTTTTAATTTTTTTTATTTTTATGTTAATCCCCATACATTACATCATTAGTTTTAGATATAGTGTTCCATGATTCATTGTTTGTGCATAACACCCAGTGCTCCATGCAGAACGTGCCCTCCTCTATACCCATCACCAGCTAACCCATCCTCCCAACCCCCTCCCCTCTAGAACCCTCAGTTTGTTGTTCAGAGTCCATTGTCTCTCATGGTTCTTCTCCCCCTCTGATTTCCCCCCCTTCATTCTTCCCCTCCTGCTACATTCTTCTTCTTCTTTTTTTCTTTCTTAACATATATTGCATTATTTGTTTCAGAGGTGCAGATCTGAGATTCAACAGTCTTGCACAATTCACAGCTCAGCATGAATTACTTTAGTTGAGATGCTGATCACTGAGCATCCAATGTGAATTGATTGTCTGTCTGATACGACTGACAAGGTGTAGTGGAGGGATTTTTTGGAAGATAAGGAGGTCAACATTTTGTACTACAAAGGTCTTTGTCTTAGAGTCAATGGCTAAGATATACTCTTTATAATTATAAAGCAATTAGATTTTAGAACTGGGTAGAACCTTTAAAAATTATTTAGATCAACTCCTTCAACCGAAATGTAGAGAGGTGAAGTCATTGGTCGGAGACAGAGCTCAAGTCTAATTCCCCACCACTCAAATCCCAAAACTCACATTTCCTTTTCTTTTTTTTTTTCAAATTGTGGTAAAAAACACATGACATGATATCTACCCTTTTAATTCCTTTTAAGTTTGGTAGTTTTGTATTATTAACTAAATTCACATAGTTGAGCAAGAGATTGCTAGAAATTTTAATCTTGCAAATCTGAAACTCTATACCCAGGCAATAACCACCCATTCCTTTCACTCCTCAGCCCGTGGCAGCCACGGGTCCACTTTCTGTTTGTAGGAGTTGGACTGCTTTATTTTTTATTTTATTTTTTCACCAACTTTAGAGATCTCATATAAGAGGCATCAGACAATATCTGGTGTGTGTGTGTGTGTGTGTGTGTGTGTGTGTGTGTGTGTGTGTAAGACTGGCCTATTTTACATAGGATACTATCCTTAAGGTTCATCCATATTGTAGCGTGTGACCGAATTTCCTTCTCTTTTAAGAATAATGTTACGTTTTCTTTACTCATTCATAACATATTCTCTGAGCCCATCCATCCATCCATTGGTGGACATTTGGATGGCTTTCTCTCGTGGGCTACTAATAGTGCTCTATGAAACTAGAAGTGCAGGTACCCCTTTCAGATCCTGATTTCAGTTTTGGGCGATACATATTCAGAAGTGGGATTACCGGATCATATGGTATCTCTCTTTTTAATTTTTGGAGGAGCCTCCACACTGTTTTCCACAGCAGCTATGCTGTTTCACATTCCCACCCAACAGCGCTCCAATTTCTTCACATCCCTCCACAGCGCTGCCCGATACAGCAAAGTCTTTTGTGACGAGAAGGGTCAGCTGAGGCGGCAACCTTCGTAGTTGTCTTCTTTTAAGAAATTGCCACAGATTTCTATCAACCACCACCCTGATCAGTCAGCAAATACTGAAGCAAGACCCTTCCATCAGCTAAAAGATTACAACGTGCTCAAAGCTCAGACGACGGTTAGCATTTATTAGCAAGAAAATATTTTTTAATTCAACATGGTTTAATTTTTATTTTTTTAGAGATAATGCTATTGTACACTTACTAGACGACAGTGTAGTGTAATAAACATAACTTTTGTGTGCACTGGGAAACCAGAAAAAAAATGACTTCCAGAAAAATATTAATTATTGAATTATTTGCTTTATGGTGGCATTTGCATTATTGTGGTGGCCTGGAACTAAATCTGCACGATCTCCGAGATCTGCCTGTACTAAATAAACGGATATGAATTAATGCAGTAACACACACACACACACACTTTAGATTGTATAGACCCAAGTGTGCTGGTCCTTCTCCAAGTTATTGCCGTGCACTTCCCTGGCCTGCACTCCCACGCCCTCTGGTGGCTGTCATGTGTACCTGCAGCAAATCTTTGTCTTCCTTGAGGACAGCCACCCACTTGCACCCCCCTTCTCCCTCCAGGCAGTCCCAGGGCTGGGAAGAGCTTCCCCTGTTGTTAGCATCTGGGAGTCTCCCCCTGCTTTTTCCTCACTTTCTGGACAACTCTCCTTTTGTGTGTATATGAGTTAGGTATATTATACAAATTGTGTGAGCATGGTTTCTTTCTTTCTTTCTTTAAATTTTTTTTAAAATTTTGCAGCTTTCTTTACTGTTATATTATCCTCTGTTCCTGACATACAGACTCAGGGTGCCTTGTAATCGGCATGGTGGGCTGTGTGTGTGTGTGTTTTCTTGCCATCAAGGGAAAACCTTCATTTTCACTGCATAAAATTTAGAAACGTCTAAAGAGCAAACAATATCTTAAACCAAAGAAAAACGTTTACAAAAGTTAACAAGGGGAGAAAAAATTGTAAACTTTAAACTACGATAAGTTAATTTATGAATTTAAAGCTAGTCTAATCAAAATATTATGAAGTTAGAATAGGGGATTTTTTTTCCCAATTTTTTTAAAGCAAAATTTATTCAGATATTTATTAAATTACTTGTACAGACTTCTAATACATGCTCGTGAGTATCAAAATGGCATAGAAAAATGCTCATGCCATAGAAAAATGTTATTTTAAATGTTTGTATCCCTGCCAAATTTCAATAGTTGTTAAAGTAATTGTGGATCTTTAATTTAAATCAAAATACAATACTTAATATTATCTAATTCTAGAGGGTCTGATGATGTGAAAACAATATATTGGTAAAAATTATAGGAAATGACACTTTACTGGAGAAATACTATCTGAAAAGTATAATGCTAAATCTACTTGAATAAAAGCAATTGTAATATCAATTAAATAGCAGTATCTAAACCAAAAAGAGATAAGTCAAAACTACTTTAAAGACAGAAAACACATGCAGATGTTATGCCGTGGTTGTGGGAGTTCAAGACCGGGTTGCGGTGAGCTCAGTCAAACCTGCGGGTGTCCCTGGATGCGTGAGCCCTCGCGGCCTGGCTCTTCTCCTTCCTGGGGGTGCTGAGGATCCAGGGGGTCCCCTGACACTTCTGGGCCTCCGTGGGCTGCCTGTGGGGGAGCAGGAGCAAAACAGCCACTTGGGAAAGGCGGGAGGTTGAACTCCGCTTTGGCCAACATTTGCCTGATGGGATCATTTTCTTTCCTTAGCTCCTTGACTTTTCGCTCGGTAAGCACAGCTGCCATCCAGCTCTCCTGGACTTTATTCGCATAGAAGAGGATGTCCTTTAGATAGTGCGAGGTGCTCTCCTCCAGTTCTCTGCGGGTGTCTTCGGCCATCTTCTTGTAGAAGTTGCGAATCTGAGTTGCGGACTCGATGTTTCCACACGTGTAGGAAAGACTCTTCTCAATGTCTGAGCACTGCGCTTCCTTCTCCAATGATTTTCTCTCAAGTTCCCTGGTGTATTCTTGATATAATTGAGGCAGAAGTTGAAGCTTCCGTTTCAACTGCTGAATCTCACTTTGAAGCTGTGAATTTTCCGTCTGCAAAGAGGCTTCCTTGGCTCGAAGATCTGTGATTTGTCCCATAAGCTCTTCATTGATTCGCTTTTCTTCCCACAGTTGTCTGGCTAGTTCCTCATTCTTCTCTTCAGCACTTTGAAGGGACACATTGGAATCAGCATCGTCAGTGACACCCTTCAGATCACCCTCTGACCGATGGATGGGCTGATTGTCATTTTCTGCTTCCCTCTTTTGCTTGACTTCCCAGTTGACGTGACCCAAGAGATCTCCAAGGAGACAAGGCCAGGGGATGGCCTTCAGAAGGTTTTCACCCAGTGGTATTAACTGGCTGACTTTATCTTTCAGAGCCCGCTGCATTCCTGCGTTCGACTGCTCTAGCCTTTCTTTCTCCTGCTCTGTTTCCTGGAGTCTCTGCTTCCATCTCGCCATTTCTTGGGCGAGCAGTTCTGGACTCTCTAGAACGTCAGTGTTTCCATTCAAATCGTCCATTATTTTCTTCCAAAGTTGTTTTCCATTCTTCTCTGACGTTCTTAAGATGGGTCTATCACCAGTCACTTGGGAAAGTTTAGGAGGCTGGGTCTTCTGCACCATTTTCAGAAAGTCAATGGTGTTCTGAAGTGCCAGCCTACAGCGGTTAGTACTTACTGCTGAGAAGCATAAGGTTTGTAATGTGGGAAGACTGGCCTCCACCCCGGGCAGCCCTAGGGCATCATCAGCTTGTGTCATTGGTCCCATATTCCCACTACCTTTTCCACAGACTTTAGCGTGGGCCAAACACCTTTTGCCTAGCACCTTCACACTTCTCCAAATGTGTCGTTTCTTCGCTGTCAAAACCAGTATTACAATATATGCCAGGATCTCCCAGGGAAACTCATGGAGAACTGAAACATGTCTCCAGCTTTCAGAAATCAGCAGCAGCGCACCCCACAGGGGCTCTAGGACCACCTGGAAAGTGGATCTGATGGCAGGCAGCAGGCCCTCCATGGCTGTGTAGGGCTCCACAGCTCTGCCTCCAAGGGCCAGTGTTCTATGGGTCTCAACTGAAGGCTCAGAACCCTGGTGGGGGGGGGTGCTCTGTCTCTAAGGTAAACATGTGCCTGGCAACCAGAGCAGATCAGTTGGGGTGGGGAAGGGGGAGGCCAGCCAGCTTCTAGAAGACAGTTTCCCCCTAACTTTGCCCTCAGATAGAAAGTGATCTCACTTCCACAGGCACGGGGAGAGGGGAGGTGGAAAGGACTGATTGTAGCCAGGTGCTCAGCCACTCGAGGCCCACGTGGCCTGACAGGAAACCTAGGGGGTCAAAGTAGGGCCAGTCCTTGACCCTTTCTCTCAGGGCAGAGTGGTCGGGGCCCCATCCTCGAGTGAGGCGCATTTTCCTGATTTAAAGCTTCCTTCTGCTGCAAGGAAGCCTGGCACTGCCCACAAAGGTCCCAGGGATCTGTCTCCTCTGAGGCTCCCTCTTCTTTATGTGAGGCCACTCTGGGCAGGCAGGTGCCCGGGACTGAAAGGGCCTCCCCAAAGGTATTAACTAAGACACCTGGATTCCAGTCCTAGTAAGTCAGGAGAAATGAGTTGGAACTGGCAGAGTCTTAAAATTTCACGAATTTTCTGTGGAGTCAGCATGTCCTTGTTCAATCCAAGTGTTCCTGGAAGGGATTAACTCTGCTCTAGGGGTGACCACAGTGGTCCATGTGGTTCTCCATCTTCAGCCCGCAACCCCCAAGATGGCCCCCAGGAGGGTCTCTGGTCCACCAAGTATCAGAAGTGGGTCTCTGGGAAGGGGGCAGGTCCTTCTTTGGGCTCAGTTTGCCACCTCTTATTTCATTAAACCACATCTCACTCTCCTGACATCTCCCTGGCAGACCCAGCTCAGAGCCTCCTTGTCTCTCCCCTGGGGCTCCATCATGAGCAACTTGTCCTCAGTCCCTTTACCTGAGACAGAAACAAGAGAACTGTCAGCCGAGGCCAGGCTGGGGGTCCTGAAGGCTGCCAACGTTCAGACCACAGGTGCTCCGTGGGAGGGAGAGGACAGAGGCTCTGACCAGGCTAGTGGTGCAGGGAGGAGACAGCCAAATGCCCACAGAGAGAGTTGTTTCTTTTCTTCTTTTCATTAGATGATTTCTTAAGAGCAGTTTTAGATTTACAGAAAAATGGAGCAAAAAGTATAGAGTACACATGTTATACTAAAATTTCTCTGAAACTCAACCTGTGTCTTATTGGTGTAAAACCCAGCAACTGAGTTCCCCCCCAACCTTTATTGAGATACAATTCACATATCATACAATTCATCCATTTTAAGTGTACAAGTCCACGAATTTTTAGCATATATAAAGAATTATATAACCATCACAATAAGCTTATTTTAGAACAGTTCCATTACTGTAAAAAAAAAAGACCTTGCCAAACCTGTCATTTCTATCCCCTTTGCCCCATTAGGCTGTCAGAAGGAAATCTAAAACTTTCTGGGCTTGATAAGTACCCTTAGGGCAAACCTTTCTTCCCAGTTGATGTACCTATCCACGTAAGCAGTTTCTCTGTCATATTGGCTTAGCAATTCCTCCCTGTCTTGATAAGCTCTCTCATGTTTTAAAGACTTAAAAAAAGATTGCTTTTTCAGGTTCTCTCACCTGTTTGCAAGTGGAGCGTGTCTCTGAGTGCTCAGGTGCACAGAAAGTCTCCCCTGGGTGCCTTATTTGCCCCACAGCTTGGATTTGAGATAGGATTAGTCTCCCAGATGAATAAGCATCACTGAGCAGGGCTGGGTCCTGGAACAGGCCTGGCGGTTTGCCATGAGCTTGTGGTACTCAGTTCTGCTGCTTTTGTATGTGAAGCCACCTTCACTGGAAATGCCTTCCAGTTTGCTGACGGTATCAGATTTTTATGGCCCACGGAAGTCACGGAAATTTCTCCTCTGACTGGTATAATTGCTGAAGACGCTGGCTGGCCATTCCCCAGAGAAAGAGGTCTGATGATTGAGGTGTCCTGTTTTAGAAATGGAATGTTGGGTTTGCATCTTCTGATAGGCTGACTCTTCCAAACTTGGGAATATTTACTCTATTTCCCAAAATAAACACCATCCATACTGGTTCCCCAAAAAACTAAAATAGAGAAGCATAGGTTCAAAGATCTTTCTGTTCAAAAGACCTCTTAAGACGTACACACAAGACACTATAGAATTGAACTCATAGAGGTCCTCTTCTTATCTTATTGCCCTGGATAAGACAGTCATAACATCTAGACTTAGTGTCTTCATTGGTTAGTTTTATATATACGGTTCTTCTTGAAGGTGAGCAAGTGGGGTTTGTCTGTCTTTCTCACTGCTGGTCCCCCACAGAGCCTAGCACAGAGCCTGTACAACTTTACTAAGGTTCACGATTCAAAAAGGAACCATGTGAATAATGAATCCAAGAATTCAGACCACAGATTTGGAACAAAGCGTATGAGTTTCAGAGAAGTAGACATTTTAGAAGAAAACTGTGCTTTTAACCCTAGATGCATTGTGAAACCATGTTTCTTTCCAAGGTTTTAGAGAAAAAGAAAGCCCTGAGTGTATTCCACTGCAAATGAGCAGGAAACAGCGTGAGTACTTCATGTGCTCAAAGTGACCACCTCTGTTCGAGAGCTAGCCAGGGATTCTTGAGAGCAGCCGATTTTCCTCATGAAAACTATGGGATTATGGGCAA
This sequence comes from Halichoerus grypus, assembly GCF_964656455.1. NCBI lineage: Eukaryota > Metazoa > Chordata > Mammalia > Carnivora > Phocidae > Halichoerus > Halichoerus grypus. The sequence continues at coordinate 17,431,364 of NC_135719.1, read as the reverse complement.
AATAACAAAATGGGGGTCATCAGAATCCTGAGAACGACCGGATGGTAGCACAGATCTGGGTTCACATCTCTGCTGTGTCCCTGTGGACTCATCCTATTTTTTCCAGCCTTTCTTTCCGCCTCTGTGGGATGGATGTCTTAGATTTATTGTAAGATGATGGGGCACTTCAGCACCATGCCTGGCATATGGGACAAGTTCCATGTATGTTGGGTTTTGTTCATTTCTGTTCCAGGATTTGAAAAAATAGCCATGAGAATACTTCTCTGGCCTTTTAAGGATTGAAAAAAAAAAAAAAAAAAAACCCACATAAAATAGGTAAGCTATTTTACCATAAGTTGATGTTGATCGTAAGACAAAACTAGATTGGAAAAAAAAAATCTTCAACTAAAAGGGGCTTGTTGTTTGTCTGCAAGCACAGCCATATGCAAGAAATAGGGGCCAGAATCAAATTAGAAGAAAAAGGTGGGAGGGATTCATTCACACACAGTCTCTATAACTTATTTAAAGTAAACCTCTAAGACAGTGCTTCTCAAACTTGACTTTGTATCATGGGAGGCCTTGTTAAAACACAGATTCTTGTCAACTCCCTCCATCCCCCCAGCCCTGCCATTTCTGATTCTACAGTATAGGGTGGGTCCTAGGAATTTTCATTTCCAATAAGAGGATAGTAATATTCTAATGCTGGTCCTGGGACCACACTTTGAAAACCATTGCCATGGAGGTGATTCTCAACCTTGGTTGTACCTTGAGATCACCTGGGGAGCTTTACAAAATACCCATGCCTGGGCTCAACCCAAACATCAGTTGAGAAGTTCTGATTTCACTGGTTCTGGGTGGAGTCTGGACGTCAGGAGTTTTAAAAGCTTTTAATGTGCAAAAGTTAAAAATAATTTCCCTGTCCGTTCTGGTATATTTTAGAAAAGAATCATTCAATTATTCATTCATTCAATAAATATCAGTCGAGTATCTACTATAACCTGGGCTCTGTTCGAGGTGCTAGGGATATGGATAGAAATCGGACGGACAGAGGAAGACTGCCACATTGATAACTCATGAGGTGACTGGCATACCAATGAACATATTTACAGAGAGCTGTTAAGAGCTGTAAGTGGGGGCACCTGGGTGGCTCAGTTGGTTAAGCAACTGCCTGCGGCTCCCATCATGATCCCGGGGCCTTGGGATCAAGCCCCATGTTGGGGCTTCTCCCTCTGCCTGTGTTCTTTCTCTCTCTGGCAAATAAATAAATAAAATCTTAAAAAAAAAAAAAAAGCTATAGGTGGAGGGCAATGAGGTTTAAGTGAGCAAAGACTTCATTAAGGAACTCTGAACTTAGTCTTGAAGAATGAGCCTTTTTTATGGGCAGAGACTGAGGGGAAGAAGATTTTGGGGAGAGGTCTGGGACTGGGAGTGGACACAGGATGTGTTCCCAGGTTCTCAGGGAGCTGGAGCCTGGTTAGGTGGTATGCAAGGAGGTGGGAGAAGTTGTCTAGAATCAGGGGAAGTGTTTCAAGATTCTGGGAGGAGAGTGATACAACTGGGTTTGATCACTAGCTACATCGAGATTAGAACACCTACCTGAGAAATGTTCTTTAGATAGAATAATCTCTATCATTTTTTAAAGATTTTATTTATTTATTTATTTATTTATTTATTTATTTTAGATTGAGAGAGAGAGCACGTGGGGGAGGAGGAGGGACAGGGACAAGCTCAGATGCAGGGCTCGATCCCAGACTGAGATCATGATCTGAGCCGAAACCAAGAGTCGGATGCTGAACCCACTGAGCCACCCAGGCGCCCCTGGAATAATCTCTATCTTGAGGTTATATCTAGGATATGCTCCACACATATACAATCAAGACACCCAAACATCACAGAATAACAGGAAACTAAGACACCAGCTTCCTTCTCGTTAGCTAACTCCCACATTTCTGATGATTTTGCGGGGGGAAAAGAAGGATGCATTCGTTTTCATTGCAAGCCTACCTCTTTTGGACTTTGGAAATATGGGTAGAAAAAGAGTTAATGCGGAGAAAGAAGAGACCAGACAGGAGAAAAAGGGAACGGAAAAGACTCCGAGGTTTGGAACAGCACAGAAGGGTGAATAAAAATGGAAGCTGTGGAAACATGTTTCTCACCTGCCCCCTTCTGCTCCTCCCCTGAAACCCCGCCTAGGAGGCCAAAGGCCATATCCGGTGGCCTGCACTGCCACCTGCAGGTAAAGTCCTGAATCACCGCCGGTATTTCATGCTGAGCTTTGGAGAAAGCAAGATGTCACCAGAATACCCCTGGGCTACCATCAGGCTGCCCAAAAGCTGGGCCAGCAGGTAACTATTCTGTTCCTTACATTTCAGATTGGCTGACTTTTAAAGGATCATTCTTCATGAATATTAAAAGGTACTTTTTTCTTCTCTGTTTTTACATCTCTGAAGTCCAAGCATGTCGTGGAATTAATCGTCAGTTTAATCCACAGACTGTTTTCCCCACTGTGATACACAAAGGAGCATCTTACAATTGATATCATCTTATACTTGGAGAAATATGGCAATATTTATTTTGCGTACATCAGACGTACGGCCTGATGGACAAGGCATGACTTTTGGAACGTGAAAGATCTACTGTCACCTTGAATCTCTAATACCGCTTCTTTCTTATATTCTGGATCTCCATTATTTACTAGTTACTTGATTTTTGGCAAGTGAATTATCTGAGTCTCGATTTCTTCATCCTGTGTATATTCATCCTATGTATCTTCTATGGTTTTGTCAGAGTTAAGTGATACTCTATATAAAGTCCTTCAATGGCTCCCACCTAGCCTATTAAAGCACTCAGTAATTAAGTCTTAAGCAGAAGTCACTATCTTTGCCCACTGTAATTCAAAACCTCCCGTCACCAAACTGTGTTTTCCTTTGTGCCCTTAAAACTAGGCTGCTCGGCTTCTGCTTTATTTTGATCAACCTGGAAGTGCAGAGCCCAGCCTTCTAAGTAAAGCTTTTCCAGTGCTTAAGGCAGTCGAACCTAAATGAAACCGAAAAATGACAAGGAAAACAGATAATGCTATCTATCGCTGCCCGCTGGATTCCATTTGTAGCTCTCCCTAGCAATCACAGGATAAAAGAAAGCCCCGTGTTGAAGGGCAGGGCGTAAGCAGCTGGGTCTTGAAGCCTCAGTTAGCTCTGCAGGGAGGCAGCTCTGAGGAGCACCCCGATGGGCATAGAGCTTATAAAGATGTCTTGGAGCAGGCTTTCATGTTTGCCAAGTGGCTAACCCTTCAGCCCCCTAATATCCCTTCTTTCTTAAATGATATGAAATTGTACAGTCCAAGTTCTTAGCACAAGTCCCAAGGAGAGGGAAGCAGCAAGAAAAGGGGAAGAAATCAAAGCTTTTCATGGTGCCCGCCCTGTGCTCTCTCTTCTTGGTAAAACCATTGCATTTCTGGGGGTTGCGTTGGGAGGACGAGCTGAAGGGGGAGAAATGGAGATTTTTTTTAAAGGTTGATTTGTTTGTTTTAGAGAGACAGAGAGACAGAGTGCAAGAGAGAACAAGCAGGGAGAGAGGCAGAGGGAGAGAACCTCAAGTAGACTCCCTGCTGAGCTCAGAGCCTGACATGGGGCTTGATTCCAGGGTCATGAGCTGAAACCAAGAGCCAAACACTTAACTGACTGAACCACCCAGGAACCCCTAGATGGGAATCTTGAAATACTCCTCCTGCCTGGGTCCCCCTCCCGCTGTCCCTCTGTCCCTATTCCTAGCCATTGTTCAATTTTATCTTCACAGCTCTCCTACATAGGTTGTAAGCTCAGTTGATACCTTGGGGTCCCTGATGGATTAAGAATCTTGCAGGTATGTGATAAAGTTTGAATGCAGGTTGATGTGACATCCACCTGTGGGTTTTGTTTTGTTTTTTCCTGGAGAGCGCCCTGCCTCACCACATTCCCTACCCCAAGTAGAAACCACACCTGCATCCATACCCACCTTCCCAGTAGGCATTTTTGCAGAGAGAGTGTTTATATTACTCATATATTAAGTCTGTTAACATCTGCTCATTTGTTTATGCCCCAGAACAGCTTATAGAGAGAAAACCATTGGGCCCATTTAAAAATGAGAAACTAGACCCCAAAGAAGGGAAGTCACTGGTCCCAGGTTAGAGACAGACTCTACACAGGGAAGCTCACATCCGAGCCCAGATTTGACAATGACAAGCCACATGTGTTGCCAATAAGGCACAAAATCCTAATTTTTATACTTAAAAAAGATGAAAACGTATATTTTCTAGGAATAGCCTATTTTGGTGACCAAAATGGCCCATGTTTCGAGGCTTCCTTAAGTTCCATAATAAACAAGGATGGTGTGGTGAGTGGGGACAGATGGTGACAAGTATGTATTGAACGTTAGAGTCTCTTTTCACCTACTTTCATGTATGTTAGCGATTTAATTACATCTCTCCAAAAGTTTCCTTCACCTGTATAAAAAGTTATAAAAACTTTAATTAAGCACTCGGTGAGCTTTCGAGGGGACATCTGATAGCTCTCTGTGGTCTTGTGTAACTCCATTGTCCCACCTGCTATGATAATGAAATCGTAGGAACAGCAGGAAATGTATGCAATATACTACCCTGGCCAGGCTGCCATGTCATCAGAAGAGGGAAGGGAGGCAGGTCAGGGCAGTGTGGCTGGAGGTGTTTATGACGGGGGCAAGTCACATGCTCACACTGCCGAAAATGCGGACATGTGCAGAGTGAGATTGCATAGATGACCTCCTACTACCACGTGCTTCAGGGGAGAGGCCCACAGTGCCATGGAGGGGCTGGAAGGAGACTTAGCGGTCAGAGACCTGACATGGAACTCCAGGGCTGCCTCTCACCGGGATCAGGACGTTGGATATGCCGCCTTCTGTGCCTCTTTCCGCTCGTGGGTGAAACCAGGCTCATGGTTCCAACCTTGCAGGTCGGTCCTGAGGGTGAAGTGAGTTAATACTGGAGCAAGCTAGAGCAGATATTCTTCAGCACAATCCCAAGTGTCATCCCTACTACGGAGAAGAAGAAATAGAGGCCCAGAGAGAAGGAGAGGTCCCTGCAGGAGGCCACACAACCTCTGACGATTGGAGCCAAAATTCGAACCTGGATGTGGATGACCTAATGTTCATATGCTTTCCCCGTTCCATTCCTGTTTGACATACCCCAGCAATCATTTGATGTTCTTTCCTCTCCTGGAACATTCTTTTTTTTTTTCTAAGGTTGCATTCATTCATTCATTCAGTCGTTTAAAGAGCATGCATGCCAGCGAGCAGGAGGGGGAGAGGCAGAGGGAGAGAGAGAATCCCAAGCAAACTCCACACTGAGCATGGAGCCTGAGGCTGGGCTCGATCTCACGACCCTGAGATCCTGATATGAGCTGAAATCAAGAGTCGGATGCTTAACCGACTGAGCCACCCAGGTCCCTCTTTCCTGGAACATTCTGACTCACAACGAGGTTTTCTGAGCAGACTTCTCCCTTGGGATGTAGCAAGTGGCCTTTAATGGTCACATCCCCAGGTATAATGTCCATTGCAAGTGAGTATGTTGGCTTTTGAGTTTACATTTTCAGCCTCTCTTGAGAACGGCCAAGTGTGAAAGACATCTCCAGCCTCTGCGTCTCCAGTAAGGCTTATAGTCTCCTATGCTTGAACCAAAACACGGAAGGCTCTTCTGAGGGGACCCACACCCTGTACGTTTCAGGTGTCAGAAATGACAACAGCACTTCGTGCATCCAGTTATCCCACCGGCATTTAACAGACAGAAATGAGTTAGAGACGACGGCAGGAGATGGCTGTTTCTTTTTGTTTGAGAAATATCCTTTTGTTTGCATTACAATAGATGAATCTTCAGGACATGTGGGTGGCTCAGTCGGTTAAGCGTCTGCCTTCAGCTCAGGACATGATCCCAGGGTCCTGGGATCGAGCCCCGCATCGGCCTCCTTGCTCAGCGGGGAGCCTCCTTCTCCCTCTCCCTCTGCCTGCCACTCCCCCTGCTTGTGCTCTATCTCCCTCTTTCTCTCTCTGTCAAATAAATAAATAAAATCCTTTAAAAAAAGAATAGATGAATCTTCTTAAGTCTGAGCTAAAATTAAGGCAAGCTATGCAAATTCTTTGTTGAAGAAGGCAGGGTAATATACATAAATAATGTAAATATATTTAGGTAATGATTTCTGTTGTCCAGCATCATGTCATTTATTGATCCAATGATGGGTACACATGTATTTTATATATGTTTGTATAGTATCATAATGTTTTATATACAGTTAACCATTGAACAACACAGGTTTGAATTGTGAGGGTCCACTTCCATGTGGATCTTTTTCGATAACTATAGGACTGAAAATATACTACATATATATTTTCCCTTCCTTATAAGTTTGAAATAACATTCTCTTTAGCTAATTTCATTGTAAGAATACAGTATATAATATCTGCAATATTATATACTGCATATATACAATATGCTTGAATCGACTGTTTATACTATTGGTAAGTCTTCTGATCAACAGTAGTGTATTTGCAGTTAAGTTTCTGGGGAGTCAAACGTTATTCACGGATTTTCTTTAAAATGTATTTATTTATTTGAAAGAGAGAGAGACGTAGTGTGAGGTGGGGGAGGGGCAGAGGGAGATGGAAAAATCCCAAGCAGACTCTGCGCTGACCGTGGATCCCATTGTGGGGCTCAATCCCAGGACCATGAGCTCATGATCTGAGCCAAACCAAGAGTCCATTGCTCGACCAACTCTACCCTTCCCCCCAAGGCGCCCCTGTACCGGGATTTTTGTGCAGGTGTCAGCACCCCTAAATCCTGTGTTACTCAAGGGCCAACTGTATATGTACACATACGTATAGAAGTCTGTGGACACACATACACACACGCGCCCAGGGCAAAAGGCCACAGTTAGGCACAGCTGAGGCTTTTTACCGGACTTACAGCAGAAAATCAGACCCAAACCAAATTGCTCTGAGCCTTCTTTTTTCACGGACTCTGTAAGATCCTGGAAAGGAGCCTCAGAGATTTCTGTAGTAAAGATGAGCAGAGTGGCAGATCTTTGGAATAAGATGTGCTGAGATCTGGGGCCGCTTGCGCAGCATGGGTGGGGGACCGGAGGGGCTGTGCTCCTGGATATGGAGATGCCTGATGCTCCCAGATACGGAGATGCCCGGTGCTCCCAGATACGGAGATGCCTGATGCTCCCAGATACGGAGATGCCCGATGCTCCCAGATACGGAGATGCCCGGTGCTCCCAGATATGGAGATGCCCGGTGCTCCCAGATATGGAGATGCCCGGTGCTCCCAGATATGGAGATGCCTGGTGCTCCCAGATATGGAGATGCTCAATGCTCCCAGATACGGAGATGCCCGATGCTCCCAGATACGGAGATGCCCGATGCTCCCAGATATGGAGATGCCTGGTGCTCCCTGATAGGGAGATGCCCGATGCTCCCGGATATGGAGATGCCCGGTGCTCCCAGATATGGAGATGCCCGGTGCTCCCAGATATGGAGATGCCTGGTGCTCCCAGATATGGAGATGCTCAATGCTCCCAGATACGGAGATGCTCGATGCTCCCAGATACAGAGATGCCCGGTGCTCCCTGATAGGGAGATGCCTGATGCTCCCGGATATGGAGATGCCCGGTGCTCCCGGATATGGAGATGCCCGGTGCTCCCGGATATGGAGATGCCTGGTGCTCCCAGATATGGAGATGCCTGGTGCTCCCAGATACGGAGATGCTCGATGCTCCCAGATACGGAGATGCCCGATGCTCCCAGATACGGAGATGCCCGATGCTCCCAGATACGGAGATGCCCGATGCTCCCAGATACGGAGATGCCCGATGCTCCCAGATACGGAGATGCCCGGTGCTCCCAGATACGGAGATGCCCGGTGCTCCCTGATATGGAGATGCCCGGTGCTCCCAGATATGGAGATGCTCGATGCTCCCAGATACAGAGATGCCCCGTGCTCTCCGATATGGAGATGCCCGGTGCTCCCAGATATGGAGATGCTCGGTGTTCCCAGATACGGAGATGCTTAGTGCTCCCAGATACGGAGATGCCCGGTGCTCCCAGGTACGGAGATGCCCGGTGCTCCCCGATATGGAGATGCCCGGTGCTACCCAAATGGAGATGCCTGCTCCTCCCAGATATGGAGATGCCTGGAGCTCCCAGATATGGAGATGCTCAATGCTCCCAGACACGGAGATGCTTGGTGCTCCCAGATACGGAGATGCTCGGTGCTCCCAGATACGGAGATGCCCGGTGCTCCCCGGTATGGAGATGCCTGGTGCTCTCAGATATGGAGATGCTCGATGCTCCCAGATACGGAGATGCTTGGTGCTCCCAGATATGGAGATGCCCGGTGCTCCCCGATATGGAGATGCCCAGTGCTCCCAGATAAGGAGATGCCCGGTGCTCCCAGATATGGAGATGCTCAATGCTTCCAGATATGGAGATGCCTGGTGCTCACTGATATGGAGATGCTCGATGCTCCCAGATACTGAGATGCTTAGTGCTCCCAGATACGAAGATGCCCGGTGCTCCCCGATATGGAGATGCTCAGTCCTCCCCGATATGGAGATGCCCAGTGCTCCCAGATACGGAGATGTCTGCTGCTCCCAGATATGGAGATGCCTGGTGCTCCCAGATACGGAGATGTTCGATGCTCCCAGATACGGAGATGCTCGGTGCTCCCTGATATGGAGATGCACGGGGCTCCCTGATATGGAGATGCCCGGCCGTGCTGAGTGGGGCAGTGGCTCTGTGCTTCCAAGCCTGGGACTTACAGGAGCAGAGGCATAGCTCACTCCGGGAGCCCCAGCGGGAGGTGGACACCGCTCCCCTTCTACTCTCCTAGCCCCAGGGGGAGACTGCCTCATCCCCTCTTTGACAAATGGGGACTCCAAAAGTGGTACCTGAGTCACAGAACGTTGGCATAGAAACATAACAAAGCACTCAAGGAGCACTATGGCCAGAAGAAGGAAGACTAGGGAAAACATAAAGAACGCAAGTAGACAATGAATTTCAGATAAAGACTTTTAAAGATAGATTAAGGACTTAAATGATCTACTCAGCAAATTTACTGGAAAGCTACCAGAACTTCATCTCTAGCCCCTGACATGAACTAAAGCCTCTCACTGGCCTGGGTCGCTTCTGATGCCCCAGGAAGTGCCGAGCCCCGTGTCCATGGGCTCAAAGTTCTCAAAAATTTGCAAAACAAAGTTAATTTATTTAACTTATTTATTTTTAAGATTTCATTTACTTATCTGACAGAGACAGAGAAAGAGTAGCAGGCAGAAGGAGAGGGAGAAGCAGACTCCCCACTTAGCAGAGAGCCGGAGGTGGGCCTCAATCCCAGGACCCTGGGATCATGACCTGAGCGAAGGCAGACGCCCAAAGGACTGAGCCACCCAGGTGCCCCAAAACAAAATTATTTTAAGCAGCAACAGCTAAGACCGCTGTCTCTTCTCCCCTAGAGCAATAGGCTTTCCTTGTGGGCCCAGGACTGAGAGATCCCGGGACATGGGACTTTCAGTGCTAAAATCGGCCAAGTCCCGGGCAAACTGGGATGAGTTGGTTATCCCACTTTCCATTCTTCCCTTCCTACATCTCTGTCATCAGATGGCACTGGAAAAAATACAGAGCCTATGGGATCTGGCAGAGGGGAGATTGACTAAGGGATGCATTTAGTTTTGGCCTGGTGGGGTAGATGCCTGTGGTTGGCGATCATTCTGCGTTAAGTTATGGATAAGTGTTGCAGTGTAGGATCAGCGTCCAGGGTGCTAGCACTGACCCACTCAGCATTCTCTGACCCATCACAGCGCCCCACTCAGCATTGTCTCACCAAGACACAGAACCTCAGCTCACGCCACATTATGACCATGTCCTACTGCGCCCGGCACCTGGAGAACAGGTGTAGTGGGGGAGAACAAGGTTTGGAAAGGACAGGGCCAGAAATCAATGTGTAGAAAGCCTTCCAATGATCAAATATATACAATTGATGATATAAGATGGAATTCTCGTTGCTATTTAGTCAAAATGGAAGTTCTCCCCTCTCAAGAATCAACTCGAGAATGCAGTGTTATACCAATACAAAGGCATCATGGATTTTTTCTTTTTGGGAATTGAGTGAAGTGTTGTTTTTCAGATTTCCTATTTGAAAGGTTTTATAATGAATGTGTTGGTGTCTGAATTCATATGTGTGATACATCCCAATTATCAAGAACAAAACAATTTTTGATCAAGTCTACTAAAGGAAAGGCTAACTTTTCTTGTTATTTTCTCTATGGAAAATATACAATTGCAATTATATAGTGAAGTGATCAAAGAATATGAAGCCAAAAAATGTAGGAAAATAAAAACACTACTACAGACATGTATTAAGCGGTCATTTCATAAAAAATATTATGCCATCTTTCTGGATTAGGGGGATAGTTGAGATATTGTCAATATATTAATTTTTTTTTTCTGTTGTGATTTCTTTTCACACTTTGGACAAATACACACTTTTGTATCAAATTTTGTATTTATGTTTGCATTTTTCATAAAAGGTCATTTAATAAATAAAATTACATGAATTTATTCCTCAGCCCCGGATCTTTCTCTGAAAGAAATGTATAAAAATCCTACAAGAACAGATAGGAGTCTATATGCATTTAAAGTGGTGGGGTCCTCAGGCAATGTGGAATCCTATAAAGCATTAAAAAAAAGATAAGCAAATTTCACTCTATAAATAGCATGGTAAAAGATGACTTCAGTAAAGTCAATAGAAAAATATAAATTTTGAAAAATATGTTTGCAACCCAGATAGCACAGAGTATTAATATCTAAACTGTATAAGGAGATCTTAAAACCAATAAGAAGAGAATGCACAAACCATTTGAGAAAAAATAACATAAGATGTGAAGAGGCAGCATTTCTTTTAAGCACATGTATTAGGCCAGAAAGCACATTGTAGCAGTTAATTTAGCTTTAATATTGTACAGACCCAGAAGTCTGATAACAATTAAGTTAGAGAATGGGAGCATAATAAGCAGAAGAACCCATTCACATGGGAATATGAAACACATCTAAATAACTCATGGGCCAAAGAATCCATCATGGAAATTAAGCAATTCTTGAGAATTGGACAATAGTAAGAATACCTCATATCAAAATTTGTGGGCGGGGCGGGGGCCTCCTGGGTGGTTCAGTTGGTTAACCCTCTGACTCTTGGTTTTGGCTCGGGTCATGATCTCAGGATCCTGGGAAAAGTTGTGGGAATGTCCCTAAAGCTAGAGCCTTAAATCTTTATATTGGGAAAGAAGGTTAAATGAGCTAAGTGTCCACCTCCAAGAAAATTCTTAATAAGGATACGGTACCCGAAGAGGTCAGAAGGGAGAAAAAATACATAAGCACAAGTTAATAAAATAGAACACAAAGAAAATCACTCAAAAAAAAGGAAAATGCTTCCTTTGCTTTAATTAATAAAATGGAAAATTCTGATGTGGTTGAGCAAGAAAAGAAAGAAAAGGCATTAATAAATATTAGGAACTAAAAGGGTCACGATTAGAGATACAGTGTAGATAATGGTAAGAGAAAATCATGAATGAATTCACACCAACTAATTAAAAACGGAGATATATGGATCATTTTCTAGAAATTATTTAGTTCTGATTATATTTATCTAATTTTCTAATTGCACAAGTAACTTAACAAAAATTGTATTTCAAGAAGAACCAGAAACCAGAACTGACGTTTAACCATTACAATATTTTTTTAAAATCAGTAAATGACAGTCTATTTCCTGAATTGACTCCGGGTCAGATGTTTTAGGAGCTAATTTTTGCAAAAATGAAGAAATACATTATCCGCATTTATACATAATATTTCAGAAAGTAGAAGAAATGAAGTGAGCCTCCTTAACTCCCTTTCTGAAGTTAATAATGACTTTGACACCAGACTGAAAAAGAACAGCACAAAGTGTATTATGCAATCTCTCTCATGAAAGTAAACTCAAAAATCCTGAAGAAATACTAGCAAACAGAAGTTACCACTTGATTATTTTTAAAACCATTATGATCAAGGTTGATTTATCATGAGACTTCCTGGATGATTTAAGACGAGAAAAAACTATAAATGCAATTCATCACACAAACTAATTTAAAGGATAAGAACTTTCTAAAGTACCCAAATGGACATAAAACAAGAATTTATTAAAATCCAGTATCCATCTAAGATTTGCATAGACACATAGGCACACACAAAGCATAGAAAGCTAAACCTTAACTTATAAATATTATCTAATTCAACACTACAAACTACTTCATGTTTAATAGTGAAATGTAGAGCCATTATTTTTCAAGTCAGGAACAAGGCAAAGACGAGTCCAGTGCAATAGGAAAAGGTAGAAACAGCTCTAAAAAATGATGAGCTAGCTTCTATGGAGGGAAAACAGGTTTTATTGAATGATGCAGAGTAAAGAAATTAAGCAAGCTCTTGGATTGGAAGACATGCTTTCATAAAGATGCCAATTATTTTCAAATTAGTATATAAATTTCATGCAATTCTAATCAAAACCCAATCGGTTTTTGGTAGAACTCAAAATGCTCATTCTACAATGTATATGGGAAGCATAAGGCAAAAAAAAACCCTGAAAACAAACAAACAAAAAAACCCCACATAATTCTGAATTAGAACAAGGTAGAGAGACTCACCCTACCAGATATTCATATTTATTATAAAGTAATACCAATTAAGAGAGTGTGTATCAGTGCATGGTAGAAAAAAAGCAAGTTCAGGAAAGATAATGTACCTGACGCTATTTATGTCAAGCGCCAAACATACAAAAATAATATGATTTATGCACATGGAAGAAAATGTGCAATGAAAACATAAAAATATTAATAAAAGTGTCAGTTATCAGAGGCACCTGGGTGGCTCAGTCAGTTAAGCTTCTGCCTTCAGTCCAAATAATGATCTCAGGATCCTGGGATCAATGGAGCCCTGTGTTGGGCTCCCTGCTCAGCGGCGAGTCTGCTTCTCTCTCTCCCTCTGCCGCTCCCCCCGCTTGTGTATGCTCGCACTCTCTCTCTCTCTCAAATGGATAAATACAATCTTTTTAAAAAAAAGTGTCAGTTTTCAAATTTCAGATTTGTAGTTACTTTAAAGGGGAAGAGAGAGGTACAAATCCACAGAGGCTATACTACAATTGTAATGTTTTATTTTAAAAAAAATTTCTAAAGCAGAGATTCCCAATTTTCTTGGTTCATAGCAACTTTATTATCTCCATTCTTTTGTGATGTGACCCAAGCTGAAAGAAACGTCTAAAGGTTCCCTTTATTAAGTATTTAGAGTCCAAAAATTTTGATAGTAATGGTTGTGAGGTGTCCAATGTCCCCATGTGTCCCTTGAAAACTAAAAACATACGATGGCATTCCTACGAGTTCCCTGTGGCACACAGTTTGGGAACCACAGATTTTTAAAACAGATCTTGAAAATAATCTAAATTCAACCAAGCTAGTTGATAGATCATGAAAGTTTGTTGTATTTTCTCTCTACTTTGATGAATTGGGCTGAGTGCTTTGCACAAGTCATTCCATTTTGTCCTCACAAAGGATCCTGTGTTCTCTTTCTGTGTGAGAGGAAACAGAGGTTTAATAAATTGGAGAAAATTTGCTGTCACACACTTGTAAGTGCTGAGGCCTAGACTGAAGCCAGTCCTCTCTGATTGAAGGCCACCGGGTCATGCGTTAATGGGACAGACCACTACTGAACATGTGTTTCAGGTACTAAACCCTGTCAGCCAAGGGAGAGTGGACATAGCCATTGTCCTTGCACATGTGGTGGGAGACAAACAGGGAAGGAGTATAAGCACCGGGGAAAACGTGTGCTCAACCCAGGAGTGAGCAGTCAGAAGGCAGGAGGGGCTTGGGGTTGAGTTTGTGCTGAGGCTTGCAAGATAAATACACATTTGTTTATGGGGATCCACCAAAGTACAAGGACAGAGAGATAAGGAACCCTGTGGTCCTTTTAAAAAGCAATGGGTTATGCCCCAATGGCCAGGGCAAATATTAAATTATTTGTAAGGACTGTACCGTGTTCTTACCCCCCTCCCTTGGCCCCCAAAGTGTTAGTGACTTTGACTACTCAGAGTCCAATTCCATTTTATTTCTATCATATCTTCCCATTCCTCCCAAACCAACAATCAAAGCTTTACACTAAAGATACATCTTTTACATGTCGAGTGACAGCTTACTCATTTCTGTATTTCCTAACACCTCAGCCTATGTCCTGAATATGTTCTAAAGGAAATAGTAATTTTGAATATGTTTATGAAATCTGGATTGTTTGGGCTCACAAGTATTAAGCTGAAGGAAAAAGGAAAGGCTCAGTGGGTTTTCATATATGCTCTAGCTGTCCTATGAATACACTGGGTCTTAGGAATTTACAGAAAGTTACAAGAGTCCCTGCCATCTTGATGTAAACTTCTAATGTTCCAATTGCAAAAGCAAGTGAATGTTCTCAGCAGTCCTGGCTTCAGAGGTCCCTGGGAAATAGAATTCCATTTACACAGCAAGGCTCTGGGCCAAAAATCTGCCTGGGTTAAGTGGTGACTTTCTCTCCTTTGAAATTCATTTGAGTTCTGTTTCCTGCCTGTGTAGTCCTCCCCTTCCTGTGATGACAAACCTTGGCTTACCTTTAGTCTGGGTTTTCTAGATCTCAATACCAAACTTTAAACTGCTTGTTTTGGGGTGCCTGGGTGACTCAGTCGTTAAGCGTCTGCCTTCGGCTCAGGTCATGATCCCAGGGTCCTGGGATCGAGATCCGCATCGGGCTCCCTGCTCAGCGGGAAGCCTGCTTCTCCCTCTCCCTCTCCCCCTCCTTGTGTTCCCTCTCTCGCTGTGTCTCTCTCTGTCAAATAAATAAAATCTTTAAAAAAATAAATAAATAAACTGCTTGTTTCTCCTTTTGCTCATACTGGTTCCATCCCACCCAGCAATCATCTATTTCCCTTGTGAGTTCAGAAGGGCTCTGAAAGACGAGGCATGTGTGGGTCACACCACCGCATTGGGGATGCCCGTGTTCATACATCCACATGGATCATAGAAAAACGGGCTCATGGCACTATGTTCTTTAGGATCAGTAAGCGCAGCCTACACACAGCAGACCGATACGAGTGAACAGCCAAATCTTATGGGATCTGAAACAAAAACAAAAAACAAAAAAACAAAACAAAAAAAGTCTTCTGGGATATGGATGAAGGAGACAAAAATTTACTTGTGAGATAAAAATTACCAAAATCTTTCATTTTTGTATTTTTGGGGGGGGGGGTTGCCATCAGCCCGGAAACTGCTTTTTCCATGACTTGGTGCAGCATAGAGTGGCACAGAAAGAGATCCAGGAGAACACAAAGCAAAGAGATGCTTTTCCAGAGTGACAAGTACCTGCATCACACATGCTGCAAGTTTTACTCTAGAAGACAGAAGCTCCTGCAGGAGGGGCAGTTCAGCGCAGACAGCGAGAGCTGTGGAAATGGAGTGCAGCGATCTCTGTACCAATATATACAACTTCTGTTGCATTTGTAGAGACCCCTCTCTTTCTGCCACAGTTTAGTGTCAACGGTCCCGATTAAGTGCAGGAGCACTCCAAAGACGGCGGCACAGGACGTGGAATATGTCCCAAGTTAGGAATCGTCAGAGCAAAACAGTGAAAGAAGGAGAGCGACAGATTCCAAGCTGAGATACCCTCCTTCCCACAAAGGTATGGTGGCCACTTCTCAGTGAAGGAGGTACATAGCTTTGGGACCCTACCGTCCGGTCCATAGAATTGGTTCCTGGATCCTGCTGCTGTAAATTAATAGTTTGTTCAACCATTCTGTCCTTACCACATCCTGATTTACTGTTTTTTTTTTTAAAAAAAGATTTATTTATTTGAGAGAGAGAGAGCACGCGCACAAACAGGGGGGCGGGGCAGAGGGAGAAGGAGAAGCAGGCTCCCCACTGAGCAGGGCGACCCACGCGGGGGGCTCGATCCCAGGACCCTGGGATCATGACCTGAGCCGAAGGCAGATGCTTAACCGTCTGAGCCACCCAGGCGCTCCTTAAGTATGTGTTCATTTTTTTTTTTAAAGATTTTATTTTGAAGTGATCTCTACACCCAGCGTGGGGCTCGAACTCACAACCCTGAGATCAAGAGTTGCACGCTCTACCGAAGTAATTTAATAAGCATGTAATTGGAACTTCAGCAGAAATTAAGAATAGAGTCAACATCACACTCTAAAAATATAGACCAGGCAGCAGGCGATATCGTTGCGAGAACAAAATGGAAAAAAAAAAAAAAAAAGATTCAGTAGTGGCGCGGCCAGGATGAATGGCACAAGATTTATCACTAATGTAATTGTGGGAATGCCTGCCCAATATTGCCAGGCCTCCTAATTGTCCAAGAGCTGCCAGTAACCCAGATTTTGACTTGAATTCAGTAGATTTTTGACATGTTGACGTCAGTGTAATGAGGCCAACATTTTTTTGGCCAAATTAACATATATGTGTACAGGTGAATCCAAAGACCCATAGTTTGTGGGACCTGCTGTGTGTGGAGCCGACTTATCATTATATTCTAGATGCTGGTGCCTGAGCCAGCAAAGGCTGCTTACTGAGTCTATTGGTGAGAAATACTTTACCGTTTCTGCAAGTCTGTTTTTCCATCTGTTTTCCGTCTTTTGTCAATAGGACACCCTTGTGAGTCTCAAGCATTTTGGGGAATTGGCCACTATGGTCGTCGTGGGTTACATCTAGAATGCCAAATATCTTAATTTCAAATATGTTATACAGCAATATAGAATACTTACATGGAATACTGAAGTTGCCTGAGCTCAGGAATGACAAAAGTGTTCCTTTCTATTGCAAACTCTAATTGGTGTTCATATGGTCTGCCTGACATGCAGTGAAGAGAACAGATCTCAGTTGGGAAGAACACAATGATTGTGTGCATCACAGCATTGCTACATGGAAATCCTCTTCCAGATATGGGCCATATCTGTCTTGATCCTCACCTGAACATTTTCCAATGAGATCCTAAGTGCCCTGCAAGCTGAAAACACAAACACGAAATCTCACATTAAAAGCTGATTATCTGTATAGTGATGGGTGAGAGAATTAAGCTCTCCATTCGTAAATATTTGAATGCATGCTGCATGTCTGGCACTTACATAGGCGATGGGGATTCAGAAGTGAATAAAACAACCAAAAATCCCTTCCCTCATGTAGTTTAATTATATGGCTAAGGGGTGAGGGGAGACTCAAGAAAGAAACAGCTAAAATAGAGACACCATAGAGTGTATTACAAAATGTTAAGTGCAATGGGAAAAGGGGGGATTTAGGGACTCTCTGTGTGTATGGGGGGTAGATCACAATTAACCAGGATCAAAAATTAGCAGTTGGAATATTTAAAACATTCCATTTAGAAATGGAACGGGCATACATACGCCCTGACCCCGCCATCCTCCAATGGTATTACATGGCATTTCCACCACTTAATGACCTTGCATAACCTTCCAGTATCTGGAGTCACTCAAGGTATCCCTCTCCATCCCCACCATAAATTAACATGGACAATATCTGGTCATTGTTTAGAAGGTCCAACGAGGCCCATGCATTCTAACTAATTAATTAAAATTAGTTCTAAAAAACTCAGAGATTAAATTCTGACTTCGTAGATGCCCAGTTATGCACCTGAGGGGTTGTAGTCTTTCTAGACTAGCACAATCAGGGAGAGTGTCCCAGGGCTAGCCTGACCACTCAGTGGACCACACATGGCTTTATGCTGAGGCATGACGGAGACACAGGTAATGCAACCCAAAAAGAAAACTCAAATCCCTGAGTGGAGAAGAATTTGAGACAATTTCTCAAATAAAAGGGCATAGAACAAGGGAAGCTGTTCTCTCCAAACAGAACAGATAGAATGAAAAACAAGGGAAGGTGTCCCCCACACTGACTCATGTTTAGCACCTGTTTACAGAATTCATTTAATTTGAATAAAATGTGATCAACACGTTATGGTTACTTTCTTAGGGCAGCCTTTGGCCTCATTCAAATAGTCCAAGTACAGAATAGTACAGAGAGTCTCCAAGAAATCTTCGGCACCTAAAAATAGCCTTCTAAATCAAGGTCATGCGGTGCTTGGGTGGCTAAGTCGGTTAAGCATCTGCTCTCAGCTCAGGTCATGATCTCAGGGTCCTGGGATTGAGCCCCACATCAGGGCTCCCTACTAAGTGAGGAGTCTGCTTCTCCCTCTCCCTCTACCTCTGCTCCTCACCCCTGCTCATGCTCTCCCTTTCAAATAAATAAAATCTTAAAAAAAATCAAGGTCACAGTGAGGATTCCAAGAATGAGGAAAATTATCTTTTCAAAAGCAAAGTGTGAATCCCAAAAGATGAATGGGATTTTTGTACCTGGAATGAGGCAGAATGTTTCTTATAATGGGCTTCTCTGTGATTCAGTGTTTTGGGTTCATGATTAACTTAGTAAAATATGTATAAATTAAAATGTCCAGAATAATTCTATGCACCCTGGATGGCAATGATCAGAATTTAGTTGAAAACCGTTTTCATCTCCAATTTCTGGCTCGTAGTCAAGCGGTATATACTTATTAGTAAGTCTGTCCCTTTAATCAGTTACATGCCTCACAGTCTCATTTGATCTCTATGATGATCTTTCAATACAAATGAACTCATGAGCTTCTGAAAGGAAAATGATTCTCCTGACTCAAATGACAATCCCATAGAATTGTTATTTATTTATCAAAAAAATTGCTGGGATCACAGGCCGGGTCAGCTGATCCCCGTTTTAGAACTGTGTGGACAGAAGTTTCTTTTTTTTTTTTTTTGCCTGATGCCATTGTCCCAAAAGCAAAGCTGCAGACAGTCGTATATACATGATAAATCTCCAACAAAGTAAGAAAATTCACATAAAGCAAACTATTCATTTTAAAAAACTGTTTTTCGTCCTGAGATTTTTATCCTGAAATTGAAGAAACAGTAGCTGGTAGAGATTTTTTCTTTTTATGTGAGTGCACGTCTGTACTTGACACATTTTAGTTTGCGTCTCATTTTCATCTTCTAATTTTTAAAAAATATATTTTACTGATAAAAATGCAAAATCTGGGGACAACTGACCTAAAAAACTTATATCCTTCTCTATTCTCCTCTCAAGACACAAGATTGGACTTCAACTATGAATGATCTAAATTTGTAGAAAGTTCAAAAATTAGCTGGATGAAAGATCAAATAACACATCAAAAAGCTGAGATGTATCAATGTGTCAGGGTTCAAAAATAATGACTTACAGTCAGTGATAGGAATGCTTTTCCACTGTGTCTATTTTGAGGGCAAGCCTGAAATTCACAACTTAGCAGAAAAAGTAAAAGATCTGTGGGGAAATGTGAGGAATTTGTCATTGCTCAAATCTAGTGCTCAGCCTTGGGCTGAATTTAGTATTAATCTTGATAGAGGCATGTTTGCAGTGGACAGAGAATAAGAGAAATGCATGTAGGATTTATCGAGGACGCAGTAAAAAATCCATTTTTTTAGGGCTATTTTTCTTCCACAATAAATGACTAGGGGAGGAAAAAAAGAAAAGCTTAAAATTGGTGTCAAGCTCTTTATTCCAACCATTTGGGATTAGCTGGAAGAGAAATATGTCTGCTTATAATGAATCACTTTTGATGAAGTTGAAAAGAGGGAGGGGAGAGAAGTATCCAGCAAGCAGGGGTTTGGGAGGATTTCCTCAAGTCCCTACACTGCAGTTCACCAATAGTAATGGACTATCAATGAATTTTTACCAACTGAATTTAATATATAAGCTGAGTATAGTCCTTAAATTCTATGAGGAAATATATGTTACGAAATGAGAATATACCACTCCTCCCTTTCCAGAGAAAGACATTTTTCTCATCTGTTAACAAAACCTATGATACTGCAAAATGGTGATCTTTGTCAGATTTGGGGGTTTACACTCAATTGTAATTGGGGAATTAGACTAGGAAGCGATTTTGCCCTGTTCCACATTAAAGACAAGCTACATGACACAGGGTTTTTTTTTAAAGAGGCTTCAGTGCAGTTGTTCAAAATTGTCCGTCATTCTACCAAGCACTGGATTGAATCAAGAGGTGTAATTTGGAGAACCTGGGTGGCTCAATCAGTTAAGCCACCAGCTCGGTGGTGATCCCAGGACCCTGGGATCTAGTCCCCTATCAGGCTCCTTGTTCAGTGGAGAGCCTGCTTCTCTCTCTCCCTACTTCTTCCTCTGCCTGCCACTCTCCCTGCTGCTGCTCTCTCTCTCTTTGACAAATAAATAAATAAAATATTTAAAAATAAATAATTAAATAAATAGGTGTTATCTGGGGGAAAATGGCATCTACCATGATATATTTTCCTTTTTCAAACTCATTTCTAATTGTTCTCAGGATGCTCCCCATCTTGTTCTTAGTTGGAGTGATTAGTGCTTATCTTTTTACTTTGCACATTTTAATAACCGCTTGCCTCAGAAAAAGCATGCACTCAGTCTCAGTGAACTTCTAACAAGGAAGTTTCAAGACAAGAGGAAATTAAGACAATGGGAAATATGCATTCATGGTTTTAGGCAGTCCTAGGTGTTATGGATATGTTGTTGATAATATATCCCTCCTACGTGCAATGTTCCAGTTTATGTTGTTCCAATAACACCAATAAACCACATAGATGACATTGTAGATGATTTGAGATCCTGCTTGACTTTTTGTTTTAAGGGAAACAGAAAGAGACGAACTATTATATGCTTGACCTTCTTGAACCCGATGTCCATAGTGGAAAAGGTTTGAAATGGACTATGTCCATAAGGACCTTCTCCCCACTCCCCGCAGTTTCGTAGATATAGTGCTTTTCACTTGCATACATGTTTCTGGTCTACTCTATTTTTAAAAATCTCCCTACACAGTATCTATAACAGACCCTTCTGCATCCTATAAGCATCAACCTTTAAATTGATAGGGGGTATATATTTTTCCCACCAATCCCCAATAGTTTCATCTTCATCCCCTTCCATGTTGTTCTTAACATTGTTTCCAGAATTATCAGAACACCTCCCTTTGGGGGAAGCTGCTATATATTTCATCATCACTCTCTAAACTGTTTGGAAAATAGATATTAGCCGAAGTCTGTATTAGTAAGTCCATCACTGTTAAGAACTCAGTCCATGACATATTAATTTACTCCTAAGCTTCCAGCTGAGGCCAGACTAACCTGAATGGTATTTGATTACAAAGATCAACGAGTTGGCATAAAACGGGATGGATCATTGAGCAAAACAGTTTATTAGTTCTCCTTAGTACAACTGATGTTTTTAGGAGCTGTGGTTTATAGTCTGTGGCATTGTTTGGTGGACTCCTTCCTAAACCATCAACTATCCAAATCAAAACACTATCAGCACCTTGGAGAATGTAATTATATGTTACAGACATTCTCTAAGAGAGATAGTGTCCAGCAGTTCTAGAACATTCCCCCCCATTTTTGTTGATTGAGGACCTCTGATTATTTAATGTCAAATATTTCACGTAAACTATTGACTATTAGGAGAAAGTTTATCGGTTTCTAGATAATATTTTTTTCCTAGCTTTGAGGCTGAAAAATATTTCATATAATTCATATAGTCAGAGGAAAGTTGTCAAAGCAATAGATTTTATGATTACCCCCCCCAACTCCCACATACACATACAAACACGCATGCATGCGCTTTTAAAAAATCTCTCAGACTCCAAGAATGTAGCGCTGGAAAGGGACCTTACTGAATTCTTTCCTAATTCGGTAGTAAATATAGCTGAAATTATCTGAGCTCACGAATTTGTTTCAAAGAGTTAAAAGAACATAGGAGCTCTACTTAAGGAGCCTTACTGTAGGAAAGTGGGGGAGAGGCTGGAGATATTAACGCTGTAGGAGGGATACTGTGAATAGGGTTACTTGGAGTCGCTTTGGTGAGTCAGACAGCTTCTTTGGTCACCTTCCAAATATTCTCTATTACAGGTAGCAATTTGGGGTTAATTCAGGATTATCAAATCAATCACAGTCGGGCTCAAAATTTCATCGGAAGCTTTTCCTCTGTTCTCTGGCTGACTCTTGATTGGAGTCACAGTGGCAGGGCAGGGAAAAGAGAAACACTTTGTTCTTGTTGCCAGCATGTCCCACAAGCAGGCTGGCTCCTTGCTGCCACTCTGGAAGTTTCATGGGAAGATATTCTTGGAATACATTCTGAGCCAAGAGATCTGAATGAGATCTATCAGGTGTTGAGGGTGGGCCTTCTAGGATCCATGTTCCTGTCTGTATGTTATGCCCCACCTGCCACTTCAGTTGCTGTCCACATTCCCAGGGGTCCTCCGAGTGTCTCAGAGACTTCTGTTTTCCTACTCCATCTGGGACGCAGTGTGTCTGTCTGTCTCACTGTTAACACATGTAAGTTCCCAGAGGATCTTCTTTATTTCTCTCTTGCCCCTGAGCTGCCAGGCGCTGAGAGCAAATTTCGGTGTACAGCTTACTCTCCCTACATCCCTCTTCCATCCTATCCTTTGTCCCCCTTCACCACGTGCCCACCCCCGACCCCAAACTCTCTTTACATAAAGAAGGAATGAAAGCCAGGTAATGACAACCCAGTTCTACCATAACGTGGACCTTCAAATCTGTGTCTCATCCTTGAATTCTTGACCTGTTACCACAGAAGCCGAGACTCTCCATGTGCTGGTCACTGCACAAGAAAACAGGGGCCTAATTTCTGCACAGAAGAGAAGAGCACACATTCTGGGCACTCCTGGTTTAAACAGATATAAGATAGTGGTTGAGAGGATGTCATGTGGATCTCAAATAACTCTGTTCAATCTTAGTTCTGCATTCTATCAGTGGGAATTTACCTAATTTCCCAGTGCCTCGGTTTCCCCACCTGTAAAATAAGAAGGATAATGCTTCCTACTTCCTAGGAGGGCTTTGAGGATTAAGTCCATTCTTATACACAAGGCTTTTCACCAAGAGCAACTCATGCATAATAAGTGTTTGGTAATTATTAACAATTGTGATTAATCAGTTCCCTTAATAGCTCACATATTATTCCGTCATACATCTTTAGCCTTTTGGCACATAATACCAAATCTTTAGCCATTCACTTTGGATCAAGAGGTCAAATGCCATTTAGCAAATTCCAGCATGGACTTAGGTCCCTACTGACATTTATAAATAGCACAAATAAATGTAGTATGGGTTAGGTGTGTAAGTTGTGTGGTATCTTCCCTCAAGGCTGGCAGGGTAGGGCTGATAGCCTGACCTCTAGGGCATGAACATCATTCCCCGCTCACACCTGGTCTTTTACACAAAACCTCCGACTGACTAGGCAGTCTAGAAATTCCAAAAGTTCAGTGGCAGATATGTTCTTTTGTGACTATTATTCATCTGAATGACGATTTGAAACTTGCAAAACATTGTGAGGGTGGGAAAAGAACTAGGAAGAGCTAGGCAAGTAAGGGCATGTTAGTACAATTCCATGGAAGTGCAATTTAGTGATTCAACTAAATTTATACTTACGTGCACACACTGAACATTCACTCTCGGAAAGTTTATTTTTTTTTGCTAACCTTTTACTTGGAACCAAGGAATAAATTTCAATTATTCATTCAATTTATTTCATAAAGAGATACATGGCATGAATTATCAGCCTTTGTATTATGAAAATGCATATGGAGGACCTTAGCATTAAAATGAGTATTACAAATACCAGAAATAAAAGCCAGATTCTGTCAAGCTAGGATGTCTACTAGGCCTAGCAGGAGATCTTGGCACAGGAATCAAGATTGTTTTGTTAGTAAATGTGATCATTTGCACTTGGAAGATCTTCAAGCTAAGGATCTACCCCTTCAACTCTAACTGCCTTTCATGACTTAAGTGTTTTATTAAAGAACTTACATTCATGATACTAAATTTACACTTTAAAGTTGAAAAGTCAGCACTTAAAAATTAACTTATTCCTATAAACAAACAGAAATAAAATTTTAAAAAAATATATAAAAGTGATCATGGCATACATGCATTTCTTGAAATAAATTTTATTTGCCCATTTTTCCTTTTCTTGTCTTTTTCTCTTTCTTCTGTATCAACCCTATTCCCCTTCCCACCTTCCCTTATCCAGAAGCCCATGTTAACATAATATATGCATTTCAGTGGTTTTTTTCAATGGAATATATAGATATGTGTAGATATGTGTACACACAATTACATAGTTAAAAATTATATTCACGTGTCTGCATCTTTCTTTTCTCATTTAATATCTCAGAATAAGTCTCTGAAGTCAAGTGGCCTCGCTACTGTTTTTAATGACTGCACACTAGTTCATGGTGTGGATACACCATAATTTATTCAGCCAGAACCCTACTGAAAGGGTTTTACAATTTTTAAATGAAAAATTTGCCTTTACTCTGTTTTAAACATTTGTGCCCCCATGGACAACGCTATTGTAAACATCTTAGTGCCTGTCCATGACAAGAACACATAAAGAGATTGTTATTTTCATTTTACAAATGAGGAAACTATAATTAAGGAAAGGTAAAGAAAAGTTTTACAAATGAGGAAATTTTATTTGTTATTATTTTTAAAAGATTTTATTTCTTTCTTTATTTGTTTATTTATTTAAGAGAGAGGGACAGAGAAAGAGAGAGAGAGCATGAGTGGGGGGAGGAGCAGAGGGAGAAAGACAAGCACACTCCATGCTGAGCACAGAGCCCAATATGGGGCTCGATCTCAGGACCATGAGATCGTGCCTGGGCTGAAACCAAGAGTCGGATGATTAATGGACTGAGGCCACCCAGGTGCCCCTTATTTTATTTTTTTCAGTAAGCTCTATCCTCAATGTGGGACTTGAACTCAGGACCCTGAGATCAAGAGTCATACGTTCTACCAACTAAGCCAAACAAGCACCCCACAAATGAGGAAATTTTAGCTAAAAAAGTGCAAATGGCCACATCATCAGTCCAGTTTGACTCTAATCTCAGGTTTCACTGTGCCACATGACACTCTTTTGTCCTTGTTCGGATTTCCTAAAAATTATAGGCTATTAAATGAAAACATGTGTGACTCGAATTCAACTAAATAGATCAAGTACCTGGCAGTGGAGGTTAAATATAGTTTAGAAATTTAAGAGGAAAAGATGGATTGCACATTAATTTTTATAAATGGATCTCTTAAGGTACCATGGTTTATTACAGATGTAAGTCTTTTGGAGGCAATATGGCAAACTAGAATTTCAGAGAAACAGTTTCCAATATAAGACACTTCAAATTACCAGGTAAAACATAATGAGCATTGCAGATTTCTGGTTCTGGGACAGGTGGATTAGACTGAATAAAACTAAACCTCCCACTGACAACTACGTATGAGATGACTCTTGGAACTCACTGAAGAATACCTAACAGAGATGAGACTTGGATGACTGTGATCCTTTAGAAGAGAGAAGCACACAGAAGACTCCACATTTATCCTGGCTTTTCCCATGAAGACATTTTCCTATTTTCTGTACAGGAAATAGAGGCCAAGCAGAAAGTGGTTCACTTATTGGAGCAAAGATACAGTTGGCAGAATGCCACACTGCCACATTGGTTGGGATTTGAGGGACAAAATCCCAGAGAATAGGGAAATACAGAGAAGTCCCCCAAATCTCTAATTCCCATCGAAATCCTTGGTTAATTCCTATGCTAAATGTGTCAGGGCAAGAGTCCAAAAGTCCAGCTAACTACAACATCTGGGAAGCCAAATAGTACAGCAGAAATTTTAGCAGCTGCTTGTTGCTAGGGAGACTATGGTTGGATTTCAATTCCTAACAAGTTGGAGGAGCTTTAGAATATAGCCTAGACTTTCAGTTGAGATTCCCAAAGGACCATGAACTAGGAATAAAAGCAAAGACTTGGAAGAAAAACCACACTCTAGAAGATTAACCATGGCTTAGGAATAATCTCAAAACTGAAATACACCAACCCCAAAACTCTAAAATTAAACAGCAACTAGATTATGGTGATCCACTGTCCCTATATGGTCCCTGGAAGAAAATCTCTCTCTTGCTGTGGAGGAAAATGACATCATCAAGAGCCTCTGTATTGTGTCATCTACAGTGTCATGTATCCATTAAAAATTACTAGGACAATTAAAACAGGACTAAATGACCAAAAGACATACAAAATCATATTTTTTATAAAGAACATAGAAACACAACCAAGGAGTTCCAGATCATTGATTTTTTTTTTTTTTTTTTTAGAGATGTCGAGAGTATGTGAGCAGAGGGGGAGGGGCAGAGGGAGAGGATGGAAATCTTAAGCAGACTCCATGCTGAACACAGAGCCCAACGTGGGGCTGAATCTCACAACCTTGAGATCATGACCTGAGCCGATCAAGTGTCAGACGCTTAACTGACTGAGCCACCCAGGCACGCCCAGATAATTGATTTTAAATAACTTATGATTAAAATGCTCTTTAAAATGAAGAAAAGATGGAAAATTTCATCAGAGAATAGGAATCTAAAGTAAATTTCTAAAACTGACAAAAATGTTATATCTGACAGTAAAATTTAACTTACTGGTTTAATAGAAGATTAGACAAAGCAGAACAGACGATTAATAGATGGAAAAACAGATCAGTAAAAAATATCAAGATTGACAGACCAAAAGAAAAAAAAAAGGCGAAAAACAAGGGGAAAAAAAAGATATGGGACATATATCGAACACAGCACTATCCAGTAGAAATATAATGGAGGCATCAAATGTAAAAAAAGATTTTTCCAGAAATACAAAATCTGAAAAATTTCCCCACAAGAATACCTGCACTATAGGGAATGTTAAAGGACATTCTTCAGGCAGAGGGGAAAAAATATCAAAGAAATATCAATCTATAAAAATAAAAAATCAGAAATGTTGTCTGAATGATATGGATTGAATATGTACCCCCTAAAATTCATTTATTGATATCAAATCCCAATGTGATGATATTTGGAGGTGGGACCTTTGGGTGGTGATTAAGTCATGAGGATGAAACCCTTATCAATGGGATTAGTGCCCTATAAGAATAGGCCAGGAAATAGCTTGCTCTTTTTCTGCCATGTGAAGATAAAGGAGAATTCAGCTATCTGCAACCCAGAAGAATGTTCTTACCAAAACCCAACCATGCTGGCACCCTCATCTCAGACTTCCAGCCTCCAGACTGAGAAATACATTTCTATTGTTTGTAAGTCACCCAGTCTATGGTAGTTGGTTCTATCAGCCTAAATCGACTAAGATATAAGTGTAAATACATAGGATTTTAAAAAATATTTCATTTTCTATAAGGTAGTAGACTGCTTAAACAATGTAGTAGGGAAGTTGATAACATCTGTAGATTTACAATGCATATAAACAAACCAAAAAGGCTAAGAGTGGGGAAA
Organism: Halichoerus grypus; assembly: GCF_964656455.1. Classification (NCBI taxonomy): domain Eukaryota; kingdom Metazoa; phylum Chordata; class Mammalia; order Carnivora; family Phocidae; genus Halichoerus; species Halichoerus grypus. The sequence continues at coordinate 17,403,900 of NC_135719.1, read as the reverse complement.
TGGAAGTATATTGTTGTTAGTTTCTTATACTACACATGAATGCATATAACGTCACTTGACATGAGACTGTGATTAAATAAAAATGTGTATGATAGGGGTCCTTGGGTGGCTCATCTGTAGAGCATGCAACTCTTGATATCTAGGTCATAAGTGTGAGCCCCATGTTGGGGGTAGAGATTATTTTAAAAAATAAACTTATTAAAAATACTATAGATATACTCTAAATCATAAAGCAACCACTAAAATAACAAAACAAAGGGTTATAGCTAATAAAGCCAAAAAAGGAGAGAAAATGGATCATAAAAAATATTCATTTAATCCAAAAGAAAGCAGGAAAAGAGGAAAAAGGAAATGAATCATAGCCAAGACAATTAAAAAACAAATAGCAAGGTGGTAGATTTCTGCCCACCATATTAATAATTATATTGCAGGTGAAATGTGTAAATACCTCAATTACAGATCAGAAATTGTCAGATTGGATAAATAAAGCAAGACCCAAATATGCTTCTTATCAGAAACTTACTTTAAAGTATGTATAGTAGTATAAAGACACAAATAGGTTAAAATGTTGGAAAAAGACATTTCATGCTAAGCTTAATCAAGATAATGCTGTTGGGGCACCTGGGTGGCTCAGTCAGTTAGGTGTCTGCCTTCAGTTCAGGTCATGATCCCAATGTCCTGGGATTGAGCCCTGTGTCAGGTTCCCTGCTCAGCAGGGAGTCTGCTTCTCCCTCTCCCTCTGCCCCTCCCCCCTGCTTGTGCTCCCTCTCTCGCTGTCTCTCAAATAAATAAAATCTTTTTTTTTAAAGATAATGCTGAAGTGGTTATATTAATATAAGACAAACTAAATTTCAAAGCAAAAATATTACCAGAAATAAAAGTTTTTTTGTAATAATAAGGAAGCCAATTCATCAAGAAGGTATAACAACCCAAAATACTTATGCACTTACTAATGAAGCTTTAAAATACATAAAGCAAAAACTGATAGAACTGCAAGGAGAAAAAGACAATTCCATAATTAGTCTCTCTCTAATTGACTGGACAAGTAGGCAGAAAATCAGTAAGGCTACAGAAGACTTGAATAATATTATCAACCATTCTGATCTAATTGACCTAATTTATAAAATATTGCAACCAAAAAACAGCCGAATTTACATTGTTTGCAACTGCATATGCAGCATCTACCAAGATATACCATACTCTGTGCCATAAAATAAGTCTCAATATATTTGAAATGGTTCAAGATGTGCAAAGTATGTTTTTTGATCACAATAGAATTTAATTAGCTTACAGGAAAAAAAACTGAAAGAACCCCAAATATGTGGAAATGAAATGGCACACTTCTTTATAACCACAGAACAAAGAAAAATTAAAGGATTTTAGAAAGTCTTTTGAACTGAATGAAAATAAAAACATAAATTCTGGTTTCAGTTCTGACATGTAAAGAGATTAGAAGATATCACTCTCATCTTTACAACAGAAAAAACTGAACAAACCCAAAATCAATGACTTTTCTTGGGCTCCTCAGAGAACAGAGATCAAAGGACAAGCTGCCATTCCAAAACTGGGGAGAAAAGCCAATGCAGGGGGTCACAGCTGAGGTATACATACCTGGAGCCGACCTGCTGGAGTCATAAACTGGTAGGAACACATCATGGTAATTTTGATGAATTGCTGGAAGCTGAGTGTGGACTGGTGTGAGAGGGAAAACTCCTGGCTGCTTCAGTCTTGGAGAAACCCTCAAGTTTACCTCTAGGAACTCCATCAGATTCTCACAGTCACAAAGTCCCTTTTGTGACTTTGGAAGGGGAAGGGGAAGATTCTTTACTGTGACATATTCTCCAAGAGGGCTCTATAACATAGCACTGCCTTCCAAGGGGCAGAAAAACTATATCCATCTTGCCTTATCTCAGATGGAGAAAATAATTTTTCCCATTTCAACTCCCACTTGCCTTTCTGTTTTGCCAAAGCCATGTGGAAGGGGAAGGGGGAATTATACCTCTGAAGAAACACTTGTGAACATCCATAGCCCAGATAAACAGGTCCACTAACAGGCTGAAAATAACCCATAAGATTATAAAATGCTTTCCCTCACCCATACCTTGCTATCACACTGACAGAGCTTCAGTATAACAATGCAGTACTTTTGAGCTAGCAGCCAGATGCAGACTTCTCTGGGAAGGAGCCCCTAGGGAAGGATGCAAAGAAGGGAGAGAGGGAGAAAGAAAAAAAGGAAGAACTTTAATAATAAAACCAGATAGATATTACAAGAAAGGCAAAATACAGACTGATAACTCTCATGAGCACGGATGCAAAATTCTAAACTAATCATTAGCAAATCAAATCCAACAATGGGTAAAAATATTTATACACCACAAACAAGTAGGGTTTATTGCAGTTATGAAAGGCTGATTTCACAATAAAAAACCAATCAATGTAATCCATCATATCAACAGCCTAACGGAGAGAAATCATATGATCATGTCAACGGATGTAGAAAGAGTATTTGACAAAATCCAACAACCATTTTTGATAATAACTCTAAGCAAACTAGAAGTAGAGGGAAACTTTATCAACCTGATGAAGATTGTCTATGAAAACCCTGCAGCTAACATTATATTAAATGGTGAAAAAATGGATGCTTTCCCCCTGAGTTTGGAATCAATGCAAGGATGGTCTTTTCTCACCATTCCTATTATACATTGTAGTAGTGGTCTCAAGTAGTGCAATAAGACAAAAAAAAAAAAAAAAAAAAAAAAAAAGGTGTGTAGATTGAAAAGGAAGAAATACAATCTTTATTCATAGATGACCTAATAGTTCATGTAGAAAATCCCAAGGAATCTACAAAATAACTCTTGGCAATAGTAAGCAAGTATGGCACATGTAACAAGGCTAATATACTAAAGTCAACTGCTTTCCTGTATGCCAGTAATGAACAATTGGAATTTAAAATTAAAAAAAATATTATTGAAAGTAGCATCAAAAAATGGAATACTTATATGAATCTAAACAGGATCTACATGTGGAAAACTACAAAGCTCTGATGAAAGAAATCAGTATCTAATCAAATGGAGAGATATTTTATATTCATGAATTGGAAGACTCAATATTCCTTTATATATTTTGAGGCTCTGTAGAAAGATACATATATGTTTATAATCATTATATATTCTTGATGGAATAACCCTTCTGTCAATAATGTCCTTTGTTTCTGTTTTTGAACCTCCAGGTCTCCACGAAGGGAGCGCATCAAATCCCACACAAATGAGGGGCTCACCTCTGCAGAAAGAGTCTGGCCGGTGGCGGTGACTAACTCCACTGCGCCCCGAGGGGACCAAAGGTGTGCCCTTTAAAAAGCCAAGAATTCCTGGGGCAAGCCGCCCGCCCTTCGTGCGCTCTCCAGGACTACCCGCCTCGGATTTCGGCCTCCCGACCTTGGCACCCCTTTTGGATTCCGGAACCCGCAGCTCCCGGGAAGGAGCTCCACTGAATTCCTATCCCGAACCCTCAGGCTCCCCAACGCCTCACCTCGGTGGCAGGCACACGCCCGGCCCCGGAAGAGAGCAGGCGGCGACCCCCGCGCCCCTTCCGCGCGCGCTGCCAGCTGAGCCCGGCGACCCCCTCACCTGTCCGAGGCTGCGTCGCGGGGGCTGCCGACCGGCCGGCGCGCGCCCCTCACCTGCCGGGACCCGCCGCCGCGGCAGCTCGCACGCGCAGGAGCAGCCGGGACGCGGCGGGGGCGGGGCACCTCCGGGGCCGTCCGACTTCCTCGGCCCCCGCTCGCCAGCCCCGCCTACAGGGGGCGGAGGCGGCCGCGCGTCACCTTGGAGCCACCTCCCACCGAAGCGCCGCCGCGGCGGCCGCTGGTTCCGCGGGCGGCTGGTCCTTGGCCCCCGCGGAGCGAAGAGGAAGAGATCCCTCATAACGCAATCCTCTGGCTTGGCTCGAAAGAAAAGGAAGATGTGCCCCCGCAGTCTGGCAGGGAATAGGGGAGCTGAGTTCAAAGTGAGGAAGGAGGAGAGGTGTGCCTTGCAAACTTAAAATTGCTGAGTAACAGGTCTTCGCGGACACTCAGAGGGGTGCCCGCTTTGTGCCCTGGCTCCCTAAGGGATCAGTGGGGAGAGAGCAGCCTGCGTTTTTACCACCCTGACCCTGGCAAGGAAGTACCAGAACCAGGCACCCCATTAAATCCCTGCCATGCATGCGCGATTGTGGGTGCAAGTCGGCCACCCAGACGCGCTGAGCTCTTTGTTTGCTGAGCCTTGGTTCCTGGTCTGGAAAGATTAGGCCGATTTCCGTGCCCAGCGCGTTGAGTACTCCTACTCAGAGACCCTTAGAGATGCTTAGGTCCGATGATGGGCACTAAGGCACTCAGCAAATATTTGACCTTGCTTCCTTTCCCTTGAATTCTTTTTCTCCCTCCTTCCTCTCCTCTTCCTGCTGTACTCTTCTTGCACTTTATTTACTCTTGATCTCTGCCTGGTCAGTTTCTTTTCCCTTGGATTGAAGAGCCCATGTCTCCCGTGTACCGAGTCTGCCCTGCAAGGCGCTGGGTGGTTTAGGAGGGATATGCGGGATATGATCCCTGCCTCCCGGGAGGTCAGAAATACACACCCGGCCACCCCCACGGAACAGCAGAAATTAGATACAAGAGAGTTATAGGAGCTAAACTGGGTGTGGGACAGACTGGCATTCTATAGGTTGTGGGAGTGGGTGGCCTGTGAGCTGGAGAATTTAAGAGCTGGTGTAACTGGTGGTTAAGAGCCTAGGCTCCGGAGTCAGAAAGACCTCACCGAGTCCTGCCTTGGCAACTGATGGTATGAACCTGAGAGTTCACTTAATGCCTCTGAATTTCCACTTTGTCTTTAATAAATTGGGATGCAAATAATAGCTATTGTATAGATTCTGAGAAATAATTAAGTGCTTTTCATGAAGTACTTAAGCGCAGTGTCCTGGCCCATGATCCGCACTTATTAAACGTTGGCTAATGAGAAGAATAGTATGGTAAGAAATATTGGGGGCCAGGAGGAAAAACATTTAGAACACATGGCCAAAGCAGAGCTGCCGTCTTCATGCAAAGAATACTTAGAGTAGCAGCTCCCTGTGAATGAACAGAACGGCTCACCGCTCACTGATCTCTGGACTCGGCCTACAACATGGGATCCCATTTAATTTTCACAAACCTGTGAAACAGTTCATAATATCCCTGGTTTAAGATGAAGAAAATTAGCCCCAGAACCATGAAATCATTGGCCTGAGGGTATGAACCAAGTTAGTAGCAGAGTCACCTGAGCCTATGGCAAATCTGGCTTTTCCCACAGTGGCCTCCCTGCTGGCAAGATCCCCTGCCTTAGGGAGGGAAGGTAATGGGGGCAGGGGGGACATAAAGGATACAGGAAGGAGGGAAAGAGCAGTAAATAGGAGAAGTAGCAACCATACCTTGGAAGCCCACTAATAATACAACAGAATTAAAATAGTAAGTGAACCCACACAAAAAAGCTTTTTGCTTCCAACTCCTGCCACAGTGGGGTTCCTGTTCTGTGGTTCCTGCAGCTCAACCACAGGTTGAAAATGACTAACATTTTTCAATCATTAAATCCTGCAGAAAGTGAAACATCTAAAGAGACAGAAATCGAAGGTCATACCTCCTCATCTCTCACCACAATGTACTCTTCTGTCAAGCTTCCTTGAAGGTTTTTTTGTTGTTTTTTCTTCTCTCTTTTTTTTTCTACTTGTCCAAATATATTGCCTGCTGCTTTCTAGTATGTTCCATCCAGGAAATAATCTCATCACTTTAACCAACTCGACTTCACTATGTGCCAGCAGCGGGACTCACATATGTGGCTGATAAATTTTCAATACACTGTTGTAACACTGAATTTCTTGACGTAAACAAGTTTTGAACCAAGTTTTATAGGCACTGTCCTTGATGTCATAATTGTTACTTTTCTAAAAAAAATAAAATCTCCGCTCTTCTCGGTCTTGCCTTCTTAATCCACATGAACATCAAAATGTGTAGCCTCTGAAGAAACAACTCCGTTGTGAATATGATCTTTGAGGTGGGGATTTCTCACTGCCCACGTTTAGATTAGAGTCCTACCAGATACAATTGCTCTTAGATGCTGGACAGCATATGCTGGGTTGCAGGGCGATGTAATAATTTCACCTGTTCTTTTCCATGTTGAATGGCGTATTTCAGAAGCACTGCGGTGGAGGTATGTTAGCAATGTCGCTGTGTCTGTCTGAACGAGCAAGAGTAATTTAAATAGGACAAGTTCAGTGGCTACAGTCACCTGGGATCTCGGCCCATGGAGTTAAAGGAGTTTTCCCAGTCTGTAAATGCAAAGGATCGAAAGCTCCAACTCTTCTCTGCTCCTAGGGAATCACAACAGGACTCCTTGTGCCCTCCCTCCAGAGCTGGTCACGTGGTCAGTCCAGTCCAGCTCTTTTGGAGGACTCAAAGCTCATCTTGGGGGTACGAACCCCTTGAATGCCCAAGGAAAAGTTTGTGAGATCTGCTAATGGTGACATAAAAACTTGACCATGAGCATCCCTCACATTTTCCTTCATTGGTGCTGCTTTTAATTTCTGGGCCAAAAAAAAAAAAAAAAAAAAAACTGAAGTGGGAAAACAATTGAGATATAAATATATAGATCTAGATCTTCCAGGAGGTGAAATCCACATCATGGTTAAGGTAAAATTTAATCCACCATCCAAGTGGCCGATGTTTAGTGTTTGCCATAAGGAAGCATATGCACTTTGCTGCATGGCCTTGAGAAAATGGCATTCCTTTTACTGTTCGTGCAAATCATCTTTGTTATTATATTTGCTCGGTTCGGTTTCTTCCTATCATATAATTGTCATGATAGTTTACAGAAAACATATCCCCTTTTTATAGTGGCTTGTGTGGAGAGACCACACTTAGTGACTCACTCCTATCCCTGCCACTTAACTAAATCCATGTTTTCCTGCAGTTGGTAAGAAAAGAAAAAAAAACAAAAAAAAAAGACAGTGGTTGGTGGGGTTTCAGTTTCTTGAACAAGGGAGTGGCCCCAACAGAAAAGGAGTCTACTTTCTAATAGCTCAGAAGGAAGACTTATTATAAAATCTTTCTTTGGAAACCAAAACCAACATTTAACTGTCTTATTAATAATAAGCCTATGTAACAAATTATTTCAAATACCCACACATGTATTAACACAAGCTAATTGGCTGGATATGTTCCCAGGTAGTAGGTTGCTCAAAGTTACATTTTCATAAATATTATAGTTTTCAAGGGTGAGAATTTTTATGGACAAAATGAACATCTGGTAATAGTTGCTTTTAAAAAGTTAAAATTGTTGGAGAAATGGTAGGGGAAATCTTAGAGCCTCAGTCCCCCATTTATCAGTTAATTAAAGCAGACCCAAATTTACTTTTTTAGGTGAAGCTTAACCTTTCTCAAGAATACTTCGTCCGCATCGGTATTTTGATGTATGGTGATGTGAATTCCATCCAATGAGCTTGTTGCTTAAGCTTTCCCCCCAGATTAAACCAGACCAAGAGAGCATTCCATACGGTACAGCACTGCCGTGGCCCACACGGAATCCTTTTGTTGGATTGTTCTCTTGCGTGCTGCCATTGGCCCTAGTTTGGAGCATCTTGGAATCAGTCTTGAGAAATGTGTTGTTGAATTTGCACTTGGAATGTTGGCCAGGGTTATTGTTCTTAAAATCCTCGCGCTTGTTTTAAGATGATCCAAGGTAGAAGTTGTCGGTCATGACGGGTATGCAAACCTAGGCTTTTCCACACGATTGGTTTGTTGGCATCCCCTGAATTCTGTACAGAGCACAAGTGAACTGGTTTTCCTAATTTGACTACTAGAATGCTCAGAGAGGTCTACCTCTGCAGTGCTTTTTTGGACATTGTATAACAAAGTTATATTTTTCTACCTTTACTGTTGTAAGTCTGAGATGACACTGAAAGAATTTTCAGGACTGGAATATTGGAATAATAGTTTTCTGTGCAATTAGACGGGCATTCATTGACACATTCACCCACATAACTACAACATATTTTGAGTAGCTACAATGAGGGCCACAGACTAGCATGCCTATAGGGGCCAGGCTGGTGAAATAAATGTGTGACTGGCCACATACAAAAAAATAGAGACTCCCACAAACTGCCCACCTAAAGGAATTCATTTATTAACTCTGTGCTGGCCGGATAAGGCAGGTGGCTAGAAGTCAGGTGGCTATTCCTACCCCCTGGCCAACAATGTGTCAAGCCCTAAAGTAAACACTATGGCTATACATAAATAAGAGATGAGGCTCCTGCCCCGCAGGGGCTCACAGTTTGTTGAAGGGGGAAAACATGGAAACAAATGAGCACAATAGCATGTCAGAAGTAGTAGGAGCACCCGCAGGGTCCAGCAAGTAAAGGACAGAGTCAGGTGCAGGATTCCAGGTAGAAAATATACAAGGGAATTAGCAAACACAATGACTCCGGGCAACCCCAATTGCTGAGAGAGGAGATCCTCAGGATTGAGTCTTAGCGCACACCACTGCAAGGAACACACACTCAACCAGCAGGAGATCAATTCAGAAAATGAAGCCAGACCCGTCTAGCAATATTTCCGTGATTGTTTACTCGAGTAATCAGAAAATTAAAATATAGATACATGGAAACAAATAACACTTAGTCGAGGACATTAACAAATTTTGGACTTGACGTCTCCAGCCTATATTTGTGAGTGCTGGGACATATAATTTGAATAAGTTTTCACTCATCGAGCCTCCAATTACTGGCTGTAATGAGGACCTACAAAGAAAATACAGAATCACTAATTAATGGATTGAAAAGTAGTCAGGAAATACATGGGGTTTTATTAAGCGCATAATAATATTTTCAAGCTGACTTGGTAAACAATGACCTGCTTTCCTATTTTTTTAGGTTCATATTTATATTGACTATTGTTGTATCTTCCTGAGAGACTCTGGGCCCAAAATAGAGAATAAAATAGTAAGAAATCTGGGATGCCTTGGTGGCTCAGTCGGTTGAGCATCTGCCTTTGGCTCAGGTCATGACCCTGGGGTCCTGAGATCAAGTTCCACATTGGGCTCCTTGCTCAGTGGGGAGTCTGCTTCTCCCTCTGCCTGCCACTCCCCCTGCTTGTGCTCTTATCTCTGTGGAAATAAATAAATAAAATCTTTTTTAAAAATAATAATAAATTTGACCTTAATACTAAATGAATTTCTTAATTTCCAGTATAAATGTGCTCTTTTTTTTTCTATGTTTAAAATTTTATACATTCTGTTAAGGGCCTATTTAAAAAAATAAGTTGGCTTGGTAGTTTGAACTTCCTATTAGGCTTATTTTAAAATGAAGAATGGGAAGGATAAAAACCAATTCAGTGAAATGCAAAATATATTTTAGATCATAAAGGAAAGAGAGTTTCACAGCTGATTCTCTCAATGTCAGACAAATTTGGTTGTAGTTTTGAACTTTTATAATGACCTTTGCACCCACCCTCCAAATGAGTTTGTGACCTATCTCCTTATTCTTGATGGATTTTGGTGAAACTGGACCCTACTTGATGAATTTGCAAAATGGAATTTCGCTTTAGTAACTCTCATTTGAAAATCCCAGCCTTAGATATCGAACTGAGTATGCTTTACCACACACATTCAGGGGTAAAATATGTTCAGGAATTCCATAAAACTAAGGCAGGCATCCAAGCTATATGCCCACACAGTAGATTAAAACATTCTGGGCCTTGGTTAAGTTTTGTGTCCATAATGTCTCATTTCTTACAGGCTCTTTCTTCCCCAGCAATAAAAACTAATCACTTCTCTTAAGAACCAAGCAAAGCCTAACATCATGTTATTTCACCTGAACAAACTGTATTTTAGTATATGGCATAAATGTCAATTTTGTTAAATTAAAGAGAATTGTAAATTGAGTCAGAAGGAGTAGGCTCAGAGGACCAGCATTTAAAATGTGGGGCCTGGGTGGCTGGGTGGGTTAAGCATCTGACTCTTGGTTTTGGCTCAGGTCATGATCTCAGGATTGGGAGATCGAGCCCAAGTCGGGGTCCCTGCTCAACGCGGTCTGCTTGAGATTCTCTCTCTTCGTCTCCCTCTGCCCCTCCCCCCCACTTGTGTGCACGCTCTCTCTCTCAAGTAAAATAAATAAATAAAATCTTTAAAATGCATGTAGGGTCATTGTGCTGTTTCCTGCTCATGTTTTGTACAGCTCTGAAGTGCACATTTGAGCAAGGTGTGTTCAAGGAGGCTTGTGTCCCCAACGAGCTGGAAACTCCCACGGTCACTTAATGATGAAACATGGCAGTGGAAAAAAGGACGGAATTAGCAGCACCATGAAAAGTGTTATTGGACTCTAAAGGGCGGAAATTAATAATGAGAAAGCGAGTGATCAATGAACAGTATGGAGAAGGAAGCTAGAATTTAAATTGGCAAGGAAAAACTACTATAAACCATCAGGGAAAGAAAATCAAAGTGTGAAGATAAATAATATAGACAATAAGTCAAAGGGGCCCAATATAATCAAAGTTCATACTACGTGTAGGTGTAACGTAAGTCAGAAAAGAAAATGGATTTTTCTTCTTTGTGATCACACCTCTCTCGAGGTGTACCTGTCATTGCAGCTTTTTGAAATACAGAAATACTCTGCCTAATGAAGAGATTAGTAGTCTACCATTGCGCTTTATCTGACTATTATTCTCTGAGAATAAGAAAGCTAATTAGCTCATGCCTTTAAATTTAACGCAGGTAGATACCACATGTCCAATGTGACTAAGGAAAGTATAATGAAAAAAGAGTTATTTGTAAGAACTAATGTTTTGTGTTAATATGCAGTATCTCTATAACATGAGTCCAAAACAGAAGTCATGGTGATCTGCCTAGAAGAGTAGTATTTATTCCATCAATATTTTCTCTTGTTTTCTCATGCTACATTCTGCTCACGGTTTCCTATACGTGCCCTTTGGTTTCCCATCAGTCTTCTGACTAATTCTTTCATTCCAAGTGCCTAGATTCATTGTCAGAAAAATGTAGTCAAATTCTATCCCTTCAAGGTCCAAAATACTGTCTCCTCCTGAAAGAATCCCCTCTTTTCTCAACCAGAAGCAATGCCTCCTCCCAAGAACTCTCAGAGCAATATCCTTGCCAATCTTATAAAGCTTTAATGAAGAACAATTGCTTTCATCCTTATGGTAACAGTTATTTGGGGTACCTGTCTTATCTTTCATACATTCATTTGTTTTGCAAATGTTTCTGGAAAACCTTCTCGATTCAAGGATAAACTCTAGAATGTAAGATTTTTGATTTTAGATTCATGCATACTCAACATGTTAATTACCTATTGATAGGTGACAAATTACTTAAAAACTGAATGGCTCCAAGCAACAAGCATTTAGGATCTCAGAGATTCTATGGGGCAGGAATCCTGGTGTGGCTAGGATGGATGTTTCTGGCTTAACATCTCTCATGACGTTGCAGTCATCTCAAGGCTCAAATGCGGCTGGAGAATCTGCTTCAAAACTCACTCAAACACTTGTTGGCAGACCATCATTCCTCACCATATGGGCTATTCCATAGGTGGCCTATGGGTCCCCATGTCATGGCCACTGGTGATCAAAGAGAGAAAGAAAGAGACCAAGATGGAGCCACCATCTTTTTGTGACTTCATCTTGGCAATGACATCTGATCACTTCTGCCATATTCTCTTTTATTTGATGCAAACCAATAAATTCATCACATATGCAGGGAGAGGGTATGACACAAGAACATGAACACCAGGAGGCCAGGATTATAAACTTAGAGACCTCTTACCATGCCTAATTACCACACACAATAAGTGTGTGATGAATAATCTGTTTAGGATTCTTGAACCTGTGAGTTTATGGTTTTCATTGAATTTGGTTATGATAAAAAAAAATTTCAAACATCCTTTCTTCAAATATTTTATGACCCCATTTTTTTTCATTTTGAAAACTGTTTGTATATACACTTAATATAGTCATATATAATACACGTATATAATAATACACACACATATATATGTGAGGCCACTTAATGTTGTCCCAGAGCTCACAAATGCTCTGCTCATTTTTTCTCCATCTTTAGGCTTCCATTTTCTGTGTGTTTCATTCTATATGGTTAGGTTAATTAATTTTTCCCTGCAATATCTTACCTGCTCTTAATCCTATCCAATGTGTTTTTCAACAGACATTTTATTTTTCATTTTGAAAATTTTGATTTTGGTTCTTTGTATATCTTTTATTTTTCCTATCTGCTCATTCTCTCTTCCACTTTTTTAAATGTAGAGAGTATATTGATAATACTGTTTATCTTCTTTGTCTACTAATTCTTATCATTTGTTTTGCTTCCGGGTTTTTTTCTATTTATGAATTTTTTCTACTTGCCATGGGTCTTTTTTCCTGTTTCCCTGCCTGCCTTGTCAATCTCGATTAAATGCCATGCAGTGTGAATTTTATGTTGCTTAGTGCTGAATTTTTTAAATGATTATTCCTTTAAGTATCTGGAGGCTTTTTTTTTTTTTTTTTCTGGAATGCGGATTAAGTTTGCTTGGAAATAGTCTGATTCTCTTGAGGGTTGTTTTTAAGCTTTGTTGGGTGGATATGGAACAATCTCTCATCTGCGGTTAAATATCGAGGTATAGGTGACCTTTAATAACATTTACATATTAAAGTATGCAATTTAATAAGTTTTGACATATTTGTACAATGTTCTTATTTAATTGTTGACCTATAATAAAATGTACGTGTTAACGTATACCGTTATTAAAGTTTTGAATTATTTATACATCCACGAAACCATCACCACAATCAAGACAGTGAACATATCCATCTTCCAAAGTTTCCATGTGCCCCTTGGCAATCCCTTCCTTGCTTTCTATGACTGTAGATTAACTCTCATTTTCTAGAGTTTATATAAATGAAGTCTACAGAAGATATTCTATGTTTATCTGGCTTATTTCACTCAGGATAATTTTTCTCAATTCATACACTTGTTGTAGTGTATACCAACAGCTCATTCAGTTATATTGCTGAGTTGTTTCCATTGTGTGGATATACCATAATGTGTTTATATATTCACTTGGTGATGAACAATTGGATTCTTTCCAATTTATAGCAATTATAAATAAGGCTGCTGTGAATATTTGTATACAAGTATTTGAAAGAACATAGGCTTTCTTTTCTCTTGAGTAAATAGCTAGGAGTAGAATGGATCATATGGTACATGGATGTTTAATTTTTAAAGTCACTTCCAATGATTTTCCAAAGTGGATGTACCATTTTACATTTCCAATAGCAGTATATGAGGGTTCCAATTTCTCCACCCACTTGCCAGTACTTTCTATGGTTTTTAATTTTAGCCATTCTAAAAGGTATGTAGTGATACCTCCTTGTGGTTTTAACTTGCATTTTTAAATGACTTGTCAAAATCTAGCATGTTTGTATGTACTAATTTGCCATCAATATATCTGCTATGGTAAAATATTTGATCAGACTTTCTGCTCATTTTTAAAATTGTGCTGTTTCCTGTTGAGTTTTGAGTATTCTTTACCTATCCTAGATTCCAATCCTTTATCGGAGCTAAACTTTGCAAATATTCTCCTAGTCTGTGGATTATATTTTTATCCACCCAACAGTGTTGTTTGAAGAGCAGACATTTAAAAAGTGTTGAAGTATATTTTTAAAAAATATTTGATTATAACTATGCTTTGAAGTTGGATCTAAAACAATTTTTTTTTTTTTGCCTAATTCAAAGTTTACATTGTTAAATCTATTGACATGAAGTTATTTAGAAAATTACCTTGGGGGCGCCTGAATTGGTCAGTCTGTTAAGAGATGGATGTTGATTTTGGCTCGGGTCATGATATCAGGGTCACGAGATTGAGCCCCATGTCAGGCTCCGTGCTCAGTGCGGAGTTTGCTTGGGATTTTCTCTCGCCCTCTGCCCCTCCCCCACTCTCTCTCTTTCTCTCTCTTTCAAATAAATCAAATCTAAAAAAAAGAAAAAGAAAAAAGTCCACAAAATTCCCTTGAGGTTCACCAATAGCTATAGAATCAGCTTTAATGTAATCTGTCCCATTAGCAATTTGGGTCTTCTTTTCTTTCCTTCACATCAAGCCTGGCTAGTTTGTCAATATTACATATTATCAGTCTTCTCAAATAATTTTAGTTTCATTTATTATCTCTAGTAATAATTTTTTTTTGTTTCCTTTTCATTGATTTCCATTTCTATTTGCTTTCTTCTTCTTTGGATCAAATGTGCCTTTCCTTTTATTTTCTAGATTCTTAAGGTAGAAACATAGGCCATTAACGTAAGACATGTGTTCTGTTTAATAGAATTGTTTCGTGGTACAAGTATCACCCTAGTGTTATCTTACAGTATTCAACCAATTTTAACATGCTGTGTTTTTATTTTCTTTTTCCATTCAACATATTTCCTAATTCTCCTTTTTGATTGCTTCTTTGATAAATGGATTGCCTAAATATATGTTACTTAGTTTCTGTACTTCATAAGTTTTCAAGCAATCTTTCTGGTTTTGAGTTGTAATTAAATTCTAACTTTATCCTAGAACATATTTTGCATGAATTGAATCTTTCAAAATTTATTGAGATTTGTTTTCTGGTCCAAATTATAACTTTATAAAAATGTTCCATGTGTGGTTGAGAAGAACGTGTAGTCTGATGTTTTGGAGTGGATTATTCTATATATGTAACATAAGTCAGGTTTGTTGATAATTTTGTTCAATTTTTCTATATCCTGCCTGAATTTTAGGTCTGCTCACTCTATCAATTATTGAGGGAGGGGGATAGAAATCTCTGATTCTCTTTGTGAATTTGTTTGTTTTTGCAGTTTCAGTGGATTTTTGCTTTGTGAATTTTAAAACTCTCTTAGGTCATAAACATTTTTGGTTGTTTTGTCTTCTTAAAGGACATTTTTACCACCATAAAATTACCTTATTTATCTCTTCTAATATTCTTGGAAATTTAGTTTGTGGGATACTGATATACCCACTCTGCTTGGTTTTTCTGTTTTTTTGTTTTGTTTTGTGTTTTAGTGTTAACATAGCATATTTTTTCATCCTCATTTTTAATCTATTTGCATTGTTATAGAGATCATTTCTGCTAGGCAACACGAATGTGGGTCTTGCTTTTTTCTCCAATCTGACATTTTGCTTCTTAATTGGAATGTTTGGGCTCTTTACTTTTAATGTAATCATTGATATCATTAGGTTTAACTCTGTTTTCTTGTTGTTTGTTCCCTATTTGTCCCATTTGTTTTTTGTTCCCTTTTTCTGTTGTTTTATCTTGTTTGGAATTAATTAAATATAATTTTGGGATTCCATTTTATCTCCTTTTTGGCTCATTAGCTGAACCACTTGTTTGGTTATTTTAGTCATTGCTTTAGGGTTTGCCCTACATTTATCACAATCTCCCTTCAAGGGACATCATACCACCATGTATGGTATAAAGCCTGTAATGGTATGAAACGCTTGCATTTCTCACCTCCTGACTTTTGTGCAACTGTATACATTTTCCTTAATAATTAGATTGAGCAAAGGTAAAGTTAAGAAGAAAGAAAGAAAGAGAGAGAGAGAAAGAAAGGGAGAAGAGAAGGGAATAAAGGAAAAACGGAAGGAAGAAAGAAAAAGCAGAAAGAGAGAGAGAGAGAGAGAACAAAACAGCTTTAATCTCTTCATGGCAATTCCAAAACCCAAGAAGTTCTGAAAACCACAGGCTTTCATGACATGTTTTACAGCAATACTTGACCTAATCTGAATTGATTTGGTGGCAAAGCCTGACCCAAAGTGGCATGAGGCTGCTTGGAGTCTTCATGACTCTTCGTGTAATTATTCACAGATTTTGCTACAGAAAGCTGCGTGGAAAGAGTGAGCGCAGCAGGCCTGAGACTGCTCCCCCTTAAAAAGGCCTCCGCATGATTGGCTCCTGACTGGCATCTGGAAACTTGCATTTTGGGAGGGTTGCCACCATCCCTGACTCATAAGAGCGGCTTACTATGCTCAGCTGTTCATAGAAACAATGTGGCTTATGCTGAAAACCTCTTTCTCCTTCTGGGAGTCTTGAATTTTGGTCTGTGCAAGGTGGAGGGTGTTCATGTGTCGAGTCCCCACTAAAAACCCTGGGCACTGAATCTCCAATGAGCTTCCGTGGTAGACGCCATGTCACATATGTTGTCACAATATGTAGCTGGAGAGATCAAGTGCATCCTGTGTGACCCCACTGGGAGAAGACTCTGGAAGCTTATGCCTGGTTTCCTCTGGACTTTGTCCCTTGAGCTTTTTACTTTGCTGATTCTGCTTTGTGTCCTCTTGTTATAATAACTCATAGCTATGAGCATGACTATATACTGACTTCTGCGAGTCCTTCTAGCAAATCACCAGGTCTGGGGATGGTCTTGGGAACCCCTGACAATGAAGTGAATGTGACTGATTGTAGGGCACTACTCAGGAATTCACTGGGATTGTTACATAGCATACGCTATGTGCCCTATATAACTTATCTAATATTTCCAAAGTTCTGATTTCTTTTTTTTTTCTCTAAAGTGTGTATGACCTGTGATTTTGGATAAAAGATTGTGTAACTGTATCCACAAACACACATATGGTAAAATATAAATAGTTTGTATTTATAACTCGTCGGGAAGTTCTTATGAACTACTGATCTTTGCCAGGTAGGATCAATCATGATGCCTTAGACTAAGATGATAATGATGGAAGGTGCTAGTAATAATCATCATCATCATCATCATAATAATAATAATGGCTAACATGTCTTGAGTTCTCATGCCCAGCATCAGACAGTATTTACAGCCTTTACAATAACTCAGCAAAGTAGGTATTATTAGTATTCCCCTTTTCGTTGTTGTTGAAAATAAACTATGTCTCAAAGAGGTTGCGCCATGTGACCAACAACGTAAAGTTCACAAGGGTGGGAGACAGGGACTTCAGCCCAAGTGTATGTGGGTGGATGCCTGCGCCCCAATCACAATGCCACAGGGAGTGACTCTGCTCAGCACAGAGCTCATTTCTCTATTTTCTTTCATTAGGGCTTTTCCCCTCACTCACAGATTCACTTCTGGGATTTTCAAGAGTCTGTGCCTCAGGCTTGTTGACAGAATTACAGGCAGACTCTTTGCTTCCCTCAGTGAGTGCTGCTAGTTGGCAGCAGAAAATGTGCTTTTGTGTTCCCTCGCTGGGCTTTTGTTCCTTTACCATGTAATCACTACCATATGTTGACTCCCATTCACACAAGTGACCTTGTATTTTATTAAGTAATATCCTGAGTGCAGACAAAAGCAAACTTTATCAATCCTAATAAAATCAAAAAAAAAAAAAAAATGCACAGAGGAGAGGAGGAAAAATAGGGAGTCCGAATGGAAGCTAGAACCCAGGTCACAAACAAGGCTAAGACCAGGCAGGCCAGAGAGAAAGGTTTAAGATTTGGCTGATTCCACATGGCATATCCTTAACGCTCCAGGCTCATGGCTCTCCGAGAAAGCTACACTTGGGAGGACATTTGTAGCTGGTAGAAAAATGTAACAAGGGACCTACAGGGAAAGGCTCACAACTGAAGAGACCCTTAACTAAGAATCAAGAGATCTAGGTCCTATCAGTGGTGCTTCTCCTTCCTTGGGGTGTGACGTTGGGCATGTCACTCAGCTTTCCTGGCCTCAGTTGTTGCTGGCCACAAAATGGCGTTGTTCAGCCTCACCCCTGAAGTCCCCTTCAACGTAAAAATTCACGGATCATCCAAAATAAACATTCTGGGTCAAAATAGGTTTCACAAGAGGTATCTGAAGAAAGAAAAAAAAAAAAAAGACTATGTTGTCAGTTAAACTTTCTCCTTAAAGGACTATTATGCTTAAAGTCAATATCTGTAGTGGAGTTTCAAGAGGCCTTCCTATCCTCATTCTCTGACCCGTTTGCTTAATCTCAAAATGTCCTCTAATCTCTGTGAGGTTTCAGAAGGTCTGAGAGAACAATGCCAGAGACTTAATGTCCTTTTTTTTTTTTTAAGATTTTATTTATTTATTTTTTTGAGAGAGAGAGAGAGAGAGCCAGCACACAAGTGGGGGGAGGGGCACAGGTAGAGGGACAAGCCGACTCCACGCTGAGCGAAGACCCCCCATGCAGGGGCTCAATCTCACGACCCTGAGATCATGACCTGAAAATCAAGAGTCGGATGCTTAATCGCCTGAACCATCCAGGCTTAATGTTCTAGGATGCAGCAAGTTCAACCTGAATACATTGAATTTCAACTTTCTTCCTTCAAGAATAGATTATTTTGTCCCTACTAAGGAGGTTTTGAGCAACATTTCAATGTTTAAGACTGCCTACTGCTTTTTGTTTAACGGTGGCGCTAGGGATTATCTCAAAAGACACAGGAGACAATAAAAAAAAGCGCTGGACTTGGAGGAAAAGGACAGGCCTTGGGATCTAGATCACTGCTCCCTAACTGTGTGACATGGACGTGCTCAGTTGAGGTCAGGAGAAGGGACAGTTCTGCTTCTCACTGAGCTGTAGAGATGAAGGAAATGGGATGCCTCAAGGGGCCCATGTGTACGTGCAGCCCGCAGGGTAGGTCCCAAGACGTTCAACACAAATGTCTCTGAGCAAGTGCTACTCGGGAAGATCTGTGCGAGAAGGTATTACCACTGCGTTCAGTTGTTTGTCCAGAAGGGGATGTGTTCCAGTTTGGACGCTGTGATGGTTAAGTTTATGAGTGACCTTGACGGGCCACAGGATTAAACATTATTTCTGGGTGTGTTTGATGTTTGTTAAACATTATTTCTGGGTGTGCCTGTGAAGATGTTTCCAGAAGAGATTAACATTTGAAAAGGTGAACTGACTAAAGCAAATGGCTCTGTGCAGTGTGGGTAGGCATCATTCAACCCAAACTCTTAAATGTCCGAATCTCTCTCTGTCTGACAGTTGAAGCTGAGATATCTTCCTGCCCTCAGTGCTCCTGGTTCTCAGACCTTCACACCTGACCCAGCATCTATACCACCAACACTCAGCCTTTGAACTATTCCATGAGCCAATTCCTTATAATAAATCATTATCTATCTATCTATCTATCTATCTATCTATCTATCTATCTCCTATTGGTTCTTTTTCTCTGGAGAAACTTGACTAATACAGGCACCAAGAAGGAAGTAAAAGTTTATAACTTCAGAATAATAGACCAAGTAATGATTTAAGGAGATGTTAATAATGGTGGTATTAATAAACAGTAGGTTAAATGTATTGAATGCTTAGAGTGTATACTTTGGTGCTTAGTACTCTGGCTACATTAATTCTTTGAACATACCATAATAGTATTTGTACTAAGCAGATGAGAAAATTGAGGTCCCAAGTAGTTGAACCTACTCAAGACCACTCACCAGTGAGTGGCTAAGCTATATTTTGAACCAGAGTCCAATTCTAGAGTCCATTTTTATATACAAAGCAAGCAATCAACATCATAGCAGGAATAGCTTTGGGAGACAATCATCTATAGAAATTTATACATTAAAAACTTGGTATTTAGAACTTTGGGGCACCTGAGTTGCTCATTTGTTTAAGCATCTGATTTGATCTCAGCTCAGGTCTTGATCTCATGAGTTGGAGCCCCACATTGAGCTCCAGGCTGGGCGTGGAGACTACTTAAAAAAAATCCTAGAATTTTGAGCATTGAGAAATCAAAAACACAAGAAACAACAAATGTTGACAAGGATGTAGAGAAAAAGGAACTCTCGTGCTCTGTTGGTGGGAATGAAAACTGGTGTAGCCACTGTAAAAAGTGGAATTTTTCTGAAATTTACTCAAAAATTTAAAACTATAACTATCCTATGATAGTAGGTATAGCTGGTATCTGTGTTAGGGAAAGCAACCAGCGCATCTTATTTTGCTCTGGACTGTCCCAGCTTTATCACCGGAAGTCCTACATCCCATGAAACCCTTCATTCCAAGTTGATTGCCATGAATAAGTTGACTTACAATCAAATTCTGAGACATAGAGCACTCCAGATATAACAATCATCCCTCTCCCCGCCCTAAAATTGCCTTTGCCAAGCTTATATCTGTCAGCATAGAGTTATAAATTACAAGTGCATTCTGTTAACCCCCACATATTACGCATGCACAAGGGACAGGAACCAGATACCAATTTTCTTTTACAACATTTGCTTCCATAAGGGGACTTCCCACTTCCTCCCACAGTTGGTCCCATCTTCAGACAAAAGTACAGACTGAGTGTTGGCAAGGTGTCTGGGCATCTCCGGAGATAAAAGTGAAATTATAATAGAATTGTCATTTTGGACTAATTATTATGATTCCATGTTAGAGCAAGCCCCAGGGGGTCTGCTGAACTTCAGTGGATAAACAAAGGAAGGAGTCTTCAAGGAGTGCAGTAATACAGAGGAAAAGGAACCCCAAACACAGCACTAATTGGCTGTTTTCTTGGCAGCTTCAGTCAGCTCCAGCCTGGGCTTTTAAGGAGGATGTGTTAGGAATTACAGAAACCATGATCTCTCTACTGTCGGGAAGGCTGGGACACCAGGGATGCAAATAATAGGCTGATGTTCATGGTATTTGGAGAGAAAATTGGCACCTCCCGTTGCTACCTATGTAGCCTTGGCCTTGGAGAAGTCCCTAAGTCCTTAGGCTTCAGAGTCCCCATCTTCCAAGCAATAATAAAACCAAGCACCCCATAGAGTTCTGTTGAGAACTGAAGGTGACATTCCTCATGAATTTGCCTAATATAGGAATGTGTCATTATACACATAATCTGACTTGCCATGAGGCTGCATCCTCTGTGGGGTTCTGCATTTGGGGAACACACCCTGTATTGGTGAGTCAGGCATGGTATCCCAGAGGTTATTACTTTTATGTTAAAAGCTAAAGGATGATGAGTATTTATTTAATTAAAGTAAAAGGAAGGAGATGTGAATGCATTTGGGAGAGGGAAAATACTTTGTGAAACTATGGAGATAAGAGAGTCAAGACAAGGAGGGAGAGAGACAGAGAGAGAGAGAGATCCAAAGAAGTGAAAGAAATCCCCCACAACTGGGGAGGGAGGGCCCGTGGGGCAGAGCGGAGAGAGGTGTTTGAGGAGGGGTTAACCTGGACCAGACCACGCATGCTTTGCCAACCACACTGAGGGGCAGCGTTGTCCTGAGGGCTAGGGGTCTTCATAGCAGGTGCAATATTTAGGTTTTTAAAAATTATTTTTAAAAGATTCTTGCTCTGACTACAGAACGGAAAATGTCTGTTGATAGAAGGCAGCAGCAGTGAGGGGATGAGTGTCGGGTGTAAGGGTGAGGGAAAAAACAGGATTCAGAGAACCGGACCCATAAGGAGGCAGTTACGATCGTCCGGATGAGAGGCAATGGGCTGTGGCTGGGGTGATGTTCCATGAGAGAGTTCAGTGGAATCTCTGCCTGGGTCAGAGCCCGGGATCACTAGCACAGCAGAGAAAGGCACGGGGCTAATGGAGGCAAGCAGTGAAATTTAAATTGGAAGGAAACCAAACTGACCCACAGTGGACCCAGAAGAGCAACAAAGTGGGAGCCAAAAACACCTGTCCAATTTTAAAGCATATTTAAAGTCATGCGTGCAGTTGGCGTTTGCTATTTCCTGGCCACCCGATACCCATTTATCCAAAGTCTGAGGGCGATCTCTAATTTCTTTCTGGAGGACCACTCTTAGATCTTCATTCAATGGCCCTATGCTTCCTGTGGTGTTGATTTCACTCCTGACTATAAGGAAGGGCAAGAAGCTGACCCTCTGCTCAGCACTGCCCCCAGATCTGTGCAAGTAGGGCCCTATCTTGGGTCCTGCTTCAGCCGTCCTGCATCATATTCATCTGCACTGTGGAGAATACACTGAGCCCAGTTGATATGCCCAACAGGACCCCCCACTTCCCATTTTTGTCCATGTTCTAGATCTAAGTATCCAGGATCCCAAAATGACCTTCCTAAACATCTCTACCTGCTTCCAAGTCACATGGTGGCCTCTTCCCTCTCCTGAGAGCAGACAAGGCAGCTGGTATGTGCTCACCTGGGTGGTTAATAGCTAGCTGTTTGTGGCATTGTGGACCAAGTATGGATGTGCACGCCAGAGTGACCACATGTGTACATATGGCTACAGGCTAGAGCCAAGAAAAGAAAGAGAATTCATCAGGCCGTAGGCCACAGGTAAGAAAGGAAAGAGAATTCATCAGGCTTTGGGCTACCCTTTTCCATGATGCCCATATTCCAGAGCAGGCCTCAAAGGAGTCTGAGAATTCTAAATGCAGACCTTCCTCCCAGGTTATTGTTAAAGTATATTGTTAAGAGGGTAGAATATATTTTACTTAACATGTAATTTGATTTAAAATTTTAAAATCATTTGACATATACTATATGGGCCTCTACTTATAATCTTGCTCTACATCCCTCCAAAAGCCTGGCCAATCAATGCAGAACATCATATTGACTGTGGTGACAGGTTAGGGTTTAGGGAATTTGTCCGGGGCTAACATAGTGAGAAACACTGAGGGTTTGCTGAACTCAAATGAAAGACACCCTTGAGACCCTTCTTCCTCTTATTACTTGGCTTAAAGCTGAGAGGACCAGGACCCCAGGGAAGCAGCAGGTTTCTTGTCACCATGTGGAGTAGAAGACTGAGTCTGAGGTGTAGGTGAGGGGATGCATTCTGAGAAGCAGACAAAAACCAAGGTCTGGACCGTTGAACTCTGGATTAATTATCAATTAAAGTCAGATCTACTCCTGGTCTTTTCAGTAAGGTAATACAGTAAATTTCACCATAAAATTTGGCCTGGGCATTCCATCCCTTCTGCCAATGAATGGGTAGAGGCAAATAAAGAGTTTAATAATAGATTATTTTTAATCCACCTTCTTTAGCCCATCAATTTCATCTCCTCTATCCACCCATCATTTACCTCCACACTTCTAATTTACCGAGATCTTAAAGGTCATTCTTGGGAAACAAGACAGCATAATTATTAGGGTGAAAGCAAGTAAATGCAGTTGTGAATCCTGACTTGGTGGCACGGGGGCCAGATGGATGTTCTTGTCTGGGACATTTATTCCTAAATGAGTGGTCGTGTCCTGTAGAGAGAGTTGGAACATTATTCGGGGGTGGGGGGGCACTATGGCAGCATCCAGAGTCCTGCAATGATGATATTGAGGTCTAGTGATAGTGTTGCGGGTGGAGATGTCCTAAAAAGATAGTTCTGTGGAAGAAGATGCTTATACTTCCTGTTGTCTGGTCTCTCCTCGTCCCAGCTGAGTTTCAAAGCCTGGTTACCCAGCTTCCCATCAGTTCTGGAAGTTACCAAGTCTCCATAGGCAGAGTTGGACTCCACTGTATGAAACCAAGTGTCCTTACACCCAGTGATCTACAGTGTGGGATCCAGAAGTGTCTTGAAGGCAGTATAATCTAAGGGGATAGAACAGCAGTGGCTCTCTGGGGTTGTCTATCTGGCTGAGGTGTGGCTGAAGATAATAAAATTTCTTTTCTCTTAAGAAACAGGATTCTGAAAGCCACATTAAATATTTAAATAACTGATGTAATTATTGCATGTGGTAATATGGAAAAAAGTGCCCACTGACAGTCAGTATTGGGGCCATGGTGTCTCTACCATTAGAAGGCTCATTGGGCATGGAATCTTCCAGAAAGATAGAATGAGACAGCTTCCCTCATACCCCAGAGAGCTGAAAAGAAGGAATGAGGGGTTTACATAATTTCATGCAGGTTAATGTTTTGTTTTTTTTCCCCTTGAGACATCCTCTTTGATCCATGTATTATTTAGAAGTGTGTTTTTAGTTTCTAAGTGTTGAAGATTTTCCTGTTTTCTTTCCATGAGTGATGTCTAGTTTCATGCTGCTGTGGTCAGACAACACACTCTGTATCACTGCAGTTCTTCTAAACTTGTTGAGGTTTGTTTTATGGCCCAGAACATGGTCTATCTTGGTATGTGTCTCACAGGCAATTAAAAAAATGTGTGTTCTGCAGTTGCTGGGTGGAGTATTCTATAAATGTCAATTAGATCCTATCGGTTGAGGGTATCTTTTATTCTCTATACTGGCTGATTTTCTGTTGAGTTGTTTCATCAAGTGTTGACAGGGGTGTTGAAGTCTCCAACTGTATTTGTGGATTTTTCTGTTTCTCCTTTAAATAGAGAAGACATCCAGGATTTTTAGTTGTACTTAGTAAGAGGAACAGAGAAAAGTATTGAGAAGAGTCCATATTGAAAAATATTGGGAAGAGTCCATCTTCTCCAAAGTGGAAATCCCCTTTCCCGTGGTTCTTATAATTGAAAAGTGCTCCTGGTCTGGAGAGAATAGAATTTGGATCAAAATGTCATACCTCACTGCCTGATTGTCAGACTGAGTACCTTTGAGGTTTTGAAAAAAAAGAGTCAGAAATACACATATTAAATCTTTTATTTAACTTCCCTTCAGCTATGTAGCAGGTTTTTTTGTTTTTCCCCCTAAAGAGAATGAGCTACTCAAATCTTCCGAGGGTCACTGGACACTGGCTATATGTAATATCAATTCTTGGGATCTCAGTGTACCATTGCTTTGCACTGGTCATAATAGAGTCTTACAAGGGTCAAGAAACAAATGGAGTTTTGATTCACAAATGCTTCTCATAGTTTTAGTAGATCACAAACCCTTTTGTGATCAATTATCTGGTTGGTGAGCATGTAGTTGCTATGTATACCCTCTATCCTGGAAGAACTGGCCTTCCAGATTTTGATACAAGAGCTATTAAGGTAAGAAGAGCCAAGTTGAAGCCTATGGAGCTCCCTTTAGCTATCAAACTAATAATGCAAAGATACTACAAAGTCTATGGAGAAATGTCTAAATTTAATGCTACCCCCCAAAAATTATTTTCCTGGGAAAATATGAGGATGATGTTTTTTTTTAATTTTTATTTAAATTCAATTAGCCAACATATATAGTACATCATTAGTTTCAGACATAGTGTTCAATAATTTATCGGTTGTGTGTAAAACCCAGTGCTCATCACATTGGGTGATGGGCATTAAGTAGGGCTCAAGATGTGAGGATGGCGATTTCTATTTTGTTTTTACTTAACTCTCAGGTTTGGCCAGGTCAACTGATCTTGGATTGGTCTTGGAGAAAGAAAATGAATTGTTAAAGCTTAGCAGGTGGCAACTCCAATTGCATTTATTATTTGGAGGTGATCTCTTTCGAGGAGCAAAGCAATAAAAGTCCTCCTGTTGATCCACTGGGATAGTTTATTTTACGTAGGTAGATATCTAACAGCATGTCATAACCATCTTACCTCAGAATTATTTCAACTGTTCGGCTCCATGCCACAATTTAGTCTACAGAGGCATGACTGTCTCACTCATTCATAACATATTACATGGGCCAAATGTACTGGTGACATGAGCTGCTAGAATATGAATACAAGAAAATTCTTTGGCCTTAGTAAAACTTATGTATGTCATGGAAAGGGACATAAATTCTGTGAAAACCCTACTACCTCATAGTCTTAGAGATGTTGGGGTATTTTTTTCCAAAGTAAAAGACAGGTTTCCTTTGTTTCCTCCACCTTGTATTGTGTACTAGTAAGAATATATGTTATGTTTGGATGGATATTTAAAGCTAATAACTGAGTAATCAGAAATAATTCTGTGGTGGGTTGAAATATATGTCCTAAATCCCAAGACCCGTAAATGTTATCTTATTTGGAAAAGGAGTCTTTGCAGACATAATTAAGTCAAGGATCTTAGAGGAAACCATCCTAGATTTAGATCATCCTTATAAAAACATGTACCCTAAATCCAATGATAAATATCTTCATAAGAAAAGGGAAAGATACAAACAGACCCAGAGGGGAGGCCAATGGGAAGACAGAGGCAGAGATGGGAGTGATTCATCTACAAGCCAAGAACGCCAAAGATTGCCACAGGCACCAACATCTAGGAGAGGAGCATGGAGCAGATTCTCGTCAGAGCCTCTAGCAGAAACCAACCTTGCCAACTCTTTGATGTTTAACTTTTGGCCTCCAGAACAGTGCGAGAATCAATTCCTGCTGTTTGAAGCCACTGAGTTTGTGGTAAATTGTTACAACAGAACAGCCCTAGAAAATTAATAGTATCCCAATTGGAATGGGATCCAGAACAATTTTCCCTAGACGGTCCAGATTGCAGTCAAAGCAGATCCAATAAATGGCACTTAAAGTTTTGGAAGTATATCAAGATACTGGAGGAGACAATGACAAACCCCAAGAGGAGAATCTCAGACCACTGAGGATTTAGTCCAGTTACTTTTTAGCAGGAATTTCTTCTCTTCTACAGAAAGAGCTTTGGGGTTGATATTGGGCCTTGATAAAAACTGAACTCTTGGTTATGGAAAACCAGGTGACCCTAGGCCCTGAGTTACTCATTATGACCTGTGTATCTATTCCATTCAGCAAGGCGTCACCATATCCAAGCAGTATGTAAGATTAGGCCTGAGCAGGCCCCACAGGGACAGATAAATTGTATCAGCATATGACTCACATTTCTCTTATGCCTACTTTTGCTGTATCCTATTAAGCCAAATTCTCAATTAGTCAATATAAAGGCCAAGAAATCAAGGGACTTTTCAGACTACAAAACCGTGAATGCTCCCACTGGAGGCCGTGACAGAGACAGGAATGTAAGTCCTAATTCAACCCAGCCCGAGGTGGCAGGAGAAAGCACGCATTCTTCTGAGACCCTGGGGAAAATCAGCCCATGATACTGTTCTTGTTTGTCAACCAGATTACAATAAGGATGCCAGCACAGTGCTGAAAGAAATCCAACCAAGAGTCTAGAAAAATGTAGAACATCAGAGAGTAGGAGTGAAGGATGTGATGAGAGAGAGAGAGAGAGACCCTCAGAAAGAGGATGGGCCGGGTGAAGAAGGTTTGAGAAGAAGGTGGGGGGCGGGGCAGAGGAAGTGGGAACACAGAGACTCTATAGCTCAGGTAGCTCATTTCAGCTGGGTTCCCTGAGGAAGGAATGCCTGGAATAGGAGGCGGGGCATGGTAGAAATGATAGGAATATCTGGGCCTAATAAAAATCTGAGTGATGCTGAAGTTCTTAAAGCAATGCAGACTCCAAAAGTCTAGGTGACCTTCCAGAATACGACCCATAATCTTACGGATGAGTTGAAGAAACAGAATGATTTCAGTGTTTACTGTGATGTATAATGCTGGTATTCCCACCAGACCTCCTCAAGTCCCTTTTATTTTATTTTTGGGGCCCCAGGACTTTGAGGCGCTTTTGCTCCCAATAGACAGCATCTGAAGCTCTTTCTTTCCCCCCAAAGGATTGGCCTGGTAGAGTCTGGCAATTTCCTATCCCCTAAGCCAGTGACTGATGGATTTGGGAGTTTGAAAGTTCCATGGCTGTTGCCTTGGGTCAGGACAGGGCTGAGGTGCAAATTACACTCTCATGATCCAGTGATCCTCATCGTGGGATATACCTGAAGTGATTATCTGTAAAACGTTGCTTGAAGACATGTCCTTATTTGGCTTCCTCCTTTTTATTTTCCTGATCTTCTGACTTAATTTGCCTTTGGGATTACTTCATTCATAAGTCACCTGTACAACACTCCCTGTCTTAGAGTCTGAGGTGGGGGCAGTGGACCTAGGACACTTACGAATCTTATCTGCAAACGGTCACTTCAATTTGGAAGTCGAGACTCATGTCTTTTAAACAAATAAAGCCTTTGCTGAAAGAAAAACAACACAGATCACTTAACGAGGGACACAGTCATGCAAGCAGCCAGCATCTATCTGGCCTTCTAATAAAGTAAGTCGGGGGACTTCGAAGACAGTCCTTACTGCCTGCCCCGACACAGCAAAAACGTTTTACAACTGATTTGCCATTAGGCTTTTCAAGTATGTTTTCCTACTGGGAATTACAAAATCCATCCACTCATGACATGGGAAAAATATTTAAAACACCGATGAAAGTAGATGGCAATTCATACACTGTTTTCTTTACTAATAATTCAGTTGGTCTCTTTGAACGGGTTGCTGTATGAGTTTGCTAGGACTGCCATAACAAAGTACCACAGACTGGGGGCTAAACAACAGAAATGTATTTTCCTACAGTTCTGGAGCCTGGAAATCCAAGATCAAGGTAGAGGTAGCTTTGGTTTCTTCTGGGGCTTTGCTCCTTGGCATACAAATGGCTGCTTTCTTTCTCTGTGTATATGTCCCTGGTGTCCCTTTGTGTGTCCAAATTTCCTTTTCGTATTGGGACATCAGTCAGATTGGATTAGGCTCACCCTAATTGTCTCCTTTTAGCTTAATCACTCTTTAAAAGGCCCTATCTTCAAATACATTCACATTCTGAGTTACCTGGGGTTAGGACATCAACATCAATTTTGGAGGAACGCAGTTTATCCCATAACACTTGCATATGGCCTGAGAATTTCAAGTGTGAAATAGTTCTTTAAATGAAAGATGGTTGAATCAGAGGGAAATACTGCTTACTATTTACACAGATAGAGCTAGAGTTCGGTTGAAGGCGATGGAGTTTTCATTTGTTCCTAAACCATCTTGCGTCTTAGTCTTTATTTTGACAAGAGGAAAGTTGGGGCCACTTGTGGAGGATTTAAGTGGGGATTTGAATTACCTGGTGGGGATACAGCCATCTTTATTATTACATCACATTAGTCCCCATGAAGAAATCAGAAATAGGCTGGCTGCGTATTGAAATCTTACAATGTGGTAAAGAGCAGCATTTTGTAATTGTACGATAGGGGCGATTTACTATCAAGTAATCTTATTTTTGCTCTTGCCCGATATAAAACCAAAGGATGTTTTAAAAAGAAAGAAAAAGTTAGTGAAAGGCAGTTCTGAAAGGCTGTTGTAACCCTATACACGCGGGATGACCCAGAGCCGACATCTTCATGTGTGACATTGAGGGTCACAGGCTCACCCCGAGGATTAAGTGTCCCCAGCTGCAAAAGTGCTGGCTGAAGGCAAAGTAGACGTGGAGGGGGCTCTGGCGTAGGGAAGCGATTGATGTGACCCACAGCGGAGACCTGCCACAGAGAAGAGAACTAAAGCTATTACCCAGAGTTTCCTTCCTTATTGTATCATGTCAGTGTTTTAACTTCCTTTTCAATCTCTTTCCACCAAGTTTACACATGCATTAATGTTGTCGGACTTTGTCACTGCTTTGTGGTTTGCAAAATACCAGAACAAGCTTGCTAGAGAATGCAAACCAAAGGAAAGGGTGTCAGTCGGGGGTCTTGGGGCTGGAGCTTGGATAGAGTGGAGAGATTTTAATGGCTTGCTCTGGGTAGTAGGGTGATTTCGGCGGTACGAAGGCAGACTGTTTTTATGTGAGGCAGAAGACTTTTGCATCATATACGTTGTTTTGCTTTTGGTTTTGAAATGCAGGTTTGGGAATTGGCGAGGTGGCAAGTGGTAGACAAGTGTCTCTTGTTTTGGCTACTTTTGACTGTATGAGGCTTTTGGTTCATTTGTTTTATTTTGTTTTTGTAAGAGCCTTATTTTTTGAAAGAATGTCTGCCCTGGGTATCTGGTGGGACATCAAGTATGTCTCAGAAAGCGGAATAGTCAGGTGCTCTTAGAAGTCATGGCGGGGGGAGAGTGGGCAGATAATGGAGGGTTAGCTAAGAAGACACTTGGCACCGGGCTTTTGAATCTTGGGAGGACAGTTGGGGATTTCAGAGCTTTGAGGTGACAGTAGAGGAGACCAGATGACACCTGTGTCCTTGGTACGTGTCTAGTACCAGTGATGGGGCCTAACCCAAGCTCATGCTGTGCTTGGAGCTCACCTGTCTTTTTTAGGCCCAGTCTCCCTTGGTTCAGCCCTCTTGCCGAGTCTGGTTATCTGGCCTTCGCATGCATTTTGGGAGTTGCCCCAAAGCCTTCCAAATGAATTCCTTTCTACTTGAGCTAGCAAAGTTCTTTTGCTGTGGCTTGTGGCCATACATTCCAGCAAATAACCTTTCTTTCTACACTCATCCTTCCACCGTTCCCGCCTCGATTTCCAAACTTGATTCTCTCGTCTGAGCCTGGAAATCTTTCCCTTCCTGCCTTTTCAGGAATTTTCTCACTTTGGATGTCCTCCTTCCCATACGTTTCTGGCAGCAAAGATACACTAACCAACACCTCCCCACCAGCCCCTTCCTCTGACTTCTGCTGCAGGGCGCTCTTTTGTCTCACCCTTGGCCCCTTTGGCTTCATGTCTCTGTCTTGGTTACTTCCTCCTCCTTGTTTACACCCCTGCCAGGGCCTCTTCTTCCTCGTTCATAAGCTTTCTTATTCATCACACTCTGTAACACCTAAGACACCTGCTGCAAGTGTGAGGATTTTGGCTTAACTGCCGCTGTGCCCCGAGGATCGGTCCAGGCCTTGCTGCTCTTGTCTCTCTTCAAACACTATGTAGAAGTACCCATGCAGTCTCCCCAGGATGCCTCTTCATCCCAGGACCCAACCTGTCTCCTGTGTGTTTCGACATAGGCACCTTCCTTTCTACAAACTTTGCTTGTTTCATTGTTACCCCCATCCCTCC
Organism: Halichoerus grypus; assembly: GCF_964656455.1. Lineage (NCBI taxonomy): Eukaryota > Metazoa > Chordata > Mammalia > Carnivora > Phocidae > Halichoerus > Halichoerus grypus. Next base: position 17,373,299 of record NC_135719.1, on the reverse strand, counting down.
AGACTGAAACCTTAGAAAATCCTCTGATCCTTTGCTTTCTAATACCCACCAAGTTCCATCCTCAACCTGTCGTAATTCTGCTCCTTCCTTTCCATCCCTCTAGTACTTCCTGCATTCAGATGATCCTTACCTGATATCAGGGTCATTTCAGAGATAATTTTCTTTCTTCCTATGACCTTTGCTCTCATCTTTCTCATACACATCCAGTAAAGATTAGTGATCAAAAATATAATGAGCATAATATGAATATTTAAAATTTGGTCCTCCTTCGGCTTGAGGTAAACATTGTCCTTTTTCAAGTTATTATCGTGTTGTTTTCAGCATGAATTACTTTTTTTTTTTTTTTGGTTTTTTTTTTTTAATTTTTTTTATTTTTATGTTTATCCCCATACATTACATCATTAGTTTTAGATATAGTGTTCCATGATTCATTGTTTGTGCATAACACCCAGTGCTCCATGCAGAACGTGCCCTCCTCTATACCCATCACCAGGCTAACCCATCCTCCCAACCCCCTCCCCTCTAGAACCCTCAGTTTGTTGTTCAGAGTCCATTGTCTCTCATGGTTCTTCTCCCCCTTTGATTTCCCCCCCTTCATTCTTCCCCTCCTGCTACATTCTTCTTCTTCTTTTTTTCTTTCTTAACATATATTGCATTATTTGTTTCAGAGGTGCAGATCTGAGATTCAACAGTCTTGCACAATTCACAGCTCAGCATGAATTACTTTAGTTGAGATGCTGATCACTGAGCATCCAATGTGAATTGATTGTCTGTCTGATACGACTGACAAGGTGTAGTGGAGGGATTTTTTGGAAGATAAGGAGGTCAACATTTTGTACTACAAAGGTCTTTGTCTTAGAGTCAATGGCTAAGATATTCTCTTTATAATTATAAAGCAATTAGATTTTAGAACTGGGTAGAACCTTTAAAAATTATTTAGATCAACTCCTTCAACCGAAATGTAGAGAGGTGAAGTCATTGGTCGGAGACAGAGCTCAAGTCTAATTCCCCACCACTCAAATCCCAAAACTCACATTTCCTTTTCTTTTTTTTTTTCAAATTGTGGTAAAAAACACATGACATGAAATCTACCCTTTTAATTCCTTTTAAGTTTGGTAGTTTTGTATTATTAACTAAATTCACATAGTTGAGCAAGAGATTGCTAGAAATTTTAATCTTGCAAATCTGAAACTCTATACCCAGGCAATAACCACCCATCCCTTTCACTCCTCAGCCCGTGGCAGCCACGGGTCCACTTTCTGTTTGTAGGAGTTGGACTGCTTTATTTTTTATTTTATTTTTTCACCAACTTTAGAGATCTCATATAAGAGGTATCAGACAATATCTGGTGTGTGTGTGTGTGTGTGTGTGTGTGTGTGTGTGTGTGTAAGACTGGCCTATTTTACATAGGATACTATCCTTAAGGTTCATCCATATTGTAGCGTGTGACCGAATTTCCTTCTCTTTTAAGAATAATGTTACGTTTTCTTTACTCATTCATACCATATTCTCTGAGCCCATCCATCCATCCGTTGGTGGACATTTGGATGGCGTTCTCTCGTGGGCTACTAATAGTGCTCTATGAAACTAGAAGTGCAGGTACCCCTTTCAGATCCTGATTTCAGTTTTGGGCGATACATATTCAGAAGTGGGATTACCGGATCATATGGTATCTCTCTTTTTAATTTTTGGAGGAGCCTCCACACTGTTTTCCACAGCAGCTATGCTGTTTCACATTCCCACCCAACAGCGCCTCAATTTCTTCACATCCCTCCACAGCGCTGCCCGATACAGCGAAGTCTTTTGTGACAAGAAGGGTCAGCTGAGGCGGCAACCTTCGTAGTTGTCTTCTTTGAAGAAATTGCCACAGCTTTCTATCAACCACCACCCTGATCAGTCAGCAAATACTGAAGCAAGACCCTCCCATCAGCTGAAAGATTACAACGTGCTAAAAGCTCAGACGACGGTTAGCATTTATTAGCAAGAAAATATTTTTTAATTCAACATGGTTTAATTTTTATTTTTTTAGAGATAATGCTATTGTACACTTACTAGATGACAGTGTAGTGTAATAAACATAACTTTTGTGTGCACTGGGAAACCAGAAAAAAAATGACTTCCAGAAAAATATTAATTATTGAATTATTTGCTTTATGGTGGCATTTGCATTATTGTGGTGGCCTGGAACTAAATCTGCACGATCTCTGAGATCTGCCTGTACTAAATAAACGGATATGAATTAATGCAGTAACACACACACACACACACTTTAGATTGTATAGACCCAAGTGTGCTGGTCCTTCTCCAAGTTATTGCCGTGCACTTCCCTGGCCTGCGCTCCCACGCCCTCTGGTGGCTGTCATGTGTACCTGCAGCAAATCTTTGTCTTCCTTGAGGACAGCCACCCACTTGCACCACCCTTCTCCCTCCAGGCAGTCCCAGGGCTGGGAAGAGCTTCCCCTGTTGTTAGCATCTGGGAGTCTCCCCCTGCTTTTTCCTCACTTTCTGGACAACTCTCCTTTTGTGTGTATATGAGTTAGGTATATTATACAAATTGTGTGAGCATGGTTTCTTTCTTTCTTTAAATTTTTTTTTAAATTTTGCAGCTTTCTTTACTGTTATATTATCCTCTGTTCCTGACATACAGACTCAGGGTGCCTTGTAATCGGCATGGTGGGCTGTGTGTGTGTGTGTTTTCTTGCCATCAAGGGAAAACCTTCATTTTCACTGCATAAAATTTAGAAACGTCTAAAGAGCAAACAATATCTTAAACAAAAGAAAAACGTTTACAAAAGTTAACAAGGGGAGAAAAAATTGTAAACTTTAAACTACGATAAGTTAATTTATGAATTTAAAGCTAGTCTAATCAAAATATTATGAAGTTGGAATAGGGGATTTTTTTTCCCAATTTTTTTAAAGCAAAATTTATTCAGATATTTATTAAATTACTTGTACAGACTTCTAATACATGCTCGTGAGTATCAAAATGGCATAGAAAAATGCTCATGCCATAGAAAAATGTTATTTTAAATGTTTGTATCCATGCCAAATTTCAATAGTTGTTAAAGTAATTGTGGATCTTTAATTTAAATCAAAATACAATACTTAATATTATCTAATTCTAGAGGGTCTGATGATGTGAAAACAATATATTGGTAAGAATTATAGGAAATGACACTTTACTGGAGAAATACTATCTGAAAAGTATAATGCTAAATCTACTTGAATAAAAGCAATTGTAATATCAATTAAATAGCACTATCTAAACCAAAAACAGATAAGTGAAAACTACTTCAAAGACAGAAAACACATGCAGATGTTATGCCGTGGTTGTGGGAGTTCAAGACCGGGTTGCGGTGAGCTCAGTCAAACCTGCGGGTGTCCCTGGATGCGTGAGCCCTCGCGGCCTGGCTCTTCTCCTTCCTGGGGGTGCTGAGGATCCAGGGGGTCCCCTGACACTTCTGGGCCTCCGTGGGCTGCCTGTGGGGGAGCAGGAGCAAAACGGCCACTTGGGAAAGGCGGGAAGTTGAACTCCGCTTTGGCCAACATTTGCCTGATGTGATCATTTTCTTTCCTTAGCTCCTTGACTTTTCGCTCTGTGAGCACAGCTGCCATCCAGCTCTCCTGGACTTTATTCGCATAGAAGAGGATGTCCTTTAGATAGTGCGAGGTGCTCTCCTCCAGTTCTCTGCGGGTGTCTTCGGCCATCTTCTTGTAGAAGTTGCGAATCTGAGTTGCGGACTCGATGTTTCCACACGTGTAGGAAAGACTCTTCTCAATGTCTGAGCACTGCGCTTCCTTCTCCAATGATTTTCTCTCAAGTTCCCTGGTGTATTCTTGATATAATTGAGGCAGAAGTTGAAGCTTCCGTTTCAACTGCTGAATCTCACTTTGAAGCTGTGAATTTTCCGTCTGCAAAGAGGCTTCCTTGGCTCGAAGATCTGTGATTTGTCCCATAAGCTCATCATTGATTCGCTTTTCTTCCCACAGTTGTCTGGCTAGTTCCTCATTTTTCTCTTCAGCACTTTGAAGGGACACATTGGAATCAGCATCGTCAGTGACACCCTTCAGATCACCCTCTGACCGATGGATGGGGTGATTGTCCTTTTCTGCTTCCCTCTTTTGCTTGACTTCCCAGTTGACGTGACCCAAGAGATCTCCAAGGAGACCAGGCCAGGGGATGGCCTTCAGAAGGTTTTCACCCAGTGGTATTAACTGGCTGACTTTATCTTTCAGAGCCCGCTGCATTCCTGCGTTCGACTGCTCTAGCCTTTCTTTCTCCTGCTCCGTTTCCTGGAGTCTCTGCTTCCATCTCGCGATTTCTTGGGCGAGCAGTTCTGGACTCTCTAGAACGTCAGTGTTTCCATTCAAATCGTCCATTATTTTCTTCCAAAGTTGTTTTCCATTCTTCTCTGACATTCTTAAGATGGTTCTATCACCAGTCACTTGGGAAAGTTTAGGAGGCTGGGTCTTCTGCGCCATTTTCAGAAAGTCGATGGTGTTCTGAAGTGCCAGCCTACAGCGGTTAGTACTTACTGCTGAGAAGCATAAGGTTTGTAATGTGGGAAGACTGGCCTCCACCCCGGGCAGCCCTAGGGCATCATCAGCTTGTGTCATTGGTCCCATATTCCCACTACCTTTTCCACAGACTTTAGCGTGGGCCAAACACCTTTTGCCTAGCACCTTCACACTTCTCCAAATGTGTCGTTTCTTCGCTGTCAAAACCAGTATTACAATATATGCCAGCATGTCCCAGGGAAACTCATGGAGAACTGAAACATGTCTCCAGCTTTCAGAAATCACTAGCAGGGCACCCCACAGGGGCTCTAGGACCAACTGGAAAGTGGATCTGATGGCAGGCAGCAGGCCCTCCATGGCTGTGTAGGGCTCCACAGCTCTGCCTCCAAGGGCCAGTGTTCTATGGGTCTCAACTGAAGGCTCAGAACCCGGGGGGGGGGGGTGCTCTGTCTCTAAGGTAAACATGTGCCTGGCAACAGAGCAGATCAGTTGGGGTGGGGAAGGGGGAGGCCAGCCAGCTTCTAGAAGACAGTTTCCCCCTAACTTTGCCCTCAAATAGAAAGTGATCTCACTTCACTGAGTTCCCCCCCAACCTTTATTGAGATACAATTCACATATCATACAAATCATCCATTTTAAGTGTACAAGTCCACGAATTTTTAGCATATATAAAGAATTATATAACCATCACAATAAGCTTATTTTAGAACAGTTCCATTACTGTAAAAAAAAGACCTTGCCAAACCTGTCATTTCTATCCTCTTTGCCCCCTTAGGCTGTCAGTAGGAAATCTAAAAATTTCTGGGCTTGACAAGTACCCTTAGGGCAAACCTTTCTTCCCAGTTGATGTACCTATCCACGTAAGCAGTTTCTCTGTCATATTGGCTTAGCAATTCCTCCCTGTCTTGATAAGCTCTCTCATGTTTTAAAGACTTAAAAAAAGATTACTTTTTCAGGTTCTTTCACGTGTTTGCAAGTGGAGCGTGTCTCTGAGTGCTCAGGTGCACAGAAAGTCTCCCCTGGGTGCCTTATTTGCCCCACAGCTTGGATTTGAGATTTAGGATTAGTCTCCCAGATGAATAAGCATCACTGAGCAGGGCTGGGTCCTGGAACAGGCCTGGCGGTTTGCCATGAGCTTGTGGTACTCAGTTCTGCTACTTTTGTATATGAAGCCACCTTCACTGGAAATGCCTTCCAGTTTGCTGACGGTATCAGATTTTTATGGCCCACGGAAGTCATGGAAATTTCTCCTCTGACTGGTATAATTGCTGAAGACGCTGGATGGCCATTCCCCAGAGAAAGAGGTCTGATGATTGAGGTGTCCTGTTTTAGAAATGGAATGTTGGGTTTGCATCTTCTGATAGGCTGACTCTTCCAAACTTGGGAATATTTACTCTATTTCCCAAAATAAACACCATCCATACCGGTTCCCCAAAAAACTAAAATAGAGAAGCATAGTTTCAAAGATCTTTCTGTTCAAAAGACCTCTTCAGACGTACACACAAGACACTATAGAATTGAACTCATAGAGGTCCTCTTCTTATCTTATTGCCCTGGATAAGACAGTCATAACATCTAGACTTAGTGTCTTCATTGGTTAGTTTTATATATACGGTTCTTCTTGAAGGTGAGCAAGTGGGGATTGTCTGTCTTTCTCACTGCTGGTCCCCCACAGAGCCTAGCACAGAGCCTGTACAACTGTACTAAGGTTCACGATTCAAAAAGGAACCATGTGAATAATGAATCCAAGAACTCAGACCACAGATTTGGAACAAAGCATATGAGTTTCAGAGAAGTAGACATTTTAGAAGAAAACTGTCCTTTTAACCCTAGATGCATTGTGAAACCATGTTTCTTTCCAAGGTCTTAGAGAAAAAGAAAGCCCTGAGTGTATTCCACTGCAAATGAGCAGGAAACAGCGTGAGTACTTCACGTGCTCAAAGTGACCACCTCTGTTTGAGAGCTAGCCAGGGATTCTTGAGAGCAGCCGATTTTCCTCATGAAAACTATGGGATTGGGGCACCTGGGTGGCTCAGATGGTTAAGCGTCTGTCTTCGGCTCGGGTCGTGATCCCAGAGTCCTGGGATCGAGCCCCGCATCGGGCTCCCTGCTCGGCGGAGAGCCTGCTTCTCCCTCTCCCTCTGCCTGCTTCTTCCCCTGCTTGTACACTCTCTCTCTCTGTCAAAAATAAATAAAATCTTTAAAAAAAAAAAAGAAAGAAAACTATGGGATTATGGGCAAAATAACAAAATGGGGGTCATCAGAATCCTGAGAACGACCGGATGGTAGGACAGATCTGCGTTCACATCTCTGCTGTGTCCCTGTGGACTCATCCTATTTTTTCCAGCCTTTCTTTCCGCCTCTGTGGGATGGATGTCTTAGATTTATTGTAAGATGATGGGGCACTTCAGCACCATGCCTGGCATATGGGACAAGTTCCATGTATGTTGGGTTTTGTTCATTTCTGTTCCAGGATTTGAAAAAATAGCCATGAGAATACTTCTCTGGCTTTTTAAGGATTGAAAAAAAAAAAAAAAAACACACATAAAATAGGTAAGCTATTTTACCATAAGTTGATGTTGATCGTAAGACAAAACTAGATTGGAAAAAAAAAATCTTCAACTAAAAGGGGCTTGTTGTTTGTCTGCAAGCACAGCCATATGCAAGAAATAGGGGCCAGAATCAAATTAGAAGAAAAAGGTGGGAGGGATTCATTCACACACAGTCTCTATAACTTATTTAAAGTAAACCTCTAAGACAGTGCTTCTCAAACTTGACTTTGTATCATGGGAGGCCTTGTTAAAACACAGATTCTTGTCAACTCCCTCCATCCCCCCAGCCCTGCCATTTCTGATTCTACAGTATAGGGTGGGTCCTAGGAATTTTCATTTCAAATAAGAGGATAGTAATATTCTAATGCTGGTCCTGGGACCACACTTTGAGAACCATTGCCATGGAGGTGATTCTCAACCTTGGTTGTACCTTGAGATCACCTGGGGAGCTTTACAAAATACCCATGCCTGGGCTCAACCCAAACATCAGTTGAGAAGTTCTGATTTCACTGCTTCTGGGTGGAGTCTGGATGTCAGGAGTTTTAAAAGCTTTTAATGTGCAAAAGTTAAAAATAATTTCCCTGTCCGTTCTGGTATATTTTAGAAAAGAATCATTCAATTATTCATTCATTCAATAAATATCAGTCGAGTATCTACTATAACCTGGGCTCTGTTCGAGGTGCTAGGGATATGGATAGAAATCGGACGGACAGAGGAAGACTGCCACATTGATAACTCATGAGGTGACTGGCATACCAATGAACATATTTACAGAGAGCTGTTAAGAGCTGTAAGTGGGGGCACCTGGGTGGCTCAGTTGGTTAAGCAACTGCCTTCGGCTCCCATCATGATCCCGGGGCCTTGGGATCAAGCCCCATGTTGGGGCTTCTCCCTCTGCCTGTGTTCTTTTTCTCTCTGGCAAATAAATAAATAAAATTAAAAAAAAAAAAAAAAGCTATAGGTGGAGGGCAATGAGGTTTTAAGTGAGCAAAGACTTCATTAAGGAACTCTGAACTTAGTTTTGAAGAATGAGCCTTTTTTATGGGCAGAGACTGAGGGGAAGAAGATTTTGGGGAGAGGTCTGGGACTGGGAGTGGACACAGGATGTGTTCCCAGGTTCTCAGGGAGCTGGAGCCTGGTTAGGTGGTATGCAAGGAGGTGGGAGAAGTTGTCTAGAATCAGGGGAAGTGTTTCAAGATTCTGGGAGGAGAGTGATACAAGTGGGTTTGATCACTAGCTACATTGAGAGATAGAAGACCTACCTGAGAAATGTTCTTTAGATAGAATAATCTCTATCATTTTTTAAAGATTTTATTTAGTTATTTATTTATTTATTTATTTATTTTAGATTGAGAGAGAGAGCACGTGGGGGAGGAGGAGGGACAGGGACAAGCTCAGATGCAGGGCTCGATCCCAGACTGAGATCATGATCTGAGCCGAAACCAAGAGTCGGATGCTGAACCCACTGAGCCACCCAGGCGCCCCTGGAATAATCTCTATCTTGAGGTTATATCTAGGATATGCTCCACACATATACAATCAAGACACCCAAACATCACAGAATAACAGGAAACTAAGACACCAGCTTCCTTCTCGTTAGGTAACTCCCACATTTCTGATGATTTTGCGGGGGGAAAAGAAGGATGCATTCGTTTTCATTGCAAGCCTACCTCTTTTGGACTTTGGAAATATGGGTAGAAAAAGAGTTAATGCGGAGAAAGAAGAGACCAGACAGGAGAAAAAGGGAACGGAAAAGACTCCGAGGTTTGGAACAGCACAGAAGGGTGAATAAAAATGGAAGCTGTGGAAACATGTTTCTCACCTGCCCCCTTCTGCTCCTCCCCTGAAACCCCGCCTAGGAGGCCAAAGGCCATATCCGGTGGCCTGCACTGCCTCCTGCAGGTAAAGTCCTGAATCACCGCCGGTATTTCATGCTGAGCTTTGGAGAAAGCAAGATGTCACCAGAATACCCCTGGGCTACCATCAGGCTGCCCAAAAGCTGGGCCAGCAGGTAACTATTCTGTTCCTTACATTTCAGACTGGCTGACTTTTAAAGGATCATTCTTCATGAATATTAAAAGGTACTTTTTTCTTCTCTGTTTTTACATCTCTGAAGTCCAAGCATGTCTTGGAATTAATCGTCAGTTTAATCCACAGACTGTTTTCCCCACTGTGATACACAAAGGAGCATCTTACAATTGATATCATCTTATACTTGGAGAAATATGGCAATATTTATTTTGCGTACATCAGACGTACGGCCTGATGGACAAGGCATGACTTTTGGAACGTGAAAGATCTACTGTCACCTTGAATCTCTAATACCACTTCTTTCTTATATTCTGGATCTCCATTATTTACTAGTTACTTGATTTTTGGCAAGTGAATTATCTGAGTCTCGATTTCTTCATCCTGTGTATCTTCATCCTATGTATCTTCTATGGTTTTGTCAGAGTTAAGTGATACTCTATATAAAGTCCTTCAATGGCTCCCACCTAGCCTATTAAAGCACTCAGTAATTAAGTCTTAAGCAGAAGCCACTATCTTTGCCCACTGTAATTCAAAACCTCCCGTCACCAAACTGTGTTTTCCTTTGTGCCCTTAAAACTAGGCAGCTCGGCTTCTGCTTTATTTTGATCAACCTGGAAGTGCAGAGCCCAGCCTTCTAAGTAAAGCTTTTCCAGTGCTTAAGGCAGTCGAACCTAAATGAAACCGAAAAATGACAAGGAAAACAGGTAATGCTATCTATCGCTGCCCGCTGGATTCCATTTGTAGCTCTCCCTAGCAATCACAGGATAAAAGAAAGCCCCGTGTTGAAGGGCAGGGCATAAGCAGCTGGGTCTTGAAGCCTCAGTTAGCTCTGCAGGGAGGCAGCTCTGAGGAGCACCCCGATGGGCATAGAGCTTATAAAGATGTCTTGGAGCAGGCTTTCATGTTTGCCAAGTGGCTAACCCTTCAGCCCCCTAATATCCCTTCTTTCTTAAATGATATGAAATTGTACAGTCCAAGTTCTTAGCACAAGTCCCAAGGAGAGGGAAGCAGCAAGAAAAGGGGAAGAAATCAAAGCTTTTCATGGTGCCCGCCCTGTGCTCTCTCTTCTTGGTAAAACCATTGCATTTCTGGGGGTTGCGTTGGGAGGAGGAGCTGAAGGGGGAGAAATGGAGATTTTTTTTAAAGGTTGATTTGTTTGTTTTAGAGAGACAGAGAGACAGAGTGCAAGAGAGAACAAGCAGGGAGAGAGGCAGAGGGAGAGAACCTCAAGTAGACTCCCTGCTGAGCTCAGAGCCTGACATGGGGCTTGATTCCAGGGTCATGAGCTGAAACCAAGAGCCAAACACTTAACTGACTGAACCACCCAGGAACCCCTAGATGGGAATCTTGAAATACTCCTCCTGCCTGGGTCCCCCTCCCGCTGTCCCTCTGTCCCTATTCCTAGCCATTGTTCAATTTTATCTTCACAGCTCTCCTACATAGGTTGTAAGCTCAGTTGATACCTTGGGGTCCCTGATGGATTAAGAATCTTGCAGGTATGTGATAAAGTTTGAATGCAGGTTGATGTGACATCCACCTGTGGGTTTTGTTTTGTTTTTTCCTGGAGAGCGCCCCGCCTCACCACATTCCCTACCCCAAGTAGAAACCACACCTGCATCCATACCCACCTTCCCAGTAGGCATTTTTGCAGAGAGAGTGTTTATATTACTCATATATTAAGTCTGTTAACATCTGCTCATTTGTTTATGCCCCAGAACAGCTTATAGAGAGAAAACCATTGGGCCCATTTAAAAATGAGAAACTAGACCCCAAAGAAGGGAAGTCACTGGTCCCAGGTTAGAGACAGACTCTACACAGGGAAGCTCACATCCGAGCCCAGATTTGACAATGACAAGCCACATGTGTTGTCAATAAGGCACAAAATCCTAATTTTTATAGTTAAAAAACATGAAAACGTATATTTTCTAGGAATAGCCTATTTTGGTGACCAAAATGGCCCATGTTTCGAGGCTTCCTTAAGTTCCATAATAAACAAGGATGGTGTGGTGAGTGGGGACAGATGGTGACAAGTATGTATTGAACGTTAGAGTCTCTTTTCACCTACTTTCATGTATGTTAGCGATTTAATTACATCTCTCCAAAAGTTTCCTTCACCTGTATAAAAAGTTATAAAAACTTTAATTAAGCACTCGGTGAGCATTCGAGGGGACATCTGATAGCTCTCTGTGGTCTTGTGTAACTCTATTGTCCCACCTGCTATGATAATGAAATCGTAGGAACAGCAGGAAATGTATGCAATATACTACCCTGGCCAGGCTGCCATGTCATCAGAAGAGGGAAGGGAGGCAGGTCAGGGCAGTGTGGCTGGAGGTGTTTATGACGGGGGCAAGTCACATGCTCACACTGCCGAAAATGCGGACATGTGCAGAGTGAGATTGCATAGATGACCTCCTACTACCACGTGCTTCAGGGGAGAGGCGCACAGTGCCATGGAGGGGCTGGAAGGAGACTTAGCGGTCAGAGACCTGACATGGAACTCCAGGGCTGCCTCTCACTGGGATCAGGACGTTGGATATGCCGCCTTCTGTGCCTCTTTCCGCTCGTGGGTGAAACCAGGCTCATGGTTCCAACCTTGCAGGTCGGTCCTGAGGGTGAAGTGAGTTAATACTGGAGCAAGCTAGAGCAGATATTCTTCAGCACAATCCCAAGTGTCATCCCTACTACGGAGAAGAAGAAATAGAGGCCCAGAGAGAAGGAGAGGTCCCTGCAGGAGGCCACACAACCTCTGACGATTGGAGCCAAAATTCGAACCTGGATGTGGATGACCTAATGTTCATATGCTTTCCCCGTTCCATTCCTGTTTGACATACCCCAGCAATCATTTGATGTTCTTTCCTCTCCTGGAACATTCTTTTTTTTTTCTAAGGTTGCATTCATTCATTCATTCAGTCGTTTAAAGAGCATGCATGCCAGCGAGCAGGAGGGGGAGAGGCAGAGGGAGAGAGAGAATCCCAAGCAAACTCCACACTGAGCATGAAGCCCGAGGCTGGGCTCGATCTCACGACCCTGAGATCCTGATATGAGCTGAAATCAAGAGTCGGATGCTTAACCGACTGAGCCACCCAGGTCCCTCTTTCCTGGAACATTCTGACTCACAACGAGGTTTTCTGAGCAGACTTCTCCCTTGGGATGTGGCAAGTGGCCTTTAATGGTCACATCCCCAGGTATAATGTCCATTGCAAGTGAGTATGTTGGCTTTTGAGTTTACATTTTCAGCCTCTCTTGAGAACGGCCAAGTGTGAAAGACATCTCCAGCCTCTGCGTCTCCAGTAAGGCTTATAGTCTCCTATGCTTGAACCAAAACACGGAAGGCTCTTCTGAGGGGACCCACACCCTGTACGTTTCAGGTGTCAGAAATGACAACAGCACTTCGTGCATCCACAGTTATCCCACTGGCATTTAACAGACAGAAATGAGTTAGAGACGACGGCAGGAGATGGCTGTTTCTTTTTGTTTGAGAAATATCCTTTTGTTTGCATTACAATAGATGAATCTTCAGGACATGTGGGTGGCTCAGTCGGTTAAGCGTCTGCCTTCAGCTCAGGACATGATCCCAGGGTCCTGGGATCGAGCCCCGCATCGGCCTCCTTGCTCAGCGGGGAGCCTCCTTCTCCCTCTCCCTCTGCCTGCCACTCCCCCTGCTTGTGCTCTATCTCCCTCTTTCTCTCTCTGTCAAATAAATAAATAAAATCCTTTAAAAAAAGAATAGATGAATCTTCTTAAGTCTGAGCTAAAATTAAGGCAAGCTATGCAAATTCTTTGTTGAAGAAGGCAGGGTAATATACATAAATAATGTAAATATATTTAGGTAATGATTTCTGTTGTCCAGCATCATGTCATTTATTGATCCAATGATGGGTACACATGTATTTTATATATGTTTGTATAGTATCATAATGTTTTATATACAGTTAACCATTGAACAACACAGGTTTGAATTGTGAGGGTCCACTTCCATGTGGATCTTTTTCGATAACTATAGGACTGTAAATATACTACAAATATATTTTCCCTTCCTTATAAGTTTGAAATAACATTCTCTTTAGCTAATTTCATTGTAAGAATACAGTATATATCTGCAATATTATATATTGCATATATACAATATGCTTGAATCGACTGTTTGTACTATTGGTAAGTCTTCTGATCAACAGTAGTGTATTTGCAGTTAAGTTTCTGGGGAGTCAAACGTTATTCATGGATTTTCTTTAAAATGTATTTATTTATTTGAAAGAGAGAGAGACGTACTGTGAGGTGGGGGAGGGGCAGAGGGAGATGGAAAAATCCCAAGCAGACTCTGCGCTGACCGTGGATCCCATCGTGGGGCTCAATCCCAGGACCATGAGCTCATGATCTGAGCCAAACCAAGAGTCCATTGCTCGACCAACTCTACCCTTCCCCCCAAGGCGCCCCTGTACGGGGATTTTTGTGCAGGTGTCAGCACCCCTAAATCCTGTGTTACTCAAGGGCCAACTGTATATGTACACATACGTATAGAAGTCTGTGGACACACATACACACACGCGCCCAGGGCAAAAGGCCACAGTTAGGCACAGCTGAGGCTTTTTACCGGACTTACAGCAGAAAATCAGACCCAAACCAAATTGCTCTGAGCCTTCTTTTTTCACGGACTCTGTAAGATCCTGGAAAGGAGCCTCAGAGATTTCTGTAGTAAAGATGAGCAGAGTGGCAGATCTTTGGAATAAGACGTGCTGAGATCTGGGGCCGCTTGCGCAGCATGGGTGGGGGACCGGAGGGGCTGTGCTCCTGGATATGGAGATGCCTGATGCTCCCGGATACGGAGATGCCCAGTGCTCCCAGATACGGAGATCCCCGGTGCTCCCTGATATGGAGATGCCCGATGCTCCCAGATACGGAGATGCCCGGTGCTCCCAGATATGGAGATGCCCAGTGCTCCCTGATACGGAGATGCCCGATGCTCCCAGATACGGAGATGCCCGGTGCTCCCTGATATGGAGATGCCCGATGATCCCGGATACGGAGATGCCTGATGCTCCCAGATACGGAGATGCCCGGTGCTCCCAGATGTGGAGATGCCCGGTGCTTCCTGATATGGAGATGCCTGGTGCTACCAGATATGGAGATGCCTGGTGCTCCCAGATATGTAGATGCTCAATGCTCCCAGATACAGAGATGCCCGGTGGTCCCTGATATGGAGATGCCTGGCACTCCCACATATGGAGATGCTCGATGCTCCCAGATACGGAGATGCTTAGTGCTCCCAGATACGGAGATGCCCGGTGCTCCCCGATATGGAGATGCCCGGTACTCCCCGATATGGAGATGCCCGGTGCTCCCAGATATGGAGATGCTCAATGCTTCCAGATACGGAGATGCCCGGTGCTCCCTGATATGGAGATGCACGAGGCTCCCCGATATGGAGATGCCCGGCCGTGCTGAGTGGGGCAGTGGCTCTGTGCTTCCAAGGCTGGAACTTCCAGGAGCAGAGGCATAGCTCACTCCGGGAGCGCCAGCGGGAGGTGGACACCGCTCCGCTTCTACTCTCCTAGCCCCAGGGGGAGACTGCGTCATCCCCTCTTTGACAAATGGGGACTCCAAAAGTGGTACCTGAGTCACAGAATGTTGGCATAGAAACATAACAAAGCACTCGAGGAGCACTATGGCCAGAGGGAGGAAGACTAGGGAAAACGTCAAGAACGCAAGTAGACAATGAATTTCAGATAAAGACTTAAATTAAAGATAGATTCAGGACTTAAATGATCTACTCAGCAAATTTACGGGAAAGCTACCAGAACTTCATCTCTAGCCCCTGACTTGAACTAAAGCCTCTCACTGGCATGGGTCGCTTCTGATGCCCCAGGAAGTGCCGAGCCCCGTGTCCGTGGGCTCAAAGTTCTCAAAAATTTGCAAAACAAAGTTAATTTATTTAATTTATTTATTTTTAAGATTTCACTTACTTATCTGACAGAGACAGAGAAAGAGTAGCAGGCAGAAGGAGAGGGAGAAGCAGACTCCCCACTTAGCAGAGAGCCGGAGGTGGGGCTCGATCCCAGGACCCTGGGATCATGACTTGAGCGAAGGCAGATGACCAAAGGACTGAGCCACCCAGGTGCCCCAAAACAAAATTATTTTAAGCACCAACAGCTAAGACCGCTGTCTCTTCTCCCCTAGAGCAATAGGCTTTCCTTGTGGGCCCAGGACTGAGAGATCCCGGGACATGGGACTTTCAGTGCTAAAATCGGCCAAGTCCCGGGCAAACTGGGATGAGTCGGTTATCCCACTTTCCATTCTTCCTTTCCTACATCTCTGTCATCAGATGGCACTGGAAAAAATACAGAGTCTATGAGATCTGGCAGAGGGGAGATTGAATAAGGGATGCATTTAGTTTTGGCCTGGTGGGGTAGATGCCTGTGGTTGGCGATCATTCTGCGTTAAGTTATGGATAAGTGTTGCAGTGTAAGATCAGCGTCCAGGGTGCTAGCACTGACCCACTCAGCATTCTCTGACCCATCACAGCGCCCCACTCAGCATTGTCTCACCAAGACACAGAACCTCAGCTCACGCCACATTATGACCATGTCCTACTGCGCCCGGCACCTGGAGAACAGGTGTAGTGGGGGAGAACAAGGTTTGGAGAGTACAGGGCCAGAAATCAATGTGTGGAAAGCCTTCCAATGATCGAATATATACAATTGATGATAGAAGATGGAATTCTCATTGGTATTTAGTCAAAATGGAAGTTCTCCCCTCTCAAGAATCAACTCGAGAATGCAGTGTTATACCAATACAAAGGCATCATGGATTTTTTCTTTTTGGGAATTGAGTGAAGTGTTGTTTTTCAGATTTCCTATTTGAAAGGTTTTAAAATGAATGTGTTGGTGTCTGAATTCGTATGTGTGATACATCCCAATTATCAAGAACAAAACAATTTTTGATCAACTCTACTAAAGGAAAGGCTAACTTTTCTTGTTATTTTCTCTATGGAAAATATACAATTGCAATTATGTAGTGAGGTGATCAAAGAATATGAAGCCAAAAAATGTAGGAAAATAAAAACACTACTACAGACATGTATTAAGCGGTCATTTCATAAAAAATATTATGCCATCTTTCTGGATTAGGGGGATAGTTGAGATATTTGTCAACATATTAAATTTTTTTTCTGTTGTGATTTCTTTTCACACTTTGGACAAATACTCACTGTTGTACCAAATTTTGTGTTTATGTTTGCATTTTTCATAAAAGGTCTTTTAATAAATAAAATTACATGAATTTATTCCTCAGCCCTGGATCTTTCTCTGAAAGAAATGTATAAAAATCCTACAAGAACAGATAGGAGTCTATATGCATTTAAAGTGATGGGGTCCTTAGGCAATGTGGAATCCTATAAAGCATTAAAAAAAAGATAAGCAAATTTCACTGTATAAATAGCATGGTAAAAGATGACTTCAGTAAAGTCAATAGAAAATTATAAATTTTGAAAAATATGTTTGCAACCGGGATAGCACAGAGTGTTAATATTGAAACTGTATAAGGAGATCTTAAAACCAATAAGAAGAGAATGCACAAACCATTTGAGAAAAAAATAACATAAGATGTGAAGAGGCAGCATTTATTTTAAGCACATGTATTAGGCCAGAAAGCACATTGTAGCAGTTAATTTAGCTTTAATATTACACAGACCCAGAAGTCTGATAACAATTAAGTCAGAGAATGGGAGCATAATAACCAGAAGAACCCATTCACATGGGAACATGAAACACATCTAAATAACTCATGGGCCAAAGAATCCATCATGGAAATTAAGCAATTCTTGAGAATTGGACAATAGTAAGAATACCTCATATCAAAATTTGTGGGCGGGGCGGGGGGGCTCCTGGGTGGTTCAGTTGGTTAACCCTCTGACTCTTGGTTTTGGCTCGGGTCATGATCTCAGGATCCTGGGAAAAGTTGTGGGAATGTCCCTAAAGCTAGAGCCTTAAATCTTTATGTTGGGAAAGAAGGTTAAATGAGCTAAGTGTCCACCTCCAAGAAAATTCTTAATAAGGATACGGTACCCGAAGAGGTCAGAAGGAAGAAAAAATACAGAAGCACAAGTTAATAAAATAGAACACAAAGAAAATCACTCAAAAAAAAAAAGGAAAATGCTTCCTTTGCTTTAATTAATAAAATGGAAAATTCTGATGTGGTTGAGCAAGAAAAGAAAGAAAAGGCTTTAATAAATATTAGGAAATAAAAGGATCACGATTGGAGATACAGTGTAGATAATGGTAAAAGAAAATCATGAATGAATTTACACCAACTAATTAAAAACTGAGATATATGGATCATTTTCTAGAAATTATTTAGTTCTGATTATATTTATCTAATTTTCTAATTGCACAAGTAACTTAACAAAAATTGTATTTCAAGAAGAACCAGAAACCAGAATTGATGTTTAACCATTACAATATTTTTTAAAATCAGTAAATGACAGTCTATTTCCTGAATTGACTCTGGGTCAGATGTTTTAGGAGCTAATTTTTGCAAAAATGAAGAAATACATTATCTGCATTTATACATAATATTTCAGAAAGTAGAAGAAATGAAGTGAGCCTCCTTAACTCCCTTTCTGAAGTTAATAATGACTTTGACACCAGACTGAAAAAGAACAGCACAAAATGTATTATGCAATCTCTCTCATGAAAGTAAACTCAAAAATCCTGAATAAATAGTAGCAAACAGAAGTTACCACTTGATTATTTTTAAAACCATTATGATCAAGGTTGATTTATCATGAGACTTCCTGGATGATTTAAGACGAGAAAAAACCATAAATGCAATTCATCACACAAACTAATTTAAAGGATAAGAACTTTCTAAAGTGCCCAAATGGACATAAAACAAGAATTTATTAAAATCCAGTATCCATCTAAGATTTGCATATACACATATGCACACACAAAGCATAGAAAGCTAAACCTTAACTTATAAATATTATCTCATTCAACACTACAAACTACTTTATGTTTAATAGTGAAATGTAGAGCCATTATTTTGCAAGTCAGGAACAATCAAAGATGAGTCCAGTGCAGTAGGAAAAGGTAGAAACAGCTCTAAAAAAGGATGAGCTAGCTTCTATGGAGGGAAAACAGATTTTATTGAATGATGCAGAGTAAAGAAATTAAGCAAGCTCTTGGATTGGAAGACATGCTTTCATAAAGATGCCAATTATTTTCAAATTAGTATATAAATTTCATGCAATTCTAATCAAAATCCAATGGGTTTTTGGTAGAACTAAAATGCTCATTCTACAATCTATATGGGAAACATAAGGCAAAAAAAAACCCCTGGAAACAAACAAACAAAAAAACCCCACATAATTCTGAATTAGAACAAGGTAAAGAGACTCACCCTACCAGATATTCATATTTATTATAAAGTAATACCAATTAAGAGAGTGTGTATCAGTGCATGGTAGAAAAAAAGCAAGTTCAGGAAAGATAATGTACCTGACACTATTTATGTCAAGCGTCAAACATACAAAAATAATATGATTTATGCACATGGAAGAAAATGTGCAATGAAAACATAAAAATATTAATAAAAGTGTAAGTTATCAGAGGCACCTGGGTGGCTCAGTCAGTTAAGCTTCTGACTTCAGTTCAAATAATGATCTCAGGATCCTGGGATCAATGGAGCCCTGTGTTGGGCTCCCTGCTCAGCGGCGAGTCTGCTTCTCTCTCTCCCTCTGCCTCTCCCCCCGCTTGTGTGTGCTCGCACTCTCTCTCTCTCTCAAATGGATAAATAAAATCTTTTTAAAAAAAGAAAGTGTCAATTTTCAAATTTCAGATTTGTAGTTCCTTTAAATGGGAAGAGAGAGGTACAAACCCACAGAGGCTATAGGTACAATTGTAATGTTTTATTTAAAAAAAAAAATTTCTAAAGCAGAGATTCCCAATTTTCTTGGTTCATAGCACCTTTATTATCTCCATTCTTTTGTGATGCTACCCAAGCTGAAAGAAACATCTAAAGGTTCCCTTTATTAAGTATTTAGAGTCCAAAAATTTTGATAGTAATGGTTGTGAGGTGTCCAATGTCCCCATGTGTCCCTTGAAAACTAAAAACATACGATGGCATTCCTACGAGTTCCCTGTGGCACACAGTTTGGGAACCACAGATTTTTAAAACAGATCTTGAAAATAATCTAAATTCAACCAAGCTAGTTGATAGATCCATGAAAGTTTGTTGTATTTTCTCTCTACTTTGATGAATTGGGCTGAGTGCTTTGCACAAGTCATTCCATTTTGTCCTCACAAAGGATCCTGTGTTCTCTTCCTGTGTGAGAAGAAACAGAGGTTTAATAAGTTGGAGAGAATTCGCTGTCACACACTTGTAAGTGCTGAGGCCTAGACTGAAGCCAGTCCTCTCAGATTGAAGGCCACCGAGTCATGCGTTAATGGGACAGACCACTACTGAACATATGTTTCAGGTACTAAACCCTGTCAGCCAAGGGAGAGTGGACATAGCCATTGTCCTTGCACATGTGGTGGGAGACAAACAGGGAAGGAGTGTAAGCACCGGGGAAAACGTGTGCTCAACCCAGTAGTGAGCAGTCAGAAGTCAGGAGGGGCTTGGGGTTGAGTTTGTGCTGAGGCTTGCAAGATAAATACACATTTGTTTATGGGGATCCACCAAAGTACAAAGACAGAGAGATAAGGAACCCTGTGGTCATTTTAAAAAGCAATGGGTTATGCCCCAATGGCCAGGGCAAATATTAAATTATTTGTAAGGACTGCACCGTGATCTTACCCCCCTCCCTTGGCCCCCAAATTGTTAGTGACTTTGACTACTCAGAGTCCAATTCCATTTTATTTCTATCACATCTTCCCATTCCTCCCAAACAACATAAAAGCTTTACACTAAAGATACATCTTTTACATGTCGAGTGTCAGCTTACTCATTTCTGTATTTCCTAAGACCTCAGCCTATGTCCTGAATATGTTCTAAAGGAAATAGCAATTTTGAATATTTTTTGAAATCTGGATTGTTTGGGCTCACAAGTATTAAGCTGAAGGAAAAAGGAAAGGCTCAGTGGGTTTTCATATATGCTCTAGCTGTCCTATGAATCCCCTGGGTCTTAGGAATTTACAGAAAGTTACAAGAGTCCCTGCCATCTTGATGTCAACTTCTAATGTTCCAATTGCAAAAGCAAGTGAATGTTCTGAGCAGTCCTGGCTTCAGAGGTCCCTGGGAAATAGAATTCCATTTACACAGCAAGGCTCTGGGTCAAAAATCTGCCTGGGTTAAGTGGTGACTTTCTCTCCTTTGAAATTCATTTGAGTTCTGTTTCCTGCCTGTGTACTCCTCCCCTTCTTGTGATGACAAACCTTGGCTTACCTTTAGTCTGGGTTTTCTAGGTCTCAACACCAAACTTTAAACTGCTTGTTTTGGGGTGCCTGGGTGACTCAGTCGTTAAGCGTCTGCCTTCTGCTCAGGTCATGATCCCAGGGTCCTGGGATCGAGCCCCGCATCGGGCTCCCGGCTCGGCGGGAAGCCTGCTTCTCCCTCTCCCTCTCCCCCTCCTTGTGTTCCCTCCCTCGCTGTGTCTCTCTCTGTCAAATAAATAAATAAAATCTTTAAAAAATGATAGAGATTATTCCATCTAAAGAACATTTCTCAGGTAGGTCTTCTATCTCTCGATGTAGCTAGTGATCAAACCCAGTTGTATCACTCTCCTCCCAGAATCTTGAAACACTTCCCCTGATTCTAGACAACTTCTCCCACCTCCTTGCATACCACCTAACCAGGCTCCAGCTCCCTGAGAACACCTGTGAACACATCCTGTGTCCACTCCCAGTCCCAGACCTCTCACCAAAATCTTCTTCCCCTCAGTCTCTGCCCATAAAAAAGGCTCATTCTTCAAAACTAAGTTCAGAGTTCCTTAATGAAGTCTTTGCTCACTTAAACCTCATTGCCCTCCACCTATAGCTTTTTTTTTTTTTTAAGATTTTATTTATTTATTTGACAGAGAGAGAAAGAACACAGGCAGAGGGAGAAGCCCCAACATGGGGCTTGATCCCAAGGCCCCGGGATCATGATGGGAGCCGAAGGCAGTTGCTTAACCAACTGAGCCACCCAGGTGCCCCCACTTACAGCTCTTAACAGCTCTCTGTAAATATGTTCATTGGTATGCCAGTCACCTCATGAGTTATCAATGTGGCAGTCTTCCTCTGTCCGTCCGATTTCTATCCATATCCCTAGCACCTCGAACAGAGCCCAGGTTATAGTAGATACTCGACTGATATTTATTGAATGAATGAATAATTGAATGATTCTTTTCTAAAATATACCAGAACGGACAGGGAAATTATTTTTAACTTTTGCACATTAAAAGCTTTTAAAACTCCTGACGTCCAGACTCCACCCAGAACCAGTGAAATCAGAACTTCTCAACTGATGTTTGGGTTGAGCCCAGGCATGGGTATTTTGTAAAGCTCCCCAGGTGATCTCAAGGTACAACCAAGGTTGAGAATCACCTCCATGGCAATGGTTTTCAAAGTGTGGTCCCAGGACCAGCATTAGAATATTACTATCCTCTTATTGGAAATGAAAATTCCTAGGACCCACCCTATACTGTAGAATCAGAAATGGCAGGGCTGGGGGGATGGAGGGAGTTGACAAGAATCTGTGTTTTAACAAGGCCTCCCATGATACAAAGTCAAGTTTGAGAAGGACTGTCTTAGTGGTTTACTTTAAATAAGTTATAGAGACTGTGTGTGAAGGAATCCCTCCCACCTTTTTCTTCTAATTTGATTCTGGCCCCTATTTCTTGCATATGGCTGTGCTTGCAGACAAACAACAAGCCCCTTTTAGTTGAAGATTTTTTTTTTCCAATCTAGTTTTGTCTTACAATCAACATCAACTTATGGTAAAATAGCTTACCTATTTTATGTGGTTTTTTTTTTTTCAATCCTTAAAAAAAACAGAGAAGTATTCTCATGGATATTTTTTCAAATCCTGGAACAGAAATGAACAAAACCCAACATACATGGAACTTGTCCCATATGCCAGGCATGGTGCTGAAGTGCCCCATCATCTTACAATAAATCTAAGACATCCATCCCACAGAGGCGGAAAGAAAGGCTGGAAAAAATAGGATGAGTCCACAGGGACACAGCAGAGATGTGAACGCAGATCTGTCCTACCATCCAGTCGTTCTCAGGATTCTGATGACCCCCATTTTGTTATTTTGCCCATAATCCCATAGTTTTCTTTCTTTTTTTTTTTAAAAGATTTTATTTATTTTTGACAGAGAGAGAGAGTGTACAAGCAGGGGAAGAAGCAGGCAGAGGGAGAGGGAGAAGCAGGCTCTCCGCCGAGCAGGGAGCCCGATGCGGGGCTCGATCCCAGGACTCTGGGATCACGACCCGAGCCGAAGACAGATGCTTAACCATCTGAGCCACCCAGGTGCCCCAATCCCATAGTTTTCATGAGGAAAATCGGCTGCTCTCAAGAATCCCTGGCTAGCTCTCAAACAGAGGTGGTCACTTTGAGCACATTAAGTACTCACGCTGTTTCCTGCTCATTTGCAGTGGAATACACTCAGGGCTTTCTTTTTCTCTAAGACCTTGGAAAGAAACATGGTTTCACAATGCATCTAGGGTTAAAAGGACAGTTTTCTTCTAAAATGTCTACTTCTCTGAAACTCATACGCTTTGTTCCAAATCTGTGGTCTGAATTCTTGGATTCATTATTCACATGGTTCCTTTTTGAATCGTGAACCTTAGTAAAGTTGTACAGGCTCTGTGCTAGGCTCTGTGGGGGACCAGCAGTGAGAAAGACAGACAAACCCCACTTGCTCACCTTCAAGAAGAACCGCATACATAAAACTAACCAATGAAGACACTAAGTCTAGATGTTATGACTGTCTTATCCAGGGCAATAAGATAAGAAGAGGACCTCTATGAGTTCAATTCTATAGTGTCTTGTGTGTACGTCTTAAGAGGTCTTTTGAACAGAAAGATCTTTGAACCTATGCTTCTCTATTTTAGTTTTTTGGGGAACCGGTATGGATGGTGTTTATTTTGGGAAATAGAGTAAATATTCCCAAGTTTGGAAGAGTCAGCCTATCAGAAGATGCAAACCCAACATTCCATTTCTAAAACAGGACACCTCAATCATCAGACCTCTTTCTCTGGGGAATGGCCAGCCAGCGTCTTCAGCAATTATACCAGTCAGAGGAGAAATTTCCGTGACTTCCGTGGGGCATAAAAATCTGATACCGTCAGCAAACTGGAAGGCATTTCCAGTGAAGGTGGCTTCATATACAAAAGCAGCAGAACTGAGTACCACAAGCTCATGGCAAACCGCCAGGCCTGTTCCAGGACCCAGCCCTGCTCAGTGATGCTTATTCATCTGGGAGACTAATCCTAAATCTCAAATCCAAGCTGTGGGGCAAATAAGGCACCCAGGGGAGGCTTTCTGTGCACCTGAGCACTCAGAGACACGCTCCACTTGCAAACACGTGAAAGAACCTGAAAAAGTAATCTTTTTTTAAGTCTTTAAAACATGAGAGAGCTGACCAAGACAGGGAGGAATTGCTAAGCCAATATGACAGAGAAACTGCTTACGTGGATAGGTACATCAACTTGGAAGAAAGGTTTGCCCTAAGGGTACTTGTCAAGCCCAGAAATTTTTAGATTTCCTACTGACAGCCTAAGGGGGCAAAGAGGATAGAAATGACAGGTTTGGCAAGGTCTTTTTTTTACAGTAATGGAACTGTTCTAAAATAAGCTTATTGTGATGGTTATATAATTCTTTATATATGCTAAAAATTCGTGGACTTGTACACTTAAAATGGATGAATTGTATGATATGTGAATTGTATCTCAATAAAGGTTGGGGGGGGAACTCAGTGAAGTGAGATCACTTTCTATTTGAGGGCAAAGTTAGGGGGAAACTGTCTTCTAGAAGCTGGCTGGCCTCCCCCTTCCCCACCCCAACTGATCTGCTCTGTTGCCAGGCACATGTTTACCTTAGAGACAGAGCACCCCCCCCCCCAAGGGTTCTGAGCCTCAGTTGAGACCCATAGAACACTGGCCCTTGGAGGCAGAGCTGTGGAGCCCTACACAGCCATGGAGGGCCTGCTGCCTGCCATCAGATCCACTTTCCAGTTGGTCCTAGAGCCCCTGTGGGGTGCCCTGCTGGTGATTTCTGAAAGCTGGAGACATGTTTCAGTTCTCCATGAGTTTCCCTGGGACATGCTGGCATATAATGTAATACTGGTTTTGACAGCGAAGAAACGACACATTTGGAGAAGTGTGAAGGTGCTAGGCAAAAGGTGTTTGGCCCACGCTAAAGTCTGTGGAAAACGTAGTGGGAATATGGGACCAATGACACAAGCTGATGATGCCCTAGGGCTGCCCGGGGTGGAGGCCAGTCTTCCCACATTACAAACCTTATGCTTCTCAGCAGTAAGTACTAACCGCTGTAGGCTGTCACCTCAGAACACCATTGACTTTCTGAAAATGGCGCAGAAGACCCAGCCTCCTAAACTTTCCCAAGTGACTGGTGATAGACCCATCTTAAGAATGTCAGAGAAGAATGGAAAACAACTTTGGAAGAAAATAATGGACGATTTGAATGGAAACACTGACGTTCTAGAGAGTCCAGAACTGCTCGCCCAAGAAATCGCGAGATGGAAGCAGAGACTCCAGGAAACGGAGCAGGAGAAAGAAAGGCTAGAGCAGTCGAACGCAGGAATGCAGCGGGCTCTGAAAGATAAAGTCAGCCAGTTAATACCACTGGGTGAAAACCTTCTGAAGGCCATCCCCTGGCCTTGTCTCCTTGGAGATCTCTTGGGTCACGTCAACTGGGAAGTCAAGCAAAAGAGGGAAGCAGAAAATGACAATCAGCCGATCCATCAGTCAGAGGGTGATCTGAAGGGTGTCACTGACGATGCTGATTCCAATGTGTCCCTTCAAAGTGCTGAAGAGAAAAATGAGGAACTAGCCAGACAACTGTGGGAAGAAAAGCGAATCAATGATGAGCTTATGGGACAAATAACAGATCTTCGAGCCAAGGAAGCCTCTTTGCAGACGGAAAATTCACAGCTTCAAAGTGAGATTCAGCAGTTGAAACGGAAGCTTCAACTTCTGCCTCAATTATATCAAGAATACACCAGGGAACTTGAGAGAAAATCATTGGAGAAGGAAGCGCAGTGCTCAGACATTGAGAAGAGTCTTTCCTACACGTGTGGAAACATCGAGTCCGCAACTCAGATTCGCAACTTCTACAAGAAGATGGCCGAAGACACCCGCAGAGAACTGGAGGAGAACACCTCGCACTGTCTAAAGGACATCCTCTTCTATGCGAATAAAGTCCAGGAGAGCTGGATGGCAGCTGTGCTCACCGAGCGAAAAGTCAAGGAGCTAAGGAAAGAAAATGATCACATCAGGCAAATGTTGGCCAAAGCGGAGTTCAACTTCCCGCCTTTCCCAAGTGGCCGTTTTGCTCCTGCTCCCCCACAGGCAGCCCACGGAGGCCCAGAAGTGTCAGGGGACCCCCTGGATCCTCAGCACCCCCAGGAAGGAGAAGAGCCATGCCGCGAGGGCTCACGCATCCAGGGACACCCGCAGGTTTGACTGAGCTCACTGCAACCCGGTCCTGAACGCCCACAACCACGGCATAACATCTGCATGTGTTTTCTGTCTTTGAAGTAGTTTTCACTTATCTCTTTTTGCTTTAGATACTGCTATTTAATTGATATTACAATTGCTTTTATTTAAGTAGATTTAGCATTATAGTTTTCAGATAGTATTTCTCCAGTAAAGTGTCATTTCCTGTAATTCTTACAAATATATTGTTTTCACATCATCAGACCCTCTAGAATTAGATAATATTAAGTATTGTATTTTGATTTAAATTAAAGATCCACAATTACTTTAACAACTATTGAAATTTGGCATGGATACAAACATTTAAAATAACATTTTTCTATGGCATGAGCATTTTTGTAGGCCATTTTGAAACTCACGAGCATGTATTAGAAGTCTGTACAAGTAATTTAATATATATCTGAATAAATTTTGATTTAAAAAAATTGGAAAAAAAAATCCACTATTCCAACTTCATAATATTTTGATTAGACTAGCTTTAAATTCATAAATTAACTTATCGTAGTTTAAGGTTTACAATTTTTTTCTCCTCTTGTTAACTTTTTTAAACGTTTTTCTTTTGTTTAAGATATTGTTTGCTCTTTAGACGTTTCTAAATTTTATGCAGTGAAAATGAAGGTTTTCCCTTGATGGCAAGCAAACACACACACACACAGCCCACCATGCCGATTCCAAGGCACCCTGAGTCGGTATGGCAGGAACCGAGGATAATAGAACAGTAAAGAAAGCTGCAAAATTGTAAAAAAAATTTAAAGAAAGAAAGAAAGAAACCATGCTCCCAGAATTTGTATAATATACCTAACTCATATACACACAAAAGGAGAGTTGCCCAGAAAGTGAGGAAAAAGCAGGGGGAGACTCCCAGATGCTAACAACAGGGGAAGCTCTTCCCAGCCCTGGGACTGCCTGGAGGGAGAAGGGGGGTGCAAGCGGGGGGCTGTCCTCAAGGAAGACAAAGATTTGCTGCAGGTACACATGACAGCCACCAGAGGGCATGGGAGCGCAGGCCAGGGGAGTGCACAGCAATAACTTGGAGAAGGACCAGCACACTTGGGTCTATACAATCTAAAGTGTGTGTGTGTGTGTTACTGCATTAATTCATATCCGTTTATTTAGTACAGGCAGATCTCAGAGATCGTGCAGATTTAGTTCCAGGCCACCACAATAATGCAAATGCCACCATAAAGCAAATAATTCAATAATTAATATTTTTCTGGAAGTCATTTTTTTTCTGGTTTCCCAGTGCACACAAAAGTTATGTTTATTACACTACACTGTCATCTAGTAAGTGCACAATAGCATTATCTCTAAAAAAATAAAAATTAAACCATGTTGAATTAAAAAATATTTTCTTGCTAATAAATGCTAACCGTCGTCTGAGCTTTGAGCACGTTGTAATCTTTTAGCTGATGGAAGGGTCTTGCTTCAGTATTTGCTGACTGATCAGGGTGGTGGTTGATAGAAAGCTGTGGCAATTTCTTCAAAGAAGACAACTACGAAGGTTGCCGCCTCAGCTGACCCTTCTTGTCACAAAAGACTTCGCTGTATCGGGCAGCGCTGTGGAGGGATGTGAAGAAATTGGAGCGCTGTTGGGTGGGAATGTGAAACACCATAGCTGCTGTGGAAAACAGAGTGGAGGCTCCTCCAAAAATTAAAAAGAGAGATACCATATGATCCGGTAATACCACTTCTGAATATGTATCGCCCAAAACTGAAATCAGGATCTGAAAGTGGTACCTGCACTTCTAGTTTCATAGAGCACTATTCTTTGTAGCCCACGAGAGAAAGCCATACAAATGTCCACCAACGGATGGATGGATGGGCTCAGAGAATATGGTATGAATGAGTAAAGAAAACGTAACATTATTCTGAAAAGAGAAGGAAATTCGGTCACACGCTACAATATGGATGAACCTTAAGGATACTATCCTACGTAAAATAAGCCAGTCTTACACACACACACACACATACACACACACACCAGATATTGTCTGATACCTCTTATATGAGATCTCTAAAGTTGGTGAAAAATAAAATAAAAAATAAAGCAGTCCAACTCCTACAAACAGAAAGTGGACCCGTGGCTGCCACGGGCTGAGGAGTGAAAGGAATGGGTGGTTATTGCCTGGGTATAGAGTTTCAGATTTGCAAGATTAAAATTTCTAGCAATCTCCTGCTCAACTTTGTGAATTTAGATAATAATACAAAACTACCAAACTTAAAAAGAATTAAAAGGGTAGATTTCATGTCATGTGTTTTTTACCACAATTTGAAAAAAAAAAAAAGAAAAGGAAATGTGAGATTTGGGATTTGAGTGGTGGGGAATTAGACTTGAGCTCTGTCTCCGACCAATGACTTCACCTCTCTACGTTTCGGTTGAAGGAGTTGATCTAAATAATTTTTAAAGGTTCTACCCAGTTCTAAAATCTAATTGCTTTATAATTATAAAGAGAATATCTTAGCCATTGACTCTAAGACAAAGACCTCTATAGTACAAAATGTTGACCTCCTTATCTTCCAAAAAATCCCTCCACTACACCTTGTCAGTCGTATCAGACAACCAATTCACATTGGATGCTCAGTGATCAGCATCTCACTAAAGTAATTCATGCTGAAAACAACATGATGATAACTTGAAAAAGGACGTTTACCTCAAGCCGAAGGAGGACCAAATTTTAAATATTCATATTATGCTCATTATATTTTTGATCACTAATCTTTACTGGATGGGTATGAGAAAGATGAGAGCAAAGGTCATTAGAAGAAAGAAAACTATCTCTGAAATGACCCTGATATCAGGTGAAGATCATCTGAATGCAGGAAGTACTAGAGGGATGGAAAGGAAGGAGCAGAATTACGACAGGTTGAGGATGGAACTTGGTGGGTATTAGACAGCAAAGGATCAGAGGATTTTCTAAGGTTTCAGTCTGGAGGGATGGGGGTAACAATGAAACAAGCAATGTTTGTAGAAAGGAAGGTGCCTATGTCGAAACACACAGGAGAGAGATTGGGTCCTGGGAGGAAGAGGCATCCTGGGGAGACTGCATGGGTACTTCTACATAGTGTTTGAAGAGAGACAAGAGCAGCAAGGCCTGGACCGATCCTTGGGGCACAGCGGCAGTTAAGCCAAAATCCTCACACTTGCAGCAGGTGTCTTCGGTGTTACAGAGTGTAATGAATAAGAAAGCTTATGAACGAGGAAGAAGAGGCCCTGGCAGGGGTGTAAACAGGGAGGAGGAAGTAACCAAGACAGAGAAATGAAGCCAAAGGGGCCAAGGGTGAGACAAAAGAGCGCCCTGCAGCAGAAGTCAGAGGAAGGGGCTGGTGGGGAGGTGTTGGTCAGTGTATCTTTGCTGCCAGAAACGTATGGGAAGGAGGACATCCAAAGTGAGAAAATTCCTGAAAAGGCAGGAAGGGAAAGATTTCCAGGCTCAGACAAGAGAATCAAGTTTGGAAATCGAGGAGGGAACGGTGGAAGGATGCGTGTAGAAAGAAAGGTTATTTGTTGGAATGTATGGCCACAAGCCACAGCAAAAGAACTTTGCCAGCTCAAGTAGAAAGGAATTTATTTGGAAGGCTTTGGGGCAACTCCCAAAATGCATGCGAAGACCAGATAACCAGACTCGGCAAGAGGGCTGAACCAAGGGAGACTGGGCCTAAAAAAGACAGGTGAGCCCCAAGCACAGCATGAGCTTGGGTTAGGCCCCATCACTGGTACTAGACACATACCAAGAACACAGGTGTCATCTGGTCTCCTCTACTGTCACCTCAAAGCTCTGAAATCCCCAACTGTCCTCCCAAGATTCAAAAGCCCGGTGCCAAGTGTCTTCTTAGCTAACCCTCCATTATCTACCCACTCTCCCCCCGCCATGACTTCTAAGAGCACCTGACTATTCCGCTTTCTGAGACATACTTGATGTCCCACCAGATACCCAGGGCAGACATTCTTTACAAAAATAAGGCTCTTACAAAAACAAAATAAAACAAATGAACCAAAAGCCTCAAAGAGTCAAAAGTAGTCAAAACAAGAGACACTTGTCTACCACTACCCACCTCGCCAATTCCCAGACCTGCATTTCAAAACCAAAAGGAAAACAACATATATGATGCAAAAGTCTTCTGCCTCACGTAAAAACACTCTGCCTTCGTACCGCCGAAAACACTCTACTTCCCAGAGCAAGCCATTAAAATCTCTCCACTCTATCCAAGCTCCAGCCCCAAGACCCCCGACTGACACCCTTTCCTTTGGTTTGCATTCTCTAGCAAGCTTGTTCTGGTATTTTGCAAACCACAAAGCAGTGACAAAGTCAGACAACACTAATGCATGTGTAAACTTGGTGGAAAGAGATTGAAAAGGAAGTTAAAACACTGAGATGATACAATAAGGCAGGAAACTCTGGGTAATGGCTTTAGTTCTCTTCTCTGTGGCAGGTCTCCGCTGTGGGTAACATCAACGGCTTCCCTACGCCAGAGCCCCCTCCACGTCTACTTTGCATTCAGCCAGCACTTTTGCAGCTGGGGACACTTAATCCTCGGGGTGAGCCTGTGACCCTCAATGTCACACATGAAGATGTCGGCTCTGGGTCATCCTGCGTGTATAGGATTACAACAGCCATTCAGAACTGCCTTTCACTAACTTTTTCTTTCTTTTTAAAACATCCTTTGGTTTTATATTGGGCAAGAGCAAAAATAAGATTACTTGATAGTAAATCGCCCCTACCGTACAATTACAAAATGCTGCTCTTTACCACATTGTAAGATTTCAATACGCAGCCAGCCTATTTCTGATTTCTTCATGGGGACTAATGTGATATAATAACAAAGATGGCTGTATCCTCACCAGGTAATTCAAATCCCCACTTAAATCCTCCACAAGTGGCCCCAACTTTTCTCTTGTCAAAATAAAGACTAAGACGCAAGATGGTTTAGGAACAAATGAAAACTCCATCGCCTTCAACCGAACTCTAGCTCTATCTGTGCAAATAGTAAGCAGTATTTCCCTCTGATTAAACCATCTTTCATTTAAAGAACTATTTCACACTTGAAATTCTCACGCCATATGCAACTGTTATGGGATAAACTCCGTTCCTCCAAAATTGATGTTGATGTCCTAACCCCAGGTAACTCAGAATGTGAATGTATTTGAAGATAGGGCCTTTTAAAGAGTGATTAAGCTAAAAGGAGACAATTAGGGTGAGCCTAATCCAATCTGACTGATGTCCCAATACGAAAAGGAAATTTGGACACACAAAGGGACACCAGGACCATATACACAGAGAAAGAAGGCAGCCATTTGTACGCCAAGGAGCAAAGCCCCAGAAGAAACCAAAGCTACCTCTACCTTGATCTTGGATTTCCAGGCTCCAGACTGTAGGAAAATACGTTTCTGTTGTTTAGCCCCCAGTCTGTGGTACTTTGTTATGGCAGTCCTAGGAAACTCATACAGCAACCCATACAAAGAGACCAACTGAATTATTAGTAAAGAAAACAATGTATGAATTGCCATCTACTTTCATTGGTGTTTTAAATATTTTTCCCATGTCATGAGTGGATGGATTTTGTAATTCCCAGTAGGAAAACATACCTGAAAAGCCTAATGGCAAATCAGTTGTAAAATGTTTTTGCTGTGTCGGGGCAGGCAGTAAGGACTGTCTTCGAAGTCCCCCGACTTACTTTATTAGAAGGCCAGATAGATGCTGGCTGCTTGCATGACTGTGTCCCTCGTTAAGTGATCTGTGTTGTTTTTCTTTCAGCAAAGGCTTTATTTGTTTAAAAGACATGAGTCTTGACTTCCAAATTCAAGTGACCATTTGCAGATAAGATTCGTAAGTGTCCTAGGTCCACTGCCCCCACCTCAGACTCTCAGACAGGGAGTGTTGTACAGGTGACTTATGAATGAAGTAATCCCAAAGGCAAATTAAGTCAGAAGATCAGGAAAATAAAAAGGAGGAAGCCAAATAAGGACATGTCTTCAAGCAACGTTTTACAGATAATCACTTCAGGTTTATCCCACGATGAGGATCACTGGATCATGAGAGTGTAATTTGCACCTCAGCCCTGTCCTGACCCAAGGCAACAGCCATGGAACTTTCCAACTCCCAAATCCATCAGTCACTGGCTTAGGGGAGAGGAAATTGCCAGACTCTACCAGGCCAATCCTTTGGGGGGAAAAAAAAGAGCTTCAGAGGCTGTCTATTGGGACCAAAAGTGCCTCAAAGTCCTGGGGCCCCAAAAGTAAAATAAAAGGGACTTGAGGACGTCTGGTGGGAATACCAGCATTATACATCACAGTAAACACTGAATCATTCTTTTTCTTCAGCTCATCTGGAAGATTATGGGTCATATTCTGGAAAGTCACCTAGACTTTTGGGGTCTGCATTGCTTTAAGAACTTCAGCATCACTCAGATTTTTATTAGGTCCAGATATTCCTATCATTTCTACCATGCCCCGCCTCCTATTCCAGGCATTCCTTCCTCAGGGAAACCAGCTGAAATGAGCTACCTGAGCTATAGAGTCTCTGTGTTCCCTCTTCCTCTGCCCCGCGCCCCACCTTCTTCTCAAACCTTCTTCACCCGGCCCATCCTCTTTCTGAGGGTCTCTCTCTCTCTCTCTCTCATCACATCCTTCACTCCTACTCTCTGATGTTCTACATTTTTCTGGACTCTTGGTTGGATTTCTTTCAGCACTGTGCTGGCATCCTTATTGTAATCTGGTTGACAAACAAGAACAGTATCATGGGCTGACTTTCCGCAGGGTCTTAGAAGACTGCGTGCTTTCTCCCGCCACCCCGGGCTGGGTTGAATTAGGACTTACATTCAGGTCTCTGTCATGGCCTCCAGTGGGAGCATACACGTTTTGCAGTCTGAAAAGTCCCTTGATTTCTTGGCCTTTATATTGACTAATTGAGAATTTGGCTTAATAGGATACAGCAAAAGTAGGCATAAGAGAAATGTGAGTCATATGCTGATACAATTTATCTGTGCCTGTGGAGCCTGCTCAGGCCTAATCTTTACATAGTGCTTGGATAGGGTGACGCTTTGCTGAATGGAATAGATACACAGGTCATAATGAGTAACTCAGGGCCTAGGGTCACCTGGTTTTCCATAACCAGGAGTTCAGTTTTTATCAAGGCCCAATATCAACCCCAAAGCTCTTTCTGTAGAAGAGAAGAAATTCCTGCTAAAAAGTAACTGGACTAAATCCTCAGTGGTCTGAGATTCTCCTCTTGGGGTTTGTCATTGTCTCCTCCAGTATCTTGATATACTTCCAAAACTTTAAGTGCCATTTATTGGATCTGCTTAGACTGCAATCTGGACCGTCTAGGGAAAATTGTTCTGGATCCCATTCCAATTGGGACACTGTATTAATTTTCTAGGGCTGTTCTGTTGTAACAAATTACCACAAACTCAGTGGCTTCAAACAGCAGGAATTGATTCTCGCACTGTTCTGGAGGCCAAAAGTTAAGCATCAAAGAGTTGGCAAGGTTGGTTTCTGCTAGAGGCTCTGACGAGAATCTGCTCCATGCTCCTCTCCTAGATGTTGGTGCCTGTGGCAATCTTTGGCGTTCTTGGCTTCTAGATGAATCTCTCCAATCTCTGCCTCTGTCTTCCCATTGGCCTCCCCTCTGGGTCTGTTTGTATCTTTCCCTTTTCTTATAAAGATATTTATCATTGGATTTAGGGTACATGTGTTTATAAGGGTGATCTAAATCTAGGATGGTTTCCTCTAAGATCCTTGACTTAATTATGTCTGCAAAGACTCCTTTTCCAAATAAGATAACATTTACGGGTCTTGGGATTTAGGACGTGGACATATATTTCAACCCACCATAGAATTATTTCTGATTACTCAGTTATTAGCTTTAAATATCCATCCAAATCTAACATATATTCTTACTAGTCCACAATACAAGGTGGAGGAAACAAAGGAAACCTGTCTTTTACTTTGGAAAAAAATACCCCAACATCTCTAAGACTATGAGGTAGTAGGGTTTTCACAGAATTTATGTCCCTTTCCATGACATACATAAGTTTTACTAAGGCCAAAGAATTTTCTTGTATTCATATTCTAGCAGCTCATGTCACCAGTATATTTGGCCCATGTAATATGTTATGAATGAGTGAGACAGTCATGCCTCTGTAGACTAAATTGTGGCATGGAGCCGAACAGTTGAAATAATTCTGAGGTAAGATGGTTATGACATGCTGTTAGATATCTACCTACGTAAAATAAACTATCCCAGTGGATCAACAGGAGCACTTTTATTGCTTTGCTCCTCGAAAGAGATCACCTCCAAATAATAAATGCAATTGGAGTTGCCACCTGCTAAGCTTTAACAATTCATTTTCATTCTCCAAGACCAATCCAAGATCAGTTGACCTGGCCAAACCTGAGAGTTAAGTAAAAACAAAATAGAAATCACCATCCTCACATCTTGAGCCTTACTTAATGCCCATCACCCAGTGTGATGAGCACTGCGTCTTACACACAACCGATAAATTATTGAACACTATGTCTGAAACTAATGATGTACTATATATGTTGGCTAATTGAATTTAAATAAAAATTAAAAAAAAACATCATCCTCATATTTTCCCAGGAAAAAAATTTTTGGGGGTAGCATTAAATTTAGACATTTCTCCATAGAAATTGTAGTATCTTTGCTTTATTAGTTTGATAGCTAAAGGGAGCTCCATAGGCTTCAACTTGGCTCTTCTTACCTTAATAGCTCTTGTATCAAAATCTGGAAAGCCAGTTCTTCCAGGATAGAGGGTATACATAGCAACTACATGCTCACCAACCAGATAATTGATTTTGTATCAGATAAAAGGGTTTGTGATCTACTAAAAGTATGAGAAGCATTTGTGAATCAAAACTCCATTTGTTTCTTGACCCTTGTAAGACTCTATTATGACCAGTGCAAAGCAATGGTACACTGAGATCCCAAGAACTGATGTTACATATAGCCAGTGTCCAGTGACCCTCGGAAGATTTGAGTAGCTCATTCTCTTTAGGGGGAAAAACAAAAAAACCTGCTACATAGCTGAAGGGAAGTTAAATAAAAGATTTAATCTGTGTATTTCTGACTTTTTTTTTTCAAAACCTCAAAGGTACTCAGTTTGAGAATCAGGCAGTGAGGTATGACATTTTGATCCAAATTCTATTCTCTCCAGACCAGGAGCTAATTTTCAATTATAAGAACCACGAGAAAGGGGATTTCCACTTTGGAGAAGATGGACTCTTCCCAATATTTTTCAATATGGACTCTTCTCAGTATTTTTCTCTGTTCCTCTTACTAAGTACAACTAAAAATCCTGGATGTCTTCTCTATTTAAAGGAGAAACAGAAAAATCCACAAATACAGTTGGAGACTTCAACACCCCTGTCAACACTTGATGAAACAACTCAACAGAAAATCAGCAAGTATAGAGAATACAAGATACCCTCAACCAATAGGATCTAAATGACATTTATACAATATTCCACCCAGCAACTGCAGAACACACATTATTTAATTGCCTGTGAGACACATACCAAGATAGACCATGTTCTGGGCCATAAAACAAACCTGAACAAGTTTAGAAGAACTGCAGTGATACAGAGTGTGCTGTCTGACCACAGCAGCATGAAACTAGACATCACTCATGGAAAGAAAACAGGAAAATCTTCAAACACTGAGAAACTAAAAACACACTTCTAAATAATACATGGATCAAAGAGGATGTCTCAAGGGGGAAAAAAAAAAAAAATTAACCTGCATGAAATTATGTAAACCCCTCATTCCTTCTTTTCAGCTCTCTGGGGTATGAGGGCAGCTGTCTCATTCTATCTTTCTGGAAGATTCCATGCCCAGTGAGCCTTCTAATGATAGAGACACCATGGCCCCAATACTGACTCTCAGTGGGCACTTTTTTCCATATTACCACATGCAATAATTACATCAGTTATTTAAATATTTAAATGTGGCTTTCAGAATCCTGTTTCTTAAGAGAAAAGAAATTTGATTATCTTCAGCCACACCTCAGCCAGATAGACAACCCCAGATAGCCACTGCTGTTCTATCCCCTTAGATTATACTGCCTTCAAGACACTCCTGGATCCCACACTGTAGATCACTGGGTGTAAGGACACTTGGTTTCATACAGTGGAGCCCAACTCTGCCTATGGAGACTTGGTAACTTCCAGAACTGATGGGAAGCTGGGTAACCAGGCTTTGAAACTCAGCTGGGATGAGGAGAGACCAGACAACAGTGAGTATAAGCATCTTCTTCCACAGAACTATCCTTTTAGGACATCTCCACCAGCGACACTATCACTAGACCTCAACATCATCATTGCAGGACTCCTGATGCTTCCATAGCGCCCCCCCACCCCCGAATAATGTTCCAACTCTCTCTACAGGACACGACCACTCATTTAGGAATAAACGTCCCAGACAAGAACATCCATCTGGCCCCCATGCCACCAAGTCAGGATTCACAACTGCATTTACTTGCTTTCACCCTAATAATTATGCTGTCTTGTTTCCCAAGGATGGCCTTTAAGATCTCGGTAAATTAGAAGTGTGGAGGTAAATGATGGGTGGGTAGAGGAGATGAAATTGATGGGCTAAAGAAGGTGGATTAAAAATAATCTATTATTAAATTCTTTATTTGCCTCTACCCATTGATTGGCAGAAGGGATGGAATGCCCAGGCCAAATTTTATGGTGAAATTTACTGTATTACCTTACTGAAAAGACCAGGAGTAGATCTGACTTTAATTGATAATTAATCCAGAGTTCAACGGTCCAGACCTTGGTTTTTGTCTGCTTCTCAGAATCCATCCCCTCACCTACACCTCAGACTCAGTCTTCTACTCCACATGGTGACAAGAAACCTGCTGCTTCCCTGGGGTCCTGGTCCTCTCAGCTTTAAGCCAAGTAATAATAAGAAGAAGGGTCTCAAGGGTCTCTTTCATTTGAGTTCAGCAAACCCTCAGTGTTTCTCACTATGTTAGCCCCGAACACATTCCCTAAACCCTAACCTGTCACCACAGTCAATATGATGTTCTGCATTGATTGGCCAGGCTGGTCCAATTCCTAACTTTTGGAGGGGTCTAGAGCAAGATTATAAGTAGAGGCCCCTATAATATATGTCAAATTATTTTAAAATTATAAATCAAATGACATGTTAAATAAAATATATTCTACCCTCTTAACAATATACTTTAACAATAACCTGGGAGGAAGGTCTGCATTTAGAATTCTTAGACTCCTTAGAGGCCTGCTCTGGAATATGGGCATCATGGAAAAGGGTAGCCCAAAGCCTGATGAATTCTCTTTCCTTTCTTGCCTCTGTCCTATGGCCTGATGAATTATCTTTCTTTTCTTGGCTCTAGCCTGTAGCCATATGTACACATGTGGTCACTCTGGCATGCACATCCATACTTGGTCCACAATGCCACAAACAGCGAGCTATTAACCACCCCGGTGAGCACATACCAGCTGCCTTGTCTGCTCTCAGGAGAGGGAAGAGGCCACCATGTGACTTGGAAGCAGGTAGAGATGTTTAGGCAGGTCATTCTGGGATCCTGGTTACTTAGATCTAGAACATGGACAAAAATGGGAAGTGGGGGGTCCTGTTGGGCATATCAACTGGGCTCAGTGTATTCTCCACAGTGCAGAAGAATATGATGCAGGAAGGCTGAAGCAGGACCCAAGATAGGGTCCTACTTGCACAGATCTGGGGGCAGTGCTGAGCAGAGGGTCAGCTTCTTGTCCTTCCTTATAGCCAGAAGTGAAATCAACACCATAGGAAGCACATGGCCATTGAATGAAGATCTAGGAGTGGTCCTCCAGAAAGAAATTAGAGATCGCCCTCAGACTTTGGATAAATGGATATCGGGTGGCCAGGAAATAGCAAACGCCAACTGCACGCGTGACTTTAAATATGCTTTAAAATTGGACAGGTGTTTTTGGCTCCCACTTTGTTGCTCTTCTGGGTCCACTGTGGGTCAGTTTGGTTTCCTTCCAATTTAAATTTCACTGCTTGCCTCCATTAGCCCCGTGCCTTTCTCTGCTGCGCTAGTGATCCCGGGCTCTGACCCAGGCAGAGATTCCACTGGACTCTCTCATGGAACATCACCCCAGCCACAGCCCATTGCCTCTCATCCAGACGATCGTAACTGCCTCCTTGTGGGTCTGGTTCTCTGAATCCTGTTTTTTCCCTCACCCTTACACCCGACACTCTACCCCTCACTGCTGCTGCCTTCTATCAACAGACATTTTCCGTTCTGTAGTCAGAGCAAGAATCTTTTAAAAATAATTTGTAAAAACCTAAATGTTGCACCTGCTATGAAGACCCCTAGCCCTCAGGACAATGCTGCCCCTCAGTGTGGTTGGCAAAGCCTGCATGGTCTGGTCCAGGTTACCCCTCCTCAAACACCTCTCTCCGCTCTGCCCCACGGGCCCTCCCTCCCCAGTTGTGGGGGATTTCTTTCACTTCTTTGGATCTCTCTCTCTCTCTGTCTGTCTCTCTCCCTCCTTGTCTTGACTCTCTTATCTCCATAGTTTCACAAAGTATTTTCCCTCTCCTAAATCCATTTACATCTCCTTCCTTTTACTTTATTTTTTTTTAAATTTTTTTATTGTTATGTTAATCCCCATACATTACCTCATTAGTTTTAGATATAGTGTTCCATGATTCATTGTTTGTGCATAACACCCAGTGCTCCATGCAGAACGTGCCCTCCTCAATACCCATCACCCGGCTAACCCATCCTCCCACCCCCCTCTCCTCTAGAACCCTCAGTTTGTTTTTCAGAGTCCATCGTCTCTCATGGTTCTTCTCCCACTCCGATTTCCCCCCCTTCATTCTTCCCCTCCTGCTACATTCTTCTTCTTCTTTTTTTCTTTCTTAACATATATTGCATTATTTGTTTCAGAGGTACAGATCTGAGATTCAACAGTCTTGCACAATTCACAGCACTTACCAGAACACATACCCTCCCCAGTGTCCATCTCCCAGTCACCCCATCCCTCCCATCCCACCCCCCACTCCAGCAAGCCTCAGTTTGTTTCCTGAGATTAAGAATTCCTCATATCAGTGAGGTCATATGATACATGTCTTTCTCTGTTTGACTTATTTCGCTCAGCATAATACCCTCCAGTTCCATCCACATCGTTGCAAATGGCAAGATCTCATTCCTTTTGATGGCTGCATAATATTCCATTGTATATATATACCACCTCTTCTTTATCCATTCATCTGTTGATGGACATCTTGGCTCTTTCCACAGTTTGGCTATTGTGGACATTGCTGCTATAAACATCGGGGTGCACGTACCCTTTCGGGTCCCTACTTTTCTATCTTTGGGGTAAATACCCAGGAGTGCAATTGCTGGATCATATGGTAGCTCTATTTTCAACTTTTTGAGGAACCTCCATACTGTTTTCCAGAGTGGCTGCACCAGCTTGCATTCCCACCAACAGTGTAGGAGGGTTCCCCTTTCTCCGCATCCCCGCCAACATCTGTCATTTCCTGACTTGTTAATTTTAGCCATTCTGACTGGTGTGAGGTGGTATCTCATTGAGGTTTTGATTTGGATTTCCCTGATGCCGAGTGATGTTAAGCACCTTTTCATGTGTCTGTTGGCCATTTGGATGCCTTCTTTGGAAAAATGTCTGTTCATATCTTCTGCCCATTTCTTGATTGGATTCTTTGTTCTTTTGGTGTTGAGTTTGATGAGTTCTTTATAGATTTTGGATACGAGCCCTTTATCTGATATGTCATTTGCAAATATCTTCTCCCATTCTGTCAGTTGTCTTTTGGTTTTGTTGACTGTTTCCTTTGCTTTGCAAAAGCTTTTTATCTTGATGAAGTCCCAATAGTTCATTTTTGCCCTTGCTTCCCTTGCCTTTGGCAATGTTTCTAGGAAGAAGTTGCTGCGGCTGAGGTCGAACAGGTTGCTGCCTGTGTTCTCCTTTAGGATTTTGATGAACTCCTGTCTCACATTGAGGTCTTTCAACCATTTGGAGTCTATTTTTGTGTGTGGTGTAAGGAAATGGTCCAGTTTCACTCTTCTGCATGTGGTTGTCCAATTTTCCCAACACCATTTGTTGAAGAGACTGTCTTTTTTCCATTGGACATTCTTTCCTGCTTTGTCAAAGATGAGTTGACCGTAGAGTTGAGGGTCCATTTCTGGGCTCTCTATTCTGTTCCATTGATCTATGTGTCTGTTTTTGTGCCAGTACCATACTGTCTTGATGATGACAGCTTTGTAGTAGAGCTGGAAGTCCGGAATTGTGATGCCGCCAGCTTTGCTTTTCTTTTTCAACATTCCTCTGGCTATGCGGGGTCTTTTCTGGTTCCATACAAATTTTAGGATTATTTGTTCCATTTCTGTGAAAAAAGTGGATGGTATTTTGATGGGGATTGCATTGAATGTGTAGATTGCTTTAGGTAGGATTGACATCTTCACAATATTTGTTCTTCCAATCCATGAGCATGGAACGTTTTTCCATTTCTTTGTGTCTTCCTCAATTTCTTTCATGAGTATTTTATAGTTTTCTGAGTACAGATCCTTTGTCTCTTTGGTTAGATTTATTCCTAGGTATCTTATGGTTTTGGGTGCAATTGTAAATGGGATCGACTCCTTAATTTCTCTTTCTTCTGACTTGTTGTTGGTGTATAGGAATGCCACTGACTTCTGTGCATTGATTTTATATCCTGCCACTTGACTGAATTCCTGTATGAGTTCTAGCAGTTTTGGGGTGGAGTCTTTGGGATTTTCCACATAAACTATCATATCATCTGCAAAGAGTGAGAGTTTGACTTCTTCTTTGCCAATTTGGATGCCTTTGATTTCTTTTTGTTGTCTGATTGCTGTGGCTAGGACTTCC
This sequence comes from Halichoerus grypus, assembly GCF_964656455.1. NCBI lineage: Eukaryota > Metazoa > Chordata > Mammalia > Carnivora > Phocidae > Halichoerus > Halichoerus grypus. The sequence continues at coordinate 17,332,656 of NC_135719.1, read as the reverse complement.
AATACTATGTTGAATAGCAGTGGTGATAGTGGACATCCCTGCCGCGTTCCTGACCTTAGGGGGAAAGCTCTCAGTTTTTCCCCATTGAGAATGATATTCGCTGTAGGTTTTTCATAGATGGCTTTTATGATATTGAGGTATGTACCCTCTATCCCTATACTCTGAAGAGTTTTGATCAAGAAAGGATGCTGTACTTTGTCAAATGCTTTTTCTGCATCTATTGAGAGGATCACATGATTCTTGTTGTTTCTTTTGTTAATGTATTGTATCACGTTGATTGATTTGCGGATGTTGAACCAACCTTGCAACCCAGGGATAAATCCCACTTGGTCGTGGTGAATAATCCTTTTAATGTACTGTTGGATCCTATTGGCTAGTATTTTGGTGAGAATTTTTGCATCCATGTTCATCAGGGATATTGGTCTGTAATTCTCCTTTTTGATGGGGTCTTTGTCTGGTTTGGGGATCAAGGTAATGCTGGCCTCATAAAATGAGTTTGGAAGTTTTCCTTCCATTTCTATTTTTTGGTACAGTTTCAGAAGGATAGGTATTAATTCTTCTTGAAATGTTTGGTAGAATTCCCCTGGGAAGCCATCTGGCCCTGGGCTTTTGTGTTTTGGGAGATTTTTGATGACTGCTTCTATTTCCTTAGTGGTTATAGGTCTGTTCAGGTTTTCTATTTCTTCCTGGTTCAGTTTTGGTAGTTGATACATCTCTAGGAATGCATCCATTACTTCCAGGTTATCTAATTTGCTGGCATAGAGTTGCTCATAATATGTTCTTATAATTGTTTGTATTTCTTTGGTGTTGGTTGTGATTTCTCCTCTTCCATTCATGATTTTGTTGATTTGGGTCATTTCTCTTTTCTTTTTGATAAGTCTGGCCAGGGGCTTATCAGTCTTGTTAACTCTTTCAAAGAACCAGCTCCTAGTTTCGTTGATCTGTTCTACTGTTCTTTTGGTTTCTATTTCATTGATTTCTGCTCTGATCTTGATTATTTCTCTTCTCCTGCTGGGTTTAGGCTTTATTTGCTGTTCTTTCTCCAGCTCCTTTAGGTGTAGGGTTAGGTTGTGTACTTGAGACCTTTCTTGTTTCTTGAGCAAGGCTTGTATTGCTATATACTTTCCTCTTAGGACTGCCTTTGCTGTATCCCAAAGATTTTGAATAGTTGTGTTTTCATTTTCATTGGTTTCCATGAATTTTTTTAATTCTTCTTTAATTTCCTGGTTGACCCGTTCATTCTTCAGTAGGATGCTCTTTAGCGTCCATGTATTTGAGTTCTTTCCGACTTTCCTCTTGTGATTGAGTTCTAGTTTCAAAGCATTGTGGTCTGAAAATATGCAGGGGATGATCCCAATCTTCTGGTACCGGTTGAGACCTGATTTATGACCTAGGATGTGATCTATTCTGGAGAATGTTCCATGGGCACTAGAGAAGAATGTGTATTCCGTTGCTTTGGGATGGAATGTTCTGAATATGTCTGTGAAGTCCATTTGGTCCAGTGTGTCATTTAAAGTCTTTATTTCCTTGTTGAGCTTTTGCTTAGACGATCTGTCCATTTCAGTGAGGGGGGTGTTAAGGTCCCCCACTATTATTGTATTGTTGTCGATGTGTTTCTTTGCTTTTGTTATTAATTGCCTTATATAATTGGCTGCTCCCATGTTAGGGGCATAGATATTTACAATTGTAGATCTTCTTGTTGGATAGACCCTTTAAGTAGGATATAGTGTCCTTCCTCATCTCTTATTACAGTCTTTGGTTTAAAATCTAATTTGTCTGATATAAGGATTGCCACCCCAGCTTTCTTTTGGTGTCCATTAGCATGGTAAATGGTTTTCCACCCCCTCACTTTCAATCTGGGGGTGTCTTTGGGTCTAAAATGAGTCTCTTGCAGACAGCATATCGATGGGTCTTGTTTTTTAATCCAATCTGATAGCCTGTGTCTTTTGATTGGGGCATTTAGCCCATTTACATTCAGGGTAACTATTGAAAGATAGGAATTTAGTGCCATTGTATTGCCTGTAAAGTGACTGTTACTGTATATTGTTTGTGTTCCTTTCTGGTCTATGTTGCTTTTAGGCTCTCTCTTTGCTTAGAGGACCCCTTTCAATATTTTTTTTGTAGGGCTGGTTTTTTATTTGCAAATTCCTTTAGTTTTTGTTTGTCCTGGAAGCTTTTAATCTCTCCTTCAATTTTCAATGACAGCCTAGCTGGATATAGTATTCTTGGCTGCATATTTTTCTCATTTAGTGCTCTGAATATGTCCTGCCAGTCCTTTCTGGCCTGCCAGGTCTCTGTGGATAAGTCTGTTGCCAATCTAATGTTTCTACCATTGTAGGTTACATATCTCTTCTCCCGAGCTGCTTTCAGGATTTTCTCTTTGTCTCTGAGACTCGTAAGTTTTACTATTAGATGTCAGGGTGTTGACCTATTTTTAGTGATTTTGAGAGGGGTTCTCTGTGCTTCCTGGATTTTGATGCCTGTTTCCTTCCCCAAATTAGGGAAGTTCTCTGCTATAATTTGCTCTATTATACCTTCTGCCCCTCTCTCTCTTTCTTCTTCTTCTGGGATCCCAATTATTGTAATGTTGTTTCGTCTTATGGTATCGTTTATCTCTCGAATTCTGCCCTCGTGATCCAGTAGTTGTTTATCTCTCTTTTTCTCAGCTTCTTTATTTTCCATCATTTGGTCTTCTATCTCACTGATTCTTTCTTCTGCCTCATTTATCCTAGCAGTTAGTGCCCCCATATTTGATTGCACCTCATTAATAGCCTTTTTGATTTCTACTTGGTTTGATTTTAGTTCTTTTACTTCTCCAGAAAGGGTTTGTCTAATAACTTCCATGCTTTTTTCAAGCCCAGCTAGTATCTTTAAAGTGATGGTTCTGAACTCTAGATCTGACATCGTACTAATGTCCGTATTGAGTAGGTCCCTGGCAGTCGGTACTACCTCTTGTTCTTTTTGTTGAGGTGATTTTTTCCGTCTTGTCATTTTGTGCAGAGGAGAATAGATTAATGAGAGAACAAAATGCTAGCAGGGTAACAACGTCCCCAGAAAATATACTCTAAACAACTCAGAAAAGACCTGAAGTAGTGGGAAAAGAAAGGGAAAGAGAGAAAAAAGAAAAAGAAAGAAAAAAAGAAAAAGATAAAGATAAAAACAAACAAAAGCAGAACAAAACAAAACAAAACAAAAACAGAATGTGATCAAATATGATCAGGCTGGTTTATAGATCAGTGCCACACACTAGATTTTGGGTGTATTTTGGTGTGTTAAAAGAAAGTGCCTCCCAAAATTTTAAAGAAAGAAAAACTTATATATGTACAATAATAAGGGTTGATATGATGAAGGGATGGAATATGAGTGTAAGATGGAAATTATAAAAAATTTTAAAAAAGGATTTGATAAGTTGTTTGAAAAAAGAAAGAAGAGGATTAAAAAAAAAAAAAAGAAAGAAAGAAAAAAGGGAGAGAATGTGATCAGCCAGGGGAGTAGGAAAAAACCATACACTAGAGATTTAGAGTATATTTTGATCTGTTAGAAGAAACTATCTCAAGATTTTAAAGAGAGAACAACTTATATATATATGCCAAAAATACGGGTAACTACTATGAAGGGATAGAATATGACTTTAAAAATGAAAAATAAAAATGTTTTTTTTTTTTAAAAAAGGGATTGAAAAGATGTTGGTTGAAAAAGGGAAAAAGAAAAATTCAAAAAAAAAAAGAAAAAAAGAAAAAAGAAAAAAAGACAGTTAAAAAAAATAATTAACTTTGAAAGACTGAAGAATCATGGTAAAAAAGCCATGAATTCTACGTGCAGTATTCCCCTAGCGCTGGAGTTCTGCCGTTCTCATTGATCGGTAAACTTGGTCTTGGCTGGCTGTTCTCGCTGATCTTCTGGGGGGGGGGGGCCTGTTGCCGTGGTTCCCAAATGTCTTTGCCGGAGGCAAAATTGCCCCGCCCTTGCCGGTCCGGGCTAAGTAATCTGCTCGGGTTTGCTCTCCGGAGCTTTTGTTCCCTGCAAGCTTTCCCTACAGCTTTGGAGGCGGAGAGTGAAAATGGCGGCCTCCCAGTCTCCGCCCCGGAGGAGCCGAGAACTCGGGGTCCCGCTTCTCAGCGAGCCCCCAGAGAAAAGCAGTCAGTTACTCCCGTCTCCCCGATCTCCAGCCACACTCCACGCTCACCCGGCCTGTGACCGCGCCTTTCTATCTGGCACCCGACCCGGCGTGGAGTCTCCAAACCCAGCAGATCCCCGCGGTGCGCTCCCGCACCTCTCCTCCCGGGGGAAGAAGGTGAGTCTCCCCGGATCTGCCGCTTGTTGGGTCCCTGCTGGAGGAGCAGTGGCCCGACTGTGCCGCGGATCACGGTTTATAGCAACCCTGAGCTGAGAGCCAGCGCCTGGGCTCTGTCTCTGCAGCCGGCTTCCCTGCTCCGATACCTGGGGGCTCTGCCACACTCAGGCACCCCCGGTCTTTCTGTGACCCCGAGGGTCCTGAGACCACACTGTCCCGCGAGGGTTCCACCCCCCACTTCACCACCAGAGTGACGTCCCTCAGCGGAGCAGACTTCTAAAAGTTCCGATTTTGTGCTCCGTGGCTCTATCACTTGCCAGAAGCGGCCGACGGAGGCCCCTCCCCCACCGTCTATCCTCCCGAATAACGCCTCGGATTCACTTCTCCGCACGTCCTACCTTCCAGAAAGTGGTCGCTTTTCTGTTCAGAGAGTTGTTGCTATTCTTTTCTTCGATCTCCTGTTGAGTTTGTAGGTGTTCAGAATGGTTTGATCCCTATCCAGCAGAATTCCTGAGAGGAGACGAAATGCAGGTCTCCTACTCCTCCGCCATCTTGCTCCGCCCATCTCCTTCCTTTTACTTTAATTAAATAAATACTCATCATCCTTTAGCTTTTAACATAAAAGTAATAACTTCTGGGATACCATCCCTGACTCACCAATACAGGGTGTGTTCCCCAAATACAGAACCCCACAGAGGATGCAGCCTCATGGCAAGTCAGACCATATGTATAAAGACACATTCCTAAATTAGGCAAATTCATGAGGAATGTCACCTTCAGTTCTCAACAGAACTCTATGGGGTGCTTGGTTTTATTACTGCGTGAAAGATGGGGACTCTGAAGCCTAAGGACTTAGGGACTTCTCCAAGGCCAAGGCTACATAGGTAGCAATGGGAGGTGCCAATTTTCTCTCCAAATACCATGAACATCAACCTATTATTTGCATCCCTGGTGTGTCCCAGCCTTCCCGACAGTAGAGAGATCATGGTTTCCGTAATTCCTAACACATCATCCTTAAAAGCCCATGCTGGAGCTGGCTGAAGCTGCCAAGAAAACAGCCAATTAGTGCTCTGTTTGGGGTTCCTTTTCCTCTGTATTACTGCACTCCTTGAAGACTCCTTCCTTTGTTTATCCACTGAAGTTCAGCAGACCGCCTGGGGCTTGCTCTAACATGGAATCATCATAATTAGTCCAAAACGACAATTCTATTATACTTTCACTTTTATCTCCGGAGATGCCCAGACACCTTGCCAACACTCAGTCTGTACTTTTGTCTGAAGATGGGACCAACTGTGGGAGGAAGTGGGAAGTCCCCTTATGGAAGCAAATGTTGTAAAAGAAAATTGGTATCTGGTTCCTGTCCCTTCTGCATGTGTAATATGTGGGGGTTAACAGAATGCACTTGTAATTTATAACTCTATGCTGACAGATATAAGCTCGCCAAAGGCAATTTTAGGGTGGGGAGAGGGATGACTGTTATATCTGGAGTGCTCTATGTCTCAGAATTTGACTGTAAGTCAACTTATTCATGGCAATCAACTTGGAATGAAGGGTTTCATGGGATGTAGGACTTCCGGTGATAAAGCTGGGACAGTGCAGAGCAAAATAAGATGCGCTGGTTGCTTTACCTAACACAGATACCAGCTACGTACCAAGGTTTGGCAAATGACCTGCCACCTATTTTTGTAAATGAAGTTTTATTGGGATACAGCCATGCCCATCTACTTATGAATGGTCTATGGGTGATGTCCCACTATGCTAGCAGAGCCCAATAGGTGTTTAGAGGGAGACCATATGGGCCACAGCGCTGAGCATACTTACTACCTAGCACTGCACAGAAAAAGTTTGTCACATCCTGATCTATATTTCACTTAGAAAAGATCTTGAAGACGATGTATGCAATGATGTCTAAAGATTTTGGGGCGCCTGGGTGGCTCAGTCAGTTAAGGGTCTTACTCTTGATTTCGGCTCAGGTCATGATCTTAGGGTGGTGAGATCAAGCCCCGGGTCAGACTCCACGGTCAGTGGGGAGTCTGCTTCTCTCCTTCTCCCTCTCTCTCTGCCACTTCCCCCACTTGTGTGTTCTCTCTCTCTCAGATAAATCAATCACTCAATCAATCACTCAATCAATCTTAAAAAAAAAAAAGATGTCTAAAGTATTCATCAGAGATAACCAAACCCACATTCTTTCACTTTATGATCAACCACCATAAAATGGCTTTATATAGTGAAGTTCTGATACAGACATCCAATTACTCCTTAATAAGAGGGAATGCTAACCTTTCACCAGAAAGACCAAGAGAACAGTTGCTATTTTATCTAAAATGTTCTTTTTTGTCTAGGTTCTCTTTTTCCTGGGATTTAGCTTCCTGCTGTTCAGGTTAGTTTGTAGATCTATAAATCTCTCAATGCTCAAAGTTGGGGTTTTTTTCCTTAATTTTATTAAGTTTTTAAATTTTAATTCCAGTAAAATCATCATACAGTGTTTATTAGTTTCAGGTGTACAATACAATGCTTCAAATATTCTATACATTACTCAGAGCTCAACATGATAAGTGCACTCCTTAATCCCCATCACCTGTATCTCCCAACCCCCACCCACCTCCCCTCTGGTAACCATCAGTTTGTTCTCTATAGTTAAGAGTCTGTTTCTTGGTTTGTCTCTCTCTCTCTCTCTTTTTTCTTTGTTCATTTTTTTCCTTAAATTCCACGTATGAGTGAAATCATATGGTATTTGTCTTTATTTCGCATAGCATAATACCCTTCAGCTTCATCCGTGTCATTGCAAATGGCAAGATTTCATTTTTTTAAAGATTTTATTTATTTATTTGTCAGTGAGAGAGAGCACAAGCGGGGGTGTGGCAGGCAGAGGGAGAAGCAGGCTCCCCACTGAGCAAGGAGCCCAATGGGGACTCGATCCCAGGACCCAGGGATCATGACCTGAGCCCAAGGCAGATGCTTAATCGACTGAGCCACCCAGGCATCCCAAGATTTCAATCTTTTTATGGCTGAATAATTTTCCATTGTATATGTATACCACATCTGCTTTATCCATTCATCTCTTGATAGGCAATTGGGCTATTGTAGATAAAGCTGCAATAAACACAGGGGTGCATCTATCCTTTCGAATTAGCGTTTTTGTATTTTTGGGGTAAATACCCAGTAGTGTCATCACTGGATCATAGGATAGTTAGAGTTTTAAATTTTTGAGTAAATTTCATACTGCTTTTTACAGTGGCTACACCAGTTTTCATTCCCACCAACAGAGCACGAGAGTTCCTTTTTCTCTACATCCTTGTCAACATTTGTTGTTTCTTGTGTTTTTAATTTCTCAATGCTCAAAATTTTAGGATTTTTTTTTTAAGTAATCTCCACGCCCAGCCTGGAGCTCAATGTGCGGCTCCAACTCATGAGATCAAGACCTGAGCTGAGATCAAATCAGATGCTTAAACAACTGAGCAACCCAGGTGCCCCAAAGTTCTAAATATCAAGTTTTTTTTTTTTTTTAAAGATTTTATTTTTTTATTTGAGAGAGAGAGAATGAGAGAGAGCACATGAGAGGGGGGAGGGTGAGAGGGAGAAGCAGATTCCCCGCCGAGCAGGGAGCCTGATCCGGGACTGGATCCAGGGACTCCAGGATCATGACCTGAGCCGAAGGCAGTCGCCCAACCAACTGAGCCACCCAGGCGCCCTAAATATCAAGTTTTTAATGTATAAATTTCTATAGATGATTGTCTCCCAAAGCTATTCCTGCTATGATGTTGACTGCTTGCTTTGTATATAAAAATGGACTCTAGAGGGCACCTGGGTGGCTCAGTTGGTTAAGCGACTGCCTTCAGCTCAGGTCATGATCCTGGAGTCCTGGGATGGAGTCCCACATCGGGCTCCCAGCTCAGCGGCGAGCCTGCTTCTCCCTCTGACCTTCTCCCCTCTCATGGTGTTTCTCTCTCTCTCGCTCTCTAATACATAAATAAATAAAATCTTTAAAAAAAAAATGGACTCTAGAATTGGACTCTGGTTCAAAGTATAGCTTAGCCACTCACTGGTGAGTGGTCTTGAGTAGGTTCAACTCCTTGGGACCTCAATTTTCTCATCTGCTTAGTACAAATACTATTATGGTATGTTCAAAGAATTAATGTAGCCAGAGTACTAAGCACCAAAGTATACACTCTAAGCATTCAATACATTTAACCTACTGTTTATTAATATCACCATTATTAACAACTCCTTAAATCATTACTTGGTCTATTATTCTGAAGTTATAAACTTTAACTTCCTTCTTGGTGCCTGTATTAGTCAAGGTTCTCCAGAGAAACAAAACCAATAGGAGATAGATAGATAGATAGAAAGATAGATAGATAGATAGATAGATAATGATTTATTGTAAGGAATTGGCTCATGGAATAGTTCAAAGGCCTGAGTGTTGGTGGTATAGATTCTGGGTCAGGTGTGAAGGTCTGAGAACCAGGAGCACTGAGGGCAGGAAGATATCTCAGCTTCAACTGTCAGACAGAGAGAGATTCAGACATTTAAGAGTTTGGGTTGAATGATGCCTACCCACACTGCACAGGGCCATTTGCTTTAGTCAGTTCACCTTTTCAAATGTTAATCTCTTCTGGAAACATCTTCGCAGGCACACCCAGAAATAATGTTTAATCAAACATCAAACACACCCAGAAATAATGTTGAATCCTGTGGCCCGTCAAGGTCACTCATAAACTTAACCATCACAGCGTCCAAACTAGAACACATCCCCTTCTGGACAAACAACTGAACACAGTGGTAATACCTTCTCGCACAGATCTTCCCGAGTAGCACTTGCTCAGAGACATTTGTGTTGAACGTCTCGGGACCCACTCTGCGGGCTGCATGTACACATGGGCCCCTTGAGGCATGCCATTTCCTTCATCTCTACAGCTCAGTGAGAAGCAGAACCGTCCCTTCTCCTGACCTCAACTGAGCACGTCCATGTCACACAGTTAGGGAGCAGTGATCTAGATCCCAAGGCCTGTCCTTTTCCTCCAAGTCCAGCGCTTTTTTTTATTGTCTCCTGTGTCTTTTGAGATAATCCCTAGCGCCACCGTTAAACAAAAAGCAGTGGGCAGTCTTAAACATTGAAATGTTGCTCAAAACCTCCTTAGTAGGGACAAAATAATCTATTCCTGAAGGAAGAAAGTTGAAATTCAATGTATTCAGGTTGAACTTGCTGCATCCTAGAACATTAAGCCTGGATGGTTCAGGCGATTAAGCATCCGACTCTTGATTTTCAGGTCATGATCTCAGGGTCATGAGATTGAGCCCCTGCATGGGGAGTCTTCCCTCAGCGTGGAGTCGGCTTGTCCCTCTACCTGTGCCCCTCCCCCCACTTGTGTGCTGGCTCTCTCTCTCTCTCTCAAAAAAATAAATAAATAAAATCTTAAAAAAAAAAAAAAGAACATTAAGTCTCTGGCATTGTTCTCTCAGACCTTCTGAAACCTCACAGAGATTAGAGGACATTTTGAGATTAAGCATACGGGTCAGAGAATGAGGATAGGAAGGCCTCTTGAAACTCCACTACAGATATTGACTTTAAGCATAATAGTCCTTTAAGGAGAATGTTTAACTGACAACATAGACTTTTTTTTTTTTTTCTTTCTTCAGATACCTCTTGTGAAACCTATTTTGACCCAGAATGTTTATTTGGTGATGATGATCAGTGAATTTTTACGTTGAAGGGGACTTCAGGGGTGACGCTGAACAATGCATTTTGTGGCCAGCGACAACTGAGGCTCAGGAAAACTGAGTGACATGCCCAACGTCACACCCCAAGGAAGGAGAAGCACCACTGATAGGACCTAGATCTCTTGATTCTTAGTTAAGGGTCTCTTCAGCTGTGAGCCTTTCCCTGTAGATCCCTTGTTACATTTTTCTACCAGCTACAAATGTCCTCCCAAGTGTAGCTTTCTCGGAGAGCCATGAGCCTGGAGCGTTAAGGATATGCCATGTGGAAGTCAGCCAAATCTTAAACCTTTCTCTCTGGCCTGCCTGGTCTTAGCCTTGTTTGTGACCTGGGTTCTAGCTTCCATTCGGACTCCCTATTTTTCCTCCTCTCCTCTGTGCATTTTTTTTTTTTTTTTTGGATTTTAGTAGGATTGATAAAGTTTGCTTTTGTCTGCACTCAGGATATTACTTAATAAAATACAAGGTCACTTGTGTGAATGAGAGTCAACATATGGTAGTGATTACGTGGTAAAGGAACAAAAGCCCAGCGAGGGAACACAAAAGCACATTTTCTGCTGCCAACTAGCAGCACTCACTGAGGGAAGCAAATAGTCTGCCTGTAATTCTGTCAACAAGCCTGAGGCACAGACTCTTGAAAATCCCAGAAGTGAATCTGTGAGTGAGGGGAAAAGCCCTAATGAAAGAAAATAGAGAAATGAGCTCTGTGCTGAGCAGAGTCACTCCCTGTGGCATTGTGATTGGGGCGCAGGCATCCATCCACATACACTTGGGCTGAAGTCCCTGTCTCCCACCCTTGTGAACTTTACGTTGTTGGTCACATGGCACAACCTCTTTGAGACATAGTTTATTTTCAACAACAACAAAAAGGGGAATACTAATAATACGTATTTTGCTGAGTTATTGTACAGGTTGCAAATAGTGTCTGATACTAGGCATGAGAACTCAAGACTGTTAGCTATTATTATTATTATTATTATTATTATTATTACTAGCACCTTCCGTCATTATCATCTTAGTCTAAGGCATCATGATTGATCTTACCTGGCAAAGATCAGTAGTTCATAAGAACTTCCCGACGAGTTATACATACAAACTATTTATATTTTACCATATGTGTGTTTGTGGATACAGTTACACAATCTTTTATCCAAAATCACAGGTCATACACACTTTAGAGAAAAAAAAAAGAAATCAGAACTTTGGAAATATTAGATAAGTTATACAGGACACATAGCGTATGCTATGTAACAATCCCAGTGAATTCCTGAGTAGTGCCCTACAATCAGTCACATTCACTTCATTGTCAGGGGTTCCCAAGACCATCCCCAGACCTGGTGATTTGCTAGAAGGACTCGCAGAAGTCAGTATATAGTCATGCTCATAGCTATGAGTTATTATAACAAAAGGACACAAAGCAGAATCAGCAAAGATAAAAAGCTCAAGGGACAAAGTCCAGAGGAAACCAGGCATAAGCTTCCAGAGCCTTCTCCCAGGGGGATCACACAGGATGCACTTGATCTCTCCAGCTACATATGTGACAACACATGTGACATGGCATCTACCACGGAAGCTCATTGGACATTCAGCGCCCAGGGTTTTTATTGGGGACTCGACACATAAACACCCTTCACCTTGCACAGACCAAAATTCAAGACTCCCATAAGGAGAAATAGGTTTTCAACATAAGCCACATTGTTTCTATGAACAGCTGAGCATAGTAAGCCGCTCTTATGAGTCAGGGATGGTGGCAACCCTCCCAAAATGCAAGTTTCCAGATGCCAGTCAGGAGCCAATCATGCAGAGGCCTTTTTAAGGGGGAGCAGTCTCAGGCCTGCTGCGCTCACTCTTCCCACGCAGCTTTCTGTAGCAAAATCTGTGAATAATTACACGAAGAGTCATGAAGACTCCAAGCAGCCTCATGCCACTTTGGGTCAGGCTTTGCCACCAAATCAATTCAGATTAGGTCAGGTATTGCTGTCAAACATGTCATGAAAGCCTCTGGTTTTCAGAACTTCTTGGGTTTTGGAATTGCCATGAAGAGATTAAAGCTGTTTTGTTCTCTCTCTCTCTCTCTTTCTGCCTTTTCTTTCTTCCTTCCGTTTTTCCTTTATTCCCTTCTCTTCTCCCTTTCTCTCTCTCTCTCTCTTTCTTTCTTCTTAACTTTGCCTTTGCTCAATCTAATTATTAAGGAAAATGTATACAGTTGCACAAAAGTCAGGAGGTGAGAAATGCAAGCATTTCATACCATTACAGGCTTTATACCCTACATGGTGGTATGATGTCCCTTGAAGGGAGATTGTGATAAATGTAGGGCAAACCCTAAAGCAATGACTAAAATAACCAAACAAGTGGTTCAGCTAATGAGCCAAAAAGGAGATAAAATGGAATCCCAAAATTATATTTAATTAATTCCAAACAAGATAGAACAACAGAAAAAGGGAACAAAAAACAAATGAGACAAATAGGGAACAAACAACAAGAAAACAGAGTTAAACCTAATGATATCATTGATTACATTAAAAGTAAAGAGCCCAAACATTCCAATTAAGAAGCAAAATGTCAGATTGGATAAAAAAGCAATACCGATATTCTTGTTGCCTAGCAGAAATGATCTCTATAACAATGCAAATAGATTAAAAATAAGGATGAAAAAATATGCTATGTTAACACTAAAACACAAAACAAAACAAAAAAACAGAAAAACCAAGCAGAGTGGGTATATCAGTATCCCACAAAGTAAATTTCCAAGAATATTAGAAGAGATAAATAAGGTAATTTTATGGTGGTAAAAATGTCCTTTAAGAAGACAAAACAACCAAAAATGTTCATGACCTAAGAGAGTTTTAAAATTCACAAAGCTAAAATCCACTGAAAGTGCAAAAACAAACAAATTCACAAAGAGAATCAGAGATTTGTATCCCCCTCCCTCAATAATTGATAGAGTGAGCAGACATAAAATTCAGGCAGGATATAGAAAAATTGAACAAAATTATCAACAAACCTGACTTATGTTACATATATAGAACAATCCACTCCAAAACATCAGACTACACGTTCTTCTCAACCACACATGGAACATTTTTATAAAGTTATAATTTGGACCAGAAAACAAATCTCAATAAATTTTGAAAGATTCAATTCATGCAAAATATGTTCTAGGATAAAGTTAGAATTTAATTACAATTCAAAACCAGAAAGATTGCTTGAAAACTTATGAAGTACAGAAACTAAGTAACATATATTTAGGCAATCCATTTATCAAAGAAGCAATCAAAAAGGAGAATTAGGAAATATGTTGAATGGAAAAAGAAAATAAAAACACAGCATGTTAAAATTGGTTGAATACTGTAAAATAACACCAGGGTGATACTTGTACCACGAAACAATTCTGTTAAACAGAACACATGTCTTACGTTAATGGCCTATGTTTCTACCTTAAGAATCTAGAAAATAAAAGGAAAGGCACATTTGATCCAAAGAAGAAGAAAGCAAATAGAAATGGAAATCAATGAAACAGAAAACCAAAAAAAAATATTACTAGAGATAATAAATGAAACTAAAATTATTTGAGAAGACTGATAATATGTAATATTGACAAACTAGCCAGGCTTGATGTGAAGGAAAGAAAAGAAGACCCAAATTGCTAATGGGACAGATTACATTAAAGCTGATTCTATAGCTATTAGTGAACCTCAAGGGAATTTTGTGGACTTTTTTCTTTTTCTTTTTTTTAGATTTGATTTATTTGAAAGAGAGAGAAAGGGAGAGAGTGGGGGGAGGGGCAGAGGGCGAGAGAAAATCCCAAGCAAACTCCGCACTGAGCACGGAGCCTGACGTGGGGCTCAATCTCGTGACCCTGATATCATGACCCGAGCCAAAATCAACATCCATCTCTTAACAGACTGACCAATTGAGGCACCCCCAAGGTAATTTTCTAAATAACTTCATGTCAATAGATTTAACAATGTAAACTTTGAATTAGGCAAAAAAAAAATTGTTTTAGATCCAACTTCAAAGCATAGTTATAATCAAATATTTTTTTAAAATATACTTCAACACTTTTTAAATGTCTGCTCTTCAAACAACACTGTTGGGTGGATAAAAATATAATCCATAGACTAGGAGAATATTTGCAAAGTTTAGCTCCGATAAAGGATTGGAATCTACGATAGGTAAAGAATACTCAAAACTCAACAGGAAACAGCACAATTTTAAAAATGAGCAGAAAGTCTGATCAAATATTTTACCATAGCAGATATATTGATGGCAAATTAGTACATACAAACATGCTAGATTTTGACAAGTCATTTAAAAATGCCAATTAAAACCACAAGGAGATATCACTACATACCTTTTAGAATGGCTAAAATTAAAAACCATACAAAGTACTGGCAAGTGGGTGGAGAAATTGGAACCCTCCTATACTGCTATTGGAAATGTAAAATGGTACATCCACTTTGGAAAATCATTGGAAGTGACTTTAAAAATTAAACATCCATGTACCATATGATCCATTCTACTCCTAGCTATTTACTCAAGAGAAAAGAAAGCCTATGTTCTTTCAAATACTTGTATACAAATATTCACAGCAGCCTTATTTATAATTGCTATAAATTGGAAAGAATCCAATTGTTCATCACCAAGTGAATATATAAACACATTATGGTATATCCACACAATGGAAACAACTCAGCAATATAACTGAATGAGCTGTTGGTATACACTACAACATAGCGTATGAATTGAGAACTAATTATCCTGAGTGAAAGAAGCCAGATAAACATAGAATATCTTCTGTAGACTTCATTTATATAAACTCTAGAAAATGTGAGTTAATCTACAGTCATAGAAAGCAAGGAAGGGATTGCCAAGGGGCACATGGAAACTCTGGAAGATGGATATGTTCACTGTCTTGATTGTGGTGATGGTTTCGTGGATGTATAAATAATTCAAAACTTTAATAACGGTATACGTTAACACGTACATTTTATTATAGGTCAACAATTAAATAAGAACATTGTACAAATATGTCAAAAATTATTAAATTGCATAATTTAATATGTAAATGTTATTAAAGGTCACCTATACCTCGATATTTAACCCCAGATGAGAGATTGTTCCATATCCACCCAACAAAGCTTAAAAACAACCCTCAAGAGAATCAAACTATTTCCAAGCAAACTTAATCCGCATTCCAGAAAAAAAAAAAAAAAAAGCCCCCAGATACTTAAAGGAATATTCATTTAAAAAATTCAGCACTAAGCAACATAAAATTCACACTGCATGGCATTTAATCGAGATTGACAAGGCAGGCAGGGAAACAGGAAAAAAGACCCATGGCAAGTAGAAAAAATTCATAAATAGAAAAAAACCCGGAAGCAAAACAAATGATAAGAATTAGTAGACAAGAAAGATAAACAGTATTATCAATATACTCTCTACTTTTAACAAAGTGGAAGAGAGAATGAGCAGATAGGAAAAATAAAAGATATACAAAGAACCAAAATCAAAATTTTCAAAATGAAAAATAAAATGTCTGTTGAAAAACACATTGGATAGGATTAAGAGCAGGTAAGATATTGCAGGGAAAAATTAATTAACCTAGCCATATAGAATGAAACACACAGAAAATGGAAGCCTAAAGATGGAGAAAAAATGAGCAGAGCATTTGTGAGCTCTGGGACAACATTAAGTGGCCTCACATATATATGTGTGTGTATTATTATATACGTGTATTATATATGAGTATATTAAGTGTATATACATACAGTTTTCAAAATGAAAAAAATGGGGTCATAAAATATTTGAAGAAAGGATGTTTGAAATTTTTTTTTATCATAACCAAATTCAATGAAAACCATAAACTCACAGGTTCAAGAATCCTAAACAGATTATTCATCACACACTTATTGTGTGTGGTAATTAGGCATGGTAAGAGGTCTCTAAGTTTATAATCCTGGCCTCCTGGTGTTCATGTTCTTGTGTCATACCCTCTCCCTGCATATGTGATGAATTTATTGGTTTGCATCTAATAAAAGAGAATATGGCAGAAGTGATCAGATGTCATTGCCAAGATGAAGTCACAAAAAGATGGTGGCTCCATCTTGGTCTCTTTCTTTCTCTCTTTGATCACCAGTGGCCATGACATGGGGACCCATAGGCCACCTATGGAATAGCCCATATGGTGAGGAATGATGGTCTGCCAACAACTGTTTGAGTGAGTTTTGAAGCAGATTCTCCAGCCCCATTTGAGCCTTGAGATGACTGCTACGTCATGAGAGATGTTAAGCCAGAAACATCCATCCTAGCCACACCAGGATTCCTGCCCCATAGAATCTCTGAGATCGTAAATGCTTGTTGCTTTGAGCCATTCAGTTTTTAAGTACTTTGTCACCTATCAATAGGTAATTAACATGTTGAGTATGCATGAATCTAAAATCAAAAATCTTACATTCTAGAGTCTATCCTTGAATGGAGAAGGTTTTCCAGAAACATTTGCAAAACAAATGAATGTATGAAAGATAAGACAGGTACCCCAAATAACTGTTACCATAAAGATGAAAGCAATTGTTCTTCATTAAAGCTTTATAAGATTGGCAAGGATATTGCTATGAGAGTTCTTGGGAGGAGGCATTGTTTCTGGTTGAGAAAAGAGGGGCTTCTTTCAGGAGGAGACAGTATTTTGGGCCTTGAAGGGATAGAATTTGACTACATTTTGCTGACAATGAATCTAGGCACTTGGAGTGAAAGAATTAGTCAGAAGACTGATGGGAAACTAAAGGGCACGTATAGGAAACCGTGAGCAGAATGTAGCATGAGAAAACAAGAGAAAAGATAATGATGGAATAAATACTACTCTTCTAGGCAGATCACCATAACTTCTGTTTTGGACTCATGTTATAGAGATACTGCATATTAACACAAAACATTAGTTCTTACAAATAACTCTTTTTTCATTATAATTTCCTTAGTCACATTGAGCATGTGGTATCTACCTGCGTTAAATTTAAAGGCATGAGATAATTAGCTTTCTTATTCTCAGAGAATAATAGTCAGATAGAGCGCAATGGTAGACTACTAATCTCTTCATTAGGCAGAGTACTTCTGTATTTCAAAAAGCTGCAATGACAGGTACACCTCGAGAGAGGTGTGATCACAAAGAAGAAAAATCCATTTTCTCATCTGACTTACATTACACCTACACGTAGTATGAACTTTGATTATATTGCGCCCCTTTGACTTATTGTCTATATTATTTATCTTCACACTTTGATTTTCTTTCCCTGATGGTTTCTAGTAGTTTTTCCTTGCCAGTTTAAATTCTAGCTTGCTTCTCCATACTGTTCATTGATCACTCGCTTTCTCATTTTTAATTTCCGCCCTTTAGAGTCTAATAACACTTTTCATGGTGCTGCTAATTCCGTCCTTTTTTCCGCTGCCATGTTTCATCATTAAGTGACCGTGGAAGTTTCCAGCTTGTTGGGGACACAAGCCTCCTTGAGCACACCTTGCTCAAATGTGCACTTCAGAGCTGTACAAAACATGAGCAGGAAACAGCACAATGACCCTACATGAATTTTAAAGATTTTATTTATTTATTTTACTTGAGAGAGAGAGCGTGCACACAAGTGGGGGGGAGGCGCAGAGGGCGAGGGAGAGAGAGAATCTCAAGCAGACTGCGTTGAGCAGGGACCCCGACTTGGGCTCGATCTCCCAATCCTGAGATCATGACCTGAGCCAAAACCAAGAGTCAGATGCTAAACCCACCCAGCCACCCAGGCCCCGCATTTTCAATGCTGGTCCTCTGAGCCTACTCCTTCTGACTCAATTTGCAATTCTCTTTCATTTAACAAAATTGACATTTATGCCATATACTAATATACAGTTTCTTCAGGTGAAATAACATGATGTTAGGCTTTGCTTGGTTCTTAAGAGAAGTGATTAGTTTTTATTGCTGGGGAAGAAAGAGCCTGTATGAAATGAGACATTATGGACACAAAACTTAACCAAGGCCCAGAATGTTTTCATCTACTGTGTGGGCATATAGCTTGGATTCCTGCCTTAGTTTTACGGAATTCCTGAACATATTTTACCCCTGAATGTGTGTGGTAAAGCATACTCAGTTCGATATCTAAGGCTGGGATTTTCAAATGAGAGTTACTAAAGCGAAATTCCATTTTGCAAATTCATCAAGTCGGGTCCAGTTTCACCAAAATCCATCAAGAATAAGGAGATAGGTCACAAACTCATTTGGAGGGTGGGTGCAAAGGTCATTATAAAAGTTCAAAACTACAACCAAATTTGTCTGACATTGAGAGAATCAGCTGTGAAACTCTCTTTCCTTTATGATCTAAAATACATTTTGCATTTCACTGAATTGGTTTTTATCCTTCCCATTCTTCATTTTAAAATAAGCCTAATAGGAAGTTCAAACTACCAAGCCAACTTATTTTTTTAAAGAATAAGCCCTTAACAGAATGTATAAAATTTTAAACATAGAAAAAAAAAAGAGCACATTTATACTGGAAATTAAGGAATTCATTTAGTATTAATGTGAAATTTATTATTATTCTTTAAAAAGATTTTATTTATTTATTTCCACAGAGATAAGAGCACAAGCAGGGGGAGTGGCAGGCAGAGGGAGAAGCAGACTCCCCACTGAGCAAGGAGCCCAATGTGGAACTTGATCTCAGGTCCCCAGGGTCATGACCTGAGCCAAAGGAAGACGCTCAACCGACTGAGCCACCCAGGCATCCCAGATTTCTTACTATTTTTTTCTCTATTTTGGGCCCAGAGTCTCTCAGGAAGATACAACAATAGTCATTATAAATATGAACCTAAAAAATCAGTAATGCAGGTCATCGTTTACCAAGTCAGCTTGAAAATATTATTATGCACTTAATAAAGCCCCATGTATTTCCTGACTACTTTTCAATCCATTAAGTAGTGATTCTGTATTTTCTTTGTAGGTCATCATTCCAGCCAGTAATTGGAGGCTCGATGAGTGAAAACTTATTCAAATTATATGTCCCAGCACTCACAAATATAGGCTGGAGACGTCAAGTCCAAAACTGGTTAATGTCCTCGAGTAAGTGTTATTTCTTTCCATGTATCTATATTTTAATTTTCTGATTACTCGAGTAAACAATCACGGAAATATTGCTAGACGGGTCTGGCTTCATTTTCTGAATTGATCTCCTGCTGGTTGAGTGTGTGTTCCTTGCAGTGGTGTGCGCTAAGACTCAATCCTGAGGATCTCCTCTCTCAGCAGTTGGGGTTGCACGGAGTCATTGTGTTTGCTAATTCCCTTGTATATTTTCTACCTGGAATCCTGCACCTGACTCTGTACTTTACTTGCTGGACCCTGCAGGTGCTCCTACTACTTCTGACATGCTATTGTGCTCATTTGTTTCCATGTTTTCCCCCTTCAACAAACTGTGAAGCCCCTGGGGGGCAGGAGCCTCATATCTTATTTATGTATAGCCATAGTGTATACTTTAGGGCTTGACACATTGTTGGCCAGGGGGTAGGAATAGCCACCTGACTTCTAGCCACCTGCCTTATCCGGCCAGCACAGAGTTAATAAATGAATTCCTTTAGGTGGGCAGTTTGTGGGAGTCTCTGTTTCTTTGTTTGTGGCCAGTCACACATTTATTTTACCAGCCTGGCCCCTATAGGCATGCTAGTCTGTGGCCCTCATCGTAGCTACTCAATATATGTTGTAGTTATGTGGGTGAATGTGTCAATGAATGCCCGTCTAATTGCACAGAAAATTATTATTCCAATATTCCAGTCCTGAAAATTCTTTCAGTGTCATCTCAGATTTACAACAGTAAAGGTAGAAAAATATAACTTTGTTATACAATGTACAAAAAAGCACTGCAGAGGTAGACCTCTCTGAGCATTCTAGTAGTCAAATTAGGAAAACCAGTTCACTTGTGCTCTCTACAGAATTCAGGGGATGCCAACAAACCAATCATGTGGAAAAGCCTAGGTTTGCATACCCGTCATGACCGACAACTTCTACCTTGGATCATCTTAAAACAAGCCCCAGGATTTTAAGAACAATAACCCTGGCCAACATTCCAAGTGCAATTTCAACAACACATTTCTCAAGACTGATTCCAAGATGCTCCAAACTAGGGCCAATGGCAGCACGCAAGAGAACAATCCAACGAAGTGATTCCGTGTGGGGCCACGGCAGTGCTGTACCGTATGGAATGCTCTCTTGGGCTGGTTTAATCTGGGGGGAAAGCTTAAGCAACAAGCTCATTGGATGGAATTCACATCAGCAGACATCAAAATACCGATGATGACGAAGTATTCTTGAGAAAGGTAAAGCTTCACCTAAAAAAGTAAATTTGGGTCTGCTTTAATTAACTGATAAATGGGGGACTGAGGCTCTAAGATTTACCCTACCATTTCTCCAACAATTTTAACTTTTTAAAAGCAACTCTTACCAGATGTTCATTTTGTCCATAAAAATTCTCACCCTTGAAAACTATAATATTTATGAAAATGTAACTTTGAGCAACTTACTACCTGGGAACATATCCAGCTAATTAGCTTGTGTTAAATGCATGTGTGGGTATTTGAAATAATGTTACATAGGCTTATTATTAATAAGACAGTTAAATGTTGGTTTTGGTTTCCAAAGAAAGATTTTATAATAGGTCTTCCTTCTGAGCTATTAGAATGTAGACTCCTTTTCTGTTGGGGCCACTCCCTTGTTCAAGGAACTGAAACCCCACCAACCACTGTCTTTTTTTTCTTTGTTTTTTTTTTCTTTTCTTACCAACTGCAGGAAAACATGTAGTTAGTTAAGTGGCAGGGCTAGGAGTAGGTCACTAAGTGTGGTCTCTCTACACAAGCCACTATAAAAAGGGGATATGTTTTCTGTAAACTATCATGACAATTATATGATAGGAAGAAACCGAACTGAGCAAATTAATAACAAAGATGATTTGCACGAACAGTAAAAGGAATGCCATTTTCTCAAGGCCATGCAGCAAAGTGCATATGCTTCCTTATGGCACACACTAAACATCGGCCACTTGGATGGTGGATTAAATTTTACCTTAACCATGATGTGGATTTCACCTCCTGGAAGGTCTAGATCTATATATTTACATCTCAATTGTTTTCCCACTTCAGTTTTTTTTTTTGGCCCAGAAATTAAAAGAAGCACCAATGAAGGAAAATGTGAGGGATGCTCATTGTCAAGTTTTTATGTCACCGTTAGCAGATCTCACAAACTTTTCCTTGGGCATTCAAGGGGTTCGTACCCCCAGGATGAGCTTTGAGTCCTCCAAACAGAGCTGGACTGGACTGACCACGTGACCAGCTCTGGAGGGAGGGCACAAGGAGTCCTGTTGTGATTCCCTAGGAGCAGAGAAGAGTTGGAGCTTTTGATCCTCTGCATTTACAGACAGCGAAAACTCCTTTAACTCCATGGGCCGAGATCCCAGGTGACTGTAGCCACTGAACTTGTCCTATTTAAATTACTCTTGCTCGTTCAGACAGACACAGCGACATTGCTAACATACCTCCACCGCAGTGCTTCTGAAATACGCCATTCAACATGGAAAAGAACCGGTGAAATTATTACATCGCCCTGCAACCCAGCATATGCTGTCCAGCATCTAAGAGCGATTGTATCTGGTAGGACTCTAATCTAAATGTGGGCAGTGAGAAATCCCCACCTCGAAGATCATATTCACAATGGAGTTGTTTCTTCAGAGGCTACACATTTTGATGTTCATGTGGATTAAGAAGGCAAGACCGAGAAGAGCGGAGATTTTCAAGTATGTTTTCCTACTGGGAATTACAAAATCCATCCCCTCATGACATGGGAAAAGTATTTAAAACACCGATGAAAGTAGATGGCAATTCATACATTGTTTTCTTTACTAATAATCCAGTTGGTCTCTTTGAACGGGTTGCTGTATGAGTTTGCTAGGACTGCCATAACAAAGTACCACAGACTGGGGGCTAAACAACAGAAATGTATTTTCCTACAGTTCTGGAGCCTGGAAATCCAAGATCAAGGTAGAGGTAGCTTTGGTTTCTTCTGGGGCTTTGCTCCTTGGCGTACAAATGGCTGCCTTCTTTCTCTGTGTATATGTCCCTGGTGTCCCTTTGTGGTCCAAATTTCCTTTTCGTATTGGGACATCAGTCAGATTGGATTAGGCTCACCCTAATTGTCTCCTTTTAGCTTAATCACTCTTTAAAAGGCCCTATCTTCAAATACATTCACATTCTGAGTTACCTGGGGTTAGCACATCAACATAAATTTTGGAGGAACGCAGTTTATCCCATAACAGTTGCATATGGCCTAAGAATTTCAAGTGTGAAATAGTTCTTTAAATGAAAGATGGTTTAATCAGAGGGAAATACTGCTTACTATTTACACAGATAGAGCTAGAGTTCGGTTGAAGGCGATGGAGTTTTCATTTGTTCTTAAACCATCTTGCGTCTTAGTCTTTATTTGGACAAGAGAAAAGTTGGGGCCACTTGTGGAGGATTTAAGTGGGGATTTGAATTACCTGGTGGGGATACAGCCATCTTTATTATTATATCACATTAGTCCCCATGAAGAAATCAGAAATAGGCTGGCTGCGTATTGAAATCTTACAATGTGGTAAAGAGCAGCATTTTGTAATTGTACGGTAGGGGCGATTTACTATCAAGTAATCTTATTTTTGCTCTTGCCCAGTATAAAACCAAAGGATGTTTTAAAAAGAAAGAAAAAGTTAGTGAAAGGCAGTTCTGAAAGGCTGTTGTAACCCTATACACGCAGGATGACCCAGAGCCGACATCTCCATGTGTGACATTGAGGGTCACAGGCTCACCCCGAGGATTAAGTGTCCCCAGCTGCAAAAGTGCTGGCTGAAGGCAAAGTAGACGTGGAGGGGGCTCTGGCGTAGGGAAGCCGTTGATGTTACCCACAGCGGAGACCTGCCACAGAGAAGAGAACTAAAGCCATTACCCAGAGTTTCCTGCCTTATTGTATCATGTCAGTGTTTTAACATCCTTTTAAATCTCTTTCCACCAAGTTTACACATGCATTAGTGTTGTCTGACTTTGTCACTGCTTTGTGGTTTGCAAAATACCAGAACAAGCTTGCTAGAGAATGCAAACCAAAGGAAAGGGTGTCAGTCGGGGGTCTTGGGGCTGGAGCTTGGATAGAGTGGAGAGATTTTAATGGCTTGCTCTGGGAAGTAGAGTGTTTTCGGCGGTACGAAGGCAGACTGTTTTTATGTGAGGCAGAAGACTTTTGCATCATATATGTTGTTTTGCTTTTGGATTTGAAATGCAGGTCTGGGAATTGGCGAGGTGGGAACTGGTAGACAAGTGTCTCTTGTTTTGGCTGCTTTTGACTGTATGAGGCTTTTGGTTCATTTGTTTAATTTTGTTTTTGTAAGAGCCTTATTTTTGGAAAGAATGTCTGCCCTGGGTATCTGGTGGGACATCAAGTATGTCTCAGAAAGCGGAATAGTCAGGTGCTCTTAGAAGTCATGGCGGGGGGAGAGTGGGCAGATAATGGAGGGTTAGCTAAGAAGACACTTGGCACCGGACTTTTGAATCTTGGGAGGACAGTTGGGGATTTCAGAGCTTTGAGGTGACAGTAGAGGAGACCAGATGACACCTGTGTCCTTGGTACGTGTCTAGTACCAGTGATGGGGCCTAACCCAAGCTCATGCTGTGCTTGGAGCTCACCTGTCTTTTTTACGCCCAGTCTCCCTTGGTTCAGCCCTGCCGAGTCTGGTTATCTGGCCTTCGTATGCAGTTTGGGAGTTGCCCCAAAGCCTTCCAAATGAATTCCTTTCTACTTGAGCTAGCAAAGTTCTTTTGCTGTGGCTTGTGGCCATACATTCCAGCAAATAACCTTTCTTTCTACACTCATCCTTCCACCGTTCCCGCCTCGATTTCCAAACTTGATTCTCTCATCTGAGCCTGGAAATCTTTCCCTTCCTGCCTTTTCAGGAATTTTCTCACTTTGGATGTCCTCCTTCCCATACCTTTCTGGCAGCAAAGATACACTAACCAACACCTCCCCACCAGCCCCTTCCTCTGACTTCTGCTGCAGGGCGCTCTTTTGACTCACCCTTGGCCCCTTTGGCTTCATTTCTCTGTCTTGGTTACTTCCTCCTCCCTGTTTACACCCCTGCCAGGGCCTCTTCTTCCTCGTTCATAAGCTTTCTTATTCATTAATCTCTGTAACACCTAAGACACCTGCTGCAAGTGTGAGGATTTTGGCTTAACTGCCGCTGTGCCCCAAGGATCGGTCCAGGCCTTGCTGCTCTTGTCTCTCTTCAAACACTATGTAAAAGTACCCATGCAGTCTCCCCAGGATGCCTCTTCATCCCAGGACCCAATCTCTCTCCTGTGTGTTTCGACATAGGTACCTTCCTTTCTACAAACATTGCTTGTTTCATTGTTACCCCCATCCCTCCAGACTGAAACCTTAGAAAATCCTCTGATCCTTTGCTGTCTAATACCCACCAAGTTCCATCCTCAACCTGTCGTAATTCTGCTCCTTCCTTTCCATCCCTCTAGTACTTCCTGCATTCAGATGATCTTCACCTGATATCAGGGTCATTTCAGAGATAATTTTCTTTCTTCTAATGACCTTTGCTCTCATCTTTCTCATACACATCCAGTAAAGATTAGTGATCAAAAATATAATGAGCATAATATGAATATTTAAAATTTGGTCCTCCTTCGGCTTGAGGTAAACATTGTCCTTTTTCAAGTTCTTATCATGTTGTTTTCAGCATGAATTACTTTAGTGAGATGCTGACCACTGAGCATCCAATGTGAATTGATTGTCTGTCTGATACGATTGACAAGGTGTAGTAGAGGGATTTTTTGGAAGATAAGGAGGTCAACATTTTGTACTATAAAGGACTTTGTCTTAGAGTCAATGACTAAGATATTCTCTTTATAATTATAAAGCAATTAGATTTTAGAACTGGGTAGAACCTTTAAAAATTATTTAGATCAACTCCTTCAACCAAAATGTAGAGAGGTGAAGTCATTGGTTGGAGACAGAGCTCAAGTCTAATTCCCCACCACTCAAATCCCAAATCTCACATTTCCTTTTCTTTTTTTTTTTTCAAATTGTGGTAAAAAACACATGACATGAAATCTACCCTTTTAATTCTTTTTAAGTTTGGTAGTTTTGTATTATTAACTAAATTCACATAGTTGAGCAAGAGATTGCTAGAAATTTTAATCTTGCAAATCTGAAACTCTACACCCAGGCAATAACCACCCATTCCTTTCACTCCTCAGCCCGTGGCAGCCACGGGTCCACTTTCTGTTTGTAGGAGTTGGACTGCTTTATTTTTTATTGTATTTTTCACCAACTTTAGAGATCTCATATAAGAGGCATCAGACAATATCTGGTGTGTGTGTGTGTGTGTGTGTGTGTATGACTGGCTTATTTTACATAGGATACTATCCTTAAGGTTCATCCATATTGTAGCGTGTGACCGAATTTCCTTCTCTTTTAAGAATAATGTTACATTTTCTTTACTCATTCATACCATATTCTCTGAGCCCATCCATCCATCCATTGGTGGACATTTGGATGGCTTTCTCTCGTGGGCTACTAAGAATAGTGCTCTATGAAACTCGAAGTGCAGGTACCCCTTTCAGATCCTGATTTCAGTTTTGGGCGATACATATTCAGAAGTGGGATTACCGGATCATATGGTATCTCTCTTTTTAATTTTTGGAGGAGCCTCCACACTGTTTTCCACAGCAGCTATGCTGTTTCACATTCCCACCCAACAGCGCTCCAATTTCTTCACATCCCTCCACAGCGCTGCCCGATACAGCGAAGTCTTTTGTGACAAGAAGGGTCAGCTGAGGCGGCAACCTTCGTAGTTGTCTTCTTTGAAGAAATTGCCACAGCTTTCTATCAACCACCACCCTGATCAGTCAGCAAATACTGAAGCAAGACCCTCCCATCAGCTGAAAGATTACAACGTGCTAAAAGCTCAGACGACGGTTAGCATTTATTAGCAAGAAAATATTTTTTAATTCAACATGGTTTAATTTTTATTTTTTTAGAGATAATGCTATTGTACACTTACTAGATGACAGTGTAGTGTAACAAACATAACTTTTGAGTGCACTGGGAAACCAGAAAAAAAATGACTTCCAGAAAAATATTAATTATTGAATTATTTGCTTTATGGTGGCATTTGCATTATTGTGGTGGCCTGGAACTAAATCTGCACGATCTCTGAGATCTGCCTGTACTAAATAAAGGGATATGAATTAATGCAGTAACACACACACACACACACACACTTTAGATTGTATAGACCCAAGTGCGCTGGTCCTTCTTCAAGTTATTGCCGTGCACTCCCCTGGCCTGCGCTCCCCCGCCCTCTGGTGGCTGTCATGTGTACCTGCAGCAAATCTTTGTCTTCCTTGAGGACAGCCCCCCACTTGCACCCCCCTTCTTGCTCCAGGCAGTCCCAGAGCTGGGAAGAGCTTCCCCTGTTGTTAGCATCTGGGAGTCTCCCCCTGCTTTTTCCTCACTTTCTGGGCAACTCTCCTTTTGTGTGTATATGAGTTAGGTATATTATACAAATTGTGGGAGCATGGTTTCTTTCTTTCTTTCTTTAAAATTTTTTTACAATTTTGCAGCTTTCTTTACTGTTATATTATCCTCTGTTCCTGACATACCGACTCAGCGTGCCTTGTAATCGGCATGGTGGGGTGTGTGTGTGTGTGTTTGCTTGCCATCAAGGGAAAACCTTCGTTTTCACTGCATAAAATTTAGAAACGTCTAAAGAGCAAACAATATCTTAAAAGAAAAACATTTAAAAAAGTTAACAGGGGAGAAAAAATTGTAAACCTTAAACTACGATAAGTTAATTTATGAATTTAAAGCTAGTCTAATCAAAATATTATGAAGTTGGAATAGGGGATTTTTTTTCCAATTTTTTTAAATCAAAATTTATTCAGATATATATTAAATTACTCGTACAGACTTCTAATACATGCTCGTGAGTATCAAAATGGCATACAAAAATGCTCATGCCATAGAAAAATGTTATTTTAAATGTTTGTATCCATGCCAAATTTCAATAGTTGTTAAAGTAATTGTGGATCTTTAATTTAAATCAAAATACAATACTTAATATTATCTAATTCTAGAGGGTCTGGTGATGTGAAAACAATATATTGGTAAGAATTATAGGAAATGACACTTGACTGGAGAAATAGTATCTGAAAACTATAATGCTAAATCTACTTGAATAAAAGCAATTGTAATATCAATTAAATAGCAGTATCTAAACCAAAAAGAGATAAGTGAAAACTACTTTAAAGACAGAAAACACATGCAGGTGTTATGCCGTGGTTGTGGGCGTTCAGGACCGCGTTGCGGTGAGCTCAGTCAAACCTGCGGGTGTCCCTGGATGCGTGGGCCCTCGCAGCCTGGCTCTTCTCCTTCCTGGGGGTGCTGATGATCCAGGGGGCCCCCTGACACGTCTGGGCCTCCGTGGGCTGCCTGTGGGGGAGCAGGAGCAAAACGGCCACTTGGGAAAGGCGGGAAGTTGAACTCCGCTTTGGCCAACATTTGCCTGATGTGATCATTTTCTTTCCTTAGCTCCTTGACTTTTCGCTCGGTAAGCACAGCTGCCATCCAGCTCTCCTGGACTTTATTCGCATAGAAGAGGATGTCCTTTAGACAGTGCGAGGTGTTCTCCTCCAGTTCTCTGCGGGTGTCTTCGGCCATCTTCTTGTATAAGTTGCGAATCTGAGTTGCGGACTCGATGTTTCCACACGTGTAGGAAAGACTCTTCTCGATGTCTGAGCACTGCGCTTCCTTCTCCAATGATTTTCTCTCAAGTTCCCTGGTGTATTCTTGATATAATTGAGGCAGAATTTGAAGTTTCCGTTTCAACTGCTGAATCTCACTTTGAAGCTGTGAATTTTCCGTCTGCAAAGAGGCTTCCTTGGCTCGAAGATCTGTGATTTGTCCCATAAGCTCTTCATTGATTCGCTTTTCTTCCCACAGTTGTCTGGCTAGTTCCTCATTTTTCTCTTCAGCACTTTGAAGGGACACATTGGAATCAGCATCGTCAGTGACACCCTTCAGATCACCCTCTGACCGATGGATGGGCTGATTGTCATTTTCTGCTTCCCTCTTTTGCTTGACTTCCCAGTTGACGTGACCCAAGAGATCTCCAAGGAAACAAGGCCAGGGGATGGCCTTCAGAAGGTTTTCACCCAGTGGTATTAACTGGCTGACTTTATCTTTCAGAGCCCGCTGCAGTCCTGCGTTCGACTGCTCTAGCCTTTCTTTCTCCTGCTCCGTTTCCTGGAGTCTCTGCTTCCATCTCGCGATTTCTTGGGCTAGCAGTTCTGGACTCTCTAGAATGTCAGTGTTTCCATTCAAATCCTCCATTATTTTCTTCCAAAGTTGTTTTCCATTCTTCTCTGACGTTCTTAAGATGGGTCTATCACCAGTCACTTGGGAAAGTTTAGGAGGCTGGGTCTTCTGCTCCATTTTCAGAAAGTCAATGGTGTTCTGAAGTGCCAGCCTACAGCGGTTAGTACTTACTGCTGAGAAGCATAAGGTTTGTAATGTGGGAAGACTGGCCTCCACCCCGGGCAGCCCTAGGGCATCATCAGCTTGTGTCATTGGTCCCATATTCCCACTACCTTTTCCACAGACTTTAGCGTGGGCCAAACACCTTTTGCCGAGCACCTTCACACTTCTCCGAATGTGTCGTTTCTTCGCTGTCAAAACCAGTATTACAATATATGCCAGGATCTCCCAGGGAAACTCATGGAGAACTGAAATATGTCTCCAGCTTTCAGAAATCACCAGCAGGGCACCCCACAGGGGCTCTAGGACCAACTGGAAAGTGGATCTGATGGCAGGCAGTAGGCCCTCCATGGCTGTGTAGGGCTCCACAGCTCTGCCTCCAAGGGCCAGTGTTCTATGGGTCTCAACTGAAGGCTCAGAACCCTGGGGGGGGGTGCTCTGTCTCTAAGGTAAACATGTGCCTGGCAACCAGAGCAGATCAGTTGGGGTGGGGAAGGGGGAGGCCAGCCAGCTTCTAGAAGACAGTTTCCCCCTAACTTTGCCCTCAAATAGAAAGTGATCTCACTTCACTGAGTTCCCCCCACAACCTTTATTGAGATACAATTCACATACCATACAATTCATCCATATTAAGTGTACAAGTCCACGAATTTTTAGCATATATAAAGAATTATATAACCATCACAATAAGCTTATTTTAGAACAGTCCCATTACTGTAAAAAAAAGACCTTGCCAAACCTGTCATTTCTATCCCCTTTGCCCCCTTAGGCTGTCAGAAGGAAATCTAAAAATTTCTGGGCTTCACAAGTACCCTTAGGGCAAACCTTTCTTCCCAGTTGATGGACCTATCCACGTAAGCAGTTTCTCTGTCATATTGGCTTAGCAATTCCTCCCTGTCTTGATAAGCTCTCTCATGTTTTAAAGACTTAAAAAAAGATTACTTTTTCAGGTTCTTTCACGTGTTTGCAAGTGGAGCGTGTCTCTGAGTGCTCAGGTGCACAGAAAGTCTCCCCTGGGTGCCTTATTTGCCCCACAGCTTGGATTTGAGATTTAGGATTCATCTCCCAGATGAATAGGCATCACTGAGCAGGGCTGGGTCCTGGAACAGGCCTGGCGGTTTGCCATGAGCTTGTGGTACTCAGTTCTGCTGCTTTTGTATGTGAAGCCACCTTCACTGGAAATGCCTTCCAGTTTGCTGATGGTATCAGATTTTTATGGCCCACGGAAGTCACGGAAATTTCTCCTCTGACTGGTATAATTGCTGAAGACGCTGGCTGGCCATTCCCCAGAGAAAGAGGTCTGATGATTGAGGTGTCCTGTTTTAGAAATGGAATGTTGGGTTTGCATCTTCTGATAGGCTGACTCTTCCAAACTTGGGAATATTTACTCTATTTCCCAAAATAAACACCATCCATACCAGTTCCCCAAAAAACTATAATAGAGAAGCATAGGTTCAAAGATCTTTCTGTTCAAAAGACCTCTTAAGACGTACACACAAGACACTATAGAATTGAACTCATAGAGGTCCTCTTCTTATCTTATTGCCCTGGATAAGACAGTCATAACATCTAGACTTAGTGTCTTCATTGGTTAGTTTTATGTATACGGTTCTTCTTTAAGGTGAGCAAGTGGGGTTTGTCTGTCTTTTTCACTGCTGGTCCCCCACAGAGCCTAGCACAGAGCCTGTACAACTGTACTAAGGTTCACGATTCAAAAAGGAACCATGTGAATAATGAATCCAAGAATTCAGACCACAGATTTGGAACAAAGCGTATGAGTTTCAGAGAAGTAGACATTTTAGAAGAAAACTGTGCTTTTAACCCTAGATGCATTGTGAAACCATGTTTCTTTCCAAGGTCTTAGAGAAAAAGAAAGCCCTGAGTGTATTCCACTGCAAATGAGCAGGAAACAGCGTGAGTACTTAATGTGCTCAAAGTGACCACCTCTGTTCGAGAGCTAGCCAGGGATTCTTGAGAGCAGCCGATTTTCCTCATGAAAACTATGGGATTATGGGCAAAATAACAAAATGGGGGTCATGAGAATCCTGAGAACGACCGATGGTAGCACAGATCTGGGTTCACATCTCTGCTGTGTCCCTGTGGACTCATCCTATTTTTTCCAGCCTTTCCTTCCGCCTCTGTGGGATGGATGTCTTAGATTTATTGTAAGATGATGGGGCACTTCAGCACCATGCGTGGCATATGGGACAAGTTCCATGTATGTTGGGTTTTGTTCATTTCTCTTCCATGATTTGAAAAAATAACCACGAGAATACTTCTCTGGTTTTTTTAAGGATTGGAAAAAAAAAAAAAAAAAAAAAACCACATAAAATAGGTAAGCTATTTTACCATAAGTTGATGTTGATCGTAAGACCAACTAGATTGGAAAAAAAAAATCTTCAACTAAAAAGGGCTTGTTGTTTTTCTGCAAGCACAGCCATATGCAAGAAATAGGGGCCAGAATCAAATTAGAAGAAAATGGTGGGAGGGATTCATTCACACACAGTCTCTATAACTTATTTAAAGTAAACTTCTAAGACAGTGCTTCTCAAACTTGACTTTGTATCATGGGAGGCCTTGTTAAAACACGGATTGTTGTCAACTCCCTCCATCCCCCCAGCCCTGCCATTTCTGACTCTACAGTATAGGGTGGGTCCTAGGAATTTTCATTTCAAATAAGATGAGAGTAATATTCTAATGCTGGTCCTGGGACCACACTTTGAGAACCATTGCCATGGAGGTGATTCTCAACCTTGGTTGTACCTTGAGATCACCTGGGGAGCTTTACAAAATACCGATGCCTGGGCTCAACCCAAACATCAGTTGAGAAGTTCTGATTTCACTGGTTCTGGGTGGAGTCTGGATGTCAGGAGTTTTAAAAGCTTTTAATGTGCAAAATGTTAAAAATAATTTCCCTGTCCGTTCTGGTATATTTTAGAAAAGAATCATTCAATTATTCATTCATTCAATAAATATCAGTCGAGTATCTACTATAACCTGAGCTCTGTGCGAGGTGCTAGGGATATGGATATAAATCGGACGGACAGAGGAAGACTGCCACATTGATAACTCATGAGGTGACTGGCATACAATGAACATATTTACAGAGAGCTGTTAAGAGCTGTAAGTGGGGGCACCTGGGTGGCTCAGTTGGTTAAGCAACTGCCTTCGGCTCCCATCATGATCCGGGGTCCTGGGATCAAGCCCCATGTTGGGGCTTCTCCCTCTGCCTTTGTTCTCTCTCTCTGTCAAATAAATAAATAAAATCTTAAAAAAAAAAAAAAGCTATAGGTGGAGGGCAATGAGGTTTAAGTGAGCAAAGACTTCATTAAGGAACTCTGAACTTAGTTTTGAAGAATGAGCTTTTTTTATGGGCAGAGACTGAGGGGAAGAAGATTTTGGGGAGAGGTCTGGGACTGGGAGTGGACACAGGATGTGTTCACAGGTGTTCTCAGGGAGCTGGAGCCTGGTTAGGTGGTATGCAAGGAGCTGGGAGAAGTTGTCTAGAATCAGGGAAGTGTTTCAAGATTCTGGGAGAAGAGTGATACAACTGGGTTTGATCACTGGCTACATCGAGAGAAGGGAGACCTACCTGAGAAATGTTCTTTAGATAGAAAAATCTCTATCATTTTTTAAAGATTTTATTTATTTATTTATTTATTTATTTATTTATTTATTTATTTTAGATTGAGAGAGAGAGCACGTGGGGAGGAGGAGGGAGAGGGACAAGCTCAGATGCAGGGCTCGATCCCAGACTGAGATCATGATCTGAGCTGAAACCAAGAGTCGGATGCTGAACCCACCGAGCCACCCAGGCTGTGGAAACAGGTTTTTCACCTGCCCCCTTCTGCTCCTCCCCTGAAACCCCGCCCTAGGAGGCCAAAGGCCATATCCGGTGTCCTGCACTGCCACCTGCAGGTAAAGTCCTGAATCACCGCCGGAATTTTATGCTGAGCTTTGGAGAAAGCAACATGTCACCAGAATACGCCTGGGCGGCCATCAGGCTGCCCTCAAGCTGGGCCAGCAGGTAACTATTCTGTTCCTTACATTTCAGACTGGCTGACTTTTCAAGGATCATTCTTCATGAATATTAAAAGGTACTTTTTTCTTCTCTGTTTTTACATCTCTGAAGTCCAAGCATGTCTTGGAATTAATCGTCAGTTTAATCCACAGACTGTTTTCCCCACTGTGATACACAAAGGAGCATCTTACAATTGATATCATCTTATACTTGGAGAAATATGGCAATATTTATTTTGCGTACATCAGAGGCGCGGCCTGATGGATAAGGCATGACTTTTGGAACGTGAAAGATCTACTGTCACCTTGAATCTCTAATACCCCTTCTTTCTTATATTCTGGATCTCCATTATTTACTAGTTACTTGATTTTTGGCAAGTTAATTATCTGAGTCTCAATTTCTTCATGCTGTGTATCTTCATCCTATGTATCTTCTATGGTTTTGTCAGAGTTAAGTGATACTCTATATAAAGTCCTTGAATGGCTCCCACCTAGCCTATGAAAGCACTCAGTAATTAAGTCTTAAGCAGAAGCCACTATCTTTGCCCACTGTAATTCAAAACCTCCCATCACCAAACTGTGTTTTCCTTTGTGCCCTTAAAACTAGGCAGCTCGGCTTCTGCTTTATTTTGATGAACCTGGAAGTGCAGAGCCCAGCCTTCTAAGTAAAGCTTTTCCAGTGCTTAAGGCAGTCGAACCTAAATGAAACCGAAAAATGACAAGGAAAACAGGTAATGCTATCTATCGCTGCCCGCTGGATTCCGTTTGTAGCTCTCCCTAGCAATCACAGGATAAAAGAAAGCCCCGTGTTGAAGGGCAGGGCGTAAGCAGCTGGGTCTTGAAGCCTCAGTTAGCTCTGCAGGGAGGCAGCTCTGAGGAGCACCCCGATGGGCAGAGAGCTTATAAAGATGTCTTGGAGCAGGCTTTCATGTTTGCCAAGCGGCTGCCCCTTCAGCCCCCTAATATCCCTTCTTTCTTAAATGATATGAAATTGTACAGTCCAAGTTCTTAGCACAAGTCCCAAGGAGAGGGAAGCAGCAAGAAAAGGGGAAGAAATCAAAGCTTTTCATGGTGCCCGCCCTGTACTCTCTCTTCTTGGTAAAACCATTGCATTTCTGGGGGTTGCGTTGGGAGGAGGAGCTGAAGGGGGAGAAATGGAGATTTTTTTTAAAGGTTGATTTGTTTGTTTTAGAGAGACAGAGCGAGAGAGTGCAAGAGAGAACAAGCAGGGAGAGAGGCAGAGGGAGAGAACCTCAAGCAGACTCCCTGCTGAGCTCAGAGCCTGACATGGGGCTTGATTCCAGGGTCATGAGCTGAAACCAAGAGCCAAACACTTAACTGACTGAACCACCCAGGAACCCCTAGATGGGAATCTTGAAATACTCCTCCTGCCTGGGTCCCCCTCCCGCTGTCCCTCTGTCCCTATTCCTAGCCATTGTTCACTTTTATCTTCACCGCTCTCCTACATAGCTTGTAAGCTCAGTTGATACCTTGGGGTCCCTGATGGATTAAGAATCTTGCAGGTATGTGATAAAGTTTGAATCCAGGTTGATGTGACATCCACCTGTGGGTTTTGTTTTGTTTTTTCCTGGAGAGCGCCCCGCCTCACCACATTGCCGACCCCAAGTAGAAACCACCCCCAGGACCATGAGCTCATGACCTGAGCCAAACCAAGAGCCCATTGCTCGACCAACTCTACCCTTCCCCCCAAGGCGCCCCTGTACGGGGATTTTGTGCAGGTGTCAGCACCCCTAAATCCTGTGTTATTCAAGGGACAACTGTATATGTACACACGTACGTACAGAAGTCTGTGGACACACATACACACACGCGCCCAGGGCAAAAGGCCACAGTTAGGCACAGCTGAGGCTTTTTACCAGACTTACAGCAGAAAATCAGACCCAAACCAAATTGCTCTGAGCCTTCTTTTTTCACGGACTCTGTAAGATCCTGGAAAATAGCCTCAGAGATTTCTGTAGTAAAGATGAGCAGAGTGGCAGATCTTTGGAATAAGATGTGCTGAGATCTGGGGCCGCTTGCGCAGCATGGGTGGGGGACCGGAGGGGCTGTGCTCCTGGATATGGAGATGCCTGATGCTCCCGGATACGGAGATGCCCGATGCTCCCAGATACAGAGATGCCCGGTGCTCCCAGATATGGAGATGCTCAATGCTCCCAGATACGGAGATGCTCAATGCTCCCAGATACGGAGATGCTCAATGCTCCCAGATACGGAGATGCCCGGTGCTCGCAGATATGGACATGCCTGGTGCTCCCTGATAGGGAGATGCCTGATGCTCCCGGATATGGAGATGCCTGATGATCCCAGATACGGAGATGCACGGTGCTCCGAGATATGGAGATGCCCGGTGCTCCCTGATATGGAGATGCCTGGTGCTCCCAGATATGGAGATGCTCGATGCTCCCAGATACAGAGATGCCCCGTGCTCTCCGATATGGAGATGCCCAGTGCTCCCAGATATGGAGATGCTCGGTGTTCCCAGATACGGAGATGCTCGGTGTTCCCAGATACGGAGATGCCCGGTGCTCCCAGATACGGAGATGCCCGATGCTCCCAGGTACAGAGATGCCCGGTGCTCCCAGGTACAGAGATGCCTGGTGCTCCCAGGTACGGAGATGCCCGGTGCTCCCCGATATGGAGATGCCCGGTGCTCCCCAAATGGAGATGCCTGGTGCTCCCAGATATGGAGATGCCTGGTGCTCCCAGATATGGAGATGCTCAATGCTCCCAGACACGGAGATGCTTGGTGCTCCCAGATACGGAGATGCCCGGTGCTCCCGGTATGGAGATGCCTGCTGCTCCCAGATATGGAAATGCTCGATGCTCCCAGATACTGAGATGCTTAGTGCTCCCAGATATGGAGATGCCCGGTGCTCCCCGATATGGAGATGCCCAGTGCTCCCAGATAAGGAGATGCCCGGTGCTCCCAGATATGGAGATGCTCAATGCTTCCAGATATGGACATGCCTGGTGCTCACAGATATGGAGATGCTCGATGCTCCCAGATACTGAGATGCTTAGTGCTCCCAGATACGGAGATGCCCGGTACTCCCCGATATGGAGATGCTCGGTCATCCCCAATATGGAGATGCCCGGTGCTCCCAGATATGGAGATGTTCGGTGCTCCCAGATACGGAGATGTCTGCTGCTCCCAGATATGGAGATGCCTGGTGCTCCCAGATACGGAGATGTTCGATGCTCCCAGATACGGAGATGCCCGGTGCTCCCTGATATGGAGATGCACGCGGCTCCCCGATATGGAGATGCCCGGCCGTGTTGAGTGGGGCAGTGGCTCTGTGCTTCAAAGCCTGGGACTTCCAGGAGCAGAGGCATAGCTCACTCCGGGAGCCCCAGCGGGAGGTGGACACCGCTCCGCTTCTACTCTCCTAGCCCCAGCGGGAGACTGCGTCATCCCCTCTTTGACAAATGGGGACTCCAAAAGTGGTACCTGAGTCACAGAACGTTGGCATAGAAACATAACAAAGCACTTAAGGAGCACTATGACCAGAGGGAGGAAGACTAGGGAAAACGTCAAGAACGCAAGTAAACAATGAATTTCAGATAAAGACTTAAATTAAAGATAGATTCAGGACTTAAATGATCTACTCAGCAAATTTACTGGAAAGCTACCAGAACTTCATCTCTAGCCCCTGACTTGAACTAAAGCCTCTCACTGGCCTGGGTCACTTCTGATGCCCCAGGAAGTGCAGAGGCCCGTGTCCATGGGCTCAAAGTTCTCAAAAATTTGGAAAACAAAGTTACTTTATTTAACTTATTTATTTTTAAGATTTCATTTACTTATCTGACAGAGACAGAGAAAGAGTAGCAGGCAGAAGGAGAGGGAGAAGCAGACTCCCCACTGAGCAGAGAGCCGGAGGTGGGCCTCAATCCCAGGACCCTGGGATCATGACCTGAACGAAGGCAGATGCCCAAAGGACTGAGCCACCCAGGTGCCCCAAAACAAAATTATTTTAAGCACCAACAGCTAAGACCGCTGTCTCTTCTCCCCTAGAGCAATAGGTTTTCCTTGTGGGCCCAGGACTGAGAGATCCCGGGACATGGGACTTTCAGTGCTAATATCGGCCAACTCCAGGGCAAACTGGGATGAGTCAGTTATCCCACTTTCCATTCTTCCCTTCCTACATCTCTGTCATCAGATGGCACTGGAAAAAATACAGAGCCTATGGGATCTGGCAGAGGGGAGATTGAATAAGGGATGCATTTAGTTTTGGCCTGGTGGGGTAGATGCCTGTGGTTGGCGATCATTTTGCGTTAAGTTATGGATAAGTGTTGCAGTGTAGATCAGCGTCCAGGGTGCTAGCACTGACCCACTCAGCATTCTCTGACCCATCACAGCGCCCCACTCAGCATTCTCTCACCAAGACACAGAACCTCAGCTCACGCCACATTATGACCATGCCCTACTGCGCCCGGCACCTGGAGAACAGGTGTAGTGGGGGAGAACAAGGTTTGGAGAGTACAGGGCCAGAAATCAATGTGTGGAAAGCCTTCCAATGATCAAATATATACAATTGATGATAGAAGATGGAATTCTCATTGGTATTTAGTCAAAATGGAAGTTCTCCCCTCTCAAGAATCAACTCCAGAATGCAGTGTTATACCAATACAAAGGCATCATGGATTTTTTCTTTTTGGGAATTGAGTGAAGTGTTGTTTTTCAGATTTCCTATTTGAAAGGTTTTATAATGAATGTGTTGGTGTCTGAATTCATATGTGTGATACATCCCAATTATCAAGAACAAAACAATTTTTGATCAAGTCTACTAAAGGAAAGGCTAACTTTTCTTGTTATTTCCTCTATGGAAAATATACAATTGCAATTATATAGTGAGGTGATCAAAGAATATGAAGCCAAAAAATGTAGGAAAATAAAAACACTACTACAGACATATATTAAGCGGTCATTTCATAAAAAATATTATGCCATCTTTCTGGATTAGGGGCATAGTTGAGATATTTGTCAACATATTAAATTTTTTTTTCTGTTGTGATTTCTTTTCACACTTTGGACAAATACTCACTTTTGTATCAAATTTTGTGTTTATGTTTGCATTTTTCATAAAAGGTCTTTTAATAAATAAACTTACATGAATTTATTCCTCAGCCCTGGATCTTTCTCTGAAAGAAATGTATAAAAATCCTACAAGAACAGATAGGAGTCTATATGCATTTAAAGTGGTGGGGTCCTCAGGCAATGTGGAATCCTACAAAGCATTAAAAAAAAGATAAGCAAATTTCACTCTATAAATAGCATGGTAAAAGATGACTTCAGTAAAGTCAATAGAAAATTATAAATTTTAAAAAATATGTTTGCAACCCAGATAGCACAGAGTCTTATCATCTAAACTGTATAAGGAGATCTTAAAACCAACAAGACGAGAATGCACAAACCATTTGAGAAAAAATAACCTAAGATGTGAAGAGGCAGCATTTCTTTTAAGCACATGTATTAGGCCAGAAAGCACATTGTAGCAGTTAATTTAGCTTTAATATTATACAGACCCAGAGGTCTGATAACAATTAAGTTAGAGAATGGGAGCATAATAACAGAAGAACCCATTCACATGGGAACATGAAACACATCTAAATAACTCATGGGCCAAAGAATCCATCATGGAAATTAAGCAATTCTTGAGAATTGGACAATAGTAAGAATACCTCATATCAAAATTTGTGGGCGGGGCGGGGGGGCTCCTGGGTGGTTCAGTTGGTTAACCCTCTGACTCTTGGTTTTGGCTCGGGTCATGATCTCAGGATCCTGGGAAAAGTTGTGGGAATGTCCCTAAAGCTAGAGCCTTAAATCTTTATATTGGGAAAGAAGGTTAAATGAACTAAGTGTCCATCTCCAAGAAAATTCTTAATAAGGATACGGTACCCGAAGAGGTCAGAAGGAAGAAAAAATACATAAGCACAAGTTAATAAAATAGAACACAAAGAAAATCACTCAAAAAAAAGGAAAATGCTTCCTTTGCTTTAATTAATAAAATGGAAAATTCTGATGTGGTTGAGCAAGAAAAGAAAGAAAAGGCATTAATAAATATTAGGAACTAAAAGGGTCACGATTAGAGATACAGTGTAGATAATGGTAAGAGGAAATCATGAATGAATTTACACCAACTAATTAAAAACAGAGATATATGGATCATTTTCTAGAAATTATTTAGTTCTGATTATATTTATCTAATTTTCTAATTGCACAAGTAACTTAACAGAAATTGTATTTCAAGAAGAACCAGAAACCAGAATTGATGTTTAACCATTACAATATTTTTTTAGAATCAGTAAATGACAGTCTATTTCCTGAATTGACTCGGGTCAGATATCTTAGGAGCTAATTTTTGCAAAAATGAAGAAATACATTATCCGCATTTATACATCATATTTCAGAAAGT
Organism: Halichoerus grypus; assembly: GCF_964656455.1. Lineage (NCBI taxonomy): Eukaryota > Metazoa > Chordata > Mammalia > Carnivora > Phocidae > Halichoerus > Halichoerus grypus. The sequence goes on along the minus strand of NC_135719.1, from coordinate 17,293,610 downwards.
AGAAGAAATGAAGTGAGCCTCCTTAACTCCCTTTCTGAAGTTAATAATGACTTTGACACCAGACTGAAAAAGAAGAGCACAAAATGTATTATGCAATCTCTCTCATGAAAGTAAACTCAAAAATCCTGAATAAATATTAGCAAACAGAAGTTACCACTTGATTATTTTTAAAACCATTATGAACAAGGTTGATTTATCATGAGACTTCCTGGATGATTTAAGACGAGAAAAAACGATAAATGCAATTCATCACACAAACTAATTTAAAGGATAAGAAGTTTCTAAAGTACCCAAATGGACATAAAACAAGAATTTATTAAAATCCAGTATCCATCTAAGATTTGCATATACACATATGCACACACAAAGCATAGAAAGCTAAACCTTAACTTATAAATATTATCTAATTCAACACTACAAACTACTTTATATTTAATAGTGAAATGTAGAGCCATTATTTTGCAAGTCAGGAACAAGGCAAAGATGAGTCCAGTGCAGTAGGAAAAGGTAGAAACAGCTCTAAAAAATGATGAGCTAGTTTCTATGGAGGAAAAACAGATTTTATTGAATGATGCAGAGTAAAGGATTAAGCAAGCTCTTGGATTGGAAGACATGCTTTCATAAAGATGCCAATTATTTTCAAATTAGTATATAAATTTCATGCAATTCTAATCAAAACCCAATCGGTTTTTGGTAGAACTCAAAATGCTCATTCTACAATGTATATGGGAAGCATAAGGCAAAAAAGAACCCCTGAAAACAAACAAACAAAAAAAACCCCACATAATTCTGAATTAGAACAAGGTAGAGAGACTCACCCTACCAGATATTCATATTTATTATAAAGTAATACCAATTAAGAGAGTGTGTATCAGTGCATGGTAGAAAAAAAGCAAGTTCAGGAAAGATAATGTACCTGACACTATTTATGTCAAGCGCCAAACATACAAAAATAATATGATTTATGCACATGGAAGAAAATGTACAATGAAAACATAAAAATATTAATAAAAGTGTCAGTTATCGTGGCTCAGTCAGTTAAGATTCTGCCTTCAGTTCAAATAATGATCTCAGGATCCTGGGATCAATGGAGCCCTGTGTTGGGCTCCCTGCTCAGCGGCGAGTCTGCTTCTCTCTCTCCCTTTGCCTCTCCCCCCGCTTGTGTGTGCTCGCACTCTCTCTCTCTCTCTCAAATGGATAAATAAAATCTTTTTAAAAAAAGAAAGTGTCAATTTTCAAATTTCAGATTTGTAGTTCCTTTAAATGGGAAGAGAGAGGTACAAACCCACAGAGGCTATAGCTACAATTGTAATGTTTTATTTAAAAAAAAAATTTCTAAAGCAGAGATTCCCAATTTTCTTGGTTCATAGCACCTTTATTATCTCCATTCTTTTGTGATGCTACCCAAGCTGAAAGAAATGTCTAAAGGTTCCCTTTATTAAGTAGAGTCCAAAAATTTTGATAGTAATGGTTGTGAGGTGTCCAATGTCCCCATGTGTCCCTTGAAAACTAAAAACATACGATGGCATTCCTATGAGTTCCCTGTGGCACACAGTTTGGGAACCACAGATTTTTAAAACAGATCTTGAAAATAATCTAAATTCAACCAAGCTAGTTGATAGATCCAAGAAAGTTTGTTGTATTTTTTCTCTACTTTGATGAATTGGGCTGAGTGCTTTGCCCAAGTCATTCCATTTTGTCCTCACAAAGGATCCTGTGTTCTCTTTCTGTGTGAGAGGAAACAGAGGTTTAATAAGTTGGAGAAAATTCGCTGTCACACACTTGTAAGTGCTGAGGCCTAGACTGAAGCCAGTCCTCTCTGATTGAAGGCCACCGGGTCATGCGTTAATGGGACAGACCACTACTGAACATGTGTTTCAGGTACTAAACCCTGTCAGCCAAGGGAGAGTGGACGTAGCCATTGTCCTTGCACATGTGGTGGGAGACGAACAGGGAAGGAGTGTTAAGCACCGGGGAAAACGTGTGCTCAACCCAGTAGTGAGCAGTCAGAAGTCAGGAGGGGTTTGGGGTTGAGTTTGTGCTGAGGCTTGCAAGATAAATACACATTTGTTTATGGGGATCCACCAAAGTACAAAGACAGAGAGATAAGGAACCCTGTGGTCCTCTTAAAAAGCAATGGGTTATGCCCCAATGGCCAGGGCAAATATTAAATTATTTGTAAGGACTGCACCGTGCTCTTACCCCCCTCCCTTGGCACCCAAAGTGTTAGTGACTTTGACTACTCAGAGTCCAATTCCATTTTATTTCTATCATATCTTCCCATTCCTCCCAAACCAACAATAAAAGCTTTACACTAAAGATACATCTTTTACATGTCGAGTGACAGCTTACTCATTTCTGTATTTCCTAAGACCTCAGCCTATGTCCTGAATATGTTCTAAAGGAAATAGTAATTTTGAATATGTTTTTGAAATCTGGATTGTTTGGGCTCACAAGTATTAAGCTGAAGGAAAAAGGAAAGGCTCAGTGCGTTTTCATATATGCTCTAGCTGTCCTATGAATCCCCTGGGTCTTAGGAATTTACAGAAAGGTACAAGAGTCCCTGCCATCTTGATGTAAACTTCTAATGTTCCAATTGCAAAAGCAAGTGAATGTTCTGAGCAGTCCTGGCTTCAGAGGTCCCTGGGAAATAGAATTCCATTTACACAGCAAGGCTCTGGGTCAAAAATCTGCCTGGGTTAAGTGGTGACTTTCTCTCCTTTGAAATTCATTTGAGTTCTGTTTCCTGCCTGTGTAGTTCTCCCCTTCTTGTGATGACAAACCTTGGCTTACCTTTAGTCTGGGTTTTCTAGGTCTCAATACCAAACTTTAAACTGCTTGTTTTGGGGTGCCTGGGTGACTCAGTCGTTAAGCGTCTGCCTTTGGCTCAGGTCATGATCCCAGGGTCCTGGGATTGAGCCCCGCATCGGACTCCCTGCTCGGCGGGAAGCCTGCTTCTCCCTCTCCCTCTCCCCCTCCTGGTGTTCCCTCTCTCGCTGTGTCTCTCTCCGTCAAATAAATAAAATCTTTAAAAAAAAATAAAATAAACTGCTTGTTTCTCCTTTTGCTCATACTGGTTCCATCCCACCCAGCAATCATCTATTTCCCTTGTGAGTTCAGAAGGTCTCTGAAAGACGAGGCATGTGTGGGTCACACCACCGCATTGGGGATGCCCGTGTTCATACATCCACGTGGATCATAGAAAAACGGGCTCATGGCACTATGTTCTTTAGGATCACTAAGCGCAGCCTACACACAGCAGACCGATACGGGTGAACAGCCAAGCCTTATGGGATCTGAAACAAAAACAAAAAACAAAAAAACAAAACACAAAAATTCTTCTGGGATCTGGATGAAGGAGACAAAAATTTACTTGTGAGATAAAAATTATCAAAATCTTTGATTTTTGTATTTCGGGGGGGGGTTGCCATCAGCCCGGAAACTGCTTTTTCCATGACTTGGTGCAGCACAGATTGGCACAGAAAGAGATCCAGGAGAACACAAAGCAAAAAGATGCTTTTCCAGAGTGACAAGTACCTGCATCACACATCCTGCAAGTTTTACTCTAGAAGACAGAAGCTCCTGCAGGAGGGGCAGTTCAGCGCAGACAGCGAGAGCTGTGGAAATGGAGTGCAGCGATCTCTGTACCAATATATACAACTTCTGTTGCATTTGTAGAGACCCCTCTCTTTCTGCCACAGTTTAGTGTCAACGGTCCCGATTAAGTGCAGGAGCACTCCAAAGATGGCGGTACGGGACGTGGAATATGTGGGGCCCAAGTTAGGAATCATCAGAGCAAAACAGTGAAAGAAGGAGAGCGACAGATTCCAAGCTGAGATAACCCTCCTTCCCACGGAGGGGTGGTGGCAACTTCTCAGTGAAGGAGGTACATGGCTCTGGGACCCTACCGTCCGGTCCGTAGAATTGGTGCCTGGATCCTGCTGCTGTAAATTAATAGTTTGTTCAACCATTCTGTCCTTACCACATCCTGATTTACTCTTTAAAAAAAAAAAAGATTTATTTATTTGAGAGAGAGAGAGCACGCGCACAAACAGGGGAGCGGGGCAGAGGGAGAAGGAGAAGCACGCTCCCAACTGAGCAAGGAGCCCCACGCGGGGGGCTCGATCCCAGGACCCTGGGATCATGACCTGAGCCGAAGGCAGATGCTTAACCGTCTGAGCCACCCAGGCACCCCTTAAATATGTGTTCATTTTTTTTTTAAAGATTTTATTTTGAAGTGATCTCTACACCCAGCGTGGGGCTCGAACTCACAACCCTGAGATCAAGAGTTGCACGCTCTACCGAAGTAATTTAATAAGCATGTAATTGGAACTTCAGCAGAAATTAAGAATAGAGTCAACATCACACTCTAAAAATATAGACCAGGCAGCAGGCGATATCGTTGTGAGAACAAAATGGAAAAAAAAAAAAAAAAAGATTCAGTAGTGGCGCGGCCAGGATGAATTGCACAAGATTTATCACTAATGGAATTGTGGGAATGCCTGCCCAATATTGCCAGGCCTCCTAATTGTCCAAGAGCTGCCAGTAACCCAGATTTTGACTTGAATTCAGTAGATTTTTGACATGTCGACGTGAGTGTAATGAGGCCAACATTTTTTTGGCCAAATTAACATATATGTGTACAGGTGAATCCAAAGACCCCTAGTTTGTGGGACCTGCTGTGTGTGGAGCCGACTTATCATTATATTCTAGATGCTGGTGCCTGAGCCAGCAAAGGCTACTTACCGAGTCTATTGGTGAGAAATACTTTACCGTTTCTGCAAGTCTGTTTTTCCATCTGTTTTCCGTCTTTTGTCAATAGGACACCCTTGTGAGTCTCAAGCATTTTGGGGAATTGGCCACTATGGTCGCCGTGGGTTACATCGAGAATGCCAAATATCTTAATTTAAAATATGTTATACAGCAATATAGTATACTTACATGGAATACTGAAGTTGCCTGAGCTCAGGAATGACAAAAGTGTTCCTTTCTATTGCAAACTCTAATTGGTGTTCATATGGTCTGCCTGACATGCAGTGAAGAGAACAGATCTCAGTTGGGAAGAACACAATGATTGTTTGCATCACAGCATTGCTAGATGGAAATCCTCTTCCAGATATGGGCCATATCTGTCTTGATCCTCACCTGAACATTTTCCAATGAGATCCTAAGTGCCCTGCAAGCTGAAAACACAAACATGAAATCTCACGTTAAAAGCTGATTATCTGTATAGTGATGGGGGAGAGAATTAAGCTCTCCATTCGTAAATATTTGAATGCATGCTGCATGTCTGGCACTTACATAGGCAATGGGGATTCAGAAGTGAATAAAACAAGCAAAAATCCCTTCCCTCATGTAGTTTAATTATATGGCTAAGGGGTGAGGGGAGACTCAAGAAAGAAACAGCTAAAATAGAGACACCATAGAGTGTATTACAAAATGTTAAGTGCAATGGGAAAAGGGGGGATTTAGGGACTCTCTGTGTGTATGGGGGGTAGATCACAATTAACCAGGATCAAAAATTAGCAGTTGGAATATTTAAAACATTCCATTTAGAAATGGAACGGGCATGCATACGCCCTGACCCCCCCATCCTCCAATGGTATTACATGGCATTTCCACCACTTAATGCACTTGCATAACCTTCCAGTATCTGGAGTCACTCGAGGTATCCCTCTCCATCCCCAACATAAATTAACATGTACAATATCTGGTCATTGTTTAGAAGGTCCAACGAGGCCCATGCATTCTAACTAATTAATTAAAATTAGTTCTAAAAAACTCGGAGATTAAATTCTGACTTCGTAGATGCCCAGTTATGCACCTGAGGGGTTGTAGTCTTTCTAGACTAGCACAATCAGGGAGAGTGTCCCAGGGCTAGCCTGACCACTCAGTGGACCACACATGGCTTTATGCTGAGGCGTGACGGAGACACAGGTAATGAAACCCAAAAAGAAAACTCAAATCCCTGAGTGGAGAAGAATTTGAGACAATTTCTCAAATAAAAGGGCATAGAACAAGGGAAGCTGTTCTCTCCAAACAGAACAGATAGAATGAAAAACGAGGGAAGGTGTCCCCCACACTGATTCACGTTTAGGACCTGTTTACAGAATTCATTTAATTTGAATAAAATGTGATCAACACGTTATGGTTACTTTCTTAGGGCAGCCTTTGGCCTCACTCAAATAGTCCAAGTACAGAATAGTACAGAGAGTCTCCAAGAAATCTTCGGCACCTAAAAATAGCCTTCTAAATCAAGGTCATGCGGTGCTTGGGTGGCTAAGTCGGTTAAGCATCTGCTTTCAACTCATGTCATGATCTCAGGGTCCTGGCATCGAGCCCCACATTGGGGCTCCCTACTAAGTGAGGAGTCTGCTTCTCCCTCTCCCTCTACCTCTGCTCCTCGCCGCTGCTCATGCTCTCCCTTTCAAATAAATAAAATCTTAAAAAAAATCAAGGTCATAGTGAGGATTCTAAGAATGAAGAAAATTATCTTTTCAAAAGCAAAGTGTGAATCCCAAAAGGTGAATGTGATTTTTGTACCTGGAATGAGGCAGAACATTTCTTATAATGGGCTTCTCTGTGATTCAGTGTTTTGGGTTCATGATTAACTTAGTAAAATATGTATAAATTAAAATGTCCAGAATAATTCTATGCACCCTGGATGGCAATGATCAGAATTTAGTTGAAAACCGTTTTCATCTCCAATTTCTGGCTCGTAGTCAAGCGGTATATACTTATTAGTAAGTCTGTCCCTTTAATCAGTTACATGCCTCACAGTCTCATTTGATCTCTATGATGATCTTTCAATATAAATGAACTCATGAGCTTCTGAAAGGAAAATGATTCTCCTGACCCAAATGACAATCCCATAGAATTGTTATTTATTTATTAAAAAAATTGCTGAGACCACAGGCCGGGTCAGCTGATCCCCATTTTAGAACTGTGTGGACAGAAGTTTCTTTTTCTTTTTTTTTTTTTTTGCCTGATGCCATTGTCCCAAAAGCAAAGCTGCAGACAGTGGTACATACATGATAAATCTCCAACAAAATAAGAAAATTCACATAAAGCAAACTATTCATTTTAAAAAACTGTTTTTCATCCTGAGATTTTTATCCTGAAATTGAAGAAACAGTAGCTGGCAGAGATTTTTTTTTTTTTTTTTATGTGAGTGCACGTCTGTACTTGACACATTTGAGTTTGCATCTCATTTTCATCTTCTAATTTTTAAAAAATATATTTTACTGATAACAGTGCAAAATCTGGGGACAACTGACCTAAAACACTTATATCCTTCTCTATTCTCCTCTCAAGACACAAGATTGGACTTCAACTATGAATGATCTAAATTTGTAGAAAGTTCAAAAAGTAGCTGGATGAAACATCAAATAACACATCAAAAAGCTGAGATGTATCAATGTGTCAGGGTTCAAAAATAATGACTTACAGTCAGTGATAGGAATGCTTTTCCACTGTGTCTATTTTGAGGGCAAGCCTGAAATTCACAACTTAGCAGAAAAAGTAAAAGATCTGTGGGGAAATGTGACGAATTTGTCATTGCTCAAATCCAGTGCTCAGCCTTGGGCTGAATTTAGTATTAATCTTGATAGAGGCATGTTTGCAGTGGACAGAGAATAAGAGAAATACATGTAGGATTTATTGAGGATGCAGTAAAAAATCCATCTTTTTAGGGCTATTTTTCTTCCACAATAAATGACTAGGGGAGGAAAAAAAGAAAAGCTTAAAATTGGTGTCAAGCTCTTTACTCCAACCATTTGGGATTAGCTGGAAGAGAAATATGTCTGCTTATAATGAATCACTTTTGATGAAGTTGAAAAGAGGGAGGGGAGAGAAGTATCCAGCAAGCAGGGGTTTGGGAGGATTTCCTGAAGTCCCTACACTGCAGTTCACCAATAGTAATGGACTATCAATGAATTTTTACCAACTGAATTTAATACATAAGTTGAGTATAGTCCTTAAATTCTATGAGGAAATATATGTTACGAAATGAGAATAAACCACTCCTCCCTTTCCAGAGAAAGACATTTTTCTCATCTGTTAACGAAACCTATGATACTGCAAAATGGTGATCTTTGTCAGATTTGGGGCTTTACACTAAATTGTAATTGGGCAATTAGACTAGGAAGCGATTTTGCCCTGTTCCACATTAAAGACAAGCTACATGACACAGGGTTTTTTTTTTTAAAGACAGAGGCTTCACTGCAGTTGTTCAAAATTGTCCGTCATTCTACCAAGCACTGGATTGAATCAAGAGGTGTAATTTGGAGCACCTGGGTGGCTCAATCAGTTAAGCCACCAGCTCGGTGGTGATCCCAGGACCCTGGGATCTAGTCCCGCATCAGGCTCCTTGTTCAGTCAAGAGCCTGCTTCTCCCTCTCCCTACTTCTTCCTCTGCCTGCCACTCTCCCTGCTGGTGCTCTCTCTCTCTTTGACAAATAAATAAATAAAATATTTGAAAATAAATAATTAAATAAATAGGTGTTATCTGGGGGGAAAAGGCATCTACCATGATATATTTTCCTTTTTCAAACTCATTTCCAATTGTTCTCAGGATGCTCCCCATCTTCTTCTTAGTTGGAGTGATTAGTGCTTATCTTTTTACTTTGCACATTTTAATAACCTCTTGCCTCAGAAAAAGCATGCACTCAGTCTCAGTGAACTTCTAACAAGGAAGTTTCAAGACAAGAGAAAAGACAATGGGAAATATGCATTCATGGTTTTAGGCAGTCCTAGGTGTTATGGATATGTTGTTGATAATATATCCCTCCTACGTGCAATGTTCCAGTTTATGTTGTTCCAATAACACCAATAAACCACATAGATGACATTGTAGATGATTTGAGATCCTGCTTGACTTTTTGTTTTAAGGGAAATAGAAACGGACGAACTATTATATGCTTGACCTTCTTGAACCCAATGTCCATAGTGGAAAAGGTTTGAAACGGACTATGTCCATAACGACCTTCTCCCCACTCCCTGCACAGTTTCCTAGATATAGTGCTTTTCACTTGCATACATGTTTCTGGTCTACTCTTTATTTTTAAAAATCTCCCTACACAGTATCTATAACAGACCCTTCTGCACCCTATAAGCATCAACCTTTAAATTGTTAGGGGGTATATATTTTTCCCACCAATCCCCAATAGTTTCATCTTCATCCCCTTCCATGTTGTTCTTAACATAGTTTCCAGAATTATCAGAACACCTCCCTTTGGGGGAAGCTGCTATATATTTCATCATCACTCTCTAAACTGTTTAGAAAATAGATACTAGCTGAAGTCTGTATTCGTAAGTCCATCACTGTTAAGAACTCAGTCCATGACATATTAATTTACTCCTAAGCTTCCAGCTGAGGCCAGACTAACCTGAATGGTATTTGATTACAAAGATCAACGAGTTGGCATGAAACGGGATGGATCATTGAGCAAAACAGTTTATTAGTTCTCCTTAGTACAACTGATGTTTTTAGGAGCTGTGGTTTATAGTCTGTGGCATTGTTTGTTGGACTCCTTCCTAAGCCATCAACTATCCAAATCAAACCACTATCAGCACCTTGGAGAATGTAATTATATGTTACAGACATTCTCTAAGAGAGGTAGTGTGCAGCAGTTCTAGAACACTCCCCCCCATTTTTCTTGATTGAGGACCTCTTATTATTTAATGTCAAATATTTCACGTAAACTATTGACTATTAGGAGAAAGTTTATCGGTTTCTAGATAGTATTTTTTTCCTAGCTTTGAGGCTGAAAAATATTTCATATAATTCATATAGTCGGAGGAAAGTTGTCAAAGCAATAGATTTTATGATTACCCCCCCCAACTCCCACATACACATACAAACACGCATGCATGCGCTTTTAAAAAATCTCTCAGAATCCAAGAATGTAGCGCTGGAAAGGGACCTTACTGAATTCTTTCCTAATTCGGTAGTAAATATAGCTGAAATTATCTGAGCTCACCAATTTGTTTCAAAGAGTTAAAAGAACATAGGAGCTCTACTTAAGGAGCCTTACTGTACGAAAGTGAGGGCGAGGCTGGAGATATTAAAACTGTAGGAGGGATACTGTGAATAGGGTTACTTGGAGTCGCTGTGGTGAGTTGGACTGCTTCTTTCGTCACCTTCCAAATATTCTCTATTACAGGTAGCAATTTGGGGTTAATTCAGGATTATCAATCAATCACAGTCGGGCTCAAAATTTCATCGGAAGCTTTGCCTCTGTTCTCCTGCTGACTCTTGATTGGAGTCACAGTGGCAGGGCAGGGAAAAGAGGAACACTTTGTTCTTGTTGCCAGCATGTCCCACTAGCAGGCTAGCTGCTTGCTGCCACTCTGGAAGTTTCATGGGAAGATATTCTTGGAATACATTCTGAGCCAAGAGATCCAAATGAGATCTATCAGGTGTTGAGGGTGGGCCTTCTAGGATCCATGTTACTGCCTGTATGTTATGCCCCACCTGCCACTTCAGTTGCTGTCCACATTCCCAGGGGTCCTCCTAGTGTCTCAGAGACTTCTGTTTTCCTACTCCATCTGGGACGCAGTGTGTCTGTCTGTCTCACTGTTAACACATGTAAGTTCCCAGAGGATCTTCTTTATTTCTCTCTTGCCCCTGAGCTGCCAGGCGCTGAGAGCAAATTTCGGTGTACAGCTCACTCTCCCTACATCCCTCTTCCATCCTATCCTTTGTCCCCCTTCACCACGTGCCCACCCCCGACCCCAAACTCTCTTTACATAAAGAAGGAATGAAAGCCAGGTAATGACAACCCAGTTCTACCATAACGTGGACCTTCAAATCTGTGTCTCATCCTTGAATTCTTGACCTGTTACCACAGAAACCGAGACTCTCCATGTGCTGGTCACTGCACAAGGAAACAGGGGCCTAATTTCTGCACAGAAGAGAAGAGCACACATTCTGGGCACTCCGGGTTTAAACAGATATAAGATAGGGGTTGAGAGGATGTCATGTGGATCTCAAATAACTCTGTTCCATCTTAGTTCTGCATTCTATCAGTGGGAATTTACCTAATTTCCCAGTGCCTCGGTTTCCCCACCTGTAAAAGAAGAAGGATAATGCTTCCTACTTCCTAGGAGGGCTTTGAGGATTAAGTCCATTCTTATACACAGGGCTTTTCACCAAGAGCAACTAATGCATAATAAGTGTTTGGTAATTATTAACAATTGTGATTAATCAGTTCCCTTAATAGCTCACATATTATTCCGTCATACATCTTTAGCCTTTTGGCACATAATACCAAATCTTTAGTCATTCACTTTGGATCAAGAGGTCAAATGCCATTTAGCAAATTCCAGCATGGACTTAGGTCCCTACTGACATTTATAAATAGCACAAATAAATGTAGTATGGGTTAGGTGTGTAAGTTGTGTGGTATCTTCCCTCAAGGCTGGCAGGGTAGGGCTGATAGCCTGACCTCTAGGGCATGAACATCATTCCCCGCTCACACCTGGTCTTTTACACAAAACCGTCGACTGACTAGGCAATCTAGAAATTCCAAAAGTTCAGTGGCAGATATGTCCTTTTGTGAATATTATTCATCTGAACGACGATTTGAAACTTGCAAAACATTGTGAGGGTGAGAAAAGAACTAGGAATAGCTAGGCAAGTAAGGGCATGTTAGTACAATTTCATGGAAGTGCAATTTAGTGATTCAACTAAATTTATACTTACGTCCACACACTGAACATTCACTCTCGGAAAGTTTATTTTTGTTGCTAACCTTTTATTTGGAACCAAGGAATAAATTTCAATTATTCATTCAATTTATTTCATAAAGAGATACATGGCATGAATTATCAGCCTTTGTATTATGAAAATGCATATGGAGGACCTTAGCATTAAAATGAATATAACAAATACCAGAAATAAAAGCCAGATGCTGTCAAGCTAGGATGTCTACTAGGCCTAGCAGGAGATCTTGGCACAGGCATCAAGATTGTTTTGTTAGTAAATGTGATCATTTGCACTTGGAAGATCTTCAAGCTAAGGATCTACCCCTTCAACTCTAACTGCCTTTCATGACTTAAGTGTTTTATTAAAGAACTTATATTCATGATACTAAATTTACACTTTAAAGTTGAAAAGTCAGCACTTAAAAATTAACTTATTCCTATAAACAAATAGAAATAAAATTTTAAAAAAATATATAAAAGTGATCATGGCATACATGCATTTCTTGAAATAAACTTTTATTTGCCCATTTTTCCTTTTCTTCTCTTTTTCTCTTTCTTCTGTGTCAACCCTATTCCCCTTCCCACCTTCCCTTATCCAGAAGCCCATGTTAACATAATAGGTGCATTTCAGTGGTTTTCTTCAATGGAATATATAGATATGTGTAGATATGTGTACACACAATTACATAGTTCAAAATTATATTCATGTGTCTGCATCTTTCTTTTCTCATTTAATATCTCAGAATAAGTCTCTGAAGTCAAGTGGCCTCGCTACTCTTTTTAAAGACTGCACACTAGTTCATGGTGTGGATACACCATAATTTATTCAGCCAGAACCCTACTGAAAGGGTTTTACAATTTTTAAATGAAAAAATTTGCCTTTACTGTGTTTTAAACATTTGTGCCCCAATGGACAATGCTATTGTAAACATCTTAGTGCCTGTCCATGACAAGAACACATAAAGAGATTAAGTGTTATTTTCATTTTACAAATGAGGAAACTATAATTAAGGAAAGGTAAATAAAAGTTTTACAAATGAGGAAATTTTATTTGTTATTCTTTTTAAAAGATTTTATTTCTTTCTTTGTTTATTTATTTAAGAGAGAGGGACAGAGAAAGAGAGAGGGAGCATGAGTGGGGGGAGGAGCAGAGGGAGAAAGACAAGCACACTCCATGCTGAGCACAGAGCCCAACATGGGGCTCGATCTCAGGACCATGAGATCGTGCCTGGGCTGAAACCAAGAGTTGGATGCTTAATGGACTGAGGCCACCCAGGTGCCCCTTATTTTATTTTTTTCAGTAAGCTCTATCCTCAATGTGGGACTTGAACTCAGGACCCTGAGATCAAGAGTCACACGTTCTACCAACTAAGCCAAACAAGCACCCCACAAATGAGGAAATTTTAGCTAAAAAAGTGCAAATGGCCACATCATCAGTCCGGTTTGACTCTAATCTCAGGTTTCACTGTGCCACATGACACTCTTTTGTCCTTGTTCTGATTTCCTAAAAATTATAGGCTATTAAAGGAAAACATGTGTGACTCAAATTCAACTAAATAGATCAAGTACCTGGCAGTGGAGATTAAATATAGTTTAGAAATTTAAGAGGAAAAGATGGATTGCACATTAATTTTTATAAATGGATCTCTTAAGGTACCATGGTTTATTACAGATGTAAGTCTTTTGGAGGCAATATGGCAAACTAGAATTTCAGAGAAACAGTTTCCAATATAAGACACTTCAAATTACCAGGTAAAACATAATGAGCATTGCAGATATCTGGTTCTGGGACACGTGGATTAGACTGAATAAAACTAAACCTCCCACTGACAACTACGTATGAGATGACTCTTGCAACTCATTGAAGAATAACTAACCGAGATGAGACTTGGATGACTGTGATCCTTTAGAAGAGAGAAGCACACAGAAGGCTCCGCATTTATCCTGGCTTTTCCCATGAAGACATTTTCCTATTTTCTGTAGAGGAAATAGAGGCCAAGCAGAAAGTGGTTCACTTATTGGAGTAAAGATACAGTTGGCAGAATGCCACACTGCCACATTGGTTGGGATTTGAGGGACAAAATCCCAGAGAATAGGGAAATACAGAGGAGTCCCCCAAATCTCTAATTCCCATCGAAATCCTTGGTTAATTCCTATGCTAAATGTGTCAGGGCAAGAGTCCAAAAGTCCAGCCAACTACAACATCTCGAAAGCCAAATAGTATAGCAGAAATCTTAGCAGCTACTTGTTGCTGGGGAGACTATGGTTGGATTTCAATTCCTAACAAGTTGGAGGAGCTTTAGAATATAGCCTAGACTTCCAGTTGAGATTCCCAAAGGACCATGAACTAGGAATAAAAGCACAGACTTGGAAGAAAGACCACACTCTAGAAGATTAACCATGGCTTAGGAATAATCTCAAAACTGAAATACACCAACCCCAAAACTCTAAAATTAAACAGCAACTAGATTATGGTGATCCACTGTCCCTATATGGTCCCTGGAAGAAAATCTCTCTCTTGCTGTGGAGGAAAATGACATCATCAAGAGCCTCTGTATTGTGTCATCTACAGTGTCATGTATCCATTAAAAATTACTAGGACAATTAAAACAGGACTAAATGACCAAAAGACATACAAAATCATATTTTTTATAAAGAACATAGAAACACAACCAAGGAGTTCCAGATCATTGATTTTTTTGTTTTTAAGAGATGTCGAGTGTATGTGAGCAGAGGGGGAGGGGCAGAGGGAGATGATGGAAATCTTAAGCAGACTCCATGCTGAACACAGAGCCCAACGTGGGGCTGGATCTCAGAACCTTGAGATCATGACCTGAGCCTATCAAGGGTCAGACACTTAACTGACTGAGCCACCCAGGCACGCCCAGATAATTGATTTTAAATAACTTATGATTAAAGTGCTCTTTAAAATGAAGAAAAGATGGAAAATTTCATCAGAGAATAGGAATCTAAAGTAAATTTCTAAAACTGACAAAAATGTTATATCTGACAGTAAAATTTAACTTATTGGTTTAATAGAAGATTAGACAAAGCAGAACAGATGATTAATAGATGGAAAAACAGATCAGTAAAAAATATCAAGTTTGAGAGACCAAAAGAAAAAAAAAAGGTGAAAAACAAGGGAAAAAAAAAGATATGGGACATATATCGAACACAGCACTATCCAATAGAAATATAATGGAGGCATCAAATGTAAAAAAAGATTTTTCCAGAAATACAAAATCTGAAAAATTTCCTCACAAGAATACCTGCACTATAGGGAATGTTAAAGGACATTCTTCAGGCAGAGGGGAAAAAATATCAAAGAAATATCAATCTATAAAAATAAAAAATCAGAAATGTTGTCTGAATGATATGGATTGAATATGTACCCCCTAAAATTCATTTATTGATATCAAATCCCAATGTGATGATATTTGGAGGTGGGACCCTTTGGTGGTGATTAAGTCAGGAGAATGAAACCCTTATCAATGGGATTAGTGCCCTTATAAGAATAGGCCAGGAAATAGCTTGCTCTTTTTCTGCCATGTGAAGAGAAAGGAGAATTCAGCTATCTGCAACCCAGAAGAATGTTCTTACCAAAACCCAACCATGCTGGCACCCTGATCTCAGACTTCCAGCCTCCAGACTGAGAAATACATTTCTATTGTTTGTAAGTCACCCAGTCTATGGTAGTTGGTTCTATCAGCCTAAATTGACTAAGGTATAAGTGTAAATACATAGGATTTTAAAAAATATTTCATTTTCTATAAGGTAGTAGACTGCTTAAACAATGTAGTAGGGAAGTTGATAACATATGTAGATTTACAATGCATATAAACAAACCAAAAAGGCTAAGGGTGGGGAAATGGAAGTATATTGTTGTTAGTTTCTTACACTACACATGAATGCATATAACATCACTTGACATGAGACTGTGATTAAATAAAAATGTATATGATAGGGGTCCTTGGCTGGCTCATCTGTAGAGCATGTAACTCTTGATCTCTGGGTCATAAGTGTGAGCCCCATGTTGGGCGTAGAGATTATTTTAAAAAATAAACTTATTAAAAATACTATAGATATACTATAAATCATAAAGCAACCACTAAAATAACAAAGGGTTATAGCTAATAAAGCCAAAAAAGGAGAGAAAATGGAATCATAAAAAATATTCATTTAATCCAAAAGAAAGCAGGAAAAGAGGAAAAAGGAAATGAATCATAGCCAAAACAATTAAAAAACAAATAGCAAGGTGGTAGATTTCTGCCCACCATATTAATAATTATATTACAGGTGAAATGTGTAAATACCTCAATTACAGATCAGAAATTGTCAGATTGGATAAATAAAGCAAGACCCAAATATGCTTCTCATCAGAAACTTACTTTAAAGTATGTATAGTAGTATAAAGACACAAATAGGTTAAAATGTTGGAAAAAGACATTTCATGCTAAGCTTAATCAAGATAATGCTGTTGGGGCACCTGGGTGGCTCAGTCAGTTAGGTGTCTGCCTTCAGTTCAGGTCATGATCCCAATGTCCTGGGATTGAGCCCTGTGTCAGGTTCCCTGCTCAGCGGGGAGTCTGCTTCTCCCTCTCCCTCTACCCCTCCCCCCTGCTTGTGCTCCCTCTCTCTCTGTCTCTCAAATAAATAAATAAAATCTTTTTTTTTTAAAGATAATGCTGAAGTGGTTATATTAATATAAGACAAACTAAATTTCAAAGCAAAAATATTACCAGAAATAAAAGTTTTTCTGTAATAATAAGGAAGCCAATTCATCAAGAAGGTATAACAACCCAAAATACTTATGCACTTACTAATGAAGCTTTAAAATATATAAAGCAAAAACTGATAGAACTGCAAGGAGAAACAGACAATTCCATAATTAGTCTCTCTCTAATTGACTGGACAAGCAGGCAGAAAATCAATAAGGCTACAGATGACTTGAATAATATTATCAACCATTCTGATCTAATTGACCTAATTTATAAAATACTGCAACCCAAAAACAGCCGAATTCACATTGTTTTCAACTGCATATGCACAATGTACCAACATATACCATACTCTGTGCCATAAAATAAGTCTCAATATATTTGAAATGGTTCAAGATGTGCAAAGTATGTTTTTTGATCACAATAGAATTTAATTAGCTTACAGGAAAAAAAAACTAAAAGAACCCCAAATATTTGGAAATGAAATGGCACACTTCTTTATAAACCACAGAAGAAAGAAAAATTAAAGGGATTTTAGAAAGTCTTTTGAACTGAATGAAAATAAAAACATAAATTCTGGTTTCAGTTCTGACATGTAAAGAGCTTGGAAGATGTCACTCTCATCTTTACAACAGAAAAAACTGAACAAAACCAAAAGCAATGACTCTTCTTGGGCTCCTCAGAGAACAGAGATCAAAGGACAAGCTGCCATTCCAAAACTGGGGAGAAAAGCCAATGCAGGGAGTCACAGCTGAGGTATACACACCTGGAGCAGACCTGCTGGAGTCATAACCTGGTAGGAACACATCATGGTAATTTTGATGAATTGCTGGAAGCTGAGTGTGGACTGGTGTGAGAGGGAAAACTCCTGGCTGCTTCAGTCTTGCAGAAACCCGAAAGTTTACCTCTAGGAACTCCATCAGATTCTCACAGTCACAAAGTCCCTTTTGTGACTTTGGAAGGGGAAGGGGAAGATTCTTTATTGTGACATATTCCCCAAGAGGGCTCTATAACATAGCACTGCCTTCCAAGGAGCAGAAAAACTATATCCATCTTGCCTTATCTCAGATGGAGAAAATAATTTTTCCCATTTCAACTCCCACTTGCCTTTCTGTTTCGCCAAAGCCACGTGGAAGGGGAAGGGGGAATTATACCTCTGAAGAAACACTTGTGAACATCCATAGCCCAGATAAACAGGTCCACTAAAAGGCTGAAAATAACCCATAAGATTATAAAATGCTTTCCCTCGCCCATACGTTGCTACCACACTGACAGAGCTTCAGTATAACAGTGCAGTACAGTTGAGCTAGCAGCCAGATGCAGACGTCTCTGAGAAGGAGCCCTTAGGGAAGGATGCAAAGAAGGGAGAGAGGGAGAAAGAAAAAAAGGAAGAACTTTAATAATAAAACCAGATAGATATTACAAGAAAGGGAAAATACAGACTGATAACTCTCATGAGCACGGATGCAAAATTCTAAACTAATCATTAGCAAATCAAATCCAACAATGGGTAAAAATATTTATACACCACAAACAAGTAGGGTTTATTGCAGTTATGAAAGGCTGATTTCACAATAAAAAACCAATCAATGTAATCCATCATATCAACAGCCTAACGGAGAGAAATCATATGATCATGTCAACGGATGTAGAAAGAGTATTTGACAAAATCCAACAACCATTTTTGATAATAACTCTAAGCAAACTAGAAGTAGAGGGAAACTTTATCAACCTGATGAAGATTGTCTATGAAAACCCTGCAGCTAACATTATATTAAATGGAGAAAAAATGGATGCTTTCCCCCTGAGTTTGGAATCAATGCAAGGATGGTCTTTTCTCACCATTCCTATTATACATTGTAGTAGTGGTCTCAACTAGTGCAATAAGACAAAAAACAAAACAAAACAAAAAAAAAACAGGTGTGTAGATTGAAAAGGAAGAAATAGAATCTTTATTCATAGATGACCTAGTAGTTCATGTAGAAAATCCCAAGGAATCTACAAAATAACTCTTGGCAATAGTAAGCAAGTATGGCACGTGAAACAAGGCTAATATACTAAAGTCAATTGCTTTCCTGTATGCCAGTAATGAACAATTGGAATTTAAAATTAAAAAAAATATTATTGAAAGTAGCATCAAAAAATGGAATACTTATATGAATCTAAACAGGATCTACATGTGGAAAACTACAAAGCTCTGATGAAATAAATCAATATCTAATCAAATGGAGAGATATTTTATATTCATGAATTGGAAGACTCAATATTCCTTTATATATTTTGAGGCTCTGTAGAAAGATACATATATGTTTATAATCATTATATATTCTTGATGGAATAACCCTTTTGTCAATAATGTCCTTTGTTTCTGTTTTTTTTTAGATACTTTATTTATTTTTATTTTTTTTATTTTTTTAGAGAGAGAGTGTCTGCATGTGCAAGTGGGGCAGGAGGGGAAGAAGGAGAGGGAGAGAGAGAGTCTTAAGCTGCTCAGTGAGGAACCCCACATGGGGCTAGATCTCACGACCCTGAGATTATAACCTGAGCCAAAATCAAGAGTGGGATGCTTAACTGACTGAACCACCCAGGAGCCCCATATCCTTTGTTTCTTGTAATAACTTTTTACAAAGTCTATTTTGTCTGATATTAATATAGCTACCCCAGCTCTCATTTACTCTTTGCATGGAATATACATATATATTTCAAAGATTTTATTTATTTATTTGAGAGAGAGAGAGAGTGCATGAGCAGGGCAGAGGGGTAGAGGGAGAGGGAGAAGCAGACTTCCCACTGAACTGGGACCCCAATGTGGGGCTGGATCCCAGGACCCTGAGATCATGATCTGAGCCTGAAGGCTGACACTTAACTGACTGAGCTACCCAGGCACCCCTGCATGGAATATATTTTAAAACAATTTCACTTTAAACTTATTTGCATCTCTTATAGACAACAGTTAGTTTATGTGTTTTTTCAAAATTCTTTCTGCCAATCTTTTGATTGGTGAGTTCCATATGTGTACATTTAAAGTAGTTACCGATAAGAAAGAACTGACTTCTCTCATTATACGAATTATATTATTTTATCTTTTTTTCCCTCATTTTCACTGTTACCACCTTTTGTGTTTGATTGATTTTTTCCTATTATATCTTTTTATTCCTTTCTCATTTCCTATTCTGTATATATTTCAGTTATTTCTTAGTGTTTACCCTGGGTATTACAATTAACATCTTAAATTTATAACAATCTAGTTTGAATGAATACCAACTTAAATGATATGCAAAAACTCTACACCTATACAACTCTGCCCCCCCTTATATTGTTATTTTTTACAAATTACATTGCTATATATTGTGTGCCCATTAACATAGATTTATAATTGTTTCATGCATGTTCAGTTTGAATAATATAGGCATAAAAATGAGTAACACGTCAAATATAATGCTAGGTGTTACATTTACCTATGTAGTTACGTTTACCTGTGTTTTTTATTTTCTTATTTTTTCATATGGCTTCAAGTTACTGTCTAGGGTCCTTTCATTTTAGCTTAAAGAATTCCCTTTAGCATTTCTTGTAGGGCAGAACTATAAAAGTGATGAACTCCTTCAGCTTTAGTTTATCTGAAAATTTATTAATATCTTCCTCATTTTGGAAGAATGGTTTTGCTGTATATACAATTATTCACTGAAAGGTGTTTTTTCATTCTTTCTTCCATCACTTTAATATGTCATTGCACTGCCTTCTGACTTCCATGGTTTTTGATGAGAAATTGACTGTTAATTGTATTGAAGATCCCTTGCACATGGTGAATTTTATCTATTTTACTTCTTTGAAGATTCTCTCTGTCTTTGATTTCTGACAGTTTGATTATAATGTGTCTCAGTGTGGATCTCTTTCAGTTTATCTTGCTTAGAGGTTATTGAGATTCCTGGATGTGTAGATTCATGTCATTCATCCTACTGGAGAAATTTGGGGCCATTATTTCTTCAAATATACTTTATATTTCTTTCTCTCCTCTTCTGGGACTCCCTTTAAGTGTATGTTGTAACACTTTATGGTGCCCCTTATCTCCTTAGGTCTGATCTAGTAAGTCCAATATCCAGCTTTTGTCAGGGACAGTTCTATGAATATTTTTCCTTGTAAATGGGCCACACTTTATTTCTTTGCATGCATAGTACCTTTTTGTTAAAGACTGAACATTTTGAGAGTCATAATACAGTAATTCTGGAAACCAGATCCTCCCCGCTCCCCCAGGTTTTATTGTTGCTGCTTCTTGTGAGTTGTAATTGCTTAGTGGCTTTTCTAAACTATTTTTTGAGACTGGATTATTTGCTATGTGTGGTCACTCAAGTCTCTTAATGGTGAACTAGTGATTTTTAGAGATTTTCTTAAAAACATGGAGCCACCACCACCCACCCCTGGGCCAAATAAATAAGGAAAAACATTACTATTTTGGTCTTTGCAGATTATCTTTGTATTAGGGCACTTCTTCACAATGCTAAGCCAGGCCATTTACAATTCTACCTCAGCCTTTACTTCCTGCTTGATGGAACCTGACAGTCAGCCAGAGTTGAAAGCTTGGAGTCTTCTCATTCTTTTCTGAGCACGTGTCCAGCTCTGGACATATATGTAGCCTTCTAGATTTTTTATTATGTTTGTGTTTCCAAACACACCTACAAAATTCCTGAAAATTTAACAATTGGCTTATGTGACTTGCTGTTTTCTGGTATGAACTGGCTTAAGGACACCCCTGATTTAGTGTTCCCAGGAATAAAAATGTAAAGAAAGCAGAAGGGAAAGAAATCAAGCAGGGGCATCTTTCAGACAAAGTTCCAGCTTCAGCTTAACTTTGCAGGGATGCTCAGGAGTGGAAATTATGCCATGGGGTTTCTTACAGGTTGTGGAAAGGGAACTGGGCTTCCAAAGTCCCACATGAATCAGTTTTTAGCTAAGGGCTCCTTTGGGGATATAAACTCCCAGGCACTTTTGGCTCTCTACTTATGGGACAAAGGGGATCCAGAAGTCTGAAGGTAGTCTTCTCAAGAGAATTGCAAGAACGGGTTCTTAGAAACAAAAGAGTAACAAAACCAGGGAGGGGGACCCATAAATAATAAAGGAGAATTATGGGGATCTGGGTGGAGTATGGACATGTCCATAGAGTCCATTCCTTACACTAGTCTGATCCACTTACATCACATTAATTTCACTCTATCCTATTATAGCTTTTTAAAGGTGTTGGGAAGAGAAAAAGGAAAACATTAAAATAGGGGAGTTTGTAGGATGAGCCATAGCTCCCACTGCTGTAGTTGATCAGAACATCATAATTTACAGTCTTCTACTAACTCTTCTAGATTCTACTCACTATTACCACTTCTGCTGGTCTAGATGGTTTGTTTGTTGAGATGATCCCTTTATCCTTGAGGGGCTTTAGACCCTGGGTCTGTGCTTTTATCAGAGTGCAGTTAGGCTAATTGCTTTTTTGTAGTCAAACCTGGATATGGAGGCCCCAAGATCTCTTGGGCTCCAAATGCATTCCTCTCTTCCTATATTATGTAGAGCAATCCCATTTTTCATGATGATTAGGATATTACCCCACCAGTAGAGTAATTTATTTCTTTGCCTAGTCTACCGGTGTGAGAAGCCCAATATGACCATGCAGCAGTTATAGCTCTGTATTAATGGAATTCTTACTGTTAAATCATTCCTTCTCTGGGATACAAGCCTTCTAGATCTGTAGAACCTAAAATTGTTGGGGAGGAAAAATAATTACCATACAACAGTCATTGGTTTAAGTTGTTGGTGATGGATAGTACCATAAACTTGTTACACATTATCTGTCAATATTCAGGCTAACAGCTTCGAGATGATGTGTTATATAATATGACCAGTGGATCCTGTGGTTATATGTCCATTGTAGTTCTCTGTGCTATAAAGTGGGCCACTTGGTCTGGGACAATGTCATTGCATGATCCCATGGCGGTGGTTAAATAAATAGTCTGTGAGCCTCTGGACAGTGAGACATATGGACAAGAAAAGTGAACCCATACCCAATGTACAAGACAGTTCTAATCAAGAAAATTCTTATTTTCAGGATGTAGATAGACTGGTGTAATCATCTTGCCGCTAAGAAGATGGGTGGTCTCTTTAAGGGATGGAGTTACATTAAGGGCTAAATGTTTATTGCTGCGGCCACCAGGCCAAACATTCAATAGCTAGATCAGTCTTGGTAAGATGAAACCCATACCTCTGGGCTCATGCATAGTCTATCATTATGACTACTCAATTCATGGCCCCATTATGCATACATTAGAACAGCTGAGGATAGAGGCTGGTTTATAGCTATCGAATAAATCATCCTGTCAACCAAGCCATTTAGTGTTTCTCCTGCAAGTGGATGTTCTCTGGTGGACCTGAATCTGTGATACACAGATCCTCATGCTTTGTGCCTACTCCTGCAGCACCATACCTATGCATTTCCCGGGGTGGTAAGGATGATCTTGTCAATAAATGGTGCTGGGGCAACAGCATATCTCTAATAAATGATTGATTGTCTAAAACTAAAATAATAAAGTGTCTTTCATTTTTAATATATGCAAAAGTAAAATGCCTGACAACAATAGCACAAAGGATGAGAGGAAATGGAAATATCTTCATGTAAGTTCTTACATCATAAGAGATGTTATATACTATTATGAGAAGATAGAGTATAAGATAAAGATGCACATTTTAAACTTTAATCACTAAACTATAAAACAAAGAGGAATTACTAATAAACCAATAATGAAGGTAAAAAGGAGACATGACAAATAGTAAATTAACTCAAAGGAATGCATGAAAAAATAGAAAGGGAACAAAGAACAGCTGTAAGAAATATAAAACAGGTAACAAGATGGCAGATTGAACCCAAACACTTAATAACTGCATTAAATGGAGATGTCTTAAATACCTCAAATAAAAGGTAGATATTGTCAGACTGAATTAATAAGCATGATTTAACTATGTACTCTTTAAAATAAATACGCTTTACAGGTAAAGATAGACATATGTTAGAAATCAAGGAACGCAGTAAGACATACAGCACGCAAACACTAATCAAAAGAAAGTTGCACGTTCCTGCCATAGGGCCTTTACACTCATTGTGTCCCCTGCCTAGAAGTCTCATCATGAAAATCCCCATGGCCAACCATCTCACTCCTTTGAAATCTTCTCCCAAATATCATCTCAGTGAAGACAACTCTGGACACCCCTTTGTTAAAAAGTGGAAACCTAACCACCATCTCCCCCTCTCCACAGTTATATTCTCAATTCATTTACCCTACTCTATTGTTATTTTCTATAGGGCTGATCACCATCTAACATACTATTTGCTCATTTATTATGATGATTGTTTATTGTTTGTCTCTCCCCACAGGGCATAAGCCCTGTAAGGCCAAAAGTCTTTGTTTTGTTCACTAATGTTATCCCCATGCCTACAATAGTGTCTGATGCACAGACAATCAACTAGTATTTGTTAAATCCATGCTGAATTAAAGTAAAACGAATGTGACTGAGGGTTCTAGAGGGAAAGGGGGTGGGCGGATGGGTTAGCCTGGTGATGGGTATTAAAGAGGGCACTTTCTGCATGGAGCACTGGGTGTTATGCACAAACAATGAATCATGGAACACTCCATCAAAAACTAATGATGTAATGTATGGCGATTAACATAACAATAAAAAATTTTAAAAAAAGAATAAAGTAAAATGAATGCGAATGGGATAAAAAAAAAGTTGAAGTGACTATATAAATTCGGATGAAAACTTCAGGAAGAGATAATGACCAGGAATAAAGAAAAACATTATATAATGATAAAGAAGCCAAGATATCAAGAGGACATAATAATCTTAAATGTGTAAGTACCTAATAGAGAGCCTCAAAATACATGAAATAAAGCCTTATACAACTGAAAGGAGAAACAGGCATTGTGTAAAACTATAGTTAGAGATTTTAGCTCCTTTCCCAGTAATGTATAGAATAAGGAGACAAAATCAGTGAAGAGAAGGAAGACTTGAATAACCTGACAGAACACTCCAGTATGAGCTATAACCACAATGAGATACAACTACGCACCAACTAGAATGGCAAAATTAAAAATGAAACAAAGCAAAGTCTTGCCAAAAGTTGTTGGTGAGGATGTTGAAGCGGTTAAAACTCTTATTTACTGCTGCTGGGAATGCAACATGGCACAATCCATCTGGAATTCACTTTGACATGTTATTTTTATAAAGTTAAATGTAGATATAACCAAGGACACAGGAGTCTCACACCTATTTTTTTACCCAAGAAAATAAAAATGGGTGTCCACATAAAGACTTGTATATGGTTTTTCATAACAGCCTTATTCAAAATAACCCAAAGCTGGAATAGCAAAGATGTCCAACAGGAAGTGAAGAGATAAAAAATTGTGGTATATGGATTGGAGTGTCCTTTGACCATAAAATAACACAGAGTACTGATACATACATACAACAACATACATACAATATACGTACAACACCATACATACAACACCATATAATAACATACAACAACATAGATGGACTTCAAAAATGTTATGCTGAGCTGGAGAAGTCAGACAAAAAAAGATGGCATACTCTATATTTCCATTTACATGAAACTCTAGACAAGACCCAGCAATGTGACAGAAGTGGATCGATGTGCCGCTGGGCACGGGGGTACCACAGGGGAATGTGGGCAAAGGGGAACGAGAAAATATTTTTGGTGTGATGAAATGTCCTGTATTTAGATGAAGTTGATGTTCACATGAGTATATGTATTTTCATAAATTGTTGAACTGCACACTTAAAATCGGTACATTTTATTGACTACAAATTAAACCTCAGTAAAAAGAAAAGCAAACATTCATCTGGAATAGAATATAAATCACACAAGAGGGCATTATGTAATCAAGAGTATAAACAATCACAACTACACGTAACAATAGGGATAAGTCCCATACACAAAATATTGAGAGATAAAAGCCAGACATTGAAGAGTGTGTGTTCAATGATTTCAGTGATATAAAGTTCAAAACATTGAAACTGAATCTCTGCTGTTGGATGTTAGAATGGTGTTAACCTTTGAGCAGTGGGTGGTAATAGGAAGGGAGCCCAAGGAGGATCTGGGTTGTTGGCAATGTTCTATTTCTTTTTTTTTAAAGATTTATTTTAGAGTGGGGAGAGGGGCAGAGGGAGAGGGCGAGAGAGAATCTCCAGCAGACTCCCTGCTGAGCACAGAGCCTGAAACGGGACTTGATCTCAAGACCCTGATCTCACGGCCCTGAGATCATGACTTGAGCCAAAGTCAAAGGTGCCCGGGTAATGTTCTATTTCTTAATTTACAGTGTCAAATGCTGGCATAAAGCAAAGTATGGTTAAAGTGTTATTGAGAAGGCAGAACAGCAGGAAAGCACAAGCATTGCTGATGGAAATGCAAATTGGTTTAGCCATTCCTGAAACCTTTGTTAGTTTCTAAAAAGTTACCATACACTTACCAGGTGACCCAGACAACCCACTTCTGGATATGCATCCCAGAAAAATGAAACTTATGTTAAATCAAAAACTATCCATGTATGTTAACTAACTGGAATTTAAATAAAAACCAAAAAATAAAACCTCTCCATGAATATTTGTAGCAGTATTAGTCATTGTTGCCCATCCCTGGAAACAACCCCCATGTCTTTCAGAGGATGAAAGGATAAGCAATCTGTGTTACATCCACACAATGGACTACAACTCAGGACTCAATAAGAACGAACTCTCGATACATGTGACCATATAAATAAATCTTAAGGGAACTGTACTAAGTCAAGTTTTCTCAAAATCATGGCTCTTAACTTTTCTGGAGGCTGGATGATTTGCTATGGGCCTATCTGGTGTGTTGTAGGCTTTTCAAGCACATTGCTGGCAATCCCACCCCTATACATAGGAGGCAGTAACGTTTTCCCTTTCCAACTCATAACAATTAAAAATGTCTGCAGACATGGCTGAATGTCCTGATTGAGAATCATGTTCACCCTTTTGACTGAGTGAAAGAATGTAGTCTTAAAAGATTACATATTGTATGATTCCATTTATATGACATTCTGGAAAAGTGAAAAATATAAGAACAGAGACCTGATCAGTGGTTGCCAAGGGTTAAAGGTGGGGAGAGTCTGAACACAAAGAGGCAGAACAGGGGTATTCTTTGGGGTGTTGGAATTGTCATGTATCCACTGAGAAATGCTGATCTGTGCCTCCATAGATAATAAATATATAATAATAAGTATATTATTGCTAAATATAGTAGAGTACATAATTTTAAAAATTGAAGAAGTGAAATCAAACTAAACAAAAGCAAGTATGGTATAAATGGAAAAGAATATTTTGACTTGCCAATCACGGGGTGATCTTGGCAGAAGGGTTTTCAGTGAGGGTCAGAAGAGAGGCAAGGAGGAGTCATTTTTGTAGGATGCCCCATGAGTTCAAGTTAAGGAGAATGGAAGTCACAGGGCCCGCCCTGTTAGAAGTGCATGGTATGGTCCTTGACTCTTGTTCTATGGGGAGGCTGTAGAGGAAAAGCAGAGACATAAGCCAGCATTCCTAATAAGGCTGAACACAGAATGCAGCAGGTAAATTCCCTTATGCTAAAGAGGGCCAGGCCCAGTGTGAAACCTGGGTAAACTCACTGGGGACATTCCCCATGGCAGAGGTATCCAGAAGAGTTCATCCTGTGCCCAGAGTGCACCGTGTGTCCTAGCCTCTTACAGGAGGCTGGTGTGCAGCCACACTGGGGGACTCTAACATAGAGCTACTGGGCTAGGGGTTCCTGAGTTGCACTCTTCAGAGGTACACCCTTACACTGTCTCACCAGAGCCCACAACTCCTATTTTGGGGTTCTCTCCACTGAGTCACTTGGAGTATTTCGATGCCCTGCACTCTAAATTTTGCAGTGGCTAAAATTGTTCTTGGAGCTCCTCTGTTCTGCTATCTGGACAGTAGTCATGTCTGTTCCAGGGACCTTCTAAAGGATCCCACCAGACAAATTGAGTTGCGATGACCTTTTCCAAGACCACAAAGGGTGGGCATATCTGATCTCCTGGGAGCAGAGTATGGTCTCTGGATTATTTGATTTCATAGGTTCATCATGTTCTGTTCTCCATTTATTTTCTAGGAGACCACCTGGAGATGCATAGGGCAGATGATACGCAGATTGGAACATGGAACAAGGAGGTGAAAAACAGACTGTATCTTGCAGAGAATGGAGATGTCAAAGGTCAACTAGATCTTTGGTCAAAGGGCTGGAGGTCAAAAATTAGGTTGAGTTATGGAACAAGGCAAGTATGAGGAGCAATGGGAAATGAATATGTGGTATGGTCCGCATGAGCAAAAGGAGAAACAAGCAGTTTATTTTATTTTTTTTTAAAGATTTTATTTATTTGACAGAGAGAGACACAGCGAGGGAGGGAACACAAGGAGGGGGAGAGGGAGAGGGAGAAGCAGGCTTCCCACCGAGCAGGGAGCCCGATGCGGGGCTCAATCCCAGGACCCTGGGATCATGACCTGAGCCGAAGGCAGACGCTTAATGACTGAGTCACCCAGGCACCCCAAAACAAGCAGTTTAAAGTTGGGTATTGAGACCTAGAAAACCCAGACTAAAGGTAAGCCAAGGTTTGTCATCACAAGAAGGGGAGAACTACACAGGCAGGAAACAGAACTCAAATGAATTTCAAAGGAGAGAAAGTCACCACTTAACCCAGGCAGATTTTTGACCCAGAGCCTTGCTGTGTAAATGGAATTCTATTTCCAAGGGACCTCTGAAGCCAGGACTGCTCAGAACATTCACTTGCTTTTGCAATTGGAACATTAGAAGTTTACATCAAGATGGCAGGGACTCTTGTACCTTTCTGTAAATTCCTAAGACCCAGGGGATTCATAGGACAGCTAGAGCATATATGAAAACGCACTGAGCCTTTCCTTTTTCCTTCAGCTTAATACTTGTGAGCCCAAACAATCCAGATTTCAAAAAATATTCAAAATTGCTATTCCCTTTAGAACATATTCAGGACATAGGCTGAGGTCTTAGGAAATACAGAAATGAGTAAGCTGTCACTCGACATGTAAAAGATGTATCTTTAGTGTAAAGCTTTTATTGTTGGTTTGGGAGGAATGGGAAGATGTGATAGAAATAAAATGGAATTGGACTCTGAGTAGTCAAAGTCACTAACACTTTGGGGGCCAAGGGAGGGGGGTAAGATCACGGTGCAGTCCTTACAAATAATTTCATATTTGCCCTGGCCATTGGGGCATAACCCATTGCTTTTTAAGAGGACCACAGGGTTCCTTATCTCTCTGTCTTTGTACTTTGGTGGATCCCCATAAACAAATGTGTATTTATCTTGCAAGCCTCAGCACAAACTCAACCCCAAACCCCTCCTGACTTCTGACTGCTCACTACTGGGTTGAGCACACGTTTTCCCCGGTGCTTACACTCCTTCCCTGTTTGTCTCCCACCACATGTGCAAGGACAATGGCTATGTCCACTCTCCCTTGGCTGACAGGGTTTAGTACCTGAAACAAATGTTCAGTAGTGGTCTGTCCCATTAACGCATGACCCGGTGGCCTTCAATCAGAGAGGACTGGCTTCAGTCTAGGCCTCAGCACTTACAAGTGTGTAACAGCGAATTCTCTCCAACTTATTAAACCTTTGTTTCTTCTCACACAGGAAGAGAACACAGGATCCTTTGTGAGGACAAAATGGAAGGACTTGTGCAAAGCACTCAGCCCAATTCATCAAAGTAGAGAGAAAATACAACAAACTTTCATGGATCTATCAACTAGCTTGGTTGAATTTAGATTATTTTCAAGATCTGTTTTAAAAATCTGTGGTTCCCAAACTGTGTGCCACAGGGAACTCATAGGAATGCCATCGTATGTTTTTAGTTTTCAAGGGACACATGGGGACATTGGACACCTCACAACCATTACTATCAAAATTTTTGGACTCTAAATACTTAATAAAGGGAACCTTTAGACATTTCTTTCAGCTTGGGTAGCATCACAAAAGAATGGAGATAATAAAGGTGCTATGAACCAAGAAAATTGGGAATCTCTGCTTTAGAAATTTTTTTTTTAAATAAAACATTACAATTGTAGCTATAGCCTCTGTGGGTTTGTACCTCTCTCTTCCCATTTAAAGGAACTACAAATCTGAAATTTGAAAATTGACACTTTCTTTTTTTAAAAAGATTTTATTTATCCATTTGAGAGAGAGAGAGAGTGCAAGCACACACAAGCGGGGGGAGAGGCAGAGGGAGAGAGAGAAGCAGACTCGCCGCTGAGCAGGGAGCCCAACACAGGGCTCCATTGATCCGAGGATCCTGAGATCATTATTTGAACTGAAGGCAGAAGCTTAACTGACTGAGCCACCCAGGTGCCTCTGATAACTTACACTTTTATTAATATTTTTATGTTTTCATTGCACATTTTCTTCCATGTGCATAAATCATATTATTTTTGTATGTTTGGCGCTTGACATAAATAGTGTCAGGTACATTATCTTTCCTGAACTTGCTTTTTTTCTACCATGCACTGATACACACTCTCTTAATTGGTATTACTTTATAATAAATATGAATATCTGGTAGGGTGAGTCTCTCTACCTTGTTCTATTTCAGAATTATGTGGGGTTTTTTTGTTTGTTTGTTTGTTACCAGGGTTTTTTTTTTTTTTTGCCTTATGTTTCCCATATACATTGTAGAATGAGCATTTTGAGTTCTACCTAAAACCGATTGGATTTTGATTAGGATTGCATGGAATTTATATACTAATTTGAAAATAATTGGCATCTTTATGAAAGCATGTCTTCCAATCCAAGAGCTTGCTTAATTTCTTTACTCTGCATCATTCAATAAAATCTGTTTTCCCTCCATAGAAGCTAGCTCATCATTTTTTAGAGCTGTTTCTGCCTTTTCCTACTGCACTGGACTCATCTTTGCCTTGTTCCTGACTTGCAAAATAATGGCTCTACATTTCACTATTAAACATAAAGTAGTTTGTAGTGTTGAATGAGATAATATTTATAAGTTAAGGTTTAGCTTTCTATGCTTTGTGTGTGCATATGTGTATATGCAAATCTTAGATGGATACTGGATTTTAATAAATTCTTGTTTTATGTACATTTGGGTATTTTAGAAAGTTCTTATCCTTTAAATTAGTTTGTGTGATGAATTGCATTTATGGTTTTTTCTTGTCTTAAATCATCCAGGATGTCTCATGATAAATCAACCTTGATCATAATGGTTTTAAAAATAATCAAGTGGTAACTTCTGTTTGCTACTATTTATTCAGGATTTTTGAGTTTACTTTCATGAGAGAGATTGCATAATACACTTTGTGCTGTTCTTTTTCAGTCTGGTGTCAAAGTCATTATTAACTTCAGAAAGGGAGTTAAGGAGGCTCACTTCATTTCTTCTACTTTCTGAAATATGATGTATAAATGTGGATAATGTATTTCTTCATTTTTGCAAAAATTAGCTCCTAAGACATCTGACCCGAGTCAATTCAGGAAATAGACTGTCATTTACTGATTCTAAAAAAATATTGTAATGGTTAAACATCAATTCTGGTTTCTGGTTCTTCTTGAAATACAATTTCTGTTAAGTTACCTGTGCAATTAGAAAATTAGATAAATATAATCAGAACTAAATAATTTCTAGAAAATGGTCTATATATCTCCGTTTTTAATTAGTTGGTGTAAATTCATTCATGATTTTCTCTTACCATTATCTACACTGTATCTCTAATCGTGACCCTTTTAGTTCCTAATATTTATTAATGCCTTTTCTTTCTTTTCTTGCTCAACCACATCAGAATTTTCCATTTTATTAATTAAAGCAAAGGAAGCATTTTCCTTTTTTTTGAGTGATTTTCTTTGTGTTCTATTTTATTAACTTGTGCTTATGTATTTTTTCTTCCTTCTGACTTCTTCGGGAACCGTATCCTTATTAAGAATTTTCTTGGAGGTGGACACTTAGCTCATTTAACCTTCTTTCCCAACATAAGGATTTAAGGCTCTAGCTTTAGGGACATTCCCACAACTTTTCCCAGGATCCTGAGATCATGACCCGAGCCAAAACCAAGAGTCAGAGGGTTAACCAACTGAACCACCCAGGAGCCCCCCCCGCCCCGCCCACAAATTTTGATATGAGGTATTCTTACTATTGTCCAATTCTCAAGAATTGCTTAATTTCCATGATGGATTCTTTGGCCCATGAGTTATTTAGATGTGTTTCATGTTCCCATGTGAATGGGTTCTTCTGCTTATTATGCTCCCATTCTCTGACTTAACTGTTATCAGACTTCTGGGTCTGTATAATATTAAAGCTAAATTAACTGCTACAATGTCCTTTCTGGCCTAATACATGTGCTTAAAAGAAATGCTGCCTCTTCACATCTTAGGTTATTTTTTCTCAAATGGTTTGTGCATTCTCGTCTTGTTGGTTTTAAGATCTCCTTATACAGTTTAGATGATAACACTCTGTGCTATCTGGGTTGCAAACATATTTTTCAAAATTTATAATTTTCTACTGACTTTACTGAAGTCATCTTTTACCATGCTATTTATAGAGTGAAATTTGCTTATCTTTTTTTTAATGCTTTGTAGGATTCCACATTGCCTGAGGACCCCACCACTTTAAATGCATATAGACTCCTATCTGTTCTTGTAGGATTTTTATACATTTCTTTCAGAGAAAGATCCAGGGCTGAGGAATAAATTCATGTAATTTTATTTATTAAATGACCTTTTATGAAAAATGCAAACATAAACACAAAATTTGATACAAAAGTGAGTATTTGTCCAAAGTGTGAAAAGAAATCACAACAGAAAAAAAATTTAATATGTTGACAAAGATCTCAACTATGCCCCTAATCCAGAAAGATGGCATAATATTTTTTATGAAATGACTGCTTAATGCATGTCTGTAGTAGTGTTTTTATTTTCCTACATTTTTGGCTTCATATTCTTTGATCACCTCACTATATAATTGCAATTGTATATTTTCCATAGAGAAAATAACAAGAAAAGTTAGCCTTTCCTTTAGTAGACTTGATCAAAAATTGTTTTGTTCTTGATAATTGGGATGTATCACACATACGAATTCAGACACCAACACATTCATTTTAAAACCTTTCAAATAGGAAATCTGAAAAACAACACTTCACTCAATTCCCAAAAAGAAAAAATCCATGATGCCTTTGTATTGGTATAACACTGCATTCTCGAGTTGATTCTTGAGAGGGGAGAACTTCCATTTTGACTAAATACCAATGAGAATTCCAACTTCTATCATCAATTGTATATATTCGATCATTGGAAGGCTTTCCACACATTGATTTCTGGCCCTGTACTCTCCAAACCTTGTTCCCCCCCACTACACCTGTTCTCCAGGTGCCGGGCGCAGTAGGACATGGTCATAATGTGGCGTGAGCTGAGGTTCTGTGTCTTGGTGAGAGAATGCTGAGTGGGGCGCTGTGATGGGTCAGAGAATGCTGAGTGGATCAGTGCTAGCACCCTGGAC
The DNA here is from genome assembly GCF_964656455.1 of Halichoerus grypus. Lineage (NCBI taxonomy): Eukaryota > Metazoa > Chordata > Mammalia > Carnivora > Phocidae > Halichoerus > Halichoerus grypus. The sequence goes on along the minus strand of NC_135719.1, from coordinate 17,260,594 downwards.
GCTGATCCTACACTGCAACACTTATCCATAACTTAACGCAGAATGATCGCCAACCACAGGCATCTACCCACCAGGCCAAAACTAAATGCATCCCTTATTCAATCTCCCCTCTGCCAGATCTCATAGGCTCTGTATTTTTTCCAGTGCCATCTGATGACAGAGATGTAGGAAGGGAAGAATGGAAAGTGGGATAACCGACTCATCCCAGTTTGCCCGGGACTTGGCCGATTTTAGCACTGAAAGTCCCATGTCCCGGGATCTCTCAGTCCTGGGCCCACAAGGAAAGCCTATTGCTCTAGGGGAGAAGAGACAGCGGTCTTACCTGTTGGTGCTTAAAATAATTTTGTTTTGGGGCACCTGGGTGGCTCAGTCCTTTGGTCATCTGCCTTCGCTCAAGTCATGATCCCAGGGTCCTGGGATCGAGCCCCACCTCCGGCTCTCTGCTCAGTGGGGAGTCTGCTTCTCCCTCTCCTTCTGCCTGCTACTCTTTCTCTGTCTCTGTCAGATAAGTAAGTGAAATCTTAAAAATAAATAAATTAAATAAATTAAATTTGTTTTGCAAATTTTTGAGAACTTTGAGCCCATGGACACGGGGCTCGGCACTTCCTGGGGCATCAGAAGCGACCCATGCCAGTGAGAGGCTTTAGTTCAAGTCAGGGGCTAGAGATGAAGTTCTGGTAGCTTTCCAGTAAATTTGCTGAGATCATTTAAGTCCTGAATCTATCTTTAATTTAAGTCTTTATCTGAAATTCATTGTCTACTTGCGTTCTTGACGTTTTCCCTAGTCTTCCTCCCTCTGGCCATAGTGCTCCTCGAGTGCTTTGTTATGTTTCTATGCCA